>NC_058025.1:18623765-19286265 GCF_019176455.1 Solea senegalensis
CACAAATGTAAATTAATATATATGTTCATAAATCACATTTGTGTATGGGTTCATCTAACAGACTTTTAGTGACAAAGCAAAACAAAAGTGCATAACACTATTTTGATTTTGAGTTTTGTGGTGGATTTTTGATTCATTATCCCTTTAAATGTCTTGGCTACTGCCATGATTATGATTATATCAATATACAGACTTGATGTCGTCACTTTGTGTTATTCAACCAGTCATTAGCTGTCTGCTGCATATCCTCTGAGGGTTGAAGGGGGGGAGAGGAGGCCATGAATCCCAGCTGACACCGAGTGAGGGGCAGGGAACTCTCTGGACAGGTGGCCAGCCTATGAACACTCTTTATAACTAACAAGCCGAAATGAGTGCAGCAGAAATTTAAAAACTAATGAATGAAAGTATTTCAAAATCATTGGAAGGATAAAACAGCAAAATCTGATATAATCCCATATACAAATCACTATATGTACTGACTGTAAAAATGTAATTAAAAACTCAGCAACAGCATTTTCGCTGAGTCATGTTGAGGGCTTTAAAAGGTTGAAAAGGGCCGTATCGGACTGATATTGGTATCAGTAGATGCTCAAGTGTGTGATGTTTGTATCAAGCAAAAACATATATATAAATATGTGTGTGTGTCATACTGGCCTAAACAAACTATACTGATGATGATGATGATGGACGCATTTATTTTGTATTTCTCAGACTTATATGAACTCTTGTATAGCTGGCCCGAGGCATAAGTGAACTAAGCGCTGCCATATTGTGTGGAGTCAAAGAAAACATGTAAACATATTGTAATGGAATCGAGATTTAAGGTATTTGAGTTGAAAATTGCACATTTAGCGCACATTTGCTGTTTTAAGTTTTAGTAATTAAGGCAAATGAACTGGTTTATTTGTTCACAGCAAATGCAATGTTTTTAAATCCAGGTCCGGTATGAAACACTTAGAAAGTGCAAATTACTAAGCCATTTAAAAGCCTCTAAGGTTAAACAAACAAGAGAGACACTGGTTTAAAGTAATTAACACATCTATAATTAATGCAATTAGTCTTACATTTGTATCATTAACAGTGAAGCATAGGCTACACCAAGGTGGTGGTGGGGAGTGGGGGGGGCAAATCAAATTCAGCTCAGGGCCCCATAAAGGCTTGGGCCGGCAGTGAACTCTTGACTGAGCCCAAAGTCAAGGTTTTCTTACTTAAATCTTACAAACAAAAGTTACTACTCGAGTTCTAACAAAAATGATGTGCAGCCTGTGAACAAGGATTTCATAATGTCGCCATTAGTGTTTGTCTTAAGGAGTGATGTACAGGCACTCCAGAGTGAAATGGAACCTGAAATCTGCCATTTGAGGCCATCAGATGAGGATGAAATGTTTCACTTGCTGATGCTGACAAAAATCTCTTTCTCAAATGGGTCACATATAGACAGGAATGAAAGGAAGGGGCACTGTACAGATAATCTCAAGTGTGTGTGTGTGTGTAAGAGAGAGCAATTAATCCACTATTTATAAAAACAGCAATTTCGATTGTGTTGTCAATCATCATAATGTGACTTTTCTCATTATCTGTTCATTGTACGTGTGTGTGCAATAGATATATATATATATATAGTATTTGTATCTCTTAGGTTATATGTCCTCTCTTTTTTCCCGACCACTGACTCCATTAAACCAGAAGAAAACCACTGTTTTGATACAAACAGATACAAACTGATGCGTTTTCCTTAATCTCGCATTAGCGCCTAATATCATATTTTATACACGCCCGCAGACATGCCCGCTGTCGCTATGTTTAATGTATAAACCCAACCTTATAGCAGCAGCAGCAGCGAGAACGAAAGCGCGCGTGATAAATATGCATGTATTCAATTAAGGGTATTACAGAGGGACTGATTTGCATGAGGATTTTTAGGAGCTTAACATCATATTTGTGCAATAAAATCTCACAATAGCCTTAAACGCGGAGTGTAAAGCGTGGAAGGGGAGGGACAGGTGTTGTTGAGGGCGAGGAAACAAAAAGAAATATGAAGGGAAAATTATTTCAGTACATAAATCTACAATAAAAACAACAACAACAATAATAATTATTAATATTATTGTTATTATTATTATTATAAAAATAATACAACAAAATGATGATAATAATAATATATAAGCATAGTTTTAAAGTCTGGAGGTCGAAAGGCTGCGTGTTTGTGTGTGTGTGTGTGTTCTTTTTTTAATGACTTGACTAACTGCACCGACTTCTGTTTGAATAATAACAAAAGCCAACGCAGAGATGGTGATGTGATAACGTGTAATTTTCTCCCACACCGCTGTAACCAGTGCGTCTTTTGTGCAAGATCAAACCTCTCTCTCTCTCTCCTCGCTCCTCAAACGCGTCCTCTCTGGCGAAGCTCCCCCCTCCCCCCTTTCCCCACCACCACCACCCCAATTAAGAGCAGAGAGCTAATTAGAAAGAGAGGATACGGGATCTGCTATCGCAGCAGCAGCATCACTCTCTCTCTCTCACTTTCTCTCTCTCTTCTTCTTCTTCTTCTTCTTCTTCTTCTCCTCTGTGGCTGTGCTGCAAATAAAAGAGTGAGGCTGTTGGCCTATAAATGACATCAAACCCCATAGAGGACTTCACAGTGTCCAGCTTTTCGTTTTATATGATAATAATAATAATAATAATAATATATGTATACACCAATCTTTATAAACTTCAGTTTATTTTGAAAGGTGCATAGTGTCGCATATTCACATTTGTGGTAAAAGTGGCTAACTTGTGATATTTACTTATTTACCGATTTAATTGTTTATGTACTGTATTTATTTATTTATTTATTCATTTATTTATTTAAAATCTATATAAATATAAATCAGGACAAGTGATTTTATGGTGTGTGTGTTTTATTTTTTAATACTTATTTATTTTAATAATATGCAAAGACGTGTGATTGTTCTTTTTAGTTGATCGATGTCATACTTTTGGGGTCAGTAGCAGCATCAGTGTGGAAACCTTCGTGCGTAAAGGTGCCCGCTGCGTAAAGCCAGCAACACCTGGAACCACTTCTCCTTTTCGTCTTCTTCCTCCTCTTAAACTGCCCCTTTAAAGTGCCGCTCCGTCCACACTGATGATGATGATGGTGGTGATGATGATGCTGGGACGGTGGCCGGTGCTGTGTCCGTGCGTGATGGAGGTATAAAGAGAGAAGCTGCTGTTGTTGCTGCTGCTGATGCCTCTTCAGACTGGTCGGTGAAAAAGTAAACCCAAAACAGTTGATAGACTGTAGAGCAGCAGCCAATGAACATAAATGTGGCGTCGTGACGCAACAGGGCCGCGTTGATAAGGAGAGGAGAGTCCAACCGGGACCTGAGAAAGAGGGACGGCGCGGGTTTGGGGGCCAGGCAGCGAACACTAAGCCCCATCATCAGTCAAAGTAAAGGCAACTCCTCCTCTTCTTGTTGTGCTTCTTCTTCTTCTGCTGCCGCGGCTGCACGGACATGTATGCGGCCTGTTTGACAAAAGACTCAACATTCATGTAACAAGCTGCTGTGGAGGGGACGATTTTCTGAGAGGGATTTTATTTTTTTAAAAGAGGGAAAACTGCATTATTTCTTTTTTTCTTTGAAAAGTACTTTGAGCGCATCTACTTGGACTGTTGAACCCAGAGGAAACACGTTCAAACTCCGTTATTTCTTGGAAATAATTTGAATTTGCTTTGACACTGTCAACAGTTATTTTTGTTGTTGTGCAGGAGGAAAAAAAAGGACATAGACTGTCGAAACCGTGATAACCGAGAAGGTATCGGTGCCGAGAGCCATGCAGCAGGCGCTTTCATAGTTGGTATGTTTATTCCACATAAATGGAAACGAAAATATAAAAAGCGCAGGTTGTGATACGCAATTAAAATTAAATTAATTAAACCACAACCGAGATATCCCCATTAAGAGAAGCCCTTATTTATGAATTAATCATAGCTTATTAATAATGAGAGCTGCCGAGATTCGGATGACGGTTACCATTGGCAGATGAGACGTAGTGTGGAGAACACGTGTCCAATTTTTCCCTCATATTTTTCCTCCCTTATCTGGATCTCTCACTTGTCACGGCGAGAAAGGGAGACCTGAAAAGAAAAAGAAAACAAGAAAAACAAAAGAATCTGAGTGGCGTTTTTGCGCGCACGGTATCGCCTCTCATGGACATCTTGGCTTGTAGATCCGAAGAGAACAGTTACAACATTCTCCCATCGGCGGCGACGATGCTGTTTCATGGCCTCCCCGGAGGCGATGTGCACGGTGTGGTGGAAGAAATGGACCGAAGAGGGAAGAGCGAGTCCGCGGCCATCAGTTCAGCCATCGATATGGGGGAATCAGAGACGGTAAGACTTAACCTTGGTGTCTCCCTCTCTCCCTCTCCCTCACTCTCTCTCTCTAGTGTGTGTGTGTGTGTGTGTGAGAGAGAGAGAGCGAGCTTGTTAGCGCATGGCAACATGGCAGTCTGCTGCTGCTACTGCTGGAACACATGTGACAGTCTGTGGCTGGACTTACTTTCACATATCAATGTGTTTTTTTTAATACTCCTAGTCTAATATATATAACAGTATCCACGCTTATTATTTAGTTGCTTATAGATACTCTTTTACACACACACTCTCTCTCTCGCTCACACACACACACACTCTTCCCTAAAGGCCTGACAGCGCTGTCACTCCTGCAGCCACTCTTTCATCCAAAACGGCTTATTTTCAAAGAGCCAGAGCCTAACACGCTGCAAACCTTTCACCAAAAATCTAAAATACTGCATCTACCCTCAAAACTATAATTCCCCTTTGAATATTTTCCAATTAAAAATTAAAAAAAAGACAGCGTCGCTCAAAAACGAAGCAGAATTACGTCTTAATATTTTTTTTTTCCTGTGAAACCAAACTAGTCCTTTACTTCATATATTTATATATAAACAATTAAGCTCATAATTTTTACAAAGGGTTAGGTAGATACGACAGGTTAGGGAGAGTTTTCATTTAAATTCAAAGGGGAATTGCAAATTATTAGAAGAAATAGTGTGTGTTTAAATGTTAAAAGGCCTCTGAAAATAATGTTTAATTGTTTTACATTATTATTATTATTATTATTATTATTATTATTATTATAATAACTAAATTTAAGGCTGCACAGATATCTGAATAGTGTTTGAATAATTCCAGACCATTTTAAAAACTAATGTCAATTTTGTTTTTGAAGCGAGTAATTGTAAATGTATTTCCTGTAATTCAATAAATATATCATAGTTAATAGTTTCATTCATTCACTGAATTTCAGTCATTTCTGTAACGTCTCAAATTGTAAAGAAATCCACTTTGGCGTGTTATTCTTTTCTTATTTTTCAGCAGGTTTGAACTCTTAAATTACTACACACACATATCATTATATTAGCCAATCAGTCAGTCATCATTCATATGGCACGTTTCCTAACTGGTAAAATGCAACACAAGCTGTCACATAAAATTGATAAATGATGACGATTGTGTATAATATGTAGAACACGAAAATGTTCCCGATTTTTGTTTTGTTTTATGTATAAACAAAACAATTTCTAAAGACGAGTGCGTGTGAGTGACGTGAACACTTATTAATGTTTTGGTTGTTATAATTATATAAATATTCAGCTCTACATGGCTTTATTTATGTATCTGTCTAACTCATGTTTGTCTCTCTCTCTCTCTCTCTCGACACTCCAGTCCATGCCGTGCATGACCGGCAGCGAGCGCGTGGCCCTGTGCGCGGGCTGCGGCCGCAAGATCGCGGACCGATACTACCTGCTGGCCGTGGACAAGCAGTGGCACATGCGCTGCCTCAAGTGCTGCGAGTGCAAACTTAACCTGGAGTCCGAGCTCACCTGCTTCAGCAAGGACGGCAGCATCTACTGCAAGGAGGACTACTACAGGTAGGAGTGTTGGGGTGGGGGGTGGGGCGGTTGGGGGGGTGATTGGAATAGTGCTTGAAATGACTCGATTTGGCTCTTCCACGTCGTGATTTCGTCGGTCACGTGACGATGGTGTGTGGTAGCTGCTGCTGTTGATGTTGATGACAGCTGCTGTTTGGTTTATGTATGTGTGTGTGTATAGGAGGTCTACACAAACACATTCTACACACACACAGACACACATGCATGCGCACAGTATGTGTGAGGAACAGGAAGGAAGAGATGATCACAGTATCTCCATCCACCTCATCCACTGACAGATGTTTGTGTTTCAATCAAGATCTATTGCTCTGTAGGAATGTATATATATATATATATATATATATATATATATATATATATATATATATATATATATATATATATATATATATATATACATATATATATGTGTGTGTATAATCCGTGTTTTAATAATAATATAATGAGAGGATCCAAATCCCATGTGAGGTTTGGTGGGGGTTTTAAGCACTTTTGGTGACGTTGTAAAAGTGTCTCATGATGCATGGAACGTTGATGCACTTTGTGGCAGAAGTTCTCACATTTTTAAATTCATTTGTCTTTAAGGATCCTCCTCTTCAACATATAAGATATTCCTCTCATGCACTTTTATTTAATTTATTCATGTATTTATTATTTAATTTCCATTGCAACAAAGGTTCAATATAGGGCAATACATATAAACGTACTGAGACACAATTCGTTTAAAGACAACATTGTGGTTGTTGTGTTTTAAAAAGTTCAAACAAATACAAATAACTTTTTTATCCGATATTTTGACACCATACTTCATCTGAAACTCTCTTTTTTTTAATCATGATAAAGTTTTGTTTTTTCCATTAGAAAACATTATTATGTTTATTGTCGCTATTATCATAAGGAAGACAGTATTTTGTTGATATAACTGTCAGAATAGCTGCATATTTTCAGACATGACAGATTTATTTTGTTTGCTGTGCGTTCTTACGCTGAAAAAAGAAATAAAAAAAAGTTACAACGAAATGAATCGAAATCATTCAAATGAGTGATAACCAGCAACATGAAGACAATAAGTAATTTCAGTGCCACCAGGAAATGTAAACTTGTTGAACAGGTGTATTGTGTTGACAGTATTTTAAGTTCCGTGTGGTTGAGAGTTAAAACTGAACTTTAGTGGTCACAGTATTATTAGAAATCGTTCCACCATTTCCTAGCGGCGCCCCTGCGTACAAACTTTTCATGTACTATGTGTATGTATCGACCCACGCTCCGTGGCCGTGTGCAGCCGCTGATGACGTGTTTGTGTTGCCCGCAGAAGATTTTCGGTGCAGAGATGCGCCCGGTGTCACCTGGGCATCTCGGCCTCGGAGATGGTGATGCGGGCCCGGGACCTGGTGTATCACCTCAACTGCTTCACGTGCACCACTTGCAGCAAGATGCTGACCACCGGGGACCACTTTGGCATGAAGGACAGTCTGGTGTACTGTCGGCTGCACTTTGAGACTCTCATCCAGGGAGAATATCAGACTCACTTTAACCACGCGGACGTGGTGCCTCACAAAGGCCTGGGGCCGGCTAACACGCTCGGACTATCCTACTTCAACGGTGTAGGGACAGTGCAGAAAGGACGGCCGAGGAAGAGGAAGAGCCCCGGGCCCGGAACGGAGCTGGCTGCTTATAACGCAGGTAAGGACATTTCTGCAACAGAACCAGGACTAGACAGTTGTTTTTATGTAAGAAAACAAAACAAATACAGCAATTTATTTCTTTAAATGTGCTTGTTGTAGTGCTGTTGTTAACTGAAAACTATTCATATAGATTTAAATTAAAAGTTAAAATTTGGGAAAATAAATCCAATGTGAGTGAACAAAAAAACCAAAAAAAAGCAGCGGAGCGACACAAAGAGTGGGATTAACAATGACAGGCTTCATTAATGAAAACTCCTCTAAACATTCCTAAAGGGCTCTTATAATGTGTGTGTGTGTGCATGAAGCCTTGGTCTATTCTAAGTTCATTATAGAAATCTTAATAGTCGTTTATTACTTAAAAAAGTGGATACACCCATATATTTTATGGATATGTATTAATATTTATTTATTGTTTTTTTTTTTTTAAATTTAAGTTTTTTTAATTTTATCAAAAAGTCACAATGAAATGTAAAACTGTTTCTACAAGTGATACCATAGCAGCATCATAGATGCAACAATAACGTAATAATAATAATAATAACAATAATAATAATGATATGTGTGTGTAATGTGTGTGTGTGAGAGAGGGGGTTGTTCACTGGAATCAAAACATATGCTAAATAAATCTAGTCATGTCTAGTTATATTTATTACACACAGTTACAATATGTAATAAGTCACTCTGAAGTTTTCATGCACAAGCTGTATATTTTTCACTGGCTTATTCAGCTGCAGCTGTCAAACCCTTGTCCACACAAACATCAAACTTTTGTTTTTAATCTTAAAAACAGAATACTAATCATGTCCAATAATTATTTCTATTAATGATTCATTGGTGTATTTTCATGTGAGTCCTCTTTAGGGCTTTATTTAAAAAAAAAAAAGAAAAGCAAAAATGTTTGATGTTCTGGCTTTTGCTTTCACCCCTTTCCACTTGTCAGCCTCCATAGACATCCACAGAGCCAGTCCCACCACACACACACACACACACACATAAACACAGCCAGAGCACTGACGCTGGGCCAGCTTACACCCATGGGATCAACGTGATTTGACGAGTTATTCACTGGAAGAGAGAGCAGAGGATACGAGAACTTTATCACAGCAGCAGCAGCAGCTTTTATCCGCCTCGACTTTACTTCATTAATCTCCAAGTTGTTCACATAAAAAATGAATAAGCTGATTAGAGAGTAAACTTTGTTAGAATAGAACCCCAGAAGAGATACAAGATGTAGCTTCTGTCATCATGACGTTAAATGTTTTATTTCAGCTAGAGATTTAAGTAGCAGAAAGAAAAAAATGGACTTTGCCAATGCACTTCACAATTGTTAATTACATTTCACATTTTACACGCTCCATAACATGACATATGGTCACATAGATACAGTTAGATCAGTCCGAGGAGCTGCTTAGTTTCTTTACTTTCAGGAGGTTTTCTCTGATAATTCTGTGTAAGATAAGGCTCTTTCCAACAAGGGATTTTTTTTCCACAGCAAAGGTGACAAGTTCATTTCTCTCTGTAACACGTACAAACAGCTGCAACAAGTGGAATCATCACCGATACACTTGCTTTCCAGTACAAATGAGCTTGTGTTATTTCCCACCTGGATCAAGACAAGACCGGGTTTACTGAAAGAAAAAGCGTCACTTTATTTCATGATGCTCTTGCCATTTTGTTTTCAGTTCATGATACACAAAAAAACATTCACATGAAGAACATTCTAGGAAATATAAATAAATGCTTCCATTATGAAGAGAAAACAAACAAAAAAAAAGACAGGGATGTAAACTTTTGAAGATGATTTCTTTTATTGTGGCATTTAAAACAAAACAAAACAAAACCAAACTGTGAGGGAAGTGATTTGAAGTGGAGTGAAGCAGCAGCAGCAGTGCGCCCTCTTCTGACATCAGTCGAACACGACAGAGAAGCTTCAGCTGTAGTCTACATGGCAACATGTGGCAGCTCTGAACAGCAGCTCTGACCGTGAGGACGGTGGTGAGCAGGACAGGGCACAGAATTGCTGCTGCAGCAGCAGCATATGCTTGAACCAGGAGCAGCATTTGTTCTGCCTCGTGTGTCTGGACTAATTATCGAGAAGTGTTATTCTGATGCTTTCCACTCACTTCATATTTATCATTTTCTGCAGCATTCTGATATTGAACTGTTATGCATGCAGCAACACTTTGGATGTTGCCAAGAAAATTTCAGGCTGCTGGGACAAATATATGTGTGTTGTTGTTGTTGTTGTTGTTGTTGTTGTTGTGGTGGTGGTGGTGTGTGTATGTATGTGTGTGTAATATGTTAATCATGAGGCTAGTGTTCCTTCCCAGGATAGAAAGACATGTAGGAAAAAAAGGATGGATGTAAAGACAGAGCTGAGAGGAGGATGTGCAACTGTCACCTCACAGTGTTATGATGAGTTTCCTTCATCGATTAATCTATCTATCTATCTATCTATCTATCTATCTATCTATTTATCTGTCTGTCTATCTATCTATCTGCTTTAGACACAACGAGAAATGGAAGAATCAAATAAATAGATGAAAAGAAGAAAAATAAAATAAATGAAAAGAAAACACGAACATACTTAAAATTAAATAATACAAAAATAATTGTAAAAATAATTTACTTGGTCAAGACAAGTCATTCGGCAGCTTTGAAAAGCTTGTATACGTCAAATTGAATTGTGTTCATTATTTGGGTCATGAGATTCTAAGAAGCTAAAAGTCAGTACAGGTGTAACAGACCAAAAACTGAGACTGAATTTCTTGCTTGTCCCTCTCGGTCAGCAGCACTGAGCTGTAATGAGAACGACGGTGAGTCCATGGACCGGGACTCCCAGTACACGTCCAGTCAGAAGACCAAGCGCATGCGGACGTCCTTCAAGCACCATCAGCTGAGGACCATGAAGTCCTACTTTGCCATTAACCACAACCCAGATGCCAAGGACCTCAAGCAGCTCGCGCAGAAGACAGGCCTCACCAAGAGGGTCCTACAGGTAAATAACGCAGCACTGCAGAGAGACACTGTCTGTGAAGGCTTGTTTTTTTTTGTTCCTTTCCTGACAGGAACCAAATCAGCTTCTTTTTTATTTTATTTTATTTCAGGCTTTTTAATTCTGGAAAACACCAGAAAAAAAATGTATCCTACACAAACAAGCAAAGTTAAAACTTTTCTCTTTTTAATCAAGAGCAATTATAATGTAGTTGAAGGAATTTCAGTGAAAAACAAAAAAAAATGGTTTCACCATTAGGATTGAAATGCAAAATCAATCTGAAATGAGAAAAAAACAACTGATAAATCTACTACAGTAAATGATGTGTGTTCTATCGAGGTTGGAGGGAAGGAAAACAAAAAGCTCTGTGTTACATGCAAAAGAGAATGCACGGAAACAGAAACAGCGTTTGATTTCCACGTAAGATGACAGCAAATTATCAGGGGGACTGAGAAGAAGAAAAATGAGACAAAAAGGTTTTTTGAATCAAAAATTTTCCGAGGGGGAGAAAGAAAAAAAAAAGAAATCACAGCGCTGCTTTAATTAACGTTCACAGAAAACAAAGCAGTTGTTATGCTTTGATGCAGTGGAGTTTTCATGCCTGTTATTGCAGCGTTTTCTTGTTTCCCATGGCTCTACCACCAATTCCATCACTAACAAACTCTAACACTTGACTCATCTCAGAACCCCCGCCTCAGTCTCTCTGCATATCATACGCTCGCTCATTTCTATCCCTGAGACAGAGAGAAATTATAATTTGAGGAGTGAAAATAAATTGTCATCAGGGACAGCTGAGGAGCAGCTGATTCTGCTTCCTTTTTTTAAAAACTGAGATGCAAGGCTTTTGTGAACTGGACCCCAGTGACACGAGGAATAAACTGAAATCATAACTTCATTCATCAACAACACACTCTGTAGATTAGACAGTTTTTTTCCCCCTAAAGAATCAGTGAAAACAGGAAGCTTATGGCTCTATATTTACACTGATGAAAGTGCATACGTTGTTTGTTTCTGCAATTCACAGATTCCTGTGAGCTCATGTTACTGAACCAAACTTATTTACATGTCTAGATTGTTTAGGAATTTAAGATATTACTGGGTTTAAAATATATTATTGGATATTGGCTGTATAAACCCTTAAGAAATGCAGTATTTGATATTAGCATGCACCAATTCCTATATACAGTATATGCCCCTTAAGTTTTTTTATTTTTTTATTTAATGTTTTACAGATTAGTTTGAGTTTGGTGCTTTATTTAGTTCTCCACTCTGTTAGAAGTAGTTGTGGTGTCCAGATTGATGACTGAGAACTAGCAGGAGTAGAAGAGGAAAAATGGATCATTAAGCATGTATACTGTAAACAGTGGTCAGCAACTGGGGTTCACCAGCATCAATACTCAAAAATCAGATTTTTTCCAAATGTTTTTTTCTTTGAATGACGTGCTTATCGTAACAGAAACAAAATTGAGAATTGACTGACGTTTGGTTTGAAAACTAAAAATACAACACTGCCGTTGTGATGAATAGCCAAGTTCGGAGAGTAAAGGATTATTAACTGTAAGAAAAGGGAAATATAGTTTGTTAAGAGTTTATTATTCGCATCTCACACACATTTGTGACTTAAACGAGTCTTCGGAGCAAGTTGGCGATTAAAGACAACATCCACGTTATCAGCAGGCGGTTATTGAGCTTAAGGCAGCTCACAAACGTGGGTTTTTGTTTCTGACTGAAGAAGTTTAAAACACTAGCAACATTCAGTGCCAACTTTTAGTTACTTTTAAAGCAATACATTTACTACATTAGATTGGATAGTTTAGGAGGAAAAAAAAAATCAGGTTTTGCCTGATGAAGACACAGTGCTTTGGACTGAGATTCAATTACTTGGTCAAACTTACTTGCAGTTGCTGACCCTTGATGTATAGGCTGCTGTGCCCCGACTACCTTGAGTTGGAACAAGCAGCCACCTCTGGGGACATGAACAAAGGTGTGAGACCCATGACAGGAACGCGTTATATAACAGCAACAGGCACGGTGTCATCATCTCAACTCTTTTTGTGATCTCATCTCGGGGTTGCTGCGGCTCTTGTATCCAGATGAATTGTCAATAAGTCAAATTATCGTGTATCCCTAGTAATTATTTTTATTAATTTGAATAGAAACAGTGTAGTCATGGAGGAAACAGCATGAGAGAGTTAGAGAACAATCCCTCTATCCAGGAACAAACCAGTGACCTGCTGCTCAAGGTGATGGTGATAGTATTTACCACATGTGATTTATTTTAGCTTAAATGGAGGAAATGAGCAAGAACTATATTCTGGTTATTTGGTTGTGTTTAGGCCCAAAACAACACCTGGTTAGGGCAAAGTAAAAAGATCGTATTTTTTTAGCTCATAATATCAACATCGTCTCCATAGCTGGGTCTCAATTCTGGGGTCAACTTCTTCGCAGGATGTGGTCTAAGTGGCCCATGAAGGCCACATGCCTTTGTTGGCCACATAGACTGTGGAGGCTGAACTATAATGAGACAATCTGGTCAATGGGGGTTTTCCCTTTTACATTGTCGCTGTAGCTTAGCAACAGAGCTGCAGCAGTAAGCTGCATCAATCACTAAGAGCATGTAATGTAACACATAAATATGATATTTTTTGCCAAAACCAAAAAAAAAAAGAAGTCAAGTTTCAGGGCCTTTTACTGTTAGCAATTAAATTGACTTCCAGTCTTTTTTTTTGTTGTTGTTTGTCATTGATGGTTCTTTTCTTCACTGATGCACAGTGAACACCGGGATATTTTAGATGGTTAGTGGTAAGACTGAAACACAGATTTGAAAATGAACTGTCAACTATTTTTATAATCGATAAATTGATAGGTAATTAAAAAGTGTTCTTAGATCATTCAGCTTCTTAAATGTAAATATTTTCTGGTTTCCTTGCTCTACGTAGTAAATAAATCATAAAGACAGGATCATTTTGGGTTGGCGACAAAGACAAAACATTTGAGAACATCATGTTTTTGAGGGTTTGGGAATTAAGATTTTCTGCCATTTTTTTGGACCAAATGACTAATCGATTAACCTACAGTGTTACAGTGTTGTGATTAAACCAGCCTTCAAATGCAGTCACTGAGGGGGGCGGGACCTAAATTGAAACACACACACACACACACACACTCGGATAAAGACAAAGTGTATAATAAAATGCACAGAACCACAGTGTTGTGTTGTCTGCACATAGTCAAGAGTGTGGTGTGCTGCTTGGTGGAAAGTGTGCTTTATTACACACCACTACCAAGTCCACAAACTATGTGACTATAATACCTATAAAAGAGAAACGATAATCCTTTATTAGTCCCCACAATTCTGTCTATAAATATAACATACAATACTGCTTAAAAGTCCAAGGCCACCCTGAGATTTGTTGGTTTTGTGTTTGTCCTACTATTTCATATCGATGGATATCTGCTGGTACCAAGAAAAGTACCATTAAACATGAATTGACGATTCATTTATTTTATTTCATTTGTGTATTCAGTCATCTTGCCTATCCTTGTTTGAAGACCTTTTTAATGTATGTATTTAATGCATGTAAAGTTTCTCTACATCCTTAATATAACATAATAATAATAATTATTATTATAATTATAATTGGATAATGTCTTCTGGAATGTTAATTTGACTAAACCATATTTGACTCCCACAGGTCTGGTTCCAAAACGCCCGGGCTAAGTTCAGGAGGAACCTGCTGCGGCAGGAAAGCACCGGGGTGGACAAGGCCTCGGATGGCTCCACGCTGCAGGGTGGTACGCCGTCAGGCCCGGCCTCAGATATCTCCAACGCCTCCATGAGCCCGTCCAGCACCCCCACCACTCTGACAGACTTGACCAACCCCACCATGCCCACTGTCACGTCCGTGCTCACCTCAGTGCAGGGTGGCCTTGAAGGCCACGAGTGCCGGAGCCCGTCACAGACCACACTGACCAGCCTCTTCTGATAGAACAGAACCCTTTCCACCACCACAGCTGTAACGCCCCCTGCCTCCCCCTCCTCACCTCCTGGATCTAAAACTGAGATCTGTCGACTCCTTCCGATATTAAATGGATTAGAAAAGAGAAGGTAATCGAGCAAAAAAAAGAACGATTTTTCCTCGTAGCCCATTACAGACTGTGAGGCAGGCAAAGGCTCGCAAATGGAACAGTTGTTGTTATTTTGATGTTGTTGTCTTGTTGAGAACTGAGACTTGATTTGCATATTTCAATGTTTACAGAAAGAGACTGCGGGGGAAAAAAAACTGCTTAATTTTTTTTTTTTTTTTTTTTTCCAGCACAGTATTTATGTTGTTGTACAAGAATCACTGTTAGAAAGGATTGTAAAAAATTCTTTTATTGAAAATCTGAGATTAAACACAGGTTACGATATCCTCCGACTGCCACGTGTCCTGCTGTACTTTTACCACATTTTTGTCTGAATCAGACCGAGCCTGAGAGAATATTTATCTAACACAACCCAAACCCCAACATGAGTCCTGTATTAAAAATAAATGACAACATTTAGAGTTAAACCAGAAGGAAGCCCTATTAACACACATGCACACACCTTATGAGTTATCACCAGCCCTTATGAGTATAATACAGGTTAAATCTCACCATTAACGACCAACAGTGCTTCTTTATTAGTTCTTGTTGAACTGTAACTATTGACATACTCCAACCAGTTGATTGCTTCAATAGACAGTGTGCCGTCATAAATACTAAACCTGGAAACACTAGGTTATTCACTTGTCAGATTCTATTTATCATCACTTACTTTTAAACAATATACATCTACTGTATACGTTAAATATGTACACTGTTTTTCCAATAAATCAAAAATAAACTGCATTCAAATTCACCTTATATTACTCTATGTTTCATGTCAAATGACATGAATGAACCCGACACAAGTCCGTCAATCACTTCTATTTCTCAATTTTATCCGATCCGGATAACGGGGCCCAAGGGCTCAGATTGGGTATCAGTACCTGGGTTTCTCTCTGCGTGTTATTGTTCCCACTTATTTATGACTGTGTGGATGCTCATGTATGGAACATGATGAGCATAAGAGGTTGTGCCACAGGGGAGTTTGACTTGAGTTAATTTAAGCTCCAGTTGTGACATTCCTCTACACGTTGGAGCAGAATCTTCACAAGCAATTGTGAATTTGAGAGAAGATGGGAAATCAATCAGAGCCATTGTGCAAACATTGGCTATAGCCAGTATAAACATTCAAATCTGAAGAAGTAAGTAACGTCTGGTATACTAAGCAACAGATGTCCAACACTTAGATCGAGGAAAACATCAGCAGTTGATGACAGAAACATTGTGAGAGCTGTAAAGACCCTAAAACAACTGTTTGTGACATCAGCAACAACCTCCAGAGGGCAGGAGTGAAGGTATCACAATCTACTGTTTGCAGAAGACTTCATGAACAAACATGAGGCTACACCAGAAGATGCAAAGCACTCATTAGCAAGAAGAATAGGGAGGCCAGGCTGGAGCCTCAAACATTCTGGCACAAAATTTGTGAGACAAAGATGAAGTTTTACCAAAGTGATGGAAAGGCTAATGTTTGGAGAAAGAAACGATCTGCTCATGATCCCAAACATACAAGCTCATCTGTGAAACATGATGGAGGTAATGTCATGGCTTGGTCTTGCATGGCTTCTTCTAAGATGGGCTCATTTATATTCATTGATGATGTAACACATGATGGCAGCAGCAAAATGAACTCAGGCGTCTTCAGAAACATTTTGTCTGCCAATTTAAAGAAACATGCAACCAAACTGATTGGGAGATCTTCCATCATGCAGCAAGATAACAAGCCCAAACACACATCAGTCCATCAGGAGCAGAAAGTGGAAAAACCCTATAGAGCATGCATTTTACCTGCTAAAGGGAAGGGACTGAAGGGAGTAAACCTCCAAAACAAACAACAACAGAAAGAGGCTGTGGTGAAAGCCTGGAAGAGCATCACAGCAGAAGTAAACAAAGGTGTGGTGATGTCAGTGGGTCACAACAAAGGATTTGCAACTAAATATTAAGTCTTATTCACTTTAATCATTTTTAAGTTTGTTCCAATACTTTTGCTCACATGAAAATATTGTGTTCTGTTACAAATAATGCTATCTTCTAAATTGTGTATCAGATCCAGATAATATCTAGAAATAAAAGCTGAAATGTTGTCACATATTCATCTTTTGATGTCAAACCCAAAATGTGTTCAGGTTACGGCCAAAATAAAGGAATTAGCCTCACTGTTCCAATACTTTTGGAGGACATTGTATGGAGTTGTTCCCCATGTTCATGATAACAGCACAATTACCTGTCATTACTTTCACCAAGGTGTTAAGTTTTCATCTGTTCATTAGAGATAAGCGATTCAAAGTCAGCAAAGTCAGTTTTTGATACCAGAAGTTCACAGACATCAAAGTATCTATTCATATTTACAGTGTATCATATATATTCCTCTAAATGGAAACAAAATTGTCATCATGTTGTATAGAGGACCACATGGTAGGTGTAGTGGTTAGCACTGTTGCATTTCAAGTAAGAAGACGCAGGTTTGTGTCCAAGGTTGGAACAAGAGCCTATCTGCATGGAGTTTGTATGTTCTCCACATCTGTGCATTGTTTTGTTTTTTTCGAGTTCTCCAGTTTCCTCAGTCCAAAAACATGCAATATGGTTGTTTGTCTCTATCTGTGGCCCTGTGATGGACTGGTGAACTGTTCATGGTGTAACCCGCCTTTCACCCTATGTCAACTGAGATTGGCACAGCACCCCGTGACCCTTTTGTGGAGGATGGATGGATGCATTTTCTATTGAACAATACCTGAAACTAATGACTGAGACATTAACTCTTCAGTAAGAGGATTATTGTCTTTTTAAATAAAGTGAGATTTTCCCATAGACCTGGCTGTTTGATATATTATTCTTACTTCCAGGTTGTCCTGAACCAGTAAATGCACTGTATAAAGCCTATGCATGCAACACAAGACTATCCAGTGAGACCTTGTGCTTTGTGTGGAAGCATCTAAACAACATGATTTATATTTCTTGTTTCATTTATTGAAGTTTTCCTTCTGTTAGCAACAAAAAAAAAAACATCCAAGTATTTCCCTATTAAATTAGGGTAAGAATATCCACTGACAACCCCCCCACCCAGGATCAAACACTCTTAGCTTAATTGCACTCTTCCATGTTTCCTGTAATTTCACATTTGAAAAGTGAAAATCTGATGCTTTTAAGTAGAAGTAGTAGCATCTCCACAAATAACAGGTAACTGTACACCACCTCAAGTAGCGCACAAACAAGGCCACCAGAGGATTCGGGTCTATAATTTGACATTTGGAACCTAGTGGCTGGTGTGTGAAAGATTACCTCCCAAAACCTGTTAAGGCTGGGGAATGACCTGTGCTTACCAATAAGGGAGGTTCTCTGCACCCATGCATTTTTTTGCAATATTGACCTCAGTAGAATTTTTTTTTGAAATATAGGCTCTATGGACCACTTTGGGCTAGAATAAGTTGTATGGCAAATAGCAAAGTTGAGTTAAGAACTGTGTTACTGGTGGAATCTGCACATATGTGCAGATATAGTTAAATCCATGTCTTTTTCAGTGGTCCATGGGGATTTGACAGTGGGTAGGCTTTATGCAGGTACATACCACTGCTGTTGAAACTACTGTAAACTGATTTGTTGCAATAAAGAATATTGCATTACATGGGAAGGAAAATGTGAGAAGATAGCACAAATGTGATAGAAAATGGGCTACAAATAGATGAGCTGTATGAAAGTGTCAGTGAATGGCAAAACTGTAGTGTAAAGTAGCTTTGAGTGGTCATCAAGGCTACATATATGTACCATATGTACAGTAATCACTCCACAAACAAAGTTTAACCTGACCTTTAAGTCCTCAGTGGTGTCTGCTTTGTTGTATGATTACCAGGTGCAGACCTTGAGTACTTGCTTTTTTTAATGATTATTTTGTGACCTAACCCTTAACTCAAAAAATAAATAAATAAACCACACAACACACGACGATATTAGGCTAATGAGTATGGTTCTAGCTGGTCCGACAGGGGCTAGTGTCCCTGTAGCTAGCCTGTGCTCCCTGTGGTCCTCCTCTGGCCTTTAGCCATGAATGTTTTTAAAAGCCTTGTTTGCTGGTCAGTGCTTTGTATCTTTTGTTTTAGCTTACCACATTTCAGAACAATCCCAAGGTTCCCTAGGGTCAGCCCATCACACCAATGATCAGGACGACATATCCAAATCCAACTGCTATACAAAAGTTGCTTGAAGTCACTTCTCCTTCTTCTAGCTGATTCCGAAGTTGGCCAAAATGATGTCCTTCCAAGATGTGTCTGCAGAGTGAAATCTAATTCGCCCAGGCTACCGTCACACTATTGTTGTATCTATAGTAATAACGATGATTGTGTCGGCACTGTGTGAATGGGTATGAAATACATGTGATAGATAACGTGCAGGACATAGAAGCACTGTGTGTGAATGGGTGAAGTGAAAAAAAAACCTTTTGTATAAATTAGCTTTGAGTGGTCATCAAGGTCAGAAAAAGCTTTATATAAACAAAGACCTTAGCATTAGCACTATGGGTGAGATCCCAGCAGCTGTTTATGGTTACTGTATTTATGTTTATGTGCATAAGTAACACAAGCTTTGCTGAGATGACTGAGGAACACAAACACCAAAGTGGTAATTCTATTGTATGAAAAGTGAGTGAGCATTGTCTGCAACCCAATTATTAGATTAGCATTCTTCTGCTATTAGGAACAACATTAGTGGACATTAGTGAAGATGTGTGACTTTGTTTTATTTCCCTCCCCGTAGTTTGTGCTCCTCCTCTCTCTCTGTCTTTGTTCTTATTTCATAGGCATCCTTGATTCCATATCTTCAACACTACAGCTCAAATAATATGTAATATACAAATATTATTATAATAAAAATAACAATTATCCTCATCCATCCTTCATCCATGGCTTCTCCTTTTCCGAGGGTCACATGAGGAGCTGCAACCAATCCCAGAAAGGGGATAGTGTGTGTCACAATCTGGATGAGATGAAACTAATAGTGATGGTGATAATTGTTATTAATGTTATTCATTTGTGAAATGCTCCTGTTCTCTATTCTTCTTCTCTTTCCTTTCTTTGTAAATATGATGTTTTGTCTGTTATATGCATGTGACACCTACAGTATGTCTGTCTTGAATTGAATTGAATGTGTGGAGGAGTCTCACGTTGATGATTCATTTTCTCCCCTGTTCTTGAGTTGAAATGACTTGTCAGGGTAGATATTTTTGTGCGCGCTGGAACACACATGCTGTGTTTGGGGTGGAGCGCTGCTGGCGAGGCGCACTGATGAGTCCCACACAGCTGTAATGATCTTCACTGGGCTTCTCTCACTGTGCTGCTCCTGCACACTCCTGTGAACATCCCTGTGGTCCTCGCCTCTGTTAGCAATATGAAGATAAAACAGCAGTCCTGACACCTTTGGATTTCCAACTGCAAATGTTCTTTATGGACCAGTTGTTTTTTTTTTATGTTAGAGGTGAACTCAACTGTAACCATAGTGATTGTGACAGAAGTAAATGTCTCCTTACACAGTCAAGTGACAGTGTAAGGAGAATCTCGAGGTCACATGTGACAACACCGTCAGTTTCCTGTATGAAACCAAAAGTTATTGTTTCTTTTAATTAACAATTTACCACTACTTGAACTATTTACCATGGCAAACCATTGTAGAACTGTTGTAGGCAGGATTATTTCCATGCCATTTAATACTAATGTTTTGGGATGGAGGGTCTCTGTCCTGAGCCCCTCCCACCATATGAACATGGACAGAAACACACATCATCCAACTCTGTTTTTTTAGATTTATTTCATGTGTAGGCGACCAGATACTGGAATAATGACCTTTTCCCCGAAGGAAAATGCACATACTTTTGTTTGTGCAAGTATAGCCATTAGGAGCTTCCTCTCTTTCTCTCAGATGACCTGTGACTGGTCAAAGTCTCCCATTAGTATTATCTATATTATTACTATTATCTGAGGGGAAGCAACACTTATGCCATGGTCATCTAAACTGCAGCAGCCATTTGTATTGTAAATTCATCTTAGACGATAGTCTCACTTGTCACGGTTAGGGTTTGGGATAAAATGCATATTATCTCTATAGACTTTGGTAAAGGAGTGGACAGTCTACAACATGCAATTTGCTCATGAAAAAGTCTAATACAGACATAAAGCATAAAGTGTCAGTACCTTATACAAGCAAATTCTAAAAACATGGGAATAACAGCCAGGGAGCAACTATGTCATGCATCGCTTTGTGTGTCTGTGCACATTACATTTCATTATCCTGTTTTATAAGGGCTATTACATCCAACCACTTTAACCAAATGTGGCACCAAAAAGGGAAAAAAAGGTCTTCACTTTAAATAAGCATCTGTGCCAAAGCTGAGAGTGATAGTAGTTGGCCAACGTCCTGGAAACGTAATCATAAAAATAAAAATAAAAAACAGTTTTCAAGAGCAGTTTTTCTTCACTCTGTTGGAGACAAAAATGTGCTCTATTTTCTCATGACTCCAGCAGCAGGGATTTGAGCTAAACATGAAGGTAGGGTGATTTTCCAGTTACAAAATGTATCAGTTTATAATCTCTTCCAGTGTGGAGGTTTAACAAGGAGGTGGTGGAGGGAGAGGCTGGAGGAATAGCAAATATTATTTACAGTTACTTCCTAACCCTAACCCTAATCAACCAGTAACAAAATCTGCAGTTGTCCTGACCACAGTTATTTGCATGTTCAAGAAATGTGTTTTTACTTATATGCAAACTTACGGTATATGTATACATACGGTATATATACTCAAAACTCACTTGCTTTCACATGCTTTCTTAGCTCTTTAAAGTTTATCACAGTGTGTGTTTGATTCAATTGCCCCATTGTTTCTTAATTGTTTAAATTATGTTTGCATATCTATTTATTACTCTTCACTTTTCTCTTTATCCACTTTGGTCAGTGTGAGCTGTGTTTAAATGTGCTTTAAAAATACATTCTACTTACTATCATACAAAAAACATGTCTGAATGGGATATTTTGGATACACATGTATGTGTGTTTGTAGCTATGTTTACAAAGATTGATTCCAATTGGAATTTACAATGACATAGTTTACACGGACGCAAAATTGAATGAACCGATTGAGGTGTGTGAACACATGCATCAAGTGTTCAGTCAGAATAGAATATTTAGACATGTACAGTTTTGTCTAATTCTCCAGAAGTAGTCGAAATTTCACCCATTAGAGTTTTCAGATTGGCATGTTTATGTGAGATTTTTTTAATTCCAATCAGGCTCTGATTCCTTGTGTACATGTAGTTATTTGGCCGTATCCACATTTTTGCGGTCAAAGAAAACAACTACAGTCTTTTCGGTTTAAAACATACAGTATGTCTTTATTTCTACATTTGACACGGCACAGTATCCTGACCAGAGTGCACACCTCCGTTTTGCCATTGGTTGGGAGTGAAATCCTTTTCCTTTGCTTTTTTTCTTCCTGGTTTGACCAAAAGATGTGGCTTGGCTGAATACAGAGGCCCTGGAACTGGACCTAACCAAGAGCTGAACAAACAAAGGGGGGATTTGTCTTTTGTATTGAGTGCTGTTACTGTGTGTGTTTAGTTCCTCTCTCATATACTGATCAGCCAGTGTTCTGCCTTTGTCTCATTGGTGTGTAATTATCCTATGATACACTGTGTTTTAATTACATCTTATTGTGTATAAAGGCATGAAGCCATGTTTTAAATGTGCATATGGAGCATTTAGCCCAGTGTTTCCCAAACTTTCTATGTGGGAACCCAGTTTATATCCCTTTCAATTATGACAACCTCAGTCAGAAGTGTTTTATACATCTTTGGCCATGGGAAAAAAACATTTCATTTTCATGGAGTTTTTCACATGTCCAATAAGGGGGACAGCATGTGATTCTTGTTTTTTGGTAAATAAATATATATTTGACTAACAGATTAATCAGATTAAATATTGTGTGAAAAACATTAAAAACAGGGCACCAAGACACTGTGTGCAGATGTACTTGGTTTCTGCATGCAGCATCATGGTATCTTTTTGCTTTTTTGGCTTCAGTAAGCTGTAGCCCTGGTCTCCAGGGCCAAATCTGATCTCAGGGGTACTTTGATGGGGTGGCACTGGGTCTTTCTCTTGTTTTTGTCTGGATGGAACTTGCATTTATTAGTGCACAGGCTACAGATGCAGGAGATCCTTCTTTCTTTCTTAGCATCACTGCCACTTGCATCATCCTCTTGACTCAGATGGTATTTGCTCCACTATCTTGTCGGCTTTTTTAATATGCACTGCACTTGAACTCTACAAAACATAAAGACACTTACTGTTACTCACACAATGTGCACAAAATGTTGTTTTTGTGAAAACATTTAAGTTACATTCTAATAACATAAATTAATTAATTTATTAATGAAACTTAACTGCCGACAGAGTTTTTCCAAGACTAAATAAATGAACTCTAATAGTACGAGTTGTAGTTGAAATATGGTCAGTGATGCATAATGTCCACTTTAGTGGATAGATGATTAATTGCAATTTCCTCCAAACATAAAATCAGCACTTAAAAAATCAAACAATTATATTACTTCTTAGTTGTTCAGACAACGTCTGTCTTGGTTTAGATATTTTTTTTGTTGCACTTGCACTTCCTGGCCAGTGAGTGGCAGTGTATGGGGGGTGCACAAAGGTCCAATGTGGTGGCATGTGTGCAATTATACCATCAACACCCAAATATATGCAAGAAAAAAGCTATTGAATAGCTGTCCCCTGTAGTGACCACTATGCATGAAAGGGTATGGAAGATTATCGTGACCCAAATCATAAATTAATCAAGTGTGACAAGAGCAAATGTGTGCTTAATGTACTAACTAATTAACAGCCATATTTGTAACACTTGATGTCAACATTTTAATTGGTAAATGAATAATTTCCCCTGAGATTCATGGTAAATGAAAAGCAATTTAATTTTAAGTGTATTATTTTAAAGATAATATGTCTAAATCAGGGCCACACGGTTGGTGTAGTGGTTAGCACTCTTGCCTTTGCAGCAAGAAGACCTGGGTTTGAGCCCCGGTTGGAACAACGGCCTTTCTGCATGAGTTTGCATGTTCTCCCTGTGTATGTGTGGGTTTTCTCCGGGTTCTCTAGCTTCCTCCCACAGTCCAAAAACATCCATATGGGGATTAGGTAAATTGGACACTCTAAATTGACCGTGAGAGTGAATATTGTTTGTCTCTATGTGGCCCTGTGGGAGTACCCCGCCTGTTGCCCTATGTCAGCTGAGATTTGCACAGCACCCCCACAATCCTCATCAAGGATAAAGAAAATGGATAGATCTTTAAATCAACCCTTTAGTTAATATTTATGTGTATATCATGCACATATACAGTATATTAACTAAAAGGTTGATATACTTTGAAAGTTTATCAACCTCCTGCAACCCATCTGTGGGTTCCGCCTAAGTCTTTGGGAACCACTGATGTCTGAGCAGAGTGTAATGTTACACTCCTGTGAGCTTCTATTTATAGCTGGTCTGATTGTTGCATTTGAGGACCAGAATCAGAATCACTGGGCCCTGCATATTAATATTTGTTTACGGTGTTGATGAAGATGAGAACACTATCCTCCCATATTTACAACCTGTTAAGCTTTTTTTTTGAAAGTTCTGACCTGAACATTGCTTCATTTGTCAAGACAAGAGTCTAGTAGTGGTCATGGCTAGTAATAGGAACGATAAAACTTTTTCCATGTCCAATACTGATATCACAAAACTGAAGTATCTACTGATACAAGCTTTTTCAAAGACATAATTCTCCAACTGTGTAACAAGTCCCATGTAGAAGAAATAAACAGCCGACAGCATGACTCGGCTAAAATGCTGTTGCTGATTTGCTCGGATTTTACATCCCTAGTAGTGCTAGCACTCAGTTTTGCTAATCTGCTGATATGTACATATGTATGAGAGTGCGTCCATATGGAGCTCCCAATCCAGGAAATCAATCAGGTCAAACAAGCATATGCACGTCTTGGAACTGCATCCTAGTGCAATGTTTGGACAAAACATAGTTCTGACCATAAATTCTCACTTTGGAGGGGGAAAAAGAGAGAAACATATTCGACCACCTGCTTCATATTAATGTGTGATGTGAATTTGATCCAGTAATTACAGGGAAAGAAGAAAAAAAAAAAGCTTTGGCAAGCTTCACAGAGAAATAACACAACAGGCACATAACTGAACATTTACTGTGTGTTAATGGATGCTCATGTTTTTATTTTAATTAATCACGTCTTGGAGAGGATTCAGTGGTTTTACAAAACCTGATGCTATTGATGACAATTAATTGGATTTGATCAACTCTCAACATGATTCAATTGATGTATATGCATTATGACATTAATATTTTTATTCATTTTAGTAAATACACCTTCAATTCTCAAATGCATCCAGTTTGTTCAAAACAGTGACAACTCGAGACAAACGTTAACACATAGGTCATTCTGAAAATCAACATCTTTGAGGCTGCAACTATGTCTATATGAACTAACTAACCACATTTACGTATAACAAGGAAATGGCTCTACCAAAAGCACTATGTGTGAAACTAGGGATGCATAATATTAGACTTTTTTTCCAATATCCAATATGTCAATATATCGGAAGTGGTTGGGCCAATACATTTTCCCCATACCCAAAATCAAAGGTCACTTATTTTCCTCTTTCCTATTCTCTTTTGTCTCTTTATAAATGTGACGTTTTGTGTGTAATCTGACACCTATTGCCTCTGCTGTCTGTCCATCCTGGGAGAGGGATCCCTCCTCTGTGGCTCTTCCTGAGGTTTCTCCCATTTTTCCTCACTCGATGTGAGGGTCTAAGGATAGAGGGTGTCACCTGCTGTACAGACTGTAAAGTCCTTTGGGGCAAATTGTGTTTGTGATGTTGGGCTACATAAATAAAACTGACTTGACTTGACATGTTCTTCATTGTACAATATAAATTTTAGTAACAAAATGATTGTTGGAAAGTGTACCTTTAGTGTTAGTCATTAGCCATATCTGGGGATCTTGCTGTGTTTGCTGATATCCTGATAATACATTTTAAAGCCAAAAGACCAATATTGTGTCGATAATATCATATGCATCCCTATTCAAAGCGCTATTATAATAAATGTAAGGTTCTGCATAATGTTCTATTCTTGATGACTTCTCAAAACTGCCTGATACTACAGTTTTGCCATTCACCCATTCACTCACACCTTCATACAGCACAGCACATTGTATGTCAGACATCTTACCCATGACATGTAAATAAGTAACACTTAAACCTTGTAAGCTCTTGATGGAAACAGTATAACAGTGGTCAAAGTGGAAGTCAAACCCACAACCTTCCAGTTGAAAGATGACTAGCCCTACCACTAAACCACCATCACAAATGTTATGTATAACATACACTGCCTGGCCAAAAAAAAGTTGCCACCTAAAAAAAAAGGTCACATCGTTGGATCGCCTTTAGCTTTGATTACGGCACTCATTCACTGTGGCATTGTTTCCATAAGCTACTTCAATGTCACAAGATTTATTTCCGTCCAATGTTGCATTCATTTTTCACCAAGATCTTGTATTGATGATGGGAGAGTCGGGCCACTGAGCAAAGCCTTCTCCAGCACATCCCAAAGATTCTCAATGGGGTTAAGGTCTGGACTCTGTGGTGGCCAATCCATGTGTGAAAATGGTGTCTCATGCTCCCTGAACCACTCACAATTTGAACCTGATGAATCCTGGCATTGTCATCTTGGAATATGCCCATGTCATCAGGGAAGAAAAAAATGCATTAATGGAATAATCTGGTCATTCATTATATTCAGGTAGTCAGCTGACCTTATTCTTTGGGCACATACTGTTGCTGAACCTAGACCTGACCAACTGCAGCAATCCCTTACCTATTTGCTTAGTTAAATCAAGGTGGCAACTTTTTTTTTTGGCCAGGCAGTGTTTAAGTAATTAATACTTAAGCTTTCTATTGCACATTTGGGAGGGAAAAAAAACACCACATCATTTTGTTTCCAAAATATGTTCCTTCAAAATCTTATCAAGAAAGCATGCTTTATATCATCATTTATTTATAAACCTTGACATTTAAAAATGGGACAAAATACATTAAGGTAAATAGTTTATAATCATAGGTTTTCAGACATGGACTCTGAAGTCTGAAAACAGCTGTAGTCATTACTACATTACTACTGACTAAAATGACCCTTGTTTTTTTAATCTCATTGACTGAGCTACATTCACATCACATTCCATGCATTTAGCTGGCACACTTCTGCTGCAACAGTGATGCACTTACAGCATAACACACATGGCTTGAATTCCTAAATCACTCACATTACAAACAACTGACAATAATTCGAGCAAGGGTCAATGTCATTGACACACACACACACACACACACACACAAGCATACACATGGCCGGTTCTAATTCTTTTCAGCTTCTCTGAGCCCAGCGTTCCCAGTGGAGTGGGTGCCAGGCAGGCTGGGTGCCGATGGCTTGCAGAGTCTGAGCCAGTATGTAGAGAGGATGCCAAATATGAGGACCAGATGTGCCCACACTCTCATATAAAGTGGTGTGATGAAGGCTTTAAGAGAGAGGGGCCAGTCTTAACAACACATGACAGGCAATATAGAAACACTGGGCCCTGTAAAGTTTAATATGCAGAAGCAGTGCCAAATTCCAGCAGCTTTCAAAATGCTCTGAATTTTCTTCTTTGAACTGTGTGTGGTCCAGGTATTACTCATGTTGTAGGGACCACATTATAACTGATTACATTTTAAGGGAAGAATGTTTAAGGTAAAGTAAATATGAATTTGGGTAAAGGTCTATGGTATAGATTAAGTCAAGTTTTATTTTTGGTTCAATTGATAATTTTTGGAAGTGTGGTTTTGGGAGCCTCTATGAGCCCCAAAGTTATTCTAAACACTGTAGTACATATGCTAGGCCTGTATGTGATGCAAACCTTGTTTTATTATTATTCATTCATTCATTAATTCATTTATTTATGTATTTATTTACATTGTATACATTTCAACGTATACAATCACACACATGACACACAACAGAGACACGATGAAGTCAAAGGCAGGGTGACAAAGTAAATAAAATACAAGTTAGTGAAGCCAAGAACAAAGCAAATAATTTCCACACACAAGAAGAGGAAGATATAAAACATAGTGACAGCAAATTATGACTTTACCGTTTACCAAAGTGCAGTTGTGGAACTTCATTTTTGTGCGAAATAAATTTTGTATTTTTTGCTGTTCTTTAGACTTACCCTAATATCTGAAAAAGAGCCAAATTAGTCAAGTCTAGATAGGGGTGAGGTAACAAAAAGTCCATAATTTCATATTTCTCACTTAAATTTGCATCAAATTTGCTGTGGTTTGACCCAAGTAACTGTTCAACAACACCAAGGATTTAAAATGTAATTTTCCCAAGAAATACTAGAATATAGTCCTGCAAACATGACACAACAATGTGTTTTTGTTTTGTTTTTTTCCATTCAAGGAATGCATCATTGTGGAACTTCAATTTTGTGGGAAATTTGTGAAATCATCTGAAGAAGTGATGCACCCCACAGATCCAATAAAGAACTTTCTCGGGGTGAAAGGGTTACATTGCGCAGTCTAGCCCTTGGATGCAAAACCTACCAATGCCTACGCTCTTCCACGAGTGGGGTCAAAAATTGACCCTAATTAAAATCAATGCGTTTTTGCAATAAACTGGGTTGTTTTAAAATGAAGAGTTGGAATATTTTCATATTCCAGGTATTCCTCATAAAAAAATGTTTGTGACATGAGGCCATTTGCATTTGTATTTATTTTTTCATTAATTCTAGGAAATTACAGTTTTTGTATCACAACCCCACTCTTCCACAAGTGGGGTCAAAAATGACCCCAAGGAGTTCCTATGGAATCTTCTATGAACCTTTAATTCTAGCAACTCTGATAGTCCCACTTACACATCTGATGTCAGCAGTCTCACCACCCAGAAGGTAATTTTTACACAGTAACATACATGTAAGAATTATCTCCATTTATAAACCACCGCGAGGAAGTCTCGTCGTCCATCGGGGATGCCTGTGTAAAATTCAGGGTGCTGAGCCCTGAAAAATTAATAGGCATTCAGAGCGGCGACATCAATCGTGTTGTACCAAAGCATCATGGGCCACCTCTGCGCCTGGCATTTGCAGGTGTAGTTGCCAACCATCTGGTCCATATCTACTCCTCCATTTGTCTGGTTGTAGAAGAGGGTCACTTCTGTTTTTTTCTTTGGGCTGTATTCAATTCAATTCAATTCAATTCAATTCAATTCAATTCAATTCAATTTTATTTGTATAACGCCAAATCATAACATACATTATCTCAAGGCACTGTACATAGACAACATCAAGGAGAGCAGAGAACCCCAACAGTTCACACAATGAGCAAACACTAGGCATCAGTGGAGAGAAAAAACTGCCTCTTAACAGGAAGAAATCTCTGACAGAACCAGACTCAGAGATGTGCGGTCATCTGCCTCGACTGGTTGGGGTGAAAGGAAAATGGGGGACAGAAAGGGGGAGAGAAAGGACAAGGGGGAGATGAGGGAGAGACAGAAGAGAGAGAGAGAGACCAGGACCAGATACACAACAACTGTATCAAGTTAAAAGTTTATACAGTCAATGATTTTGATTTTTAATTATAGCACAATAATAATGGTGATGATATGTATGATATGGATTGCCACGAAAACTGGATCTTGATCCTGCATCCTGCAACATGCAAGATGAGAATACAGAGAGAGAGAGAGGGAAGAAAGAAAAGACACAAACTACGGAGAGAAAGAGACAAGGTTAATGACATATAATTATCCACCATCTTGCTGTGGTGCATTGTGCCAGAAGCCTGGTCCTCCCTCTGAAAGGCACAAGTTGTTCATCCACTGTAACACAATCACTGGGGATGAAGTTCTGCCTGCAGTTGACCAGGAACAGGTCCCATATGTCGCGATCATTTTTGACCCCACGTGTGCATCTATGGGCTAGTGCAAGGACGCTCTGATCCACTTATAGTTTTGTGTAAGGTACCTTGTGCACATGGATTACCTGAATTTATGTTGATAATTTGTTTCATTTATGTACTGATGACCTCTAGACATATGATGAATAGGTGGAAAGTAAATTATTTTTCTTGGTGAAATACCACAACACCTTTTCATTTGAACAAAATCAAAAGGTCTTGGAAGTCAATATCCTTTTCATTTACCATTAGATAGCCCTTCCTAAAATAGATATATTCATTGTTAAGTGTTGTTCAATAGGGTCAATTGGATAATGAACAAAATACAGAACCACATTCCATTCACACTCTCAAACATGGATTGATTGCTCTTTGGTGGGTCTGTTTGTTAAATTCCAACTGCCATTTTAAACTACCACACCTAGAGGATCAATGTAATTTGGCAAAAATAAAAAAGAAAGAAGAAACCATCACCAAATGATGAAATTTCAATCTTTTTGACAAAAGAGAAGAAAAATTGCAAAGGGTAAATCTTCAAAGCTTCAATTTGATTCAGATGTGCTCTTCAGGAGACTCCTGGCCGTTTCAAAACAAAACAACGTGAAAATGTGATGTCTCATGAGTTGGCTTCCGTCCCACCCGAGAGGAGAAAATCCACAAAAGCTGACCTAGGAAAGAAACTGGAGTCTGTAGTGGAGGTGACGCAAGAGCTGCCTGAGATCACAGCAAAATCAGCAAGAATCATCGATGGCTCTGCTGCAAAGTCTTCCTGATTCAGCCTTTCTGACCTTTAGTGGCCTTGCTGAATGTATCCTCAAGAAGATCTTGTCTCTTCTAAAGAAGCAAGAGATAAAATGTGTCATTATAATCTTTGACAGATATGACAACCCCCAGTCAATAAAGATCCTGGAGAGGCAAAGAAGAGGAGCATCTGATGGGCCCACACATGTGATTACAGGTAACGCAAATACTACGAACTACAGAAGGCACCTGAGGAGCAGTGGAAAGACAGCTCTGCGTATCTTTGTGACCAGTTACATCATCTCTGCAGGCCCACAGAGGATCCAATCAGATGGTTTGCGATCAATTGATCAACAACCAATAAACAAAGGAAAACAAACAAAGACTTGTCACACCAGACAAACCAGACTTCCAGATACAGGAAGACTGGGGCATTGCGGAACAAGGAACAGAAGCACAGAGGAACCAGAGGGGCTAAAATATTGGAGAAAGCCAGAGATCACAAAATGCATGGAGCAAAAAGGACCGGGTAAAGACACACGGAAACATGGAAGCTTCAAAATGAGAACAATCAAGGAGCGAGAGGGAGGACCCACCCAGGCACAAGGGGAGTGGACATCAGAATATGAGCTAGGGGCCACTGGAATGATGCAATGGGGAGATACTTTCAGGGTCGCATCAGGCTGGAGTAGTAGCATTTGCTCAACACACCCTCAATTTCACTCTCACTCTCTCTTACGCACACAAACACACTCACTTTATTGTATGCATGTGTTCTATCTTTGTATGGTATGTTCTTGGTTCTGATTTAAATGAATTATTTCAATAAAAGTTATTCTACCTACAGCATGGATCTTTTTGTTTTTTATATTTAGATAGGCTTTATTAGGTTTCTCACATTTTGACTGTTCGGTGTAGCCTCTCCCTCTCCAAATATGAGCATTTTGTAATCATCTAAATTGTTTGGTTCCAGAGAAGTAATAGGCCTTACTAAATAAATATACCCACACATGGTTTTAGTTCAATAGCACCCTAGGCCAACCAGTAACAGTATATCCCAAGGGAATCTGTTTTCCCAATGAATAAGAGAAAGGTTAAGGAGTGCTCTTGTCCTATCCACAAAATGCAATTTCCGCTAAGTTAAAGTTTGCATGAGCTTTTATCAGTATTTCTTCATATATATAAACATAAAATACAATCTGGTTATGTTGGACAGATACCTACTTCATACCACAGCAAATTTGAGGAAGATCTGAGAGAGCATTATCAAATTATGGGCTTTTTTTTCACCTCACTCCTATCCGGCCTATTTGGCTCTTTCTCAGATATTAGGGTAGGTCTAAAGAATAGCCCAAAAAAACGTATTTCTTTGGTCTTCCAAACAAATCACTACACAAACTTCAACTGGTTCAGGATGCTGCTGACCGATCATCAAACCACCCTCTATTCACCATATCACCCCTGTTCTGCACCAGCTCCATTTGCCCCTGAACTTCTGCATTGGATTCAAAGTCATCCATAACCTTGCCCCTCCATACCTGTCAGACCTCCTCCACATTACCACCTCCTCCTGGTCCCACAGATCTCCTCTCGCCATTGAACTGTCCCATCCGCCCGCCTCACCAACATGGGGAGCAGGAAATTCAGCCACTCTGCCCCCAGCCTCTGGAACTCTTTACCATCTGACCTCACAAATATTGAATCTCTCCCCCCAATTCAAATCCCACTCCACATTATTTATTTATTTATTTATGTTTAATCTTTTGTATATATCTTGTTTTATGAATGTTTTACTGCTGATGCACTGATGTATGGTGACCCTCCCTGAGAGCTCTGAATAACGCCCCTAAATAAAATGTATTATTATTATATAGTCATTCTGTAAACTGTACCAATATTATTTGGAAAGCATAGGAGACTACAATTTACTACTATTTATTTGATAAGAAACAGCAAAGTATGTAAACAGTATTTACATGGAACAAATGAATAGCAGTTAGTTTATTTTGGATATATGTAGAGGAGGTCCTGTCTCCTGAGTTTGTTTTTAAAAAATACTTTTTGTGTTAGCATTTTCTGTTTTATGTATGTATAAAATAGAAAATGTTGAGTTTGTTTTAACATGTGAATATTATTTATGATATTATTTATGACTTAATTTGTGTATTATTCTCCATTTTTGTATTCATGCTATATTAATAAATTACTACTACTTACTAATATGTCATACAGCTTTATCCTGATGTTTATTAAGCATCTTTTAACATGATGAGATATAAAATTGTACATTGTTCAATGTCTAATATGGACATCATTTGTATAAACAAATCTTTACAAAATATTTGATGTGTTTAAAGATAAAAAATAATATTTGTGAAATATTGTGGCTAGGGCTATGTGGAATTATTGGTGTAATATTTTAAATGTGTAATTTAGAAGCAATCCAAACATATTCATATTAAAAATTGCTAAACGATGGGGTTATTTTACCAATTACAAAAATTGCCATGTGATTTGTCCCCATTAGCTGGGTTCTGACTCTCCCTCCTGTGGTCATTATGTGGCCATTTAGGCAAGCTTTAGCCCCTCACCTCCATCCTGAGGGCCCCTCCATCTTAAGGCTAGGGGCTAACTAGCTAATGCAGAGATGGCTCTCCCTCTGATCATGTTCACTCAATGTCTGCAGACGCATCAAGATTTTCAAGACGCATCAAGAGAAATTAGAGTGATTAATTAGGCTTTGACACTCTGCCAAAGGTTTTCAATTTAGCACTGTCACATCAATAAAAAAGGCATCTTCTCATTTCATGCTGGGGTAACCGAGAGGAAAACGACACAAGGGTATTACCAACAATTAAGGGCAATTAGCTCATCAATGGGAAGATGCACATGAAAAAAAGACAACAGAGCACTTAACCAAAGTAACTGTTATAACAATATCACCTAATAGAAGAAACCCAAGAAAAAATACTTAAATGTTACAGGCATTATATTTTTAAAATACTTTAAATATCTCACGTATTTTTTCTTGACAATTCTTCTGACAAAGGTTTATTTTTTGTTGTTTTGTATGTCTCAGAATCAACATTTAAAGAGATAGTTCTGGTGTGGTTGAATGAGATACTCACACAGAGGCTCATTGTCACTGGAATGACTGCCAATCAGGACACAGAAATTAATAGATTTTAGCCACTTAAAATAAGAAATAAAATGTTATCCTTCTGAAATCTACATCTTAAAAATGTGTTTAATTTGATTGTACAGTTAGTGTTTCCAGCTGTAATGGATAAAAATATTTAAAAGAGAAGAAAATACACATAGTATACAATGCACTGTATATCACTAGGGATGTCCCGATACAACTTTTTCACTTCCAATACGATACCGATATTGTAGCCTTGAGTATTGGCCGATAGCGATATTGATCCGATAGGATATAAGCATATCATACAAATCATACTTACTTGAATTACTTATTTTGTAGTGTGAAATGTTAGAATAGGCTTGATCAAGTGATATTACTTAAACAGAGAACAATAGTCAGCAACAGTAGGTATGAGGAAAAACTGACCCATTTATTATTAACCAATGGGTTACATAAATTTCAACCTTCAACCTGATTTTTTTTTGTAATGTTTTTGTTTTTTTAGAGCCTCCGTGTTTCACAGGTAACAGCGTGTCTTCAGAGAACACCCCTTGTTTTCAAGTATTTTGAATTAGCCCACCCCACACAGGGTAAGTGACTTGTCCCGCAGGTAAACTTGGAGACTGGCCCCGCAGACGTACGCAGGTCCGTGTGTGAAGCTTCAGGACACATTGAAAACACAGAAAGCTTGTGGCATAATTTGTTAATTGAAATATTAATATTTGCCCTGGCATATTGATGATTGTGTTGCATGAGTTAGTATGACGATATATGACAAAATCAATATTTTGACCCACCATGCCTGTCCACCAAAAAAAAAAAAAAATACATAAATTGAACTGAAGTTTCCTGGCACAAGAGAGGTACACTTCCTGATTTTGGACAAAGTATTCACATTTTTGTAATTCAAGAGAAACGTTTTCTTTCGTTTTACGACTTTGTGGGTGGTATAGTGAGCATCACATAGCCTATGAGCTTACAGCATGTCCAACCAATGACATAGATCTATTTGAGCTGAGTGACCAGCAGATGAGTGGCAGATGACCCTCTGACAGACTACCTTAATATACATACATTTTTAACATATCATATTATAATTCAGTGATTATAGATGATCAAAATAATGCCTGAAATTAGATTAACTTTTGAGCTTTTGTGCAAATATTTTATTAAATGCAGTGTTAAACTGCAGCATTTGTGTTTATTTTATTTTAACCAAGATGTTTTGATATTGATGTTTTTACTTCAACACTACAGAATTGTTATACAAAATGTAGAAATATATTTTAAGATAACCAATGTAAAGTCTCTTACAACTTGATTTACTCGTACAAATACAAACAAATAAATGCTCCAGACAAGTCAATTGTTTAGCAAGTGTGGAAAAACCAGACTGTCCTCCAATGAAACGTACATATAGGTCGTATATACAGGAATTACAACCTATGTTTACATTTTCAAAACCACCGCCCCTAGCGGTTGTATACATAGACACGGTATCTAGTAGCTTCGCTAATGTCTGCTCCGGCAGTCGACTCAGTGGCGAGAGCACTGTGCCGCAGCGCGGTCGACAATGGTTTGATTCCTAACTATACCACCTTTTTAATATTTTTTTAGTTTTTACTACCTAACCCTGTCTTTTTTGCTCTAACCCTACCCTCAGTAACATCTGTGCATATTGGAGTTGGAAAATACTAAAAACATACCTTTACGTCGCATTCAGGGGTTTGAAAAAACGACCCACAGCTCATCCTCACCTGCTCCTGATGAACAATGAGGAGGCCTATGACTTCTGCTGTGATTTCTGAAAACTTTGACTTCTGGAATACTCACTGGAGTTGTTCTGCTTCAGGTCGCCACGTCTCCTGCTTCCCCGAGAGCTGCGGATTCACCACAACCCATCTCGGCCATCTGGGTGGGACCCAGATGTAACCGACCCAAAGGACCCGGATGTGTGCCACAAAACTAAATTGAAGATTCATTGAGAAGTGAAACTGAGTCATGAGAATGAATTAAGGAGCAACATTTTTTAACTGAATAAATCAGTGTCAAATATTACACTTCAGTTTCAAACCAATTCAGATTGTGAAAGCAATTATTCAAAATGATAAATTCAGGTTCAAATTGAGTAATTCACATACAGATATAAAAATGAGTACATTTCAATTCCTAGTAGCACAGCATTACTCCCATAGCATGTTCAAAAGCCATTTGAGTGTTCTATGGTGTTGTTCCTACCCCGGCTGGAGAGGAAAATATGGAGAATTGGATTGGACAAGCTAAGCTACAGGTGGGATTGTAGTGGAAAAAGAGAAAGAGTAAGCCTATTGTTGAAAGCTTAAAAGGTCCTGCCCTTGAGATTATCAAGACAGTTAGATTGTCTGATGATGAAGCTAGTGCATCTGAGTATCTTCAGAGTGGGGGAAGATTTATATTTTGCATTCTGACTTCTTCACCAGAACCCTAGTGAAGCTCTATATGTCTCTGACAAAAGTCGTTTAGAGAGGTGGACTACAAGCTACACAAGTTGATGGAGTTAGAACTGAGCAACTGACAAGAGGCGCTGTGGAGTCCTAGGCTGGATGTGACAGTGAAATTGGTGCACCCACAAGAGCAAGATCCATTACAGCCAAATCAGACTGAAATCCAGGCATTGAAAGCTGAGGTCAAGGAGCTAAGAACCAAGCTGGACCAATTACAAAAGGTCCCACAGCACCAAAAGCTTCCCAAACGATGAGAGAAGCACAATTTGGTTGCATCTCCACTACAACAAAAGTGACTGGTGACTTTACACCAGACTTCTGTAGTTGTTGGAGATTAACCCACATTTTTAGGATTGTTAAGTAGTTTTAAGTGATCTACAGTTCGGCACTGCTCAGCCTCCTACTCCACAGACTACAGCGGTCTGTGATGATGCTCAAGATCGCCGCACTGTCCCTAAATACACCACTGTCCCTAAATACTTGTTTGGCACAAAAGTGTGCCAAACAACAACAGCCCTTCAATCAACCAAATGGATAATTTTGCATCCAAATAGAGTAGTTTTATTATACTAAACATATACTAAGTGAAAAATACAGTGAAAAATATAGATATGTAATAAAAAGTAATAAACATGTAATAAAAATGCCAACGTGCAGAAAAAAAGTAAAACTTGCTAAATGCAGAAAAAAAGTAAAACTTGCTAAAATGCAGTATACATGTAAATAATAAACATCAATGTGCAATAAAAAAAATCACAATTAGTGCAAACAATGAACCTTGCACATTCAAAATAAGTAATAAAATAAAATAAAAAAAAACAGCATTTGTGCACCAATAGCAACTATTTACAATTTCAATGGACTATAAGGGGTGGGGGATGACTGACTGGCAGCAGTCATTACTCATGTTGATGTCCCATCCCATGATACTCCAACTTCCATGAAAATTAGGACAATAATTATTAATTGAGATTAAACACTTTGAAATATGAGTAAACACAGTAGACCAAAAGAGAGTGCTGTAAAAATAGTATTCACTATCACTGAATTTGTTTACATGTATATACTGTAAAATGAGTAAAAGGGTGTTTTACTTTTTTGTTTAGTTTTTCAACACAAACATTATTAGCAACCAGTTCACAAAACTTACTCGTAAACTACATCTGGGCTCAGAGGAAATAATGCCTCCTCTGCTTGTTATTACTACTGTCCGAATCTGAAAAAAAACAGACGCCGGATTGGTGGTGAAAACTGCAGAAAACAGACTAAAACCTCTACTGGTTTGTGAGGAGCTACTCAGCCATAGTCCGACCACTTACTGAGCTCACCCTCCCAAGAACAGGCACCAAAAAGTCCAAAAGAAGAAGTCCTACTTCAGTAAAAGCGAGCCATTTGGTGAGCGCTGGGACAAAGAGTGCAACAAGGCATTTGAGAACATCATAAACACTTTACTCATGCCCAAGTGCTAGAGTTTGCTGATCCATCAAAACCACATGTGCTCCATGTAGATGCCAATCTGAATGGCTAAGGCACTGTTCTCAATCAGGAATATCCTGAAGGTCTGAGGCCTGAAGGATTTGCAAGTCGTAAACTCAGTGCCCCTGAGCAGCGCTATCTCATCCATCAATTAGAATGTCTGGCATTGAAGTGATCAGTCATGGACAAGATATTTAATGTGGTCAAGTTTGCAGTAAAAACGGATAATAATCCACTCGCATACTCAGTGCAACCGGTCATAGGTGGTTGTCGGCCCTTGCCACCTACGATTTCAAAGTCCAATGCAGACCAGGTTGACATAACATCGACGCTGATTAGCTGTCACATCACTTACCATCCACTGAAGTGTCACCTCACTGGAACAAGATATCTTCCCCTTGGGTTAATGCCATTTGTCCTGTAGACAACCCTGACGAGAAAGCTAAGTTATGGCAATAAACTTCCTTAGTTTTAATGAAAACAAGACTGGTTATTCTCTTCGGCCCTAGTGGTGCTTCAGACATCTGAACCACCCAGAGCCCCTTGCGCCATACCTTAACAGTTCTGTCACAAACCTCAAATTTGATAGACAAGTCAGTGCAGTAACTAAAAGTAGTTTTGTTTTCAGCTTTGTCAGATTGCTTAGGTCAGGTCAATTTTATCACGTGATGATCTTGAAAATCGCATTGCCCTTTATATGGGGGCAAATCAAGCAATAATTAATCGCCTCCAGCTCATTCAAAACGCTGCTCGCCTACTGATGAAGGCTCGGAGGCATGAGCACATTGCATTGACACTGGCTCCCTGTGTGTTATGGGATTGATTTTTAAACTCATTTATTTGCCCTTAAATATCTTCATAATTCATATTTTAATACCTTAATAATCATGCCCCTCCCTGTCTTAGTCATCTGCTCCAGCCTTATGTTCCCTCAAGGGCACTAAGATCTGCAGATCAGCTCGACTTTAACTTCAAAGGATCTCTTCCTTGATTTGAAAACACGGAGTGGCACAGACGCTGACAACATACATATGACGCACTGGCCACTGAAAGTGGGAGAAGGAAGTATATGTAGGAAGTGAGGGTAATGAGCACCAGGTGAAAACAATCAGGGAATCAGGCAAGACACCGAACAAGACAGACAAGGTGCTCACAGGAAGTAGATAAACCCCTAAAACTAACAAAAACTAACACAAAACAGGAAGTGACTCTGAACTAAAACTAACTAACATAACTAACGGTGCCTGACAGACTGTCATAGTTCACAACAGTATTCAAACTGAATCTAATAACCAAACTGGATAGCAAAGACATTGACAAGGTTATTTGCTGGTTATTTGGACGAGCTTACCTGCAGCAGTTAAGGGGTCAAGATACATATGTATATATGTATATATATATATATATGTACACATATATATAAAAAATATGTGTATATATATATATATATATATATATACATGTATAATTTAATTGTATTATTATTACTTATTTTAACACCTTAAGTGGCTTTTGTGTACTCTTTTTAGTGTTAAGACATTAGTTGTGTAAAGAGCACAAGTTTAAAGGTGCAATCTCATGTAAATAGTATTTCAAGTAATTAATTAGTAATGCAAGGTTAGTTAAAAAAGGATAGTTTTTAAACAAGAATTAATATATATTACTTAATTTCTCCATTGCACAACATAGCATAAGGTTAGGGTAAATCTGTTGCTTGTTTTTTGTTCCCATCACTCCGTTTTCTTCTGTGTGCTGTGAGCATGTTTCAGTGATTCACCTCCACTGTCTCCCTGCATCTGTGGGGATCCGGTAAAATGTTCTCAGCATTTTTCCACTATCTTCACTTTTACGATGAAAACAGCCAGGGAGGAGATGAGTTGTCTGACATAGTGCCTGATTTATTTGATGTCTATACATCTATAGAGGTGAACACCGCTTCCTGCCAGAGGGCGTTACCTTGGTTGTGTAATGTCAGCTGCCAGGGCTATGGAACAAAGTGGAGCACATATTCGTAAGATTTTCATTGTGTCCCGACTGACAGCCATTTTTTTTTTATTAAGCAAGTGTGTGCCAGGTTAGCATGTGCCAGTACCTCATACAACAATCACTTTAATAACATGCAAAGACCCAAATTTAGAGACATTAATTTACCTAATAGGAGAGCAGCATGCAGGCAGTCATTCCCGTCAGAATTTGGACATCAAACCAAAGAGAAGCAAAGCTGAATTTACCACATACTCTTTGCCTATTCCTTGGTCCTTGTGGGATTTGCGTTGACAATGTGATTGGTAATGAATGAAACTATCTGTAGCCTTCAGTTAGTCACCTTCTTTTTTTCATTTTGTGCCTTAATCAAATTCATTTCATCCCTTTGCAGCTTAAAACAAAATCCAAGTGTTTCCACAGATCTCAGCCATCCTCACCTTGACAGACAGGGAGAGAGCTCATTTAATCCAATCCAGCCATTACCATGTCTACAGGAGAGGACTGCCGAGAACAAGCAGCGAAGAAACATTGCTTCATTATCCTCCTTCCCAGGTGACAAATCCTCTGTGAATGGAGCAGAATGTAAAAGTTTCCAAGGGACACACTGGGCTCCTGCTCTATTTAGATATACAGTAAAGTGCTGTCAGGGCAGCGCACTGCAGGTTTGGGGATGTGCACTTAGCACGGTGGTGCATGGAGCTGGGTGGGGAGATGCCAGGCTCTCCCCAGGGCGACGGTGTGAGTGCAACACAGGCAGCTGTCAGCAGATAGGTGGCATTTCCTGGTCTGACGCTGACAGAGGCTGTCTGCAGGCAGCAGGAGAACAGCCAGACTGACACCCTGTTTATTCGGAGATGACATCCGGGCTGGGGATGGGTGTCACTGGTATTTTGATTCACCGACAATGTGAAAACTTCCCTGAAACACTGTGTGATGGAGTCTTTGTAGAGTACACATAACCAGAATAATTGAGGAGTTCCAGCGTGCGTGGGCCACATCATCCCTGCCACCCGGCTGTGCAAGGAGCTAGCACGGACACACGCACACACAGTGTAGAGAGAGAACACATTTTCTCTTTCCACCCCCACATTCAGTGTAAAATCTGTCCCAGATTTGCCACCCCAAAAAAAAAAAAACATGAAGCGCAAACCAAAATTTTCTTAATAACAGCTGTAGATATGATAAATGTTACATATCCTGGAAATAAAATACCCACCTACTCACACAGCCTGTCTAACACCTGTCAGTGTCAAACGAAATTATCATGGCAACCAATGAAAATGTGCATGATTTGTTTCAGCAGATAAATATAAAGTGATTTTTCTTTGTGTGTATGTGGAAGTGATATGTAGTTTCACTGTGATTTCAGATTTACTTGAGCAGGAATGAATAATCCCTACAGTTTAGTGTACGGTTATTGTCAAAAATGTTTAATTCCTCAGGGCAATATTTGTTAAATGTGCAACCCAGTGTCCCAGCTCAAATGTGTCTGCAAAGCAAGTATTCATGTGAACTCTTTCTGAACCAAAATGATGTCAACAAATGTGCATATCAGTCTGATACTTTTTGTACCACTTTTGACATTTTTGACTAACATGAATAAACAGGGGAAATGGTAATGATTTCCTTTTTAAAGTGGCATGGATGGGCAAAATGCATCAAAATGCAATAAAATATCAAATACCCAACTAATAAATGGATCAACATAACCTACAAGATACAGCAGCCACAAAATAAAATATTCAAGATACTGAAAATACTTTCCCAGGCAACCTTTTCTCTATTAGCCTTTTTCATCTATACCTTCACTTGTACTAGCTGGCTAGAGGCCACTGTCTGAGAGCAATTAGGATACTATATGCTATAATCAGTCAACAGATTAAACATGCTAATCCCCTGTTAGAGACATCCCAATACAACCCATTTTCCAAATGTTTTAGTCTCCAAATATGTCGTTCAAAAATGATCATATTAATGGTGTTTTATATCACAGGCCAGTGGCACAATTGAACAGCTGAAACTCTATTAATGTAAATACAACAGCATAAAACAATTACAACAAAGTGATATGATCAATTAAGTTCTCATTTTAAATATGCAAGAAACACTTTGAGGCAGGAACATTGTCAAGTTGTTCACAGAACGAAAGAGGGGTGCCCAAGAGGTCGAAAGGTATTGTGCTCTGCACATCTACAATCGCTATTTTGAAGAAGGGAAATGTGTAGCGCCACTTTGAGACAGTTCACAGAACGTACAACACTGACTTCCCTCCAAAACGCGAGCTGAGGAAGCGAAAGGTGAAGGAACTGAAATCACAGTTGGACAGCAGGCATTTTTCACCATTCCACCATCACTGATGATCATTTGGAAGTCTGCTTGAGGATGGCTACCAGCAGCTACTGCCCAGACTATGCAAACCTGGCTGATTCCATTCAGTGCAAGTCATCATTGTAAGGTAATGGCCAAAAATGCAAAAATGAGTTGTATTGTGCCATAGGGGATCATGCAAGGTACACCAAAGAAAGTTCAAGTCAATATACATTACTAATGTGTTGTCTTTGTTCTCTATAATTTGGTTCATAATCTGTGATTTCAAGGACTTTCAGGATTAGGGCTAAATCAAAGGCCGGTCTCTCCCTATAGCTGCAAAGAGACCAGACAACCTATGTCGACTCAGTAGTATACTGTGTGAATTGCCACCTCAATCCAACCTAGAGCTCCTGGAGACGTAAGTCAGCAGGGAGCATAGTAAAAGATTTAAAATGCATAAGCAATGTGTGCTTGTTGTATTTCAAGTTTTGAAGCCTGCTATTACCTTTCAAATTGTTATTATTAGCGGGAAAATGTACAATAACATCAAGCCCTGTCTCATATGACAAGACAAATGTTATTGTATCACATTAAATACATTTGTGTGTTATTTTTTGAACATGTTAATGTTCAAAATGTAATTTCTATTATCACAGTTTTGTATGCTCTCTTGACACATTATCAGTAGAGGCCTGATAATGTGCCGTGACTGCTAATCTGTCAAGGATTATAACTGTAACATAATAATAATAATGATGATAATAATCAAGCTATTATTTATTAATGTTTATATTGGAATTCTAATGCATGTAATCAGGGTATTTGAAGGTCATAGTTTCTTCATATATATATATATATATATTGATAATACAGTATGTTGAAGTGATATTTTGGATTTCATAATAATGCAAGAAGAAAAGGGTCCATGTATAAAACTTTATTCTAAAACAACATAAATACAAAATTATAATAATAATGTGTATAAATCACAAATGGTAAACTCAATTGGCTGTTTATAGCATTTCCTTTCCACCAATGTATTCTCCCTGCACTGTGGCAGATGCACTGTGGCACAGTTCAGGTCAATCAGGTAAATCAGGTGTCAGGTAGACTTCATCACATCAAATATCAAACTGGGGTCCTGCAGAAAAAAAACTGCTCCAAAATTTGGTGTGTCTGACTTATGTCCAAATCTAGTGGAACAAGTGAAAGGATCAGAGGATTAATAAATGAACATTACTTTATAAGTGATGGCAATTACTTGTATTTAAAATACAATTTAGAATCAAATAAGTCTGTATTATTAGGAATGACAGAAAGTGAGGGAATAAACAACCATACAATAACACACAGTGAATAATTGTACACTAATAATAGTGTTAAATGTAAGCACTGCCAAAAAACCCTGTATTTACAAACACTACACGTTCATGTACAATCTTCAACTCTCAACTCAGACAATGTCCTCAGCACTGAGGTCATCTGGTGTTCAGGTCACATGAGGCCGTCTGCTCCGTCCTCCGCGACCACTGAGTGATGCAGCTCCGCGGCTTTGTCCTATCATCCGTCTGCGTGTAGCAGCAATAGTTTTTCAATAGAAAAAAATGACTGTAAATACAAATAAACTACAGCAGTGGTTGTGTAAAATCCACAAACAACAGGTTTGCTAACAGAAAATGCTAAAATGTACTTACAGATTTACATTAGCTGTGCTGTTAGTTTACCGGTGTGTGTTCCATGAGGGACATGTCCCTCCCCTTATCCAATGAGAAAGAAGGGGACTGAACTGACTAGTTTTTTGCAGTATTTTAAAAATGGAAAAAAACACATAACATTGAAGGATTTTGATACGAAACTTGAAGGCATTCAAATCATCTCAACAAAATACAAATTACAAAATAATATTTTTGTATTTGAAATTCAGAGTTTAAATATAGTGTGTATTTAAAACAAAACAGTAGGTAGTACATCAAATGAATGTTTAGTTCATTAAGTAACTTCTTCTGAATTAATTTGATTCCCAATCAAGATACACTGGTTAGAGAAAAATGGACTTAAAAATGTAATAGCATTGATTATTATCCAAAGAAAAAAATATTCATTTAGTAAGAAAATTCCTAAATTAATAACCAACTGTTTTTGATAATCAATACATTGGTTTGAGATTTTTCCTCTTCTTTTTTTTGCTTTGTGCACAAAACAAGACATTAGAGAATATCTTCATTTTTAGGTTTGTACGAACCAATTCAAATTTTATTTAAATTCACATTTTGGAAAGCAAACAGTCAAGTGATTGAGAAAATAAATCGGTGGATTATGAAAAGAATCATTAGTTGCAGCCAAATGCAATTTATTGAACTTAATAAAGTAATTGCAAATGAGAAAAAAAAAAACTTCATCTTATTCCTGGATTTTCTCCACTGGCTTTTTTTCCTTCATGTGATTTAATTAGTTTAAGTAAACTGATTATTATTATTATTTTTAATTTAATGAATCAAATTAGTTACTGATTGTGTTAAAACAAGGTCTGACATCATAGCTTAATGTTGACCCATGTGAGCCATCTTGTAGCCTTGCATCCTCAGTGTGACCTTTGGTTCTGTTTCAAAGTTGAGCTTTAAATCTAAAGGTGACTGTGTTGTTGCCATCAAAGACACAGTCAGACAGTCTGAGACTATGGGCAAGCGAAAGGGAATTAGGCTTGTAAATGGAGGGTTGCCTGTTTGAATCCCCGCCGTGGAGAAATGGGAGGGTTGTATCAAGGCCCTTAGACAGGAAGACAAAAAAAGTATATATATCCAACCAAATATTTTTTTTGTTTTTTACAATGTATCACTAAACATACTGTACATTGTCCTTTTTTGTTTTGCTTTTCTTTATACTGACTTTTAAGTTTCTGAATCTTCTTGGCTTTCTCTTTGAATTTCTCTCACTTCTGTATTTGTTGAAACACCACCGTTTTTAAAGGGGTTTTTTTTCCAATATTTTTTATTTTTTTAAGAATGTTATTCTCTTGGCTGGGATCATGTTTAGAAACAATCTCAACTTGTGAAGCCCGAGCTATCAGTCCACTCATCATGGCGGCCCAAATTAATTGTTTGCTCTGCATGATGAGGAAAATATGGGTGAGCATATGCTGTGCACACAGAACGCAAAAAAAATAAATAAATAAATTAAAAGAAATTCCTGGCACAAAAGCTTGCAGAAAATGCACAAACACACGCACAGGAGGAGCACAGCTATAAATAAAGTCAGCTTATTGAGCCAAAGAGCAGTGGCATATGATTGGAGGGAGCGCGCACATGAGAAAGGTTACAACAGACCAGTGGCCCATTTGTCTTGTTTGGATACAAACTACTTGATTCCCCAAATGAGTGGTGAGGAATCCCTTGACATCAGCACTTAATCACGGCCTGCTCACCATTATAAATCAGTTGAACTACTGACACCTGAACTTTATTCTGTGCACACTGTAAAGGCCACAGGCGCAGGCTCGCGCTATTAGCAGCGGGCTGATCCATTGTGTGTGCATTCAGGTCAGAAAGCGGGGCAAAGGGATGCACGCCGCATGCATCACCTGAGCTTTGTGAGTGTAGAAGCAATAATATGAGACGAGAGGAAACAGCAGAAAGAATGAATGATATCAGCACAGTGTTGTTGTTTTTTTGCGTAGTATAAAAAGGTTTCTAAGATAAGAGAACACAGCTATAGTGGATTTGTTTACATATTACAGAGTTAAGCTATAGTGGATATTAATTTACAATATATTTAACACATTTAGTGAACGAGCAGCATGAACACAATCAGAAGCTAATTAAAAAAAGTCCATTCTCATTCCAAGAACATCATATACTGCTGCTCTGTAACATCCCTCGGCATGAATCAGGCAGCACATGTCGGGGGGCTACGGCACCTCAGTGGTAGAGGTTGTGGGTTCGATTTTCAGGCTCCGCAATTATACATGCCGATGTGTCCTTGGGCAAAACACTTGACCCCACGTTGCTCCAGTGAATGGCTATGAAAGATGAGTGATAGAAAATGCACTGCACATTGATGCACTGTATGAAAGTGAGGATGTCTAACGCAGCTTTGAGTGGTCATCAAGACTGGAAAAGTGTTCTACCAATCCAGACCATTGCTATAACCATCACACTACCAAGCAGTCACTGACCAGAAGTCAGAGACAGAGGTGCTAGCCCATATAGCTCACCAATTTCCTGTCTTCTTCTCCTAATGTAGTCCGTCTGTGAGGTTAAATGCTGCCCTCCACAAGCTAAAGTTATGCGTCAGTCGTTCCTGCCCCTTCAGCCCAAACATCCTAAAGATAATCAGATATATTCAAAAATAATGTGATATGAAATAAATATATCTCTTTCATTTTATATCTAAAATAGATTTCATTTTTCAACATAGTTGTAGAACTGGTATTTCTTTAGTTAGTCATTTGTAGGCTTTATTAGTTTTTTTTATAAGTTATTAATTATTTTGATGGACCCTCCAGTCATTATTATTTTTAACTAAACACTTTAACAAAAAATAAATCAAAATTATATCTTATTATATTTTTGTATTGTTGTTATTTTGGAGTATATTTTGTGTATTCTTTTTTTTTTGGTTTACAATTGAACTCGTTCTCGTGTTAATAAAAAAAAAGACGCTCTGTTGCTAGCACGCAAAGACTTATGGGATACCCTCACCCATGAACGATGCACCGTTTTATCCTTCAACAATGGGTAGCATCAGCCTCATTTGTCGGCCACATGAGAAGGAGCCTGTGCAAACATTGTGCAAACAAGACCTTATTTCTCTAGTCTGACTGTGGATTCTAGCCTGCTGGGTTTTTTTTTGGATCTCTTTGCCTGATTGGACTGAACCTCTGCTATTTTGACACTTGACCAAATAAACTGAATGCTTATTTCAATAAAGATTATGCTTATCATGTGCTTTTGGGTTCTTTCGTTGCCAATTCACATCACATCAAGTCATCGACAAAGAATATTTTAACACCGTTGAAATATTGTTTATAATAAACAAAGCAGAAGTGATGGTCCTTCTAGGAGCATCTAGGACACTAGAACAAGACTAGAACACTTTCTTCTTGTTCACACAACAACTGTTCTCCCTGCAGTGGCATTAAACCTGCTCCTCTGTGGACTAAAGGTGTGATTCTGAATGTAGCAGTGCACAAAGGAGTAGTTTGTATTTCATATTTCTTTTTATTAATACTGTAACTTCATTTTATGAGCTCTGTATATTATTTATATATAACATGTTTGTTCTGGAGGAATATATTACACTGGTAAGATATTCTCCATCCAAAAACATATGTTGCTATCTTTTTTTTTTCTTTTCACACTCGTTAGATTCAATACAAATCCAAAAGCTCTATCTGCTCATTTATTTCCCATTTTATTTAAGTGTCCACATTTTATATATGTATATATATATATATATATATATATATATATATATATATATATATATATATATATATATATTATGGGGGTTTTCTTCCATCAAAATTTGCTTTCTTTTGTCATTCTTTATTGCAACATAGGGAATATATGTGAGTATATGTATGTATATACTGCATATTTATATTTAAAATGTGGACACTTAAATAAAATGGGAAATGAATTAAAATATTATGTCTGAAAAGGGTCAGCTGGGATTGGCACCAGCACAATATGAGGGTCTCAGTAGAAGTGGTAGAAGGATGAATAAGTGAATTATTTAATGAATGAAGGTTTAGATTTAGATTTGAAAAACTCTATTCATCCCAAAGGACAATTCAATTTCAAGTCCACTAGCTACATACACATTTACATACAGTACCAGTAAAACGTTGGGACGCACCTTCTCATTCATTCTCTTTCTTATTTGTTTTTTTCTGCATTGTAGAAACATCCAAACTATGAAGGAACACATATGGAATTATGGAGTAAGAAAAGTGCTAAAGAAACCAGAATATGTTTTATGTTTTAAATTCTTAATTAGTAGTAGCCACTTTTTGCTTTGATGACAGCTTTGCACACTAATGGCAAAGCTGTGCAGTCACAAAGACCATCAAACGGTATGATGATTGGTACTGCACATCCACACAGGAAAGGTAAACAGCCAGCACATTGTGCAAACACAAGGTGCAGAGTGCCAACGTGTGACACTGATCAAGCACAATAAGGATCACAGATTAAGAAGAATAATGTCAAGAAAGAAAAATAAGTAGAACACAAAAATGATGTTATCTCTGTGCCGCTACCTTACAATATCCAATTGTTACAAAAGGGAAAGTAAGAACAAGAAAAAAAAGAAATAAAAACGTGAAAGAAGAATTTCACAAAATAAAAAAAAAGAATAAAAAACAACAAAACACAAACAAATGACATAAAGAGCCTCAGTCTGACATTTAAAGTGTCAAATGTTTACGCCAAGCAAAATACGTAATCCAGGACTGTTCTCATCCAGCAAACTGTCAATTTGAACTGTTGCATTCTGGGAGGAGATACAGGTCCATTTGGTCCCTCAATTCCAGACTCATAAACAATTTTTAAGTAAGTATGTGAACTGAACTTATCATGCATATTGGGTTTGTGCTACATGCTATTCCTCTATTCTTTTATTTAAAACTCTTGTTGATATTTATGTTGAGCTGTTTTTTTTGCATCTTGAATAATTTTTTTAGGAGTACTTATCTAATCTTACTTAATGTACTTATGTACATCTGTGCAATGATTTGAAATTATCAAATTATGTGTACAAAATTACAACAGTGCAGACCTTCATCAAGGCTTCCCATGTTAAACTTTAATTGTTGCTGGTAGTCTGATGTGTCTGATTCTGAATATGCATTGCACATTTAAATCTTTTTTTTTTTTTTTAGTTTTTTTACAGTTTATAAGATATGAGGATTCTTTTTTTCGTAATTTTTTGTGACATCATATACGTACATTCTTACTAACATACTTGGGTGATCACCTACTCACGGCAAAAAAATCTGATTGATCCGTCAAAAACTGGACAGGGCATTGCTAAAAGAAGGACACACTTACAGATAAACCCACGGCCATGAATACAACCTTTAAAAACATCCCTGCAAGGTCTCGGCAGCGTTCCACTTTTGTTGACATCCTTCTCCTCTGTCTTGTTATCAACCTCCTTTCAGAGTGGTAGAAGAGCTGAATGGAGGATATTGTGGTTTATGCACATATTGCTGGTGGCTTTTACTCGAACTCAGACACACACACCTTCACACAAACACAGAGGGACAGTGTAGCGCAAAACCACAGGTTTCATTTCAGTCACTGTGTTCTGCCAGAGCTCAATAATCATTTGTTTGGGACAGGCAGCGTTACAAGAAGGCTGTTCAATAGATGACTGACAGTGAAACTGATGAATGTGTGTGTGCGTGTGCGTGTGTGTGTGTTGTGGGCTCACTTGTAAAGCCTTGTCCCCTCCTCATCTTGTCTTTATGTGGCTCAGACAATAGACAGACCTCCCAGCAATGCAGCTGGGCCTGGCCCTCCACTCAGCAGCGCTCATCCATACACTGTAAAACTTTGCCTTGGTCAAATTTACTCATCAGCTATTTTTGTCTCACAAGTATAAATATTTCACAACTCTATTGTGGTAAAAATTAGGCCTATGAGGAAGTGTCTAAATCCTGCAATTTCTTAACTTGCTAGCAGGGGGCAAATCCACTGCTTTGAATGAAGAGTTATGAGCAATCTAATTAATTTCATTCATATAATTCTCACTTGATTTATAAAAACATTTTTCCTGAGAACTGTATAGTTTAAATCACAAGATAAGTGTATTTCAATACAATATGATGTTTTTTTGTTTTGTTTTTTTGTAATTATGGTTCTATTTAGAGTCAAATACAAGATAAAGCTTTATGTGTATTGGTGCATAGACACTGTGTGATTGATATCAAGTCCATTAAATGCTTGGTTTCAAATGCAGAAGGGACATATGGTGGACAAGCTCATAGTCAGCCATGCTCTTCCAAATATGGCTGGTTTCAAATTAACTTGTGTTAACTTGTGGCTGTTCATTAAACTGTGGCTAACGCCATGGTCAGTTGAAACTTTAGCATATACTCTCATTTCTAGTTATGTAATGGCGCATTTCCACCGGCTGTACTCGCCTCGCCTCGCCACACCATGGCACGGTTTAAGTAGCGTTTCCACTACCATCATACCAGGTACCAGGTACTATTTATAGTATTTGTTCCAGCGAGGTTCCAAGCATGGTAGTAGTAGGTACTATGCAATGATTGGTCAGACTGCTGGCCAGAGTCCCGTCACATGAAGAGACGTCCCACTCACAAATCGAGCCGAACAGCGCCAAACTGTAGATCACTTAAAACTACTTAACAATCCAAACAATTTAGGTTAATCTCCAACAACTACCTGGGAAACCTCTATATTTAACAGGAGTCTTTTAAAGTGGAGTGGTGTATTTAGGGACATTGCCGGTGATCATGAGCGGCATCACAGACCACTGCCGCTGTAATCTGTGGAGTAGGAGGCTGTACTCCGGAGACGTGTGGACAGAAATCAAGCCGAACAGAACCGAATTGTAGATAAGTTAAAACTACTTAACAATCCTAAAAATGTGGGTTAATCTCGAACAACTGCAGAAGTCTGGTGTAAAGTCACAAGTCACTTGTGTGTGTGTGTCGCGTATAAAACAAGTCACCGCAGTTTCACTCAGCCGTGCAGTGATGACTCCGCCCACGTTAAGTAGGTACTTTTTTGTAATCCAACCTAATCGTACCGCGTCGTGCCGTGCCGAGGCGAGGTGAGTAGAGCTGGTGAAAATGCGCCATAAGTCACACCCCTATCAGCAAATAAAGCCCCGCTGTTGCCTCCTTGATGAGTTACAGCTATTCATAGACCAGGACAAGCTTAAACCGTAAACAGCAGATCACCAGAGAGAAGAAGAGTCAGATCAAATATTTGACAGCAATCATCGACTGGTCAGGGCTTTAATAAATGCTCAGCAGTTGATCTGTAGACATTAAAACAAGCTAAATTCCATAATCCCCTGTGTCACTTCTCATTACACAACTCTGACACTTCTGTACATTTACTTGTCTTATAAGCTACACTGGAGCAATACTTTACGTTTTACATTTAACAACTGTAAATCTAAGTATGTTTTACTGCTTATGAAAAACATATGAAAAAGAATTATAGCCTAAATTCAGACAGGAAGGAAATAGCATTGTACACTAATACCAAACAACCAGTCAGGCGGCTGGAATTAAGATTGATTTTTTTATTATTATTATTATTATTATTATTTAGGTTTAACTGCAGTGAAATAATTTAACTGCAAGGATTGTTAGCATTTCACACATGTACCATTGAACACAACAATGATCCTTCTCAATCCAATTGTTTTGCTGAACTATTTTTTACAGTGTACACAGCAGCTCCTGTACTTGGGAAAGGTTCTCGGTGATTCATCTGTCACTCATGAACGGCCAAAAGCCTGGTGAAAGGCTCTGTGCCGGCTGAGTGGTGATCATTCCTGAGGCCTAGGCGGGTGTGAGGGAAGAAAGGCCTTTGTTCCGAGCTTCCCACTCCACTGGCCTGCTTTTGGGGTCTCTGGAAATGGGGCCACGGTAAACAAACAATAACTAGATGAATGGCTAATGATGCACATGTTTACTGAGTGAGATTTTTGTGGCACATTCTCTGTTCACTCAGCAAAAAAAGACACAGATAAAGAGGCATTTCAATTCTTATGATCAATCTTTTGTGGTACAGCAAATGAAGAACAAACAAAAGGATTCTCTGTCGCAATTATCAGCAGTCAGTTTGGTGAAGGTTCAACTCGTGGTTGATCCTTTGGTCGGTCTAAACCTGATATCTGTCTCTTTGCAATAAAAGTGTTGAGATAACACCATTGACGTTGTTCAGAGTGAAATTCTGGAATCAATACTGCAATCAACACTTTTATGTTCAAGACTTTATGTTTCTCCAACAACATAATCCAATCTTTCAGATTACCCTGATTAAGCACCAATTACCTCACTGCAATAAACTCCTAGTGTAATCCAACACATTTCATTGTCCAGAAATAGGTGTCTGGTGGGAATATAGGTATATCACTGCAGTTTATCAGGAGTAATTGAAACATCTGGCAGACAACACCAACAGAGAGGAGGGGGACAGCAGTAGATCCACTTTGTCCCAGATAGACTGGGAGATTGGGTTGTATTGTTCTGTGGGCTGCACACTGGGAGGCTTGAGGTCTTTGGTTCACCTGATGAAAAAGTAGGTACAATAGGCCGCACACAAATTCTTCTCCTCACCTCACAAGGGGCCTCTGCCTTCCATTCCCATGCCAGGGAAGCATCGGGTTCTGGGTGCAGCCCAACAGAGTCACTTGACTTGGGAGAGGATCCTCTGTCAGAGGCAGGGGGCAATGTCCTCTCAGGGGCCATTAAACACAAGCACCACAGAGAACACTTGTTCCAAGTCTGAAGGACCTGTCTGCTTGTTAAATTATTGTATTACATGAGCCTTCTCAAGCAACTAGAACACAATTTCATAGATTAAATGTGCATTACACTTTCAACATGTGGGGTCCAAGTCCTAAGTGTGGATGAGGACACACTTTTGTATTTCATGGTGTTGACTATAGTCCCACTTTGGAACTAGTCAGATTACCCACATTTTGGAATACATGTACAATTAAGTGGGATAACACAGCCACTTAATGGCTAGCACTGTTTGCCATATTTTAAGAAGGGCACCGTTTTCAAATTCTGGTTTGAGGGTTTTCTGTGTGGAGTTTGCATGTTTGCATGCATCACCATGTGTGCGTGGGCTTTATGGGTACTATGGTTTCCTCGCACAGTACAAATCATGTAGAGGTTAAGTGGACACAATATTTACCATAGGCATGAATGGTTGTTCATCTCTGAATGTTAGCCCTTTGATGGACTGGTGACCTGTCCAGGGTGTACCCCGCCTTTCACTGTATGTCAGCTGGAATTGGCTCCAGCTCCCCTGTGACCCTCATGTGGAGGATAAAGTGGCAATGAGTGAGTGAGTGAACAATAAATGGTGTCTCAATTACACTTATGTGCAATTTTGGAGGCTTGGATTCACATCCTGCATCCAACTCAACATTAAAGGTCCAGTGAGTATCATTTAAGTTTGTTGTAGGAAATTGAATATACTACATATAAACACATACTATGTTTGCTTAAGTGTATAAATGGTTTGAATAACAACTGGAGCCCATGCAGACATAATGTGTGTTCTCTTACATGGTCACTTGGGGTCAACTGTTTTGGTTTATATGTTAATATATGAGAACATTAGCCTTACTTTCCACAGCACCGATGATGTCAAAAACATAGTCTCAATGAATAGTTTCAGCTCTTCACCAATACAGCAGATGTCAATGTGCCCAGCCATGGAAGAACCCAGAACCAGTCTCCCAATTTTTGAGTTAATTACAGATTCTGAAAGTGTGATTTCTAAGCTTTCCAACAATATCTAACACAGCTCTCCTCAAACTGGTTTAGGGAGAATTTAAGCCTCAAAGATGTACACCTTATGGGAGTCAAGTGACAGTATCATAATATTTACATAATGCACACCATCTGTTAGCCCACAGGACAGAAACTATTGGACAATGGTTATCAATATCAGGTCTAGGGTCCCCAAGGGTTCTATAAAGAGGTCCCAGGGGGGTTCCCTGAAAAATAAAAGGAAATATGAAGTAAGCAGAAGGTTCAAAGATAGATATGTATTTCTAATATCAAATACAATAACATACATTTTAGTGGATCTGTGGTGTAGTGTGGATGGAGCAGTCTGTTGCTGAATGAGCTCCTGACTGATGATGTGCTAAATCTCAGCTAGTTGCTAAATCCTTAGCATCACAGTCAATACATCATACCAAAAGCTGTGTCATTCACACTTTATTCAAGCACATCAGGTTGGTTTGTTATTCATACTAATAACAGATGTTCACATGCTCCCGATACAGCTTATAATATGATCATCTTATCGAACATAAGTTTTGATGTGCATATCGTTTCCATTTTAAATCGACAGTACTGTTAGCTAATATAATAAAAGATAGCGTCTAGCATGAAAAAACCCTTGTATGTGACTTTGAATAAACACTAATGTAATGTACATTAACAACATTAACAAAATCTCACCCAATAAGAAGATATGAGGTTAATAATAGGTTTGGGGTGCTTTCACAGTCATGTCTGTTTACCTCAATGTGTCCAATTATTCTCATGAATAATTGAATCCATCATTTGAATCCATCATTTGTTGTACATAAAGTTTGTGTCTGCATGTTGCGTCTTCTGCTTCTGTAGCATTTCCATGAAATCGATTATTCTTTGTTTACTTGACTTGAACTATTTTGCAACAGTTGTAAATGACAATCCCGTTTCCCAACTGCAGGGAGACCCAAAGAGTGAATCCTATTGTTTATTCTGTTAAACATTTATAAAATGTCACAAAACTGAAAATCAACACTCAAAGTTGCTTTACACTACAGTGTAATGTGTTTTTTTCATTTTCTATTATTCATCTGGGGTTAAGTGTCTTGCCCAAGGACACATCAGCATGTAGTCTAGCAGAGCCTGGAATCGAACCCACAACCTTTGAAATGAAAGACGACTCACTCTACCACTGATTTACCATCGCACACATAGATAGGATTTATATTTTTTCACTGAATATTAGTATGATAATATAAGTGAAATGCAATATGTTATATCGTTAGAAATCACAAGGTCCACAAATGACTGGAAAGCTGTAGGCTTCCTTTTGTGACATTTAAAAATAAATAACCCCGACTGCATTTTTAGCTCAACAAAGATTTGCTAAGCAAGTCTCCCCAGTCACGATAATCCAAATAATGCAAATTCACCTTAGTCAACTTACTGTGAATGTTGTTGTTTTTTTTATCATATTTCCTGATATTGTCCTGCTTTTCATGATTTACAGGTGGAAAATACAACAACATTTTGTGTCTCTGACTTGTGTGAAGTCAGAACTATAAACTCAGAATAAAATAAATGATTACATTATATCGGTTATTATATTGTAATAAAAAATAATATCTACAATAGGGCTGCAACTAATGATTATTTTAATTATTGATTTATTATTTTTGTCTATAAAATTTTGAAAACAATGTTATTTGGTGTTTACAAAACCTTGGAATAAATGTCTTGTTTTGTCCACAAACCAAAAGATATGATGATAATGATTTGTTTTTTTTCTTTCTTATATGGAACAAAGAAACCAATATATTTTAGATTTTTAGAAGCTGAATAATCTAAGAACTTGTTTTAATTATTAAAAAAATCAACAGGCGATTGTTGCAGCGCTAATCCACAAGGAACCTTTAGGAACCTTTTGTCTTTAAAGGCAACAAAAATGCAGCAAGAAAGTTAGAAACAGGGCTGTTCTTTAGTCCTGAGAAGCTGCCAGTTTGGAGATGCTGCTCTCAAGTACATAGAGAACAGAAAAATCACTTGAGAAGTTCCAATAAATACATTGAACTCGTAACACGAGAGGACTTTTCTGTGGACATCCGATGTACCAATAATCATGTTCATCAATAATAACCATCAATACTGTAAATTTCCTTTTCATTATTGTGGTATGTGTTTGCTCAGTATATTTTGTTGCACTGACAGACACCTCAGCACATATCAAGAGAAAAACACATAAACACCTTCCTTCATTCTGTCTTTTACTTTCTGCTTTTCTCTCTTCACACACACACACACACACACACACACGCGCAGTGAACCTCCTGTGGAAACTTCAAAAGGTGCTTTGATCAGAAATCTGGCACCCAGCTCTCTTGGATTCTCTTTTCTGAGGTGTATTATGTCTTTAACGACTTCCTCTACTATTGGCTTATGAGCATCATAGCCAGGGAGCCGCACAGGCCTTGTGTTTGTTTTGTTGTATTTTTAAGGCTTTGCCATTTGCCAGTCACCCGTCATCCGTACGAGCGCACTGAGGATCAAAATCCTGTCAGGAGGCAAAGAAGGAAAAGTGTTAGCTGTAGGATTAATTACACAAAGGCTCATTTTATTTAAACATGTCGGGAAATACCTTTTTTTTTTTTCTTCTTGTGGCTTCTCCCTCTCAAGGGGTGACCACATCGGATCATTTGTTGCGCATTTGATTTGACAGAGAGACTTACGTGCTTGAAGTTTAACTCATTGTTGGAAATCTTGAATAATCAAAATACAAGTTGGAGAAATGTCCAGTTTTAATTTAATTTAAGCACACATATTAACACATGTGAGACATGAGTTTCAGATGCATCCCATGCAAAAGATACGCAGCTCTTCCCGGAAATATAATAATATTCTCATCTTCTTTCTGAGCTGCATGCTTCTTACGGAAAACCAGCATCTGCCCTGGCCGCTTGGGGTGAGAGTAAAATACAGGACACAGGAGAGGTGATGGACAGAAAGGGGGAGAGGAAAAAAGAGAGAATGAGTAACAAGAAAAGATGAGAGACAGACACAATATCATATCATATCAACAATCAAACAATACTACAAGTATGTTAAAATAGGAGCAAAATTAGAAAACAAGAGAAAGAGTGAATGTGAACAAACAACAACATAATAAAACAATTCAACAATGGTGCATTATAACAGATACTGATGATTGTATATGATTTGATACAACACAGAAGGTTATTCATTTTACCCCTGAATGATCAGATGAACAGAGATCTTCAGATACAACAAAGTGGCAAAAATAAGCTGTTACACCTCTACACTTCGTATACCCGTGAGTCTAATCATCTGCAATATGTGTCCCTTTATTGTCCAATAATGTCCAGATCAAGATTTTAGCAAAAGGAAAGGGGCACAAGAGCAGAGGCAGGCTGGAGGAGCCGTGGATATATATTATTCACATGAAAACATTGTGTCACCTAAACAACTTAATCTACCTGAGCTTCTCCCCAAAGGTATGAATTATGAAGCCATTTATGGGCGCCCCATATATAGCTCTGTTTATTCCCAATTTATGGCTGACAGAAGCGAGAGCAGGAAGGCCACTTTGAAACCCTTAAAACCCCCGTGTTTTATTGCGCCACCGCAGCACTACACAGTTACAGTAGGAGCACAAACGACTCCCGGCGGACCTGCCTCCACAGCCATCCTAACGTTCTTAATTTCGGAGGTATAATTCTTTTCAGAAACACTCAGCCTCTGCAGGAGAACACGTTTATAAAGGTGATGAATTACCCTCATAAAGGCGTTTTTTATCATCAAAAGCAGACGAGGAAAATCCAGTCTGAGGATTCAAATAAAGAAAAAACCCCCGGGATGTGGCGATGATCCAACTGGACATGGGGAAAAAATATTTTGAGATGTAGAAGAAATGTATGAATAGATAATATAAATATAAGTATATATATATATATATATATATATATATATATATCTGACGTGTGTAAGAATAAAGTGTACCAGCAAAACTGAAGTAAAGAGAAACATTTTTACATTTACAGCTGACTCTCTTGGATTCAGATGTCATGTCAGATGTGACACAGCCAGTGTGTGACGTGGGAATAATGTCTGCCAGTATTACAAAATCATTAAACACTCTATTATGGACATTTTCAGGAAATAATAGATACCAGAAAATGTTAGTGATGTTCAAAATTACCAATTTAAATATCAAGTCCAAAATTAAAATAACTAAAAACTGGGCATTTTGCCTACTTGTATAGATTTAGATTGCTCTTAACATTTCCAACAATGATTTCAACTTCAAACACACAGAATATCTTATTTCCATGCATGATCCACACCTGGAAGCCCTGCAGCCACGAGCTTCCAATCCTCCCTGCAGAAGAGAAGGACGGCGGAGACCTCCTTTTAAAGTCGACTCCTGAGCTGTTTTTCTCTGGATGACGCAGAGACTCAGCCGCTGTTGTCCCGCCACGAGCTGCACGACAGCCCGCTAACGCTCCATGACTCCACGAAACTGGACAAGAGCCAGAAGATGGAGAGAACACCCCTACCAGTAAAAAGCATAGTATCTGGGCAGTTACAGTTCTTTGTTATTTCCTTTGTGTTGAACTTGTCGGACCGCACATCCACATGTTTGTGTAACTCAGGTGTTTGTATTTTGTCGCTTAATTGTTTGTTTGATCGCTTTGTTAAAATGGCGCCAACCGCCATGCATGTTTATTGACGTCCCGACCGCTGCTGCTGTGTGTGTCTGCTTCGTTGTGTCCAGTGAATCAACACATCATGTGGAGACGGTGGCTGTATACACTTTAAACTAACAGACTGACTTGGCTTCGCCTGCATCAGCCTGTGTGGTTCAAACCGCCATCGGCTCACACTACACGTGATCCTTTGTTCATACACGCTGTGCTTTGAACCTCTATCCTCGCCATTCATAACTTCCTCCCCCTCTCTCTCTCTCGTTCATTCTTTTGTGAGACCTCACTTACAGACGCCATTAACAGCCTCGCTGCTGTGCATGTGTTTTGTCCTGAGATCTTTGGTGTATTTGGTGCCATCTTGTGTGGAGGCGTGGGCCTACTGCTACTGCGCACACCTCCGCCATTTTGGTTCTGGAAGTGGGAGTGGTGTTGCCTGGTTACTAACTGTGTCACTTCCTTTCTCCCTTTTGTGGACTTCATGTTGTCCACGGTCACACACACACACACACATTCACTGGTGTTTGTGTTGTACATAGTTTGTGTGATTACTAATTGTAGTGAGTGGCATTTATTAATTCAAATTACTCAATTTTCATTGTGCTTTTTGATATTCATTGATCTAGATCACTCAACTGACGTGTTATTTAGCTTCATTGATTCAAGTTGATCAATTCATATGTGTCATTTTATTTTTTTTAATTTTTTTTTTATTCACTTGAAGTGAAGTTCTGTGTCTTTTGTGCATGTATACTGTGACAAACAGTATATATGCTGGTTGAGAGAGCCAGTGCACAATGCTGTTTAATTGGTATTGATTTTATAGTCTATTAAAGTCATTGTATAGACTGATTTTAAAGGCATACAATGACTGTATTTCCCCTGTTTTTTGGATACCTGCATCAAAACCAGATGAATGAAAGATAAGATGCAGCGAAATCACAAATACATGAGCAACTGATTTTATCCCATACAGTTCTGATAGTAAATCATGTCTTTATTTAAATGTTCCACTTGTCCATGTGAATATAAGAAAATGTAGCTTGCAAAAATGATACAAACACAGATGAATGACTGACTATTTCATCATCTCAACAACTGCACAAACATATCACAATAAAAACGGTTTAGTCAAATATGAACATCAGGCAATCATTCAAGGCTAATCACAATTAAAATAACATTGAACCACATGTAATAAATATAATATTTTAATGCAGGTTAATAAAACTCCAAAACATCATGAATAACATGTAAAACACCTTTATTTTTGATCACATTAACAGCAGACTGAACGGATTGAGCAGCAGGATTAACATATACTAGCCTGGTTGGGACCTAACCCTAACCCGACTTGAGGCTAAATTTAGCCAGGATAAACAACATAGTCCATCTTAATCCCTTATCCTAGTTTCATGCAACAGGCCCCAGGTGTAAATACACCCGAGGACAGATCGTTATCTGATCTGCCAAACCACTTTGGGAGGTGTTCAGAAACCAGTGGCCACATTGCATCTCCAGAGCGTCTCTGCTCCACCCACAACAGCTACTTGCAGTGTTGTTGTTGATATGGCAGCACACAGGACCAGATGCTGTCGTCTGCTGCTGGTATACACATAAACATTTTGGAACAACACTGGAGACTCATGTTAATGCCATGTGTAAATGCATGTGATGAAGTACTATCCAATCGCTATCTGATCACAGAAAAAACATTCTAATGCCAGGTATAAAGGGAGCCTTAGAGTCTGCTAACTTATCCATGTTGTTACCTTCCTGTCATCTAGAATTGGCTTCATCTTCCCCCACCACTTATAGTGTACATTATAACCAAATGAGTGTGTAACATATTTGTTGTTACCATGTAACTAAATCAACGACAGTTAACGATTGCAGGCATTGTGTGTTGCAGAGCTATTGCAGTCGATTGCATGATACATTAGGCAGAACTTTCAGTTGCTATGAATATGAAGAGCAGTGGGTAATGTCGTGTGAAAGCTACAGTATTTGCAGTATATATCCATCTATCCATGATCTACCGCTTTATCTGGGGTGCCATGCCAATCTCAACTGGCAATAGTTGGGGTACACCCTAGACAGTCCACCAATCCATCGCAGGGCTACATATAGAGACTAACAACCATTCACTCTAATTCACACCTATGGTCAATTTAGAGTGTCTAATTTACATTTTGTATTGCATGTTTTTGGACCGTAAGCTGGAGAACCCAGAGAAAATCCACGCACACATGGGGGCGAACATGCAGAAAGGTTTGTTCCAACCAGGGCTCGAACCCGGGTCTTCAGAACAGTCTGTTTCTACAGTCAGAGCTGACATCTCTAAATTCATTGAGACTTGCTCAAATATCATGTTGCGATAATTTAAATAACATGAGAGCTGCTGAAAGTAGTGAAATTAATTTATCAATGAAGCTTCCCCAGCTGCCATTACCCCATACTATACGCTGCTTGTATGTGACTTCATACATTAGGCAGAATAGCTGCAGGTACAGTGATACATTTTTCATCAGCGGTATTCCTTGGCAAAGCGAGTGGTATCTGTTTCGGCACTCAGGGGAGCACTGTTTTGCTCTGCAATTCACTCACTTTCATAGATGACTTGGCTCAGTCCTCCTGGGGAACAGGAGCGCGGAGACACCCTTTGGAGAAAATCCCTGCTTCCTCTATGTGATTTAAGGGAAGTGTGGGAAGATCAAAGCCTTGGTCCCATCAGTCCCTGTTGTCTCCACTCTTTAGGGGGAGAAAGTCAGGGGTGCTGGGAAATGGATGACCCCCAGGGAATCTGCAAAGTAAGTGCAGCGAGCATCTCAATAAAATACTGTATAAGGTAACAGTATGTTTGTAGTAAAGCATGCTGTCATGCTGAGTCTGTGGATGTGCTATTATAGTACACGACGAAGTGTGTCAGCTGAATATGATAAATCCTCGATGTGTGTGTGTGTGTGTGTGAATACATTGACTCAATTTTGTGTATGTGCTCGGGGCAAGGTGTAGAAAGGTCAGTGAAGGATAACAAGTATTAGGAAGCTTTGCTTTGTTTTTTTTCCAGTTCATATAGAAGTTGATCATTTGTTGAAAACTGGAATTCATCAACCTCCAGCATGTCCCCAGTGAGGAAGCCTGTGAAGTTCGTCTTAATGAACTCCCCCGTCACCACCTCACCCCCACTCATCATGCCTTTTTTTTCCTTTTTTAACTGGAATAGAGAATATGAGGCACACAACATGCATTCATGGCAGGAAGCGATGCACTGTTGATTATTGATTCCTTGTTGCTCGACAATTGCGTGAGTAGCCCAGAGTGCTGATCCCTCTTACCTTGATAGGTGTGTTAACACCATCTGCATGCTGGGTAACCCCTACTACTGCACACATACACAGGAGCACCCGCCCTCCATCCCTCCTCTCCTAGGCAGCGCTGAGGGGGAGGACCAGCCTTGCTAATTAATAATTCACCCCAGGCCAGACTTCCTCCCTGGTGGCTCCATGTGATTACAGCAAGCAGCCAGGAGTCAAGGTTAGCAGTAATGATAGAACGGCGCACCAACAATAACTAGCTGAGGATTGGCCTCCCCACTGGTGAATAGGAAGGATTCAGAGATGAGCGGAGAATGAAGCCTTCATTGGAGCACACAGACAGGGAGGTTTAGGTGTGTGAGTGTGTGTAGCCGTGGTGATGTGTGTGTGTTAAGTGTGCTGTAGAAGGCTCTTTGCAGGGGTTTTTTAGATAGGCCCTCTTAGAAGTGTGGTGTAAAATTAATGCGGAGGTCTTGGAGAGTAAATATTGAATAAGTGCAGCTCAGTGGACTTGAAAATCAAAAGCACCTCCTCGGGAGCTGTTGGCCTCAGAAAAACCATGCGCTGGTTTGCTGACCTCTGCATTAGCATTATTTTAACAGAGGAGATGGGAAGTAAGTTTGGATACGGAGCGGGAGAGATGGTGCTTCGGTGTGTGTGTGTGTGGGGGGGGTTAGGGTGGCGAAGCACTAAGAGAGGGGGGCAAAGTCTGCAAGACCTGGGCCCTTGTACTCAGCAAGCTCCTCATCAAACAACAGGAGGAGGGGTTACTCGCAGCCAGCAGCCATCAGGCGTACTGAGGCCCGAGGCCGTGACTAGCAGACTCACTGAGTAAAAACCTTAACTCTGTGCACTAACACAGCCTACACTCTAGATGGGAGACCTGACCCAAGACAGATTTTTGGCAGGGTTTAGACGAAGAGAGCTTGGCCAACTTTTAACCCTGGACACATTGCTTTTAACTTTGTATACCAGGCTGTTAAAGATTTCAAAGAGCATGGCGGTCTTGCTCACAATTCACAACGTCTGTCATGATTGATTACAAAACAAGTGCTAAACTGTATATGTCCACAAGGCAAGTTTTGCTCCAAAATCATCAGTAATTTTTTCTTTTTATTTTTCTGTGGTTTTCTTCTTTCCTGTGGTCACATTTGGCACACAACAGAATTTAAATTTCCTGAGTTGTTCTTCTGCATTGTAACTAAAAGTGATCAATTTATCCTTTTACTAAGTCCATAAATGGTAAATGTTTGGGACAAAGGACGTTGAAGATGGAAAAGGAGAAGACCACAGAAGGTGGCTGTTGTTAAGCATGGATGTTGTGAAGGAGGACAAAAGAGGACACAAGTGATAGGGCACGATAGATCTGCTATGGTGACCCCTAAAGGCAGAAGCCGAAAGAATAGGAAGATAAATGGTACATTTTCTGTATCTGTAAAGTGCTTTAAACTGCAGTTTTTGCCATTTCACATATCTATTATAGCAATGAACATATTTTCAAGACCAACTTGGGGTTAAGTGTCCGTTGGCATGTAGACTAGGGGAGCCAGGGATCAAAATCCTGACCTTCTGGTTGGAAGATTACCTTTTCTACCACTGAGCCATGGCTGTCCCAGATCAGTCACCTTTACATTGTACACATATTATTCATTATTTTATTTATCCATATTCCATATTAACACCCTCAGTCAAAGATAAAGTATAGAAAAAGATGCTTACTGTATGAAAGGGCTATGTGACCTGATGCTGCCAAAACATGGGACCTCACAATACATCTGGACACACTTTCACCCGCTCGTTTTACAGCGAGCACTAGTTTTGCAGCTACAAACGATGCCAGCTCTGCTACCGGACCTGATGCTGCTGAATGTGGGGCCACTACACACATAGACAGTTCCGAAGAGGATGAGGGAGGCAAGGGCTGCTACTGTGGAACAACTGTCAGCGGATGGAACTGCAAGCAGCCCTGTCCAGAGGCAGTTGCACAAAAATATGTATTTACACCACGTCAGCATTGCTCATGATAAAGCTGCTGGAATAGCAGGGATTAAAAAAAAGGAATCGCTTCCAAAGAAAGTTGCAAACCTACAGCTCCAGCATGTTTAAAAAGACAGGGCAGCCTATACTGTTGCTAAAGAACGGTTGTCTGTGTGTGTTTGTGTGTTTAACATCAGTTATTAGAGATCCCCACAAAGCTCAGATTATAACACCAACCCTGGCACCTACCATCTGAGACTGCAGATTGCACTGCAGCGGCCAGTAGTATATTTGTCATTGTCTTCTTATTTCTTGTGTCTGTTCACTTTATGATAACTTTAATTTTCTTTCCTTATTTGTCTCAGTTTCTGTGATTGTATACATTTTAATTTATAGTGATTGGAATAAAGTCTAGTCATTAATTAAATTGTGTGTTACAAACACAGATTATACATTTGAACTTACTAGTAGATGCAGCAGTGGATCAACAAACTTAAATTAGCTATTTAAAAAAATCTAAAACTAAAACATTTTATTTAACTTTCACCTTTTTTTCTGCTGATTTTGGATCAATAATTATTATTTCTAGTCTCTCTTGTTGTATCCTCATTGAAGATTGCTGCTAAACATAGTTCATCAGTTCTGTTCCATTTGTATTATTGGTTGTTAGCATTTTTTTTTATTCAAAGCCCTTTCTTTAGATGACTATGTATTATAAAATAAAATAAAATGTTAGGAAGCCAATTGGCTTATTATTGAGCTCTTAATAAATAGCCAGAGTGGACACAGTTACATTAGGTGTCTCTGGATTTGGCCCCTCACATTCACACTGGAACATATCGCTCATATTTAGGGATCATAGATAACAGAACACTTACTAATTATGTGGTGGGTGGGTGTGTGTGTTGATGTTGTATAGAGCTTTGGATGTCATGTGACTCGGTTACTATGAACCGCCATGTTGGCAGCCTACGATGCATCAAAAATGAACAGGATGAGTGCTGGATTCAACCTGTCAGAGTTCACTGGGCACTTACATATCGCACAAATTGAAAGATGGAATATATCAGATCTTTATCGTGCTTTTTGGAAACAGGTGAAAGACATTATTTCAGACATGCAGTATCCTGACATCTTCAACTTCCTGATTAACTTCCCTTCATCTTACTCCAGAGAGTCCTTGAATGGACACAAGCTGGCCTCTACTCTGGAGTCTACTGGCTAAAGATAGTGTTGTTGTCACTGGATGGATAAGTGTTGTGTTAGCATAATGTTAGCATTAGCAATCCAGACTAGCTGTTGGTAAATATAGCGTGAGTCCAAGAGATTATCACAAATATCATAGCAGTGATTCACCTCCACTGTCTCTCTGTATCTGTGGGGATGCTGTAAAAAGCTTTCACATTAGCCTATCTCTGACGGGCACAACGTCTATCCACCATATTCACTTTTACGATGCCAGCGATGCGAAGAGTATTCTGACATATTGCCTGATTTATGTCACATTACCAGAGCTTTATTCAAAGGTTTTAATAAGGCAAACACATTTGTATTGAGCTGCTGCATTTTTTAGTTTGGGAATGACTGATACAAGGATTTGTAATTAAAGGAGACATATCATACCCTATTTCCCCAAGTTAAAATAGTTCCCTGGTGTCCTAATGAACATGTCTGTGACATGCTTTGGTCAAAATACCATAAGGATGAAGCACCATAGCAGTTCAATAACCCTGCCAAAACCGCCCCTTTCAGAACGCTCGGTTTTCGTGCATGGTCCCTTTATATGCAAATGAGACACAGGCAAACACACACCCACTTCTTCCAGGGGGTTTCTGATTTGTCCTTTTTACTGTGCTCACTCACTCAGCTCCTGTTCCCTCCGCTCCATTCCTCTCCCCCTCCCTCCACTAGTTCTCTGACAATATCAACATGGCAGTGTGCGCGGAAAACAGTGAGGGTGGCGTCACAGGAAGAGACGTCCGACACAAGGATCAAGCTGAACACTGCCCTACTGTAAATCAGTTAAATAGACTTAGGGACAGCTGGCGATCAGCGAGCTGCATAAACAGCTGCTGTAGGTGACTGTATCAGACTGAGTCTGTGCTCCGGTCATGGAGGACGTACTGAACAAATATTTATTATTATATTAGGACGTGTCAGAATGGTCAGTTATGAGCTCTATGTGATCTTTTCTTAAAAATGTGTGTGTGTATGTTTGTACGTCGTGAAATATGGTTGCTGACTAAATAAGGCGACTGCTGGCCACAGTCTGATGTGAAGTGGTGCGAACACACAAACACACGTTTGCTGACTTTATCCGGCACATTAGTTTCATATATAAAATCCTCTGAGGCTGGAAGTTTGTGTAAATCACTGTGCTCCACTGTGCAGCCACCAACAGCACACTTGTCCTTCCGCGTTGACATAATACCGCTCTTCCTCCCTCGCCTGCACTCTCGCATTTTATAGGGACAAGGTGGAGCTAAGGTGGAGCTCTCCAAGTAAACTTACTGGTGGGGCGGTAACATTTGCGGTAGAATGCGCATGCTGCCGTCATAAGTGCAGGGAATTCAACATCGAGTGTTTTATCGCCTATACTTACACTAAGGGGGACCACAAAACATGACTGAGTATTCTTTTTCCACACTTTGGCGACTGGTAGGGCCTCCAGAGTCCCAAATATAAGTATTGAAATGGTTAAAAAGTTGATTTTGTATAATATGTCCACTTTAAACTAAAAACTTTAGCCTTGATTACAACTAACCTTGAATAAAATCAAGCACCTCGACCAAACTTTTTTCAGATAGAGTTTGCTTTCAAGAGCTGTTACAGCCATTAGGCAAACTTGCAGACTGGTTGGTCTATCAGTGATAATGTCTCCACATTATTTCTCCTAAAAGTGAAGAATGTCAAGCAAATCATTTCAATTATCAGAGTGCCTGTGGATTTGCACTATAAAGAGCAGCATATACAGTGTGGATATGAGTTTCATCAACGTAGAGGGTGGTCCTTTAACTGGTGCTGGTCATTTAACTCATGCTCAGTGGCGGCCATGTTTCAATCCCCCAGCAAAGGGTAGTACCTTTAGATAAAAGACAAGATATGCAACAGTGTTTAAAATTTCATGTCAAATTTATAGACTTAGGCCTTTTCTTTCATGTATTAATAAGCCCACTGATCATCTGAGCTGAGAGATTATGGACTGAAATCAGCCTAAATATGAATAAGTCATCTCATGTTAATGTGATTTGAATCTCTGCTTTTCATCTTCCTGAGTTTCAGAGAAGTAGAGAGAGAGAGAGTAATTATAGGGAATTGGGTGATGGTACCTTTGCTATATTTCAAATAAACCTCTTACTGTACACAACCTCTGCTTTGGGGGCCATGCCATTCAGATTCATGGCACTGGGAAGAAATTATTAGATTTTAACTTGGTTGATTACAAGCTTTTGGTCAGGAGGGGTTTTCAGTGAGAAAGTTTGGAGAAGTTGTGAAAACAGGACGGGTCAAATTCAGGGTCTGCTAAAGAGGGACTTCTGCTGAATATGCACAGTTGTTTTTAGGCTCTTGTTGTTTCACAAAGTTACATTATGATCTGCCAAGGAACACCTACATCAGTGTAGTGTACTACCGGCCACTGTAGTCTGACTATAAATACACAACACAGTCTGTGAATTATCCATTTTCTACGTCTTTATCCTCTACATGGGGGTGTGGTGCCAATCTCAGCTGACATAGGGCGATAGGTGGGGTACAAGTTCACCAGTCCATCACAGGGCCACATATAGAGACAAACAACCATGCAGCCATAATAATAGAACTACTTGATGTTGTTATAAAATGCTCTCAAAATGATTGAAGAATTCAAACAGGGTATGAAGTCACAATGGCATTTGGGAGAGAAAACAAAGTTTAACAATACTGGTTTATTTAATCCTAGTTTTTCCTATGCAATTATGGACTATTATCAGAGTTTGCTCACTGTAAATATGACCATCATAATGTGTTTGTGATTTAGCTTTAGCTGCTATGTGAAGGTTTTATTAACCAAATTATCAAAGTAATATTCTGAGCACCTCGTCAGGATTATTCAGTCACAATTTATTTATGTATATATATACATGTATATATATATATATATATATATATATATATATATATATATATATATATATATATATACATACATAAATATATACACAATGGCATGCAATTCAGGAAATTAATACATTTAAATTTAAGAATGCATGTCATACTGGCAGTGTGGCTGCTCTCATCAGTTAACGTGAACAAAAAAATAAGACGTTCCACATGCACATGCATCCAGTGTGGGCCCACTGTGCTTTAATTTCTTCACACTGCAGTACTGATGTGCTGCGTCATCTGGCACAACCCTGTTGTTTACATGGGGAGTATGTGTCTACTAAAAACACATCTCTTTCAACTCTACCTCGACTAAGACAACGGTGAAGAACCGGCAAATATCTAACAGTAAAGCTTTGTTGAAAAAAATCACTGGGATTACACATTTGTTAATGTTATTGAGGTTAATGAAGTTATCGATTCATATATTATTCAAGGGTCTATAAAGCTATTGTTAATGTGCTGCTGTTTCGCAGACTGCGGCTAACGTGACAGAAATGACCGTAAAACATCTGTTAATTCTGAAAGGTCAAGGAAAAGGTGTTTCCACAGATAAACATAAGTTCCTTGGCAACAAAAAAAAACTCCTGCATGGTGTCAGGAAGGGGCAAAATGATTGCAGTTAAGCATTAATTAATTTGCACTGACTGAAAATTTGGCTGATAATTTGCACTTTGCAAGGTATTGTTCTCAGGTCATCAGTTTTTGAAACAGATGTTTTGTTATGAATAAATACAAACACTGTGAGGAAATAAGTTGTTTTCTGTTTTGTTACACAAACAACATTATATATCATAAATTAAATAGTGTGGGCAGGGTGTGGGCTGTGCCTGAAGGCCATGTCAGCCGGATATGTGGCGTGACATCGCACTGGCGTGATGGCGACAAATGACGATGACAATGTTTCCCCTCCTCGCTTTTTGTCTCAATAAGATGTCAAGCTTTGTATGAGAAGAGGCTGCAGGCATTAAAGAGAAAGACTCTTTTGCCCAATCAGCTGACTGTTGTGGGTGGAGCCAGTCTAGCTCTACTCTGACCTTACTGTATTGTACCAATAGGGGTGGAAGGTGTCTCTGCTAATTAAGTGTCTGGCTCATCAGCAGTTTTATTACATATATTAATTTAGCCAGGTTAAGTGGGTGTCTGGTAATACTACAACACACAGCATTTGTAAAATGCTCCATTATAAAGAGTACATGTTTAACATTAGCTTCTTTATAATAGAGGATCCCCTTAATTCCATGTGGGAGAGCTGATGTACAGTTTAACAAGTTGTATTTTTAAAATATATATCAGTAAAATAGTAGCCTCCAAACCTGATTGATAACACATGAGAATCAATTGGAGGGTCGGGGGGTAACTGCAGTGAAGTGTTGCAGGAGGTGTTGCAGCACTGTGGAACACTAAAGCAACATGTTATACATACGCCACTTGCCACGTGAATAAATAAAACACAATACATCTCTTCCTATGCAAAAAAAATGTCAGTCAAATGAGTTCAAGGTGCCAAAAAAGTAGGGCAAAGAATTTCCTCCTGCACTTTACTTCGACTATGGCCTTGACTCTGGATCCTGATGTCCTATATGATGCATGATGGCCTGATTAATATTGTGTATAATTGGTGGGAATGGTGAGTGGCAGACTGTTGGTGTGTGTGAGATGTCATACTGCAGGAACAGTGTGACTGGAGCCTGGAGCGCCCCGGCCCAACCCCAGTTCAGCCCATCTCTGCCGTGCCTTCTGCAGGTCCCACTGGGAGGCCTCTGCTGCTGGAAATCAGTGGAGATGGAGTTTTCTGGAGACGCAAAGTGAACTGCAGAACTCCTGTGGTTTTAAATAGAGGGAGTGCCCCCAGCTCAATTACTGTGTCATGGAAAGTGGAGGAGCCATGATTGAATGTGACACAAGCAAGCTGTGTGCACTTGGCTGTGGCAGCGCCGCTGACTGTCACAATTCAACTCAGATGGTTATCTGCTGCAACGTGCATGCACAACAACAACATGCATGTGCAACCAGGTTTGTTTAAGTGGCACCCAGGCTTTTTTCCCTTAGGTGTGCAAAAGCTGAACCTGAAAGAATGAATAAACAGAAGCAGTGATGAGATGAAGTTCATTGTATTCTCCCAAAGGGGGACTCGGCTTAAAGCAGAAACTGAAAGCTTTCAAACATGAGCACATAATGGGGAGGTTTGATGCTTAAAGGAGCTCATGGATAATGCTGCTAAGTACTTACAAAAATAAATAAATAAACATTTGGAGCTCGTGGGAAAAAAATGCAACTCAGGCATATTTTTTATCAGCTAAAAACTGCCTTATCACCTTTTTACTCAATGTCAAGTATGATCTCATTTTATCAAAAAGGAGCCAGCAGAGTTTTCAGATTTCTACTTTCAGTGACTGAAAGCATGGGGTTAGTATCTGGAGCAGAGGTAATGCATTTTAATATGAAGAGTACTTTGGATGTACTTTGGATTTGGACACAAATGAACATCAGCTTTTTTAATTCAATTAAATGTCATTGTTGGTCACCACCATCAAAATAAACTGAAGGAAAATAATAAAAATAAAAGTTAAAACCACAATAATTTGTTATTGCAGCTGTAGAGTTATCGTTGGATGCATCAGCGGGCCGTTGAGCGGTTTTGTGGTTTCTCTAGTTTATCATATGAATCCATTTGCCATAAGGCATTGGGGCCTCTGCAGGTGTACTGCCAGTGTCAGAGACGCCATGCTCACTGGACCTCAACTCCTGCTGGATCCAAAATCTTAATTATTAGACAATTGTTTCTTGAGAAACCACAAAACCCCTCTGAATGGCCCCCTGATGCATCCACCGATAACAGTTGACCAGTCCCAGCTATTTTCCCTATTCACAAAAGCAGCGATATCCTCCAAGTCCACCTGGTTCTTTCTGCGGAAAAGATGCATTTTCTTGCATATACTTTTTAAAGTCCTCATACTTATGACAATGTGATGCTGATGTGGCAAAATTATTATTCTTATTCTTAAGTACAATACCACAAAATTCTTTATTCTAGTAAATTCTAGCACTGGAAATTGGCAAAACATTGCATTATCGCCAGACCTCAGTTGTAAGGGGAGCATATGAAATGCATGGTGGGGGCACAATTATTAGCCTACAGTACATATATTTTTTATCATCCTATACTCTATTCACGCAGCATGCAATCATCACGTTAAACATAACCAACAGCAATATGACCAGGTATAGCCTACAACCAGCATGTAATTTGTAAATCATAAGGTGCCGGAACGCAAAGTATACATATGACAGTGTAGGTATGATGAGACAGGCACAGAAAACGGTGCTGAATAACAACATGCAAATACCCGCTTACAATGCTGGGGGATTTACAAGCCGCAATTTAAAATAATATCCATGGTATAAATGTTATGACATAATAAACATCACCACAGGTGGGACCATAGGCGTCAGATACGCCAGGAACGTGTCCTCAGCACTACTTATGTTTATCAATTTTGTCCCCACCACTTCTAACATTTTTAATCAATTTATCATTAACACTCGAACTAGCGGAAATAATGTAGAGAAATACCACATACCATGGTCATTTTGACCATTCATAATTCATTTGCATATAATTTACATAATCAAAGTACAAAGTGAAAATAAATGTGTAATGTGATTACAGGTGATGAGGGACATTAGTATTTATCAAGTAATTTATTTCACTAATATGACAATATAAAATACAAATTAAAGTAATTAAGAGATCTGTGCCACAAGTGGGGGGGCACAAGCACTCTTGGGGGCGGGCCCGGCCCCCTATGGCCCGCCCATAGCGACGGGTGTGACTATGAGTCACAACGTAGTCAAATTTAAAATACACAGTCACATTAGTAATTTGTTTGAATAAATAATAACTCTACAAACATAATGTTACTTCTTAATAATTGTTACTTTATTAACAGTGGCCCCAGGACTAGTATTCATAACATACAGGACTCAGTAGAGTGAATTCCAATATTTGTTTGCCATTTTCAAAATCTTTTCAGGAAATATCTCTGTTCACATGGAACCCCACAAAACGACTCAAAACGCTGTAGTACATATGCCAGGACTGAAAGTTGTGCTGCAACGCTACACCAAAAACAGAAGACATTGCTCACATTACAGATATAATAACAGAAACAAATAGAAACAGAGACAGACTGAACCGAGCCAGGTGAAAGAAACAGGAATGGTGCCGGCTCTACGCAGGGGCAAGAGGGGGCAGCTCCCCCTCAAATAAATAAATGTCAATCAAAATTTTAGAAGTTGAGAAAGCACATTATAATCTCATTTTAATTACTCACAAAATTAATATATTACAAGTTGACAAAATGATCTGCAGTAGTGGAAAAATCAGCCGAAAAAGGGACAAACGCGATACAGTATCAGCTTCCCTCTCATCTCTTTGTCCCTCCTCTGTGCATGTATTCACAGGCTGCGCTGCACACACACACACACACACATACACTCCTCTCCATACACTCCATAAAATGTTCTGCTCTTTTTTATTCATAAGATTACCAGTTCTGTAAATATTGACTATGGTGTGTGAAGTCCTACTTTAGGTTAAAATTTATTTGAGAATTAGGCCATCCAGTTAAGATAAATGTTATGTTGTTGGTTGATAAAATCTGGATGAAGGATTTTTTTTTTTACCTTAAGAGCTATACCAGCAGGCACTTAGTCTTCAGGTGGGGACACTCAACTTGGACAGGTCTGAGGGTACAGGTCTGACAAAGTGCAATCCACTTCTCCAGGTCAGGGTTGTACACATAACTAACAACCAAATTCAATGAAGAAAACACATTGTGTCTTCTTCATTGAGTGTCATATCACAGGAGCATAATGTGTATACATGATGCCCCCTTCATATTTCTGACTGCCCCCTCATATATGCCTGTTCGTATATGTTTACGTTTCATGTCATTTCTGTGTGTATATTTAGCGACTTTACAGACCCCCAGCAAAAATAAAATCCTCGTCACAAATCTAGTGACTTTATGTCATAAACATAAACACTTTCTGAGAAGGAAATACACAAATCTGCTATACAAGTGAGATCCATCTAACTGTATTTACTGCAGATAGAAAGATGGACACACATACAGAGTCACAAGCAAGAACTAGCTGTGGATGTGCAGTGCAGCCAACTGCGTGTGGAACAATCACTGATCTGTATTGTGTATTCATGAAAACAGTGTGTGTAAAAATAGGTTTTGTTTTCTCCTGTCTTTATTTTATGATTCAACACTTTTTTCTTACCTTTTTTTGGGTGAAATAGCTAAAGACAGGACATGTTCTAGTGATATCCAGGGTCTTTTCAGGCTGACAAGTTACTTTTCATTACAGTAGTTGGTAACACTGTCAAACAATCTCCAAACACAGAACAATGAATGCCAGTGCAAGAAAGAGAGGCATTGTGAAATGTTCCCACTCGGGGAAGCATTTTCGAAAAAAGTGTGGACACAACGCCTCTCTGACAAACAAGTATGCAATTTGCCCAACCCTTTTTCCATGTGGACGGCCCCTTAGATTATTAACAGGTGTTCAGTGGCCACTGTGTCTCTCCATCAAAGCAGGTGGGTTTCTTGTGGTCTGTTTCCCTAATGTATTGTAGCATCTCCAAGATGCTGTCGTTGCTGCAGCTGACATTCTCATTTGTTCTACTTAAATAGGCACTGATGAGATGGCAGCACATTTTGAGCATGATGCAAACGTGAACTTTACATCCCATGTTCAAAATAGTTAAGAATATCAAAAAGTGACAGCCCTCATTCACAAAGATGCATATATTTATTTCTGGAATCAAAATGATGCCCTCTTTCTAAAATCATTTATGTGAATCTAAAGAGAAAGTTTGTGCAAAGCTTGTGAAATCATGTATGTTAGCAGAGGAGCAACAGCTTTCTGTACATCACCTTTAGTGAGGCATTGGTCTAAATTCAACCCACTTAAAAATATACAAACTGAGACTTAATGTAACCTGTATAGAAAGTTGTGCTGAATAAAATAGCACTGTACAAAGTGTCATTGTATTCAGTTTTCAGAAATGAGGAAAATACAACTTAGTTTTATTTGTTCCAACAAATGAGTGTGAGACAATTAGATTGTCCAGTTTAACAACACAATGAAAAAGCATTTCTGTCATTTGTACAAATAACTCTAAACTTTTTACTACTTTATCATAAACATTAATATAATTTATAATTTTGGATTTGTGGTATTTTAATGATTTACCATGATGGTATATTTTGACATCCAGCAATAACTCACAGCAGTTTAATGGTCAACAGTAGGTGCTCAGTGTACAATCTCAGTAAATGACACCAACAAACTTACCTGAACTGACAGGTAAAATAAGAAAACATAATTTTCAATGTGTTTGAATTTATACTTGGATGTCAAATTACCAGGATTGCAACTAACGATAATTAGATTTTCTTTTACTCCTTTGATATTAACACAGATATCCTGAAGTATCCACAAACATTTACATCAACAAAAACTTACCACATGAGACAGCAGTAAAATAGCATTTCCTCTTTCACCGAAAACTTAAAATGTTTTATTTTCTGTATGGAATTTGGTGAGGGAGAGTGATTTACAAACTAAAGTTTACAGTGAAAAACGGTGAACAAACACATTCTCTACATGTCCTCAATTTAAGCATTTAAATATTTTTAGATAAGCCTTTTGTTACGTGGCCAAAATGCTAGCAGCCATGTTTTTGTCTGCCTGTCTTAAACAAGTTCTTAGTGCAGGCTGCCTAGTACCAGCATCTCTTAAAAACACACTTTAAAAGTGCCACATGTCACTTTTCCGTGTCCCTATGTTCTACATCCTGTGGTAATAGAGAACATATAAATTACAATGCGGAATGTGTCCAAATAAACCCTGTGGTTATTTTCTACGTCATCATGTTCAACTTGTTCAACAGCTGATACAACTTCTGCTGATCATGTTCCTCACCAACGTTCTGTGTGGATCATAAATGCTTTGAATTATGTAAATGCTGTCTACATGTCCTTGTGACTGAATGTATCAAGACACTTATGCACGAGAAGAGCAGCTAGATGTAAGGATCGGTTTAAAGTATACGTAAGGAGGCAAGTGTGTGTGTGTGTGTGCATCTATGTGATGGTTCACACTGCGGCAGGTGTCTGTCTGACAGGCGTGTGATGAGTTGAGCCTTGCACTGAGCCTGTCTAAGCCCAGCGACTGGGCTCCCTCTCTATCCCAATAAGCTGCCCTGGGTCTGCTGGGCTGATTCTGAGCCACCCCTCAATCCCAAACCACCCCCCTCCACCTTTGACTGCGCCAGTCGCTAGAATACCAATGACTCAATGTCCCTCACTTCTCACCCCTCCCTGCCATCTCTGCATATTTGATGCTTAGCCCCCCTGATCTGAATTGTACTGGTCTTTTTAAAATGTCCTCTGTAACCTGTGTGGAGTACAGCTTTCCTTCAGAATTTAACCATGTGGCCCCAGGGATAAAACTAAAATCCAGGGTTTATAGTATGCACAGCAGTTTCTGTGTAGTCAACAACTGACTTTAAAGTCAAGTCATAGAAAGTAACAATATATGTGGGACTAATCCGAGCTACTGTGCAATACCAGACAATAAAGATGCTTTCCTTCCTTAAATAGTACAATTCCAAAAATATCTGCACAACTGTCCTACACTCTCAATTATGTTTTGCATATTTAGTATTATCTCCCAGAAGACATTTATTTCTCTTGTCTTTTTTTTTGTTTGTTAGTTGTTGAGTGGTTGTATGTGTGGTGCACTGACATCACAGAAAACATGGCCGCCAGCAGGGACAAAAGGACACAAGTCAAATTGTACCCTCTTAACAAATGACCAACCTTATAAAAGCTATATGCAGAAGTACCTTATACCCGTGTTTCCCAAATTTCTATGAGGACCCACTCCAAGCATGACCCAATTCACAATATCAACCGGGACAAGAGCAAATTTGTGATGTAACTTGGTAAATCAGATCATTTCCAAGAGTTTCTCAGTCTTTGGGAACCACCCTGTCACCACCACCAGAATGAAGCTTATTTAAACAAAATAAGTTTAAATAAGCTTCCTTCTCATACATTAACACACACACACACACGCACACCTCCAGTACCCTGCAGTATTTGTAGCTAGCATGCACGGCACAGCATATCTGTTGGCTCGGCCTAACAATCAAAAAATGCTGCATTCACAACAATATGAACAATAGCGGGGAAGTGTGAGTCTGTGAAATGTTTACTCAGCACATTAAAGAGAAATGAGTAGCCTCCTCCAATGACTGAAACCACATTACTAGCATGCTCACAGTTAAAGGAGCCTCTCTGCCTAGTTTAGTGTGTTACTTGGGTAAACATAAACAACACCATAATGAGCTAGGTTCCATTTTCCCCCCTCAATTTCTGTTGATAAGCAAAAATGGTTCTGGTAAGCAAAATTAGCCCCTCACATCTTTAGGCAAAAATATGTGCACACATATAGTACAGAGTACAATACACTCACACATTGAGAGCAGGTTTCTTTTTGCATACAATTAGCACTTCTACAGGGCTCATTTACACACACACAGGCAAACACACATTCTCATATTTCTATCCATTTTAGACTTGCATTGATTTCCATTCATTTGGACAGCCTACCCAAGGCCTTGTTTACGGTGGCCGACAGGGGCAAATGCACACAAGGGGAAACAAACTACATATTCACAAACGCTGCAGATTCAAAAGCACAAACGAAAACAAACATACGTGCAACGTATGTCAGAAAAATGATCTGCAGAAAGCCAAAACACCTGCATCAACAGAAACACGCTGCAAAAACAAAACGACGCAAAGCCAAAAACACACACATATCCCAAAACACCAGCAGGAGAGAAAACACCAGCATATTCAAAAACGGAAGTGCTCCAGGTCTGTGAGGGTGCTCGGTGGTCATTTTGAACAAGAGGATAAAAGTTTGCCTGTAACCCAACAGTTTTTATTATCACTCAGGCATAGTGAGATTTTGTCCGCAAGTGGTAAAGCGTCACATGACCATGCTTGACCAATAAGGTGATCAGAAGGGGTTTCATGTGTTTTTTTTTGTTTGTTTTGTTCTTTTGAATCTGCATCGTTTGTGAGTATCCAGCTCGTTTCTCCTTCTGCATGTGTTTTGGGTCATTGCAGTGTGTTTGCCCGCTGTCAGCCACCGTACTTCTTCTTCTACGTCTATTTTGTTAACCATAACCATAACCCTTACTTTAAAGAAAAGGTCCTTAAGAGATAACAAATGCAAGAACACACACAGGCAAACACACATTCTCATAAATAAAAAATCAACATCTGGACAAACTCATAAGGAGGTAAAAACAGGGAGGAGGAGGGGAGGAGGAGAATTCTCCGTATTCTCATCATGCAGGTTGAAGGATCAAGATCCAGTTTCCGAGGCTACGCTCATCGTCACCATTATTATTATTTTGTAAATTAAAAAGTCGATATCAGTAACTGTATAAACTTGTAACCTGATACAGTTGTTGTGTATCTGCTGCTGGTCTCCCTCTCTCTCTTCTGTCTCTCCCTCTTGTCCTTTCTCTCCCCCCATTTTCTGTCCCCCACCTCTCCACTATCCCCCATTTTTCCTTTCACCCCAACCGGTCGAGGCAGATGACCTCACATCTCTGAGCCTGGTTCTGTCAGAGATTTCTTCCTGTTAAGAGGGAGTTTTTTCTCTCCACTGATGCCTAGTGCTTGCTTATTGTGTGAACTGTTGGGGTTCTCTGCTCTCTTTGATGTTGTCTATGTACAGTGCCTTGAGATAATGTATGTTATGATTTGGCGCTATACAAATAAAATTGAATTGAATTGAAAGAACCCACACAAACACACACATTCTCATATTTCTATGTACAATGTACGTGAGAAGATCAGAAGGTCCTAAATGACTTCCACCTTTTCCTCAGTGCTGGGAGCATTGCAGAGGAGAGGTGAGGCAGAAGTTAGCCAAAACATCTGAATCCTTAACCCGCACAGTTGCTTGGCGATGCACTCACAGAGGCTTGTTTTCTGTAGTTCCATCCAAAAAGAAAAAAAAAAAGAATAATAAATAAATAAATAAATAAAAAGCAAGGATCACAACTTTGTTGGCAAAAGAGAAGCTTGCAATGTCATCATATTTACTGCCATGCAAGCCATGCAAGTGGAGTTTTTGTTCATGCAATCTGCATTTTGCTTAGGCAGCAGCCTTTTTCTCCTGGGCAGCGGGAACATTAGGAGAATGCGAGGTGAAATCCCTCGCCTATTAAAAGTGAGCATGTCGTGCGGAATGTGGGGGGAGACGACTCTGTGGCATCCACTTGGTGCTCATTTCAAATGGACCTTTGTGACAAGCTGGATATTAGGGTCGGAGAGCCCCTCCCTCCAGTCATTATATCATGTTCCTCAGAATGAGTTTATCTAGATTACATAATTGGGCTCCCCTATGTGAGGTAGTGGCTGAATCTTTAAATCTTTTACCTGCATGAAGTGGATGATTAGTTGTGTGCTGCACAGGGACAGTCTGGATTGCAACTCACAGCCAGAGCCTGATTGAAGAAGCTCAGACCTGGAATCATGGAGCAGCAGGAGAAAAGGCCTTGAGCTAATAAAGCATCACTGGAGCCACTTCAGATGCTCAACCAATTTAGCATATTGAGTCACTTAGTCACATCCACTTCCCCTGTAATCCATTCACTGCTAATGCCCCGATGCTGTTTGGGAATTAAGGTTAATCATCTCCTTATTCATCAAAGCCGCGAAGGCAATTACTGCATGGAGTTCAGCAGTGGCTCTGGCTGAAGAGCCACAATTTAGTTTTTGTCATTGTACACACAGACACACATGTCGTACATGTTGTAATTACATCATAGTAAATGCAATTAGTTAATGAATGGGTGCATATGCTGTTAATGACAGGCAGTAATCTAGCTGCGTATTTGCCCCTGTACATATACACCCCTCCCCTGCAGCAGCGAGGCTCACACTCACATGAGCCGTGGGTGTGCACATGTGCCTTTGTCCTCCTCAGTGGACTGTTTGCAGTGGAGGTTATTTCAACCCACAGTTGTTTTTTTTATTGAATTTTGCAGGAGAATACGAATATTTGCATCAAGAATAGAGATGATTGTTATTCTTAAAACTCCACCAAAGAACACCTAGAGGTAAAGCAGTAGACACAGAGCTTGCCGTCCCACTTTCCACTAACACAGTGGAAAAGCGCAACAGCAAGTTCATCAAACATGATTCCCTTGGCAATACATTTAACCCCAACTTGCTCCTATAACTAGCTGCGGTAGAAAAAGCACAGGATATACATGTGTTCTATGAATGTGTGAATGGCAAAATTGTAGTGTAAATCATTTTGAGTGGTCAACAAGACAAGAAAAGTGCCAAATATAAATCCTGACTATTTACCTTTTGCCATACAAATAAATAACTCATTTAAAGTGACACAATGTAAGGATTTCAGTAAAAGTAAACGTAAAAAAAGTACACAGATTTTCAGCACTGACATGAATTCTCCCTTCAAATAACACATTCACATCTGTGCATGAAGGAATATGTTTTTAAGTTGTCCCAAACCAAAATATATTATTTTAAGGATGTCATAGATTTTTGTTAAACTAATGCAGGTCAGTAAATACTAAAGGCAAAATTCAAATAAAGTTGGAACCTCACCAACCACTTCCTGATTATCCTGACCTAAAATAATTGTACAATACATAATAATTCTTGGAAACACAGTGAATTGTTTATGTTTGGTGTAGATATAGTTATATCAATATAAATCATGAGGTCCTGGGATAACAATGCTGGGTTTATTTTGTATAGTATATTTCAACTTAATCTTTTTGGTGAATACACCTTTAAATAATCTTTATAAAAACATCTATCAGCCGTCTTTATTACCATGAAATGTATATTATGATACAAAGGTGCATTGTATTTAATTATTTAATTAATTTGCTGTCACTGTCAACCCAGTGTGAAATCAAGTTGAAGGTATAATGCTCAAACTCACAGGCAGAGGTGACCGCTGGTCACGGCAACACGCTGGACATTCGTTGCTTTAACGGTGCTGAACTAATCAGTGTTGATGGAGTGTGAGGAGGGATACTAATCTGGGTCATTGCATATGTAAATGCGCAGCAGGGATATAAGCAGTGCCAAAACTCATCAGCCGGGGTGTCTGAGTGTCACGCAGCATTAGCTCCAACACAACGACTATTAGTGTCAATTCCAAAATATCTATTATCAATCAAACTTGTAAAGCACATTATATTTACACATATTATTCAAAATAAGTAGAGACACCAACAGTTACATTTTGAAATATCTGTGTATGTATTTTGTTGCTCCACCACCTACTGTATCTACAGAAGGAATTGTTTTGTATAAAGGCCACAGAATATTTAGGGTCAAATTAATGTATGAATTATGTGGTAAAGAATTGTGTTTAGAAAAGTCAAGTGTGGAGTATGCTATTATTAAGAGTTCAGAACTTAGCTACAGGATATTTTCACACAGCACTAACTATATGGGTGTTGCTGAGATGAAACTCCCAACACTTGAGATCCAATACTATGTAAGGGACCAGTCTGTCACTGTGCGGCCTTGTGCTGAAAGTGAAAGGGAAAAAAGTGAGGGTTAGCTGTGCCACATCAGAGCCTCTTCATGTGGCTGAAGTGTTGCCATCAGTGGACACTTGAGCTGCTCAGGGCTGTGTCTCTCTATGCTCTCTGGCATTGTTCAGAGAAAGCCCTTTATTCCTGAGCTGCACTAATTACCTAAAGGGTTTTAACCTGCCTATGTGCAAGGCTCCATCACCACAGTGTAAGCAGTTTTAGAAGAATTTCATCCTGGTTTTCACTGAGCTCAATACTGAGTCCTAATCCAGAGAAGATCCTGCATTGAAGATATTTAAAGTTTATTTGAGATCAAATGGGTTTTGGATATTTTACAATTCATTGTTCAGAGAGTATCCACAATTATGTGATTTCACTTGAGATCTCACTTGTGCAAAATTCTTCAGTGCTTTTATAAAAAAAAAAAAAATAGAGCTAAAAATAACGTATCAGGATGACAATTCAACAGATTCAAATGGAAATTGGTAGAGATGATAGTATGATACTGGTATTGGTATCAGCCTGGTCAAAATCATTCATTCATTGTCAATCGCTTTATCTTTCACATTAGGGTAAAAGGCGGGGTACACCCTGGACAGGTCACCAGTCCATTGCAGGGCAAACCTGTGGAGACAAACAACCATTCACTCTTCCATCTTCTCACCTGATTAATGATTAATGGAGAGTGTCCAATTCTCTCCATGTATTTGGACGGTGGAAGGACACCGGAGAACCCAGAGAAAACACATGTGCACATGGGGGAGCACACAGAGAGAGAACATGCAAACTCCACACAGGTATTTTTGTTGTAAGGTAAGTGTTAGCCACTACACCCTTGTCAAAAACAGTGCATTAGGAAATAAAAGCATGTAAAATTGGATGTGAGCTAATAACCCTAAATTTGACATAACAGCTTCATTAAGCAGTCTGTAAAAATGTAGGTTGTTTAATTCTTCTTTTGGGAGCAAAACATTTGTGATACAGCATTATGTATTTGAAATGGCTGGTTACTGCTAGGCAATAATGGTTAGCCCAAAAAAAACTTTTCAATTAGCAAGCCTCCCCTCGGCATGGTGTTTTATTTTGCTTTTGCATTAGTGATAGTACCTGCTCTGGAGCGGTTCCAACAGCCATCACAGGAAGATGAGCAAGACTTTCATGTAGCCGTGCAGTAATGACTCCGCCCAAGTTGATGAGGTACTATATTGTAATGGAAAACCAACCAATCAGCCGAGGTGAGGCGAGGCGAGCTGGGACCATGTTTTCAGTTTAGTAGTTTAAAAGATCCAAAAACGACTGTATCAGACTGATATTTATAAGTTACAATGGTAAATTGGTTTGTATTTATATAGTGCTTTTCTAGTCTTGATGACCAAAGGAGATTTACACTACAGTTTTTTATCACATTCATTTATTTATTTTTATCACTTTTAGTGCACCCTGTATTCGCAAACAGTCACCAGAAGCAATGTGAGGTTAAGTGTTTTGTCCAAGGGCACATCGGCACGTAGACTAGTGGAGCTGGGAATTGGACCCACAACTTTCCAGTTGAAAGACGACTCACTCTGTCACTGAGCCCAGATGATATTAGTATCGAACAAGCACAATTATGGATAGAGCTCACTCATTCACTCCCCACACGTAAGTTCAAATATAATTTTTACATTATGGCACACAACAGGTCCTTGAGTGTTGGTGCTGCAAAGAGAGAAATAATTTTTACACATAGTACATAGTTCACCTTGATGTCTTCATCAGTAAGAATAAATATGACTTAATAAGTGAACTCTCATGTCCTATCTGTAATTCACAGCCATCACAGTCACCTGAAATATATCTCTCCTCCGCCCCACAGTTTACTCTGCTCTCATACTGCACTCCACTGACATAGACAAGTGTGTGTGTTAGGTGTCAAGTCTGATTCTGTCTGGTTGATGTTGGCGAGAGAGTGCTGGGGCGGTGACGGGGGAGTCGGACAGAATGATGATCAGAGCCGCTGGTGCCCTTTTCTTCTGATCACACATTACTGTGCAACAGAGCTGTGTCAGAACAGCAGCAGCAACGCTGAGATGTGTACAAAGGCCAGCATCAATCAAGATGGATATTCATCTGTCTGGGGCTATAACCCCCACACCTCATCTGTTCCTCCTACCTGTTTGTCTGACAGCTAGTTGTACAGGCCAGCCACAGCCTGGCAGTTGCCAAGAACATAGCAACCGAGATGAATGAGCAGTGTTACTCCACGCTGAGTTAAACACACTTGTATACAACACTGACAAGTGCTCATACACATGACTTGATAAAAGGAAATTATCACAAATGTCAACACAAAAATGACAACGTCACTTAAATGCAATAGAAACAATTCAGTTCACTATGCTTTTAGATGAATAGTTTTTTTGGGCATCTTAGGGCAAAGATGGCCACTAACATCATGTCAAGTTGATACAGATGTTGGGGGCCGAGTGTGGCTGTAATCTCCATTGTCCATCATGTGCACATAGGAAAAGGAAAGCCTGAGGCGGAAAGTTTCAGACGAAGAAACAGTCCTTTTCCTTGCTTATGTTCATGCTGTTTAAGAACCCCTGATCCCAGCATCTCATGCACTTCACACCTACATGTAAAACACCAAAAGCAAAATCCTGATGTGGGGCGACAGTAGCTTTCAACTTGAATGTCCGCTAGTCTACATGCCAGTGTGTCCTTGGGCATACACTTAACCCTACATTGCTCCTCAAGGCTGTGCCAGAAGCATGTGAATGGGTATGACAGATGAGTGATAGAAATTGTGTTGCAAGTGCTGTATGAAAGTGTGAGTGAATGGGTGTGAATGGGTGAATGTCAAAACTGTATTGTAAAGCAGCTTTTAGTGGTCATCAAGACTAGAAAAGTGCTATATAAATACAGACAATTTACCATGAAGTCTCATTGGCTGCCTCTGCTGGACAACAAACCCCACTGGCGGCGTCCATAAATACGACTGCTCGACTTCCTCTTATTCTAAAACCACACGACAGTAGGAGCTGTCTCCAGGCTCCTTCCATCTAACTCACAGGGAAAATTAAAATGCAGTAACTCTTCTCTCTACATACAGCCGTGATCGTCAGAGCTGCATCAATGCTCTCGCCATCCAGTACTGGAGATGCTCCATCCCATAGAGTTTGTGTCAGTTTAACCCTCGCTGGTCAGGTCAGAAACTTGTTTTGCATTCAGCCATCTGGATCCACACCAGGAAGCTCTGCAGCCACGAGCTTACAATCCTCCGCACAGAGGAGAAGGACGGTGGGAAAATAAAAGGCAGACAGCCCAGAGAACATTATTACATAGTAATCACTCCATCCATCCATCGATTGTCTCATGCATTATCCTTCATGAGGGTCGTGGGGGGTACTGTGCCAACCTCAGCTGATATAGGGGGACATAGATATATAGAGACAAACAACTATTCACTCTCACATCTATGGTCAATTTAGGGTGTCCAATTTACCTAATCCCCATATTGTATGTTTTTGGACTGTGAGAGGAAGCCAGAGAACCCGGCGAAAAATCCACACACACACAGGGAAAACATGCAGAAAGGTCCTTGTTACAACCGGGGCTTCTTGCTGGATAAGTGCTAACCACTACACCAGCCCATTATAATCAAAACCCAGAGAGCTGATTAATTAACATTTTGTGAACTCATTTTGCGCTATTTATTATGCGCTACTTGGAACTCAGAACTGGGAGTTCACTGCTTTCGGGGTCCGAAATGTAAACGTATGCAGGGCAAGTCACCATTATCCATTTGTAAGGAATACCAGTTCGATAACAACTATCTGCATATTTTGCGCACATTAAACAGTACTATGAGTACAACTGATTCACTGTGAAAAGAACATAACAGAAGCTGTCAGTTGTATGGTGGCAGGCATCTTAGAACCCGGAGGGGACTGTGAGGTTGTTACGGGTTTCCAAGTTAGAAATCCAAGGTCAGGGGGGCATTCCCTCGACCTCGGAAAGCAAATGGAATGCAGCATAAGACATTTTTAAAAGTTACACAATTCAGTGATAACTTTTATTAAAAAAAAACGCCCTAAATTTATTGTAAATGTGTCATATATGCAAATCTGGATGGAATAAAATTACACTACAATAAGCTGGAGTTGTTGCAAAGAATAGTCTGATTTTATGCATTATATTGCCTTGTATTTCACAAAGATGTGTGTGGCTGGTGCAGTGTCCTCTTATCCTGTCAAGTAGGTCTGATTCCAGCGGTTTGTAAGAATGTACTTAGCACTGAGTTAAGCCTTTATTCCTTTGCCTGGGAATTAATGCACAGTGCTTTTTACCTGCAGGCAAGGTCACTGACGGAAAATGGAACATGTTTCATGATTATGTAAGGCCCTTGCCTGAGGAGTTGCGTTGACATTGTGTACGGTGATGTGAAGGACGTTACAAGTCTAAATGTTTTCCCACAGATGCTGCTGTCCAGACATGCTGATAAACATCGACTGGACCTGTGTGGGATAATAAAGGTCAGCTGACTTACTCTGATATTGTTAAATAACTTAGTCATAGGATCGTTTAAGTCAGAAGCAGAAAATAAGATAGAAAAACCAATTAAAAATTAAAGCTGCGAGCAGCGTTGTGCGGGCCCTCGCAGCCAGCGCCCCCGCCAGCAGGCCGGGTAAGCCCTGTGAAGTTTAGTGCCGATTGGTCAATGTATGGCAATGTTACGGGTCACTTCCTATCTGGGAACATCTATTTCCTGTGTGCAGGTCATGACTTGCAGACGTGTCTCACATATCAAGTTCCAAGCAGATTGGTCAATGCTCTGCAAAGTTAAAAGGCACTTCCTGTTTCAGACAACCTACTTCCTGTATGCAGGTAATGTCTTGCGGATGTGTTCAGGTCAGGCCCTTGGTCTCACATATCACGTTTCAAGTCGATTGGTCTATGTACTATGCAATTCCTGTTTTGGGTGACCTACTTCCTGTGTGCAGGTACTTTGCAGACGTGTTCAGGGCGGGCCCCAGGTCGCACATAGCTTTTCAGCCTTTCGAGCAATGTTTCGTAGCGTTGATGCTACTTTTGCCGTGGTGGTCACAATTTCCATATTTCAATTATGCAAAGCATCGGAATTAAACATCACATTTTGCTCTGTTAAACAGTGTTTATATGTAAGTAGACCTCCACCTTATTTTGAAATGTCACAACAGGGTTAAGGCAGGGTGACCCCTGCCTTGAAATGTTACCAGGGTTAGGGTTACTACTGTTGGTGGAGCAAAACAATCTGACGGTGGTGACTGAGATGGCAAGGCTTAAGAAACCCCCTGATTGCTCATCAGAAGCAGGTGAGGAGGAGCCGCCGCAGGTGTTGCTGATCACCAGCGTCCTCAGTGGAAGTAGGTCAGCCACACCTCCTGCAGAGAGGGGAGAGAGAGAGAGCAACACGGAGGAAACTCAAAACAATAATAAAGGTGAAGGAGAGTGTGATCGTGACAGTACCTCCCCCTCAATGGGCGCCTCCTGGCACCATGCCAGGTCTCCCGGCGTGGTCCCGCAGCAGGTTCTTGTCAAGGATGAAGGAAGGAATCCAAGACCTCTCCTCTGGACCGTATCCTTCCCAATCGACCAAGTATTGGTGGCCTCTGCCCCGGCGGCGGATGTCAAGGATGCGTCTGACCGTATAGGCGTTCCCCCCATCGATGACCCGGGGAGAAGGAGAGGGGGATTGGTCGGAGGGACCAGATCAGACTCGGTGACGGGTTTGAGCAGTGACACGTGAAAGGTGGGGTGAATGTTGAGAGCCCGGGGAAGCTTAAGACTAGGGCTGCAGCTATCAAATATTTTGGTAATCGATTATTCTATCGAATATTCCATCGATTAATCGAGTAATCGGATAAAACATACTTTTGCTTAATTAAAGCCCAATTATAAATATACAAGAGAAAACATGACAGATCACTTAATAAAAGCAACCAATTTGTTCAGAAAAATTGACATTTATTTACATATTATGCAAAATCATCGCCTTAAAGCAGGGGTCACCAACCTTTTTGAAACCAAGAGCTACTTCTTGGGTACTGATTAATGCGAAGGGCTACCAGTTTGATACACACTTAAATAAATTGCCAGAAATAGCCAATTTGCTCAATTTACCTTTAACTCTATGTTATTATTAATAATTAATATTTATCTTTGTGGAAACACTTATCATCTCAATGATTTCTCACAATAAATATATATAGAAACAGATAAATATCAATATGCAACACTTTATTTTTATATTTTCTCTAAGTGCACATTTTTCAAATTGAACATTTTCAAATGATCACTTCTAAGACAGTCTTGTGAAATCACAATATCCCATTTTAACTAGCTAGCCACTAACATTTTTTAACAAATCATGAATTACTTTGCACCATGTTTGTACAAATAATAACTCATGTAAAATACAAAAGTCAACTCTCTTTGATTTTTAAATAAATCATGTCACACTTTGAACTGGACACCAAATCTGTTATCTGTTTCTTTGTCAGTTAGTGGGAAGCCTGGCATTGCATGCTGTCAACTAGTGTGTTGTACTCTGGTGTGTAACTTGACACTGCAACTCTGAGTGAGTCTTGCAGATGTGCATCAGTGAGGCGTGTTCTGTGTTTGTTCTTGATGAAGTTCATGTCAGAAAAAGCTGATTCACAAAGATAAGTTGAACCAAACAGGCTTGCAACCTTCATAGCTGCTGCGCATACACCACTGTACTTTTCTGTGTCAACAAGGCACCAAAAGTTTGGTGCAGCCTGGTGGGCTGCACCAAGGCAGGTGGAGGTCATTTTGCAGTGTTACAATTTCAATCTCCACCTGTTCAGCATCCAGGCTGAATGTTGCACTTAACTGCTCAGCAATGCATGATATGTCCACGTTCATGAAAGGATTAGAAATGAACGACACACATGGCTCAAGCTGATCCAGGTCACAAAACCTGTTCTCAAACTCTTGCCCAACTCTGTTTATGACCTGAGAGTACTTTTCTGCAACTTTATCAAAAGCCTCAGATGCAGAAGCATTGTCTTTCAGCACCATCTGCACAGAGGGAAAGTGCAGCACTTTTTTTCTCTGTAAATGCACAGAGAAAAGGTTCATCTTAGCTTTAAATGCATATAAAGCACTTATCATATCGGCGACAGTTTTACCTTTGCCCTGCAGCTCACAGTTCAAACTGTTCAGTTTTCCAGTAATGTCCGTTAAAAATGCAAGGTCAAGTATCCACTCAGTGTCCTCCAGCAGCACGGTGTCCTCACCTCTGGACTGCATGAACTCTTTGATTTCATCCAAAAGTGACAAAAAACGTTGCAAAATTCGTCCCCTGCTGAGCCATCGGATTTCTGTGTGTAGTAGCAGGTCACCATATTCAGCTGACAGCTCCTCCAAAAGTACCTTGAATGTTCTGTGCTGTTTAGCTCTGGAGCGGATGCTGTTTATGATCTTTACGACGGGAGTCATTACGTGCTCAAAGCAGATCACTTTTGCACATAAGGCCTGCTGGTGTATGATGCAGTGGTACTGCAGAAAGTTTGGGAACTCTAGGTCAGCTTTACAGTGAGCAACGAATCCTGTGTGTCGGCCGATCATAGCAGGAGCCCCATCCGTAGTCACTGATACCAGCTTTTCCAGCGGCACCTTTTTTTCCACCAAAAACTCCTTCACTGTGTTATAAATGTCAACTCCCCTCGTAGTTGTCTTCAGGGGCAGTAGTGTCAGAAGTTCTTCTTTTGTGGAGAAATCATCAAACACCATCCGGATAAAGACCATCAGCTGCGCCGTACTGCTGCTGTCCACCGACTCGTCACACTGGATGCTGAACCACCGGCACCTCGCCAGATCACGGTCCAGCTGGTCGGTCAAGTTCCCAGACATCGCCGACACTCTTCTTACCATTGTAGTTGCCCCGAGTTGAACATCGGAGAGACTGGAGAGTACATCGGTTCCATACTTCTCGTCTTCAAGCACAGTTTTAGCAATTATCATCATTGCTTCTTTGACAACCTCCCCGTCTGTAAATGCCTTCTTTTTCTTCATCAAGAATTGCGTAGCTCTAAACGAGGCTTCGGTTGCTTTTTGGGAGTTTTTATCCGGTCTAGTGAAAAAAGACTGCTGTTTGCACAAAGCTGCCTTTAACTCACGGGCCTTTTCTGTGCGCAGTGCGCTGCCCGGTGGGTAGTTAGCATGGTAGCTTGTGTGACACGTAGTGAAATGTCTCTCCACTTTGTGCCGCTTTGCTATTGCCACAGTTGCCCCGCAAATAAAACACACGCAGGATCCTCTCACAGTGGTAAAAAAAAACTCTACCTCCCATTCGTCGTGAAAATGATATGTTTTCTTTCTTTTTTCTGACATTTTGTGGGGTAACTCTTCTCCTCATATTCGCTGCGTCCGCTAACGTTGGCTTGTTTGTAAGAGCACAACAAACGCTACGTTTTGGTCATGCGCACAATACTGACCTTTGAACTATACTAGGTCAGAGTGCATTTATATTAAACACAAAAAACACTTTACATTTTATGTGTTTATATATATGTATTGTCATTTGTAAGTTACATGTAAGTGTGATTTAAACAAGAATAGCTAAATAAATAAATCTATATATATAAAAGCTCACTGGTAAGTGCTGCTATTTGAGCTATTTTTAGAACAGGCCAGCGGGCACCGCGTTGGTGACCCCTGCCTTAAAGCCACCGTCTTCCATCATGCGCATTGTCGGTTCATCTTTCCCAGACCTGCCTCCTCACAGACATTTGTATGCCGCACCGCAGATGATGAGGCATCCAAAAACATGTGCCAATGTAAGAATGTTGATGTCAACACAAATCAAGTAATATGCACATGTGGGAAACAGGGTAAGGACAAGCCTCAGAAGATGGAAAAAGAGCATGCCTCTGACATTTTGAGAGCGAGCAAAAGGGCTGTGCGAAATGAGGACCTTACCTTTGATTCCACTGAAAATTTGTTTCAATCTTTGGGTATCAATCAAACCCTTTTTGAGACTGCATACAAATGTTGTGCCAGTTAAACATACATTGTGCTGAAAAGGCAGCCTAATGAAGTTTGGATTAATCAGTATAGTAAGCCACTGCTAAATGCTAAAGATTATGCGAATAGCAAAAAAACAGGATACCTTGAGCTGAAATGTCGACATCATGCCAAAACTTCTCACACATGTTTGTCTGAGAAGTTGTTGCTTGGTAAGGATGCACGGGTGATGTTGATCAAAAATATTGATGTAATGGACGGTTACATCGTTCGTGGCACTGTAACAGACATAATTAGGTCAGAGACTTGTGACTTTCCTCTTAAGGTCTTTGTGAAGTTTGATGACGAGCATGTAGGTGCACAGAGGAGGAAAGAGTCACCAAACGTTCCCATTGATTTAATTGGTTCTACAGTCATTGGTTCTATAGTCATTGAACAATAAAGGGTGGAATGAGATGACGGTTTCCCCTTAAACTATCATGGGCTGTTACAGTTCACAAAGTTCATGGAATTACTGTTGATGAAGCTGTGGTTTGTCTTGAGAGGGTATTTTCAGTTGGGCAAGCCTATGTTGCATTAAGTCGCGTTAGAAGTTTGTCAGGATTGATAATTGAAGATTTTAAAGAGAAAGGAGTGAAGTACCCTGACTTAGGTAGAGAACTTTTTTATTTTTGGTGGTAATCCTGAGGGGGCAGAAATTGCCTTGAGCTTGGCAAGCCACTGAAGACTAGCTAGGTTAGTTGTATATGTCATTTTGGTAGGTGTTGGGGTGGCTAACTACTTTTTAACCAAGTCCTTGCACTTTGCAGGGCAATTTCGATCATGATAGTTTCGCTTGAGATTGCGTGTTGTGTTGCTCGGATTCTCTGGATTCACATCACTGCACTGTAAGACATTTTTAGTCTGTTCAACTTGCAAATGGAAGTTCACCTGCTGCCTTAAAAGTGCAATTCAACTCAACTTAAGCGATATCCTTGTTTTGACTAATAAACTCAAGCTTAAAAAGTTGAGTAAAGTGCAGTGGTATAGTTATCTCAACATTCTTCTATTAGTTATCAAAGTTGATTCAACTTTCAATCACTTTGTGGTTCAACTCGTTACAGCAAGTTCAAATAAATAAATATCCTATATTAACAGAGATGTAAAAGTCACTTTCTGCATTATGATAAATTACAATTTCAAGTTGATACAACTACTTTATATTGACACAACTTGTCCTATCAAGTTAAGAAAATTTAAATTTCATATTTGTTTTAACTTGAATGTCTTTTTTATTTTGACTGATGCTATCAAGCTTAACGATTTGAAATAATCACAATCGACTCATGCAGCTCTTGCAGTCATTTATTTGAACCACGTTAAACAGCAGCTTAAAAAACAGCTGTGCTAACAAAACCAGCCAAAATGTCTAAACCACACCAAGACAAGTTGTTAAGTATCATACATTTCCACGTTATAATTTGGTCCAATGTGGTGTGGGTACTGGAGGTTCAGCCTGAGCCTGATGACGAAGATAAAGACAATAAATGTCTCATAAAGGAAAACTTTTTTTTTTTTTTCATTTTTATGAACGTCAAAATATACTGATAGAACAGTTGTGACATCTCATTATTTTATCAACACAGACATAATCCCCTTTAATACAGCCTATTGAGGGCCAGGTTGCTGCATCTTTCTGTAAAAATAGCTATAGCTATAGCGATCCAGCTATTTTCACCTAATTACTCTATGCCATTAGTGTAACAGTATTGCTCTGCCCCTTCTTAGGTTATCCGAAGAATGAATGAGCTTCCGGACACACCAACATGTATGAACTACCATCCAGGCCTGGAGCCTAACTGTTTAAACCCATACACACTGCAGAACATGAACAACATCTACCGGGCAGACTATGGGCCTTTGTGGGGCAGAACAATAGACAAGTATGTATTTAACATACAAATAAGAGGCATGTTTAAATCATAACACACATAATTAATGAAAGAATGACACTGTGTCTTTGAAATAAGAACTTTTTACACAAAATGTGCACATTGCAAAAGCAGCATTTAATTTTTTAATTTAGCATACCGCAGCTTTACACTCAGCTGGTGCTGGGGCTATTTGGGACAACATGTACGAGTCGTCATCCCGTCGTGTGTTGTGTGCCGGATCTTGGCTTCCGCCCACCCCTTGACTGAAGTGGGTCATGTGTGAGGCAATGACTTCCTCCTTTAAGGGACTGTCACACTGGGCTGACAGGGTCTCGGGGATTGTGATCTTCCTCATGTCCTTGGCGAAAGACTCTGGGTCCTCCATCACCTCGTCGAACACCAGCCTCATCATTTCAGCCACATAGTCTTTAAAATGTAACAGAGAACCATGACATTACGTTCAGACAGTAATTTCTTTACTGTGTCATTACATTTTCAGCTATTTAAATTTAAATTTAAATTTGTCGTGTTAGGTGTTAATTTAAGTTAATAAGAAATAATAAAAAAAAAAAAAATTTTCAGTATTTGTAAAAAGTTTTCTTCATGTGAATACATTTTTTTAGTGACTTACTGTACGTGGGGTCTGTTTTGACTGGCTTTGCGGTGGCTTCTCCCTTCTTGGCCTTCGGATACGACACTCTGTAGACAGCTTGGCCTGAAGCTGTTGTTGCCTGCTCACGGCTGGAATTTTCGTTGTGATGCATGGATGCAAGGTACAACCTATGTAAATATAAAGATGCCGATCAATGAGACAGTGTTGTTTTGATTTTAATGTGAAATCTGGAGCTGCAAGGCGCTGTAATAACAATACAATAATACAAACAGTGTTTAGTAATTGCCTATTGGTTGAAAGTGTCACATGATTTGGACGACAAAACATTAATAGTACTATCTTTTCCAGCTGGATGAAGGATGCACCAGTGAACTAACTGTACATCTAACTGGGAGGTTCTTAATCATAGGCTGACTTTGCCACTTCCTGGAGTAGTTGCATTTTGGACAAGTTTGATGAAATGCAACATACGTGCCCTTCTGTTGCTGCTGCACTTCACACTGTCTCTTGAACAATGGACATGTGTCAAAGAGCTCCCTCAGGCAGGACTCAAATACAATGTATTTTTTATCCATGTATGCAGCACTTTCAGTCCTACAAATGTAACAAGACAAAATGTTTTTAGCCTCACTTCTGTGATCTGTAGTGACAACCCTAGTGAACTTGAAGTCAGTACTTACAACATTGTTGAATCGTGTGTTGTTAGGGATCCACCGGGAGTAAAGGTTGAGTCATTTGGGTCGGCTTGTGACTCTGGTGAGGTGAATACCTCTTCCTCCTCTGACTCAACACGTGCTCTTTTTCGTGGTCCAAACCCTGGCCCCTTTATAGGTGTGGATGAAAACATGTACTCAGGCAGTGTGGTTTGTTTGCCAGCAGTCTCATGTGACAGCACTGGTGTCTGGGTCCCTATGGAGTAGATACAATGTGTGAACATTTTATGCTCTTCAGTATTTGGTTCTTATGAAATTTCAATTCTACTGACCTTGGCTGTACACGTGTGCTTTCAAGGTCCCAATTGACAGTTGAGTGGCACATGTTCTCACACTTGGAGCTTTTGTTTGTGTACCTGTGTGGATAAAACCATCCTGGTATGGAAAATAGTAAAGGTTAAAACATAATACAGATCATGCTAAAAAGACTGGCTTTCTCCTTCATTACCTTTCCTGAATCTGCACCAATTCTACTAAAACTTGTTCCCTACTTTAACATAAACACACGTTTCCTACACCGCCTGTAATGAGCTCATCGCCTGAATAATGTTGTGTTTACCGGTGAGAGAGACACATTGATGCAAATGAAACGAGCGACCGCAGTCCCAAAGGTCTGTAGCGATTAGCCTGCTTAGCTCTGTGCTCCCCGGATAGTCACCCACAATACAGCCGTGTTTACGAGCACAGGAGAGACACATACACGCAATTGAAACACGAGCAAACGCGTGTAGCTTAGTGTGTAGCCGGCTATCGCTAATGCTAAACGGCAGAACGGCAAACAGTTTCATCAATATAATGTCAGTAAACATTGAAAATGTTGATCAGTGTTCTACAAATATTCATATTTAAGAAGCTGAAAAATGAGAAAACTTATTTTTTCTTATTTAAAGAAAAATACTCAAACCAATTAATCAATTATCAAAGTAGATGAAGATTAATTTGTTAATCGAGTAATTTCTCCAGCCCTAGTAAATACATTGACTTACATCACACATCCTTATTATGTCTGACGAATTCTCAGCCAGATAGTGCGAACGACCAAGTAAGGCAGCTGTTCTTTTGTGTTGGTTTGTGTCCTACACAAAAAAAGCAAGACTATGTAAATGCAATAGAACCCTCTATAATAATCTTATTTTGGTACATAGAAATTAGATTTGTTTTCCTGAACCATACCTCCTGTTGACGACACTGTAGAACACTGCTCAGGTTTGAACTCCTCTTTGATGCCACCCCAGCTTTGTCGAGCTCCAACAGACTTGCCATTGTGGCATCTAGTCCTTCCAGAAATGACTCCAGCTGGTTTTTGGTGACAACTCTGTCTCAGCACTCAAATTGGAGCTGCATAAAGCTTTATAAAGACAATGGAAATACATTAAAGGCTCCTTGTCCATGCCCATTCTTGCAGATATCTGAAAATTGGGAAAAACATATTTTAATTGTTTATCTGTAGGCATATTACACAAAATGATCAACACATTTACTTTTGTTTTATGCAGTGTTGCTGAACCAGCATTAAAATGAAATGTAAAATTCTTAACTATATCATGAGTGTGACTACCAGTCCCACAGCATCACTGACCCTCCTCATACACCCTCTTTCTGCTGGCTAAGACACACGGCAACAGACGGAACCAGTTTAGTCTACAGCAACATTCGTTTTAATTTAACAGTGACTGACGAAAACATCAGGTGATCACTAGTGTTGTCAAAATAAAAATATTTAATCGCGATTAATCACATTAATGTCATCGTTAACCCGCAATTAATCACACATTTTTATCTATTCTAAATGTCACTTGATTTATTTTTGTCCTATTATTTTTTCTCATTTCAAAGCTCTTATCAACATAAAAAAGTGGATCAGCTTACTTTCTGCAAATGTTTTTTTTTTATTATTTTAAACAATATTGGCATATACTGTAGTGTAGGGCTGAACAAGTAATAAAATATTTATTGAAATAGCAAGACAGCTTACTGCAATTTCAAAGTGCATGGGACGCAATATTTGTTCAAGCCAAAATGTGTCAAAATATTATTTTAGATTATTTATTATTACACATCTTATTCTACGAAGAGACATTACATAGCACATATACATACATGATATCAGACATACATTAGCCAGCCGTAGGTGAATATCTCTGTCACCCTGCATATTTTTGAGTTATTGCTCTTATTGTGAGAGCCGCACAATAATAAGAGAGGCTGTGTATGACCCTGCAGTGCTGTGAATAAAGTGCAGTTCTTCAACGCAGACAAAGTCCTGTGATTTAGTGTGAGCTAACCCGAGCTAAAGGAGCTAGTGGTCTTTGGACGTATCCTTACTACGGTTTTGGGGGTCTGCCAGCTTAGTTGATAACACTGCATACATCATTACTTGGATGTAGGGAGTGCGGCGGGAAATTATCCAGGCTGTGCTGGATACGGAGAGCCCGCTTGGAGACGGAGCAGCGCTCTCATCCACTCAAAGTGTAAGGTTCGCCTGCTATTCTTTGCCTGTTGTTTTGTTCCTAGCTATATCCGGTGTGGTATTTTAGTTTTTTTAACGTTACTAGTTGTTGCAAAAGTATGTGAAAAAAACTACAAATTTTGCTCGGCCAAAAAGAACGTTGATCTCGCAATAAAAAAAATTGGGTTTGCTTTTATGACGCTAATAACGTGTTTAACTGACAACACCGGTTTACATTGAAAAAAAAATTCAACTATGGTCTGGCGCAAATGAAGGTCTCAGCCTCTGTCGCCACTCACAAGAACACTGCAGACAGTAACACTCCCATACAAGTTCACGCAAGCCAGCGAACAACGAAGGCGGGGTCAGCAAAATGCTCAAGTATCTTGCAAAACTAATGCCTCAATAATACAGTAAGAATACACAAAGAGTGAGTAAAACGGATGCTACCTCAGTGGTGGCGGGTGGAGGGCATGAAAAGGGCAAAAGTCAAGTAGCTCTGTTTGCCTAGCATCTAGCTAAAAACCAGACATATTAAATATATATAAAAACGGACCTAATTGGTTAATGTTTTTGAATTTTGTACTTTTTTAGAAAAGGCGCGGTTAAGGAAATTTGCCCACAATGAGTCTAACAAGGTCACAGTAGTTAGCTTATTATCAACTTCAATTAAAGGTGACATCATATATGTTAGTTATGGAGGTCTACTTACATAAATTAACTTGTTTTCATGGTTAAAAAACTCCTAATTGCTGCAAACGAGCCGATCAAAATATCTCCTCACTGATGCTCTCGTCAGCCGCGCTGTTTCAGACCAAAACCACACCCCCAGAATGTGGACTGTGTTGTGATTGGCCAGCCAACGAGAGCTTTCCTACTGTCCTGTGATTGGCCAGGTACCTGGAAGTGACATAATAGATAGGCCAGCTCTTAGATACACAGCTCCCCCTCTGGCACGGTGGATGCTCTGCATCTCAGCAGCTACAACGAGAGTAGTTCTGATGTGCCCGGACTAGTGCCGCACCAGGAGGCGCTACGGTGGTGAGGGATTCTGATGATGACATCAAATTAAGGAAGTGCCGATCCGCTTCGCAGAGCCCAGGAAAACAATACAACACTATTTTCTCAGCAGTGGCTGAACTGTTGTTCTGAAACTTTAGGGTTTCATAAACGAGGTAATGACGCAGATACACACACAAACGCAGCGTTAATTGGAGCTTCCGTTCTATGCCGCCTTTAAGTTTTCAGCTACAGTTAAAAACTAAAATCTACATTCAAGCATCATTTTAAACAACATTAAGATTGATTTACACATACTCAATCAAAAGATATATATAAAAACTCACCTTTGGTAAGGTAAATCAGTAGGAAAGTTCCTCTCCTTTAGGGGTCCTGCTACTCCAACTTGATGAGAAAATAACTCCGCCTCTATTCACAGGTTGTTATCAGGTAGTGCTGCATATTATCCATCCGCCATGGAAAGTAGTCCTCTTTTGTTTACCACTTTTTTCTATATTTATAGATTATAGCTTTATAATTGTGAACACAAAACTTAGCTGTGTGTGCAGACAGGTTATTTTATATACCTTTAAACTTTGCCATGGTTTAAAGACATTTTCTTTTCAAGATTAAAAGTAATAGCTGCTTTTTTTTTTCCATCTTGCCACCTGCCATCCCCCCTCACCCCTGCTCAATGAAAACCCGCCCTTTTCACCACCCACGCACAATTTAATCATAACTCTAGTTAAGTGAACACACCAAGATCACCCTAAGGTGTCAAACTGTCAACACAACATAGAACTTAAAGTTTAAATTCAGAAAACTTGCACACTTAAGTTTAAAATCCAAAACGTGTCGGAGCTCTTTGAGTTAAATAGAAGTATTAATTTGACATAACTAAAAGGGGCTGTAGCGTATTGTTAGTGTTTGCTGTATATAGACTTTAGACTATATACAGTCTAAAGTCTACATAGACTTTCAATGTAGTGGGTTTTTTAGGTGTTGGGGCTGTGTTAGTTTGTGTTCTGTTTTGCTGTTTCTCACAGATGTTGTACATCTGATGAGTCATTGTTGCGGTGTCTTAGGTCCAGGAAAGGTGAGTCAAACAGTTTTTGAAACTTGTTTTGCGGATAGGTTTCTTTTCCTGCATTACAACACTATCGGAACATTTTCTACGGCATTATAGCATTTTATGTAATGATGTCATAATATGCTGTTGTTAATGCAGGTTTTGCTTTTTCTTCCATGTTGTGTCAAAAAGCAACTCCTGGTTGAACCAGGATGGGGTTCAGTTCCCTGCGGTGCCCTGCTGATTGATTTGACATTTACATGAAAGCCAATAGGTCATTTTTAACCACCTGTCAGATTTTGAAACTCTGGCACTTTTTGTTTATTGTTGCAGGTACTGAAAATATTTGTAAGAGCTGCGAGTGAAGCACATTAGTTCACTCCACGGAGTGGGAGTGAACTATTGTTTTTGGTGGCTCTGTCTGTCTGTCCTTTCGCACTTGCACTAGCCACTATGACCAACAGAGACCGTCAGAGGCTTGTTGCATGAATGGGGTGAAGTTTGCCATCTCTGATTGCCTTGTTTGATAAGTGAGGCATAGAGAAGATTCACATCACTGTATTTTTAATGTCTGCTCAGTTAAGTTGTGATGCAGTGTTTCAGGTGTTATGGGTTTTCTGTTGCTGTTAGTTCCTGTCCTGTTTCTCACTTGTCTTGAATAGCTCATGAGTCATTGATGAGACAAAGCAGACTAACTAAACTAAATAATACTAATATTCTAATATGAACATATTGGAGGAACCTTAGAGAAGGAAAAGTAGTGTGTACATGATAGGAAGGGGGTTTTGGAGATGCCGTACAGTCCGATCAGAAGCGGCACCAGCCAGATGAGAGTCCTCCTCAGAAAGATTGAACCATTGTAAATATCACAGGAAAATTTGACATCTCTACTGTTTCATAGTGTGATGATATTACTAATCACCTTTCAACTTATGTTTAAACTTACCTTGTGTGCGCTGTATCAGGGTTTGTGCTTTCAAGAAACCCTCAGCAAAGCCCCTCGTGAAAGCCCCCCTTGTTACGTGAAAGGAAACCCTGCAGCAAAAGGTAAGATTGGTAAAATGTATTTTTAAATTTCTGCACAGGAAATTTATCTTTAGGCCAACTCAGCTGTTCTCAGTAAATTAACTAATACACCTATGTGACTAATTAGGGGCATACAATTATCGTGTTACGTAACGAACATCTCAGTTCTAACATCTGATATATTGTTTATGTTCTATTGGGAATTATGAGTCCCAACTTTTAGGAATTGGGGTTGTACATACAAATATACATTTGACAACGTGAAAGAAAATGCAAATAACTAAAGAGATTACCCATCCATCTCAGCGAGTAACTGATTGATGGTGTGACTGGATTGAGGATGCGTGGGAGACTCCATCCTTTTCCCACCCACATAAATATCACACATGGAGCATTAGCTTTGGCCTTACCTAGAAAAAACCTAGCATAAACAATATGGTTCATATGCATAAAAACACCCTCACTTAACTTCACTTAACTTTAAAACTTTAAATTGGCCAGTAATGACAAAAAAGGGAGGGAGATTAAAGATAATTTTGGACATAAAATCATCAGAAAAACCCACTGAACAAGTTTGTATTGTGCTTGGCTCCGACTCCAACAAACACCTCATCAAACTCCAAGCCAGAGGCGTAGTAGAATGGAACATCAGCCTCTCCAGCCACCGCTCTGGCCAGTAGGGTCTTACCAGTTCCTGGAGGACCAACCAGCAGGACACCTAAGCACAGAGAGGCAAATTACAAGTAGGAACTGGAAGTGATCTGAAAACAAAAATAATACTCATCACTACAGTTTAACAGATATTATGTAGTAATCTCAGAATCTAGGTAATTCTACCTTTAGGCAGTTTTCTTCCAAGTGCTGTGAATTTATGTGGGTTTTTCAGGAACTCCACCACTTCCTGCAGCTCGTTCTTCGCTTCTTTCACTCCTTTGACGTGCTCAAATGTCACGTTTTTCATATGGACCGGGTCCACCATCAAGTCCAGGCCTGATGTGTTTCGGAACCGAACTGTCAAAAATTGTAAATGCATCCACGATGGTGCATACAGTTCATTTATATCCGTAATTTATTGTGATTTGCATTTGTATATTTATATGTTTACATTTGATATTAATGTTTAGTTTTCATGTTATTGAGTGACACATGATTTGATTTGTGACTATTCCTATGTACGTTATTTACAACCCTGGTCTCGTCTTATTGTGGAGATGTAGTTTTATTGCTCACTTCTGGTTACGTACTTCCGGTTCTTCCTGACGGAATTGACTAGCCGCTCGAACTGTTAGATGACGTCTTTTCTAATTATTCACAAAGTTTATAAAGTTTACGCTCTTCGCAAGGACATTGAGGACAAGCTTCAAGGACCCTGCTATTCCCTCATCTGTGGCATGCAGCCAGCAAGGTATTTTTATGTTGCTGTATATAATATTTTTTTGGTTTGTATTAGATTATTTTGCTAGCTACAAGTGTGTAGCCTAAGTTTTTCTGGTTTGATTTTGCTTTGTTATTTGTGTTGTTTTGTGTGTGTACAGTTTTCACGGTGGTAATGAAGATTCAGAAGCTTCATTAAAATCAGTCTAAGAAAGCCACTTGTGTCCGTCGTGCCTGGAGGGAATCATAAAAATGGTTAGGTTAAAGTTCGCAATCACACTGCACGGCGTGGTAACACGTAGCCTATTGTTATAACACATTTTCAATTGGTTAGTAAAGCAGACTAACGAAACTAAATAATACTAATATTCTCATTAATATGAACATATTGGAGGAATGTGCACTTGAAAAGGAGCCTCTACATGATGGAAGGAGGGTTTGGAGATTACATTACATGTCATTTAGCAGACGCTTTTATCCAAAGCGACTTACAATGGAATCAAGTACAATTAGCCAGGGGTGGAATCGAACTTGCGACCATGATGTCTTTGGTACACAAGGTAGTGTCTTAACCACTGAGCCACTCTACCCCCATACAGATGCCATACAGCCCGATTAGAAGCGGCACCAGCCAGATGAGGCGAGTCCTCCTCAGAGAGTCTGAACCATTGGAAGCATCACAGGAAAATTTGACATCTCTACTTTTTAAACTTACCTTGTGTGCGCTGTGTCAGGGTTTGTGCTTTCAAAAAACCCTCAGCAAAGCCCCTTGTGAAAGCACCCTGCTGTCCATTAGGAATAAAAATGTTAACTACCACCTTCATAAGAGACCCTTTAGATTCCACAGGATGCTTGGAGGCTGATTGCAGGAGTCTGGTTTTACTCCTTAAAGTTTTAAAGCCCCTGCTCTGGACCAACACTTGACATCTAGAGACAAATTTGATATGATGTGTAATAAATAAGAAAGCAATCACAGCATATGACTTTACTAAATTAGTATAAACAAGTAAATATATAATTTAAAACAGAAAACAAAAGATTATATGGACGTTAATAGATATTGTATTTTTGAACTCCAACCAGAGTGAAGATTTTGACAATCTTCATCATGTAGAGTTGGCGGTCTGTGGTCAGTGTCTTTATGTGCTACACATGAGGGTCATTGAGGCTGCTGGATCCAATCCCAGCCAACATAGGGTGAAACGCTGGGCACACCTTAAAGAGGTGGCCATTGCAACATAACATAATGAGATGAAACAATCATTAACATACACAGCAACAATTGCATTTAACTGTTTTACAATATTGTCTGAATTTGTGCCAAAGTTTTCAAAATCTTCGCCAAATTTGCCGCCGCCTATCTCGTACACCATGCGACTTTTTAAAAGATGTTCAATAACTTTAGATCTTCAACTTATCCACAGTTACCTCACCAAGTTTGAAGATGATTACATGAAAGCTCTCGGACGAGGTCGTTCAAATACCATTGTTGCGAAATCGCCAAAATCTGACAAGATGGTTCAGAGAGGACTCAGACGCAGAGGCCCTTTAATGGTCTTTATTGGCACTTTATTGGCACAAACAAAAGTGAGGCTATGAAAAACTATAACAAATGGAGAACGCAACGCTCTTCAAAAGAAACGTTGCAGAACTATGGACGAGGAACAACAAATCACTGAAGGGGAAACAAACTCAGACTATGGTTATCACCTAAAACTCAAAAACAGAAAACTCTCCAAACGGAGGAAAACAAAGCTCTAAACACTTCAAAACAAAAACTAACTCAAAAGCACAATCCTATTGATTGGCGGTCTTTAACTAACCAAGAACGAGGTCAAAAACAAAACGGAATCTAAATGATTGGATCTAATCAATCTAACTAATAGAAGGTAAGTCACAATCCTAGTGATTGGAGTTCCTAAAAAGGCTGTGAAAATTTACAAACAGAAATCTCTCCCAAGGAGGAAAACAAAAGGGCTATAAATCTTAACTAAGGTATCAGCTGAAAGGCTATGATAAGAAAACGTACAAAAGAAAGTGTCGTTAACTAAGAGGATCAAAAACTTCTGGAATCTGTGGCTGTGACGAGGAGCTCTGGAGATCGGGCATGGACGAAAACACACTGGCACTGGAACAAGGAAACAGAGAGTTTTTAAGGTTCACATGGCTTAATTGTCAGCAGGTGTGTGTAATCAGGACCGACAGGCCGGCGGAGGAGGGGGCGGGGCAAACTGCCGGAGTGACAAAATCGCCCAAAAACGGCTGTTCAAACCAAGATGGTGGCCTTCCTGTAGGAGTTATGTCAAAGTTGTCATCGACTTATTCGACCGTCCTACCAAGTTCCGTACATGTTAGTGAAACACGACAAAAAGTCACCTAATGAAAGTTGATTTTCATTTTCGTAAGCCCCTCCCACATCCAATTTTGGGAAAGGCCTCAAAACACAATTCATTTGAGAGAAAAATAAGATCGGACCAGGATTGACAAAGTTGTAACAGTTCATTACGCCCACTTCCAATATGTCCCGCACATTCCCCGAACCACTTTCAGACGTACATTTTCACCAGGTCTGATGTGGTCACAGAAATCCATGAGTTTTGGGATATGGGAAAGGCCTCAAAAAGGCGTAAAAATAATAAAAAAAAGAATAATTCCTTCAGTTTCAATAAGGTTTTACACACCTAGAGCTCGAACCCTAATAATTCTTTCAATTGCAATAGGTCCTCGCACCACTGTGTGAGTGCTTGGGCCCTAATAACTACTGACTTTAAAAACAGATGATCACCCTCACTGAAAACATGTAAACAAAAGATATTGGATACTTAACCAGGCTAATCTAATATGATTAGGTGAATATGAATATGAGAATATGTTTCAATATTTAGAAAAAGAGGAAGAGAGGAGGAAATACAAAGTGAGATTAAATATGTAAGTTGAAGAAATATGTAAGTTGAGAATGAGAAGCCAATATAAAATGAGACAGAGAGGAGGAGGCAGAGTGAGAGGGGAGAGCGGGAGGGAAGAGCCCCAGCTGTTGTCAGTGTCATGCTCCTGACGGCCTCCTCCTGCCGCTGCTCCTCTGTAATAACTTGTCAGATCGATGGCTCCCAAGACAGTGAAGCTTTTTACTGCCACCACAAATGAAGTGTGTGACATTTCTGCTACTTCCACAGGTCACTGCTGTTACACTCACGTGTTTGTGAGCTCAGCAAACGAGGATTGGGAGATGTCATTCCCATTTAACATGATGTGCGCCCCCTCAAGGGTCTAGGAATTGTAACGGAAACAAAAAGATTTTGCAGCAGTTTTGATCGTGCCTGCCACGACTTTAACTGGCAAAGGACTTTTTTCTTCTTTTTTTTTTTACATTGCTGTACTGAAATCGATCAGTCTGAGTGTGATGTGCCTTCTATCGCTATAATCAGTGTTGTGTTCCTAATTTAGTGATCAATGTGAGTAGAGTGGTCCTAAAAATATGAGCGTGTCAGTTGAGTATTGCTAATGAACCCTCTGGCAAGAACAATGTCTAAAAAAAGGGTTAAGGTCACTCTGCATACATAACCGGGATCAATGGTCTGATTGGTTGTAGGTCTTTCCATTTGCGTACTGAGACATTCAATCTCAAATGAGATTGAAATGTGGTCTGGCATTAGCTGGTTCAAACCAGTTCTGATATCAGACAGAGACTGTCCAGTGCATCAACTTATGTAGGCAAGCACACATGTACAAACAATTTTAAAAAGGTTAAACTAACAGATTTTCCATTATAAAACTGATGTTCAAAACATGACATTGAGCAGCTGTGGACTCTGGAGATGGGTGTGGTGTTGAAGGGCAGAATGGTGGAGGAAGCAGGTTTAGGTGGGGAAGCGCTGGAGGAGTGAGCCTGGGTGAAAGCAGGGCTGCGGGAGCTTTTTGCTGCATCTCAGTGCAGCAGCTGTCAAAGATGATTTGCCTCGCCTCCCAATGTACTACTGAGATGGAGGAAGCAGTGGTATGATCCATGAACCTGCATGAAAATCAATGTGGGCAGCCCAAACATGAAATCGATGCGACCAGCTGGCAAGGCAGAAGTGGGAGCTGGAGCAGTGGAGGGGAAAGGGGGAGGGAGGGAAGTGTGGAGGAAAGGAGGTGGGGTGCAGTTCACTAAAGTCCACTGGAATGGGATGCTTTCCTCCTGAGTGGGGCCACACGGGGGAGTTGAGGTCGGGGCAATGTGGGAGAGGAAACACAAGGGTGAAGTTGATGTGGTAATGAAGAGGTGGTACAGAGAGTTTGACAAATAGGAGGTCCATAGACTTGTACCAATGGATGGTTTTGGATTAAAGACACTGGAACATAATCAATTCCATTGTTTTCAAGCCAAAAGACAAATATTTATTGGTTTCCCAAATGATTTAGTTCTTTTTGAAGAGGAAAACAATTTCTAATTATCAGGTGAGAATATAATTATTACTTACTATATTAAACCCAAAATATTGCATATTTTTTGGTTTATGTAATGTACAATAAAAACTGTTTGACCATTTTAGGTATGGATAATTTAGTTCCACTTTGTTTTATTTTTCGAATTCTATTTCGGTTGTCTTTAAGTCAGTACATATATATATATATAGATATATATATATATCTATATATATATATATAGATATATATATAAATAATCAAATTTTAGTATTTTATTTCTGCAATGTACACATATCAATTAATACTGCCTGTAAATAATATTAGCAGTAATGGCATATTACAATAGCATTGATAATAATTACAATTGGTTTGCATTTTATTTTTTGATATTATCTAAATTAAGAATAAAGTCTTAATTTACGAGATTAAAGTCATAAATTTATGAGAATAAAGTCGTAATATTATAACCTGTTTTAGAAGAGAGCAAGAAAACGCATCTTTTCCGCAGAAAGAAACAGGCGAACTTTGCTGCTTTTGTGGAGCATCCACCAATAACCCTGCAGTGGACCAGTTAAAGCTATTTCCCCCTCCACAAAATCAGCAATTTACTTTTCAAAGTCCTGATACTTATGACAATGTGACACTTCTTCTTTTCCTTTAGGCTGCTCCCTTCAGGGGTCGCCACAGTGAATCAACCTCCTCTATCTCACCCTGTTCTCTGTATCCCCCTCTCTCACACCAACTAACTTCATGTCCTCTTTCACTACATCCATAAACCTTCTCTTTGGTCTTCCTCTAGACCTCCTTCCTGGCAGTTCCAACCCCAGCATCCTTCTACCAATATACTCACTATCCCTCCTCTGTACATGACCAAACCATCTCATTCTGGCCTCTCTGACCTTATCTTCAAAACATCTAACATGTGCTGTTTCCTCTGATTGACTCATTCCTGATCCTATCCATCTTCGTCACTCCCAAAGAGAACCTCAACATCTTCATCTCTGCTACCTCCAGCTCTGCTTGCTGTCTTTTCCTCAGTGCCAGTAGGTTTGTCTTGTTACGGCCTCTGCCGTTTTTGGGTTTGCAATGTGTGTTGTCCCCAGGATGCAACTATGTGCGAGTGCCCGTCCCCGATTGGTCCCCTGCCTAGAAGCCTGGAGATCCCGGATTGCTCCCTACTGCCAACCAGAGGAGCCCAATTGCCGTGATGCCGTGACTTTCTTTATTTAACCGGCAGTCATCGGAGCGATGTGGCGGCTCATGTTGTGTGTGTCTGAGCTCGCCTCATTTGTAACAGGGAGAAGCACTGGTGTTACGTTGTGTTCAGTGCATGTGATTCATGGAGGTTCGTTTGGTAAACAAAGAAAAACTGTGTTACACTGTGACTTTCTGTATCCCACATTAGGTTAGGGGTGCTGTTCCAATGTGTATTTCAGTTTTTAGGGAGCAGTATAATAGTGAGGTTTTCCTTTGTCGTTTCTTTTTGTTAATCTAGACTCCAGGTTAGAGAGTTCTCCTTATGTTCTATTTATTTATTGATTTGAGCAGCATCTACTCGCCCTTTGTTCCCGTTAATACCTCACTTCCTTTTGTTGATTAAAGCAATTTGAAATGATCATTAATAAATATCTTTGTTTAACCGTTAAACATCTGTTTTTTATGTTACTTCTTCCTACCCCTTTAACCTGGTCGTAAACACTCTCATTCACACACATATATTCTGTCTTGCTGCGACTAACCTTCATTCCTCTCCTTTCTGTCAGTCTGTCCATCACCACCGCAAACAAGAAGGGACTCGAAGGGAGCCGAACCCTGATGTAGTCCCACCTCCACCTTGAACTTCTCTGTCACACCTACAGCACACCTCACTGCTGTCTCACAGTTGGCATACATGTCCTGCACCAGTCTAACATACTTCTCTGCCACTCCAGACTTCCTCATACAGTACCATAGTTCCTCTCTCGGCACCCTGTCATAGGCTTTTTCCAGAACTACAAAGGCACAATGCAGCTCCCTCTGACCTTCTGTGTATTTCTCTACCAGCATTCTTAAAGCAAATACTGCATCTGTAGTACTCTTTCTAGGTGTTGCTCACAAATGCTGACTGCTGCTCTCAGTCTAGTTTCCACTACTCTTTCCCATAACTTCATTGTATGGCTCATCAACTTTATTCCTCTCTAGTTACTGCACTGGGTTAGGGTTACTGCACTTTAATTTGCTTAAAGTACATTTGTCAAGAAAGCATTTTGAGAAAAGAGCAGTACTGGGCACATTTCTTTATATGGTTTTCTAGTCTTGATGACAACTCAAAGCTCATTTACACTACAGTTTTTGCCACTGAATTGTGAGCCTGAAAACAGACTCGTTGAGGTGCTTTTGATGCTTTTTTTTCAGCCGTCAAGGGTTAAGTGTCTTGCCCAAGGACACATCGGCATGTAGACAGAGCTGGAAATCAAACCCATAACCTTCAAGTTGAAATACGACTCACTCCACCATTGAGCTACCGTAGCACCTAAAAGTAATTTGTTATAGTTACTCCCAAAAAGTAACTTAGTAACTGAGTTACTGCATTGCAAGTAACTATTGCATTACTTTTTTTTATGTTTTTTATTGTTCAAATATGTCAAGGAGTTTGAATTCCCCCCAATGAAACTTTAAATTCAGCTGTATGTTTAATTATTTAACAAAACTGAATATTTAATGTTTAATGAATGTAAGACACCTATCAAATGTAATACATTATTGTAGATGTTATCAATTATCATTACTATTGAGCCGCCTTGCCAAAAACTGCCTTCTTTCACCTTAAAAATATTGCCCATCTGTCCATTACTCTCCTTCTCTGCCACTGAAACCCTCATCCATGCTTTCATCACCTCAAGACTGGACTGCTGCAACAGCATCCTCTATGGCTCATCATCCAAAGTCCTCAACAAACTTCAATACATCCAGGACTCTGCTGCCCGCCTCCTCACCCACTCCTGCTCCCGTGAACACATAAGCCCTGTCCTGCTGGCTCCCTGTCCCATACAGAATAAACTTGAAGATCCTCCTCCTCACCCACAAAGCCCTCCACAGCCCTCATACTTCACGGACATGCTCCACCACCACACTCCCTCCCACAACCTTCAATACAACAATACCTCCTCTCACCTCTGCACAGGACCAAGTACCGAACCTGGGGCGACAGAGCCTTCTCCATAGCTACACCCTCCCCAAACACATCCGTGACTGTCCAAACCCATCCACCTTCAAATCACTCTTCAAAACCCACCTCTACAAATCCGCTTTTAATCTATAACATTAGCTATTTGTTCTTGGTTTGTCAACTGTCTTCTGTTTATTCTCTTTTTTCACTTGTATGTATATACTCAGTTTTATTTGGTTTTAATTGTAAAGCATCTTTGAGAGCTTTAAAAGTGCTGTATAAACACACCTGTCGCTATGGGCAGGCCATAGGGGGCCGGGCCCGTACCCAAGAGTGCTTGGGCCCCCCAATTTGAGGCACAGATCTCTTAAAAAAAATGACTTTAATTTGTATTTTATACTATCATATTAGCAAAATAAATTACTTGATAAATACTAATGTTGCATTCTTTGTCATTAAAACATTAAAAATATGGGCCTGATTGGCACAAAAACCAGAAGAGAGCTTCCCCCATGCTTATAAAAACACAAATGCCGCTGTTCACCACACAGGTGCTGAAAATTGACACATCACTCACTGTCTACCAGGGCAAAACAAATGTAGATGACCAGTGGCAGTGTTTTGTAATATCCTCGACCTGGCTGCAATAAATGCCTCAGTTCTTTATAAAAAAATGCATTGATGACACGGAGAAACGTCATGGTGCACGAGCCCCGACAGGAGCTGCAAGAGAGAAGTGAAATGATTTGATTTACATATGTTAATGCATTAATTAATAATAAATTAATTAATTTCTATTGAGTAAAAAAAAGCGCTTTTATCTGTAATTTCAAGAGAGGATTCAATTTCTGTTCGTCAATAACACATTTTCTCACTTGTTAGAATTCACATTTTGCTTACTCATCACCTGTATTCACATTACACATCTATTTATTTTCACTTTGTACTTTGATTATGGAAATTATATGTAAATGAATTATGAACGGTCAAAATGACCACTATGGTATTTGGTATTTCTCTACATTATTTCCGCGGGTTCGAGTGTTAATGATAAATTGATTAAAAATGTTGTATACTTTACGTTCCGGCACCTTATGATTTACTAATTACGCGCTGGTTGCAGGCTAAACCTGGTCATATTGCTGTTGGTTATGTTTAATGTGATGATTACATACTGCACAAAGTAGTATACGAGTATAGGATAATAAAAACATATACGTACTTGTGATGTTCAGTTATTTATAATGTTCAATGACTGTTTAAGAGACATTTTTCAGTTATTTCTGTCATGTTAAATTCTGTTGGAGGGACATAACCAGGGTTTTTGATCACCAGCCAATTTGGCTGGTAACTTTCTAAAGATTTTTCATTTTGATAATTTCAGAGCTCTACCGCATCTTTTGCCTGGTATTCATTTGTGTGTGTCTCTCCTATCTTCAAGCCCTTCTTCCTGTCCACCCTGAAATGAATTCTCATATCATAGTATTATCTTTTTGTAAAGTTCCATCTGTGTCTGTGGAAGCATGTATGTCACTCTGTATCATATTAAATGCACTGATTCTGAAACATGTAAAAAGTAACATTAACATTAATTCACTTACTCAACGTTTTTAATAAAGGCTTCTCCCAGCAAGGCTCTCTTCAATACGAACTGTTTTGGCGGATTTAATCCTTAGGCTCTCCTGATGACTCCGGGCGCTCTCATGGTCCTTTACAGCCTCGAATTTAAAATTTTTGCTCCGTTCATTCATTCTTTTTCTTCTTCTTTGTGTTTTCCGTTTCCATGGATTCTCGCGCTGGTTGGTTGCACTGCCTGCGCGCAGCCAATGGGCGTCATATACGTTATCGGGTAGCATCACAACAGTGTTCATTATGTAGTCAGTACTGCCCAGGGAGCGAGAACAGTAGAGCGGCTCTGACTGACATGATTGCCTCATGCATCACTGGCCAAACTGGCTGGTAAGTTTTTATTAACGCCCGCCAAAATGATTTTTAACCCGCATTTGGCGGGTTAGCGGGTGATTTTTCAGTTAGCTTATGTCAAATATATGAAGACTTTCATTTAAAGTAATTTGTATGGGTTTAAATCGAATGGTAAACGAGAGTTTAATATCTGACACAGAAGTGAGTGGGGAAGTGATTAGTAAGCATGTGAGAGATACTGTATATATTAACTATGTGTGTGATCAGCCAAAATGACAAACCAGGTCATCAAAAATGTGATCATTTTCGGTGTGTGTGCTGCAGCACGTCCATATGTAAGAACAATAACACTGACAATAAGTTCCCGGTAAGTTGCTACTCAAAACATTTTTTTTGAGTGATTGGCAGGTCTGTATATAGCATAATGCACATGCTAGTACCAAACAGTTTGGCAGGGCCACAGAGGCTCTTGTAACCAAACATAACTTGTCTGAAAGTAAAAGGCTAAGGGTTGGAAGAACAGCTTGCACTTCAAAATGGGCAATTATAGGAACTGCACAGAGCAGACATAAAGCATGGGGCTGCAAAAGGAGGACAGTGAAGTAGGACCAATCCAATCCAGGACCAACATCACAAGAGCCAGAGGAGGGGAAGTCAACTTTATTCCCAATTATCTCCATGGAGAAACTAAGGACCATCCACGGAAAGAAACATTATTCTGATTCATTATTGTGATTTTAATATCGCCATCAGTGAGGCTGACATAACTATTCTTTCACACATGATTATATGTGAAGGAAAAGCCTCACTGATGACGATCTTAAAATAAGATGGTCTGTACTGTTCTGTGTAGCTCATGTGAGTGAAAACGAAAGATTGAATAGACACTGGTCACAAGGTTCACATATTGTCAAAGTAATCCTTTGAGTCGCACTTGATTTGGATAAGCTTGAATAGTTCGGAAAATATTCAATGCTTTTATATTAATTTTCTATGCAGTTCAACCCTGAATTCCACAGGATCCAATCACAATTGGCATTTGCCAAAGCAAAGTGCACTTGACAAAGTACATTCTTTAGCTGCTTACGCTCAACAAAAAAGACTGGAACCTTCGGTCAAAAGACGGAGAAAGTTTGAAAGACATGTGAGGAACAAATACATTTATTGATTTATACATTACGTTGATGGTTAACACCTTCTTACGTATATCTTCTGTTTTGTTTTTCCCCTACCAGACAAAAATGACATCAGTGCAGCCAGACAGCCTGGTCAGAGTATTTCAGACATTGCTGTACTGAGGTTTTCATGCACTACCATTTCAAGAACAGAGAACAGAATCATGACAGAGGATAGTCCAACTAGAAAAAATATTCAGTGAGCATCAGTTCTCTGGAAGACAATTATCTTGTTGATGCCAGAGGTGAGAGGAGAATGACCAGACCGGTTTAAAAATGGTAGAATCCGCAGCTTCGGACCAACCTGTCTGGCACCAAGAACAATGACTTGTTCCAGGTCAATTTGATCATCTTTCTCTATTCTAATGCTTGGTTTGAACTTCAGGAGCTCATCTTGACCATGTCTACATGTGTAAATGCATGGAGTTTCTCCATTGCGATTGTCTGATTAGGAATTCACATTATATGTAGGTTTGTATAGAAAGAACTGGTTTGAAGTCAACATTATTAATAGTGGTAAAGACACAATAGAAATATGTGGCATTCGATTGGGCGTGTGGTGGATGTTAGAATGTCCCACCTTAACTTGAAGAGCCACCACACACAAAATAGCTGTTAAAGTAAATGAGAACTGTGAGGAAGATGCTTAAATGATCCCAAACCTGCACTGTCATGCCTGTCAATAGCTCCGGTGAGTTGACCCAGCAGACCAGACAGTGAGCAAGAGATTGATTCCTTATTCCGGTGAGTGTGGTCAACAGAGCCATGTGGTATTTCACAAAATGTAAAGCCCACAGGTCAGGGAGTCTCCTGTGGAGCAGCACCACCAGGCCCCAGGGGCCATAGCGTGAAGGTGGGAGGAGCAGAGGGGGCTGTGTCTCGTACTCTGGATCTTGTTAAAAGAGTCGAGGACCATGTTAATAATGGGACTACTCAGACTCAGACACCTGGGTACAGGGCTGTCGCTGCCATTGCCTCAGCCTCAGTCTGAGTGACTGACATGTTAGGAGGAGCTAGTCAACATGGACAGAGAGGGGAAAATGTCACCAGCCTAGTTGAAATGTTGTTAGAGACACGCTCTCCAGCAATTCCAGTGTCTGTCTTGGATTAAAATCATCTCATCTTTCATGTTTAGAGAGTGTTCAAAAGCCCATATTTACAATGGTCTACTCCTGTATTGTTTCCCACTGCTGGTTGGTATTCAACACAGCTCCTCTGACCACTGTGTCTGGAGCATGCAGCGGCCGGGGCATCCTCCAGGTCAGAGCAGGGGTAAGGGGGTTTGCCAGAAGCATTGCCCCCAGCAGACTGAAACCTCACTGGGCACAGTTCTCTGATCTGCTTCTCCCCCTCCTCCTCCCCATGCCTGAGACAGTAGCAGACTATTGATATCTCAGAAATGCAGTCTAGCCTGCTTCCCCGCTTTTGCTTTTATATCAGATTTTGATGTTGTTTTGGTTTAAAACGTCAAGTGGATTGTTCTTTGCCAGTTTTGTTGGTCTTTTTTGAGGAGGCAGACTAGAAAGGGAGGGAGCAAGGTGAGGGGGGAGAGAACACTCCAGACCTGTGGTTATGTCCTTCTGGGTGATGGAGGACATAGTCTGAGCTTTGATCATGGTTAAGCCACATCCATCTGGGTGCCCTGATGCTAGGGGCACTTTGGCAGCCGACATAGTGCCTCGGATGTCAAATATTCCACTGGGAACATGTCAGCCTGACTTAAAACATGACTTGATTGGGGTAGAATACCCTTCAACTCTTTTTGGCTTATGCATATCTGACCCCTCTACCAGGAAATAAATTATCTCAAGCTACACTTAAAGGACATTTTATAATTATGCCATAACAATCATGGCGTGAATCAGGCCTGGCAGCTCATCTATCCTGCAGCCTAAACTAAGGCCTTTATTAGGAGGGTCCTTCTTTGCATACAGCGCCATGGTGCCACAGACTAAAGGGCAGTGTGGGAGAGCCACAATGCCCTTTACTAGCACAAAAAAGAGGCCTAATGAAGGCCATAAGCAGCACCACTATATATATAGTCATAATGACCACCGCCACCACTGCTGGATATGAAGTGAAGAGAAGCCATATTCTAGTCTTATTTGTGTTTTCTCTGTTTGTCTGTAGCCTTATTGCAGGGATAATTGTTGCCTTTGAGAAGGCACCATTTTTCAACTGATCTAGTGGTTCTGAGTTTAGACTGGTCAGTGGACTGTGTAGCTGAGTTATAATGGAAGCTTAAGAGGAGGTAAAAAACATTAAAAAAAAAGGAACAGCCACTTTTAAATATTAAAATTCTTTATACTAATATACCAATATATGTGTTATAGGATGTGTGGCTTGCTAATCTAATTTGCTTTAGATTAGTTGTGTCTCAGTAATTATGGAGTTATTTAGCACATGCTATTAATGATTAATGTTTGCAACTCTGCTGTTCATCTTTGTATATTGTGTTTATGACAATGTGTGTTTTTACATTCACTGCTATAAAACATGCATGTTGCACCCTTAATTCCCACCCGACTGGTCTTGAATTATGTGATTCAACTCAAAAGTGAGCTCATTTGAGTAAAATAATTGTTGGTAATATCATTCAAACTAGGGTTGTTACCTTTGACCACATAGCATATAGGTTTTCTAAAAATAAATTGTTGAAAAACAAACAGAAATGCTACTTTTTACTAATTACTCCACAAAAAATATGAGCAATTCAAGGAGTTATGTCTTCATTTGTATTTAAAAAAGAAATACACGCTACAGTGGGATACCCTCAAATATCAGAGCTCCATCATCTAAACATAGACCATTCATTCAAAGGAATGAGACTTATTGACTAAATGGAAACCATATTTGCAACCTCAGCCATTCCTAATCATCTGAACAACAATAATTGCATAAATCCAATCAATTTGTAATATTTTAATGTAGATTAATACAATTTATGTCAAATACATCCGGAAGATAATGAATAATTGTAAATAATATGATTCACAACTGACTGAACAGATTGCGCAGCAGGATTACCAAATCATTGTTGTTTACCCTGGTCTGAACCAGGCTAACGGCATAGAACAAATCTCCACGTTGACTTATGCACCACTGCTTTCATGCAACTGACTCAAGGCTCAGTTCGGCCAGGATAACTGATATAGCCTGGCTTAATTCCTTATCTTGGTTTCATGCAACAGGATCAAGATTGAAAGATCGTGTGAGTGTGCAAAGATCAGAACATATGACAGATGTGTAATATGATCCTAGCATCAAGAAACCTTACACATACATTATGTAGTAGTAGGTTATATGATGCAGATTGCCTGCTGACTGTACATAGACAAATGTACGGTTATGCTGAGCAGCCACGCCAGCATGCTTGCTCCTGCTGTTGCAAATATACACACGCTCACACACACACACATACAAGCATTATCATGCAGGGCGGCGTCTCTGGCCTGCTGCATTATACATGGAACTCAGGGGAGCCGGGCCAGTCGAGAGTGAAAGAGAGGCCCAGGAGCGAGCCGCACTGTCGGACACATGTCAGCATAGTCACATACCTCTCTGTGGACATCACACACACACACACACACAAACGCCACAACATACACTATATAGTCACACACATCGCTGAGTAGACAGACAAATCTGTACAGGCACTCGTTCACCCGAGGCCTGTCAGAAGTCAATGTGATCTATGCCTTGTCTCGCTTCCACAGTTTGTGAATTGCTTACACAAATGCAACACAACACAGGCTCGTGTCAACCTGACAGACTTGTGATCAACTTTTTTTCACAGAGAAGCTGCACCACATGCAGCCGTGTGTCAAGCAGTTGTTTAATGCCAATTGCGTTAATTATGTGGAACATTCGCATGCTGCCAAGCCTCATTACACTACAGGTACTAATTGGCCTCTAAAGGTGGAAGGTAGTGGGTTAAATCCACCCCACAATAAAATGAATAATTCTTTTGATGAGCAGCGTTTGTAGCTGTTGTCTAAAAATCAATAGAAGGTGCTCACATGTGTTCCACAGAAGTGTGCATGCAAAGGCACAGAGCCACATGACCACATGATGTCTCACTGTCACTGTTCTTATGCTGCTGGACACTTTTGAGCAGACAATGCGATGCAGTGGCCCTGTGAGAACCGTATGGAAATTTCAACACTGTTTGTTTACACTGCCTTGAAGCACATGGCTGCTCTGCGTTCAGTGAATGCACACAGGTAAGACCAGCCTTGTCTCCACCATATCATCCACCACCTGCTGCGGGTCTGCCCTGCAGGCCTGGCCACTGTGCCTGCAACCCTGTGGACTATAGCCCGGGCCAACTGTCAGCAGCCTTAGGTGAGAGTAGGTCAGTGAATATGAAACAGACAGGACCGCTATACAAGTAGCACACGCAGTGACACAAGGACATCAATTACTGCAATGCTGCTGTTTTTTTTTCCTCTGTTCACACATTATTTGTGTGTGTGGGTGTCTGCTTTTTTTAGGAATCTTTTCTTGTACTACAAACACAGATCACATGGGGACGAGTCTGTGCCAAATGACACACAACCTCATTTCTCTGGCTCTGGTTATGTTTTGAAGTAAGATGTGAATAGTGGTCAGGACCCATGCACGTAGAGCGATGGATGGCATTGCATTAACCACTCAGCCACCTCACCCTGTAATAATATTATTATATAGAATTAAATACAATACATTGACTGTGACTGAAACTTTCTGAAATCCACATGATTGAGTCAGGGACATGTGACACTCTCACATACACTACTGAAACGCTCGGTGGGCATGTCTCTTTCGTTCATCTCCACTGACAGAACAAGTATGGTTACCAGCGCTCCTCAAGTTGCTATCGTCGATAGTCAACCTCTGAGCAGGTATGCAGCAGCTGCCACATTGACTGTGGACCTCACAGGGGACCTGGAAGCTCCACCAGATGATCTGCTACGGATTGGACACCATTGCCAATGTGGATCGTGTGGTGACATTGGAGTGTTTGGAGTGGTTTTTCACAGAAGTTAAGCCGGGAGAATTGGCCTGCCAAGAGAACATCAATCTACTGATCAGTGCTCGGGAAAGCCAATTAACTCTGCAAAGGCTACAAAGGGCTGGTGACCTGGTGCTATGGGACAGTCCCCTAGGCAGGACCGTGAGTGGTACGCATCCAGACCTCTTCGAAGAAGTGGAGGTGACCATGCAGGACTCGAAGACACACTTTGCACACTCCATGAAGGCAATAGCCGTCAAAGTTGAAGAATGCCTGATGGAAAGACAGGAGGCCGCTTGGAACAGAAAGGCAGTGTGGAAGTCTGGACGACAGCAGCATGCAGTAAAGATGTCCTTGTGGAAAGTGCCCACTGAGAGGAGGAGATGCCCCTGGCCGACAAGAAGGAACTCGAAGTAATAAGGGCAGGCCTGACCTTCAAAGAGAGTGACGCCCACAGCAACCAGCCACACTGGGATGCGAGGTACCCTTGTGGAGAGAAACCTACATGAGACAAATCCACGAGATATTGGGGAGTGGGGCTGCTGTTGAGCTCACCTTATAAGAGTTTGTTGTTGTAGCGAAATACCAGACGTCATATTGTCTGCCGTCAACAGGGGGCACTGGTTTTGAAAGTGAATATTTTCACATAGGCATCTTCAGGGATTGAATATCATCAATCCTAGCAAGTTTGGTTCAGATTGGAATAGTATTCGCAAAGTGGTAGCAGTTTGTTTTTTGTCGCAAATATCTGACTTTGCAGTGTTGTCATGGCAACACTGTTGATTAATTTGTTATCATATTAGGCACGCATCATCTACCATGTGTTTTGAATGTTTTCCCAAATTTTGAGTTTGATACAAGGAAATTTGTTAAAGTTATAAGGGAAATTGTGAACTTGTACTTTCTGTTACCACCAGGTGGCGCTGTTTCCAAAATGTACAGTTTTTGCATAGGCATCTTCAGCAAAAGCCCATCATCGATCATCACAAGTTTGGTTAAGATCTGACCTTCAATTGCAAAGTTATAAGAGTTTGTTGTGTGTTGCGAAATACCAGACTTCCTAGTGTTTGCCACCACCAGGAGGCGATGTTGTCAAAATTTACAGTTTTTGCATAGACATCTTTAGCAAGGGCCCATCATCGATTGTCACTTGTTTGGTTAATATCTGACCTTCCATGGCAAAGTTATAAGAGATTGTTGTGTGTTGCGAGGAATCGTGATTTTTGCCAACTTTCCTGACCTTCTTCTTGTTCGCCGTGATACTTAATGAAAAGATTTTGATACCTTTGGATCCTCAACTTGTTCACAGTAACCTCACAAAGTTTCAAGGTGATCCCATGAAAGCTCTATGACAAGTGCGTTCACATACCATTGGTGCGAAATGGCCAAAATCTGCAAAAATGTACTTTCAATCCAAGATGGCGGATTTCCCGTTCGTTTTAGAGCATAGGCTGCTTTGAATTTTTTGACCGTCCTGACCTAAGGAACGCGTGAGTACCAAGTTTAGTGCATGTACATTAAACGTGCTCCTCAGGAGGACAAGTTTTACGGGTTGTAAGAGGTTCGCCTTTTGTTGAGAAAAATATGAATGAACACCAACTTTGGTGCCCCCTATCTCGAAAACCATGCGACATTTTGAAAAACTTTTAATAACTTTAGATCCTCAACTTGTCCACAGTGACCTCACCTAGTTTGAAGGTGATCCCATAAAAGCTCTATGACAAGTGTGTTCACATACCATTGGTGCGAAATGGCCAAAATCTGCCAAAAATGTACTTTCAATCCAAGATGGCGGCTTTCCTGTTCGTTTTAGAGCTTCGGCTACACTGACTTTTTTGACCGTCTGGACCTAAGGAACGCGTGAGTACCAAGTTTCATGCATGTACATTCAACGTGCTCCTCAGGAGGACAAGTTTTACGGGTTGTAAGAGTTTCACCTTTTGTTGTGAAAAATATGAATGAACACCAACTTTGGCGCCCACTATCTCGTACACCGAGCGACATTTTAAAAAGCTTTCAGGAACTTATGCTCGGCAACTTGTTCACAGTGACCTCACCAACTTTCAAGATGATCGCATAAAAACTCTAGGATTAGTTCATTCAAATATCAGGTGTCATAGTGTCTGCTGTCACCAGGGTGCGCTGTTTTTGAAAGTGAATATTTTCATATAGGCGTCTTCAGGGCCAGACTATCATCAATCCGAGCAAGTTTGGTTCAGATCAAACTCGGATTCGTAAAGTTGTAGCAGTTTGTTTTTTGTCACAAATATCTGACTTTGCAGTGTTGTTGTGGCAACACCGTTGAACGATTTGTTATCATATAAAGCACGCATCATAGACAATGTGTTTTGAATGTTTACCCAATTTTTGAGTTTGATACGATTAACTCTGTAACAGTTATTACCGAAATGCTTATTTTTTGGATTTTCTGTAACCACAAGGAGGCACTGTGCTCAAAATGTACGTTTTTTTCACAGACCTCTTCAGCAATGGTCCATCATTAACCCTAGGTAATGTGGTTGAGATGTGACCTTCTATTGCAAAGTTATAAGAGTTTTGTTGCCTGTGGCGAAACATTAAAATTTTCACCAACTTTGACGGCCCCTTACTCCTATGCCATAATACCTATTGAAAAGATTTTGATACCTTTGGATCCTCAACTTGTCCAAAGTAACCTCACCAAGTTTGAAGGTGATCCCATGAAAGTTCTAGGACAAATCTGTTCAAATATCATTGGTGCGAAATGGCCAAAATCAGCAAAGCATTTACTTTCAATCCAAGATGGTGGCTTTCCTGTTAGTTTTAGAGCATAGGCTACGCTGACTTTTTTGACCGGCCCGACCTAAGGAACACGTGTACCAAGTTTCGTGCATGTACATTAAACGTGCTCCTCAGAACCACAAGTTTTAGGGGGTGGAGCAGGTTTTTGGCCGGTCCACTTTCACCAGGGGGCGCTGATTTTGACTTGAAATATTTTCACATAGGTTTGTTCAGGGCCAGACTATCAACAATCCTAGCAAGTTTGGCTCAGATTGGACCAGGATTGGCAAAGTTGGGACAGTTTTTTTTTTTTTGTATTTTCTACCACCACCAGGAGGCGCTGTTTTCAAAATTTATTGTTTTCGGCAATATAGTCGCCTTCAGCAACTACCCATTATCAATCATAGGAAGTTTGGTTGGGATTGGATCTTCCATCGCAAAGTTATAAGAGTTTTGCTTTTTGTTGTGAAAAATAGGAATTTACACCCACTTTGGCGCCCCCTATCTCGTACACCATGAGACATTTTAAAAAACTTTTGATAAGTTAAGCTCCTCAACTGGTTCACAGTGACCTCACCGAGTTTAAAGGTGATCGCACAAGAACTCTAGGATTAATTCCTTCAAATACTAGAGGTCATATTGTCTCCGTCACCAGGGGGTGCTGTTTTTGAAAGTGAATATTTTCATATAGACGTCTTCAGGGCTGGACTATCATCAATCCTAGCAAGATTGGTTCAGATTGGACTAGGATTCGCAAAGTTGTAGCAGTTTGTTTTTTTGTCGCAAAAATCCGACTTTGCATCATTACCATGGCAACATCATGTAACTCTACGCCATCATATTGAGCATGCATAGTCTACCATGTGTTTAGAATCTTTTAACCAATTTTGAGTTTGATACAATCATTTCTGTAAAAGTTATTCCCGAAATTGTAAAAGTAACTTTTTTTTTTAGATTTTCTGCCACCACCAGGAGGCGATGTTTACAAACTTAACAGGTTTTGCATAGGCATCTTCAGCAAGGGCCCATCATCGATCGCCACAAGTTTGGTTACGATCGGACCTTCCATCACAAAGTTATAAGAGTTTCGTTGCGTGTAGCGAGAAATTACAAATTTTCGCCAACTTTGCCGGCCCTTTTCTCGTACGCCATGCGACATTTCAGCTAACCATAAGCATCGTTAGATCCCCAACTTGTCCACAGTGACCTCACCAAGTTTGAACGTGATCCCATGTAAGCTCTAGGACAAGTTCGTTCAAATACCGATGGTGCGAAATGGCCAAAATCGCCTCTGTTTTGGAGTGCAATCAAAGATGGCGGCCTTCCTGTAGGATTCACAGGGAAGTTGTCATCGACTTTTTTGACCGTCCCCACCTCATGAACATGTGTGCCAAGTTTCGTTCATGTACGTTAAACCCGAGAGCAGATGACCTAATAGAAGTTTTTTGCGTCAGTTTTTAGGCCCGCCCTCTTCCATTTTTTGACGCACATTCCTTGAAACACTGATATACGTAATTTTACACCAGGTCTGATGGGGTTGCAAAATTTGGTGAGTTTTGGGGCATGGGAAAGGCCTCAAAAACGCGATTCATTTGGAGGAATAATAATAAGAACTAGTACCGCAAGCGGTAATTAACGGGTTCGAGCTTGACGGCTCGCGAGTCCCTGTGCGTCCACGTCGCAGCGCGAGTCCTCTTCCTCATCTTCCGTTCATTCACCGCTTGTGGTACTGGTTATTTTCAGCTGCATCCCAGCGCAATGTCAGGCGTGTCCTTTTAAAATGGCCTTCTTCCTGTTGGGTGAAAGGCGTGTCCGTAAACGTGTTTAGGGAAGGTACCTTGACTTACATAACAAGTTTCATGTGGATCGGAGAATGTCAGACTTTACTTCCTGTTTCGGGAGTTGTACTTCCTGTAAGGAGGTCATCCTTTACAGACATGTTCAGGGCGGGTCTGAGGTCTGAGGTCTAACAGTGTGATTTCATCTATAAGTTGTTATTTTTGTGAAAAACAACTGATGGTATCAGAATTGAAGCTGAATTTTAGAAATAACTAGTTATTTTTGTGATAGAACATCTGATGGTATAAGAATTTAGGGTGCATTTTCTCTTTTTTCCCTCTGGTACTTTTTCGCTCTTCCCATTTTCCCTGTTTTTTTTTCCTTGGCCCCTCTTGCAGTACCTTTTGCCCCATCTTTCCCTTTCAGAGCAGCATGAGAAACTGTAAATGTTAGATTTGATAGATTTGTAGGCAAATGCCTCCATCATGTGGCGAACAAAGGTTACTGCACTGACAAACCACTCAGTAGAGTGGGTCCTGTTCAGTGTTCTTATGTCAACACCGTTGAAAGATTTGTTATCATATTCAGCAAGCATCATATACCATGTGTTTTACATGTTTTCATTCATTTTGAGTATGATACAATGACATTTGTTAAAGTTATAAGGGAAATTGTGAAATTGTATTTTCTGTTACCACAAGAAGGCACTGTTTTTAAAATGTACAGTTTTTGCATAAGCATCTTCAGCAAGATCCCATCATCGATCGTCACTAGTTTGGTTAAGATCTAACCTTTCATCGCAAAGTTATAAGAGTTTGTTGTTGTAGCGAAATACCAGACGTCATATTGTCTGCCGTCAACAGGGTGCGATGTTTTCTAAATGTACAGTTTTTGCATAGACATCTTTAGCAAGGGCCCATCATCGATTGTCACTTGTTTAGTTAATATCTGACCTTCCATGGCAAAGTTATAAGAGATTGTTGTGTGTTACGAGGAATCGTGATTTTCGCCAACTTTGTCGCCCTTCTTCTTGTTAGCCGTGATACTTAATGAAAAGATTTTGATACCTTTGGATCCTCAACTTGTCCACAGTGACCTCACAAAGTTTGAAGGTGATCCCATTAAAGCTCTTTGACAAGTGCGTTCACATACCATTGGTGCGAAATGGCAAAAATCTGCTAAAAATGTACTTTCAATCCAAGATGGCGGCTTTCCTGTTCGTTTCAGAGCTTAGGCTGCTTTGAATTTTTTGACCGTCCCGACCTAAGGAACGCGTGAGTACCAAGTTTAGGGCATGTACATTAAACGTGCTCCTCAGGAGGACAAGTTTTACGGGTTGTAAGAGTTTTGCCTTTTGTTGTGAGAAATATGAATGAACGCCAACTTTGGCGCCCCCTATCTCGAAAACCATGGGACATTTTGAAAAACTTTTAATAACTTTAGATCCTCAACTTGTTCACAGTGACCTCACAAAGTTTAAAGGTGATCGCACAAAAGCTCTATGACAAGTTAGTTCACATACCATTGGTGCGAAATGGCCAAAATCTCCCAAAAATTTACTTTCAATCCAAGATGGCGGCTTTCCTGTTCGCTTTAGAGCTTCGGCTACGCTGACTTTTTTGACCGTCTGGACCTAAGGAACGCGTGAGTACATAGTTTCATGCATGTACATTCAACGTGATCCTCAGGAGGACAAGTTTTACGGGTTGTAAGAGTTTTGCCTTTTGTTGTGAGAAATATGAATGAACGCCAACTTTGGCGCCCCCTATCTCGAAAACCATGCGACATTTTGAAAAACTTTTAATAACTTTAGATCCTCAACTTGTCCACAGTGACCTCACAAAGTTTAAAGGTGATCGCACAAAAGCTGTAGGACTAGTTCATTCAAATACCAGGCGTCATAGTGTCTGCTGTCACCAGGGGGCGCTGTTTTTGAAAGTGAATATTTTCATATAGGCGTGTTCAGGTCTGGACTATCATCAATCCAAGCAAGTTTGGTTCAGATCGGACTCGGATTCGTAAAGTTGTAGCAGTTTGTTTTTTGTCACAAATATCTGACTTTGCAGTGTTGCTGTGGCAACACCGTTGAGCGATTTGTTATCATATTAAGCACGCATCATCGAACATGTGTTTTAAATGTTTTCCCAATTTTTGAGTTTGATACGATTAACTCTGTAAAAGTTATAACCGAAATTGGTTTTTTTTGTATATTTTGTTACCACAAGGAGGCACTGTGCTCAAAATTTACGTTTTTTCCACAGACTTCTTCAGCAATGGTCCATCATCAACCCTAGGTAATTTGGTTGGGATGTGACCTTCTATCACAAAGTTATAAGAGTTTTGTTGCCTGTGGCGAAACATTAAAATTTTCACCAACTTTGCCGGCCCCTTACTCTTACGCCATAATACCTATTGAAAAGATTTTGATACCTTTGGATCCTCAACTTGTCCAAAGTGACCTCACAAAGTTTGAAGGTGATCCCATGAAAGTTCTAGGACAAATCTGTTCAAATATCATTGGTGCGAAATGGCTAAAATCAGCAAAGCATTTACTTTCAATCCAAGATGGCGGCTTTCCTGTTCGTTTTAGAGCATAGGCTACGCTGACTTTTTTGACCGGCCCGACCTAAGGAAGGCGTGGACCAAGTTTCGTGCATGAACATTAAACGTGCTCCTCAGGACCACAAGTTTTAGGGGTTGGAGCAGTTTTTTGGCCCGTCCACTTTCACCAGGGGGCGCTGATTTTGACATGAAATATTTTCACATAGGTTTGTTCAGGGCCAGACTATCAACAATCCTAGCAAGTTTGGCGCAGATTGGACCAGGATTGGCAAAGTTGTGACAGTTTTTTTTTTTTTGTATTTTCTACCACCACCAGGAGGCGCTGTTTTCAAAATTTATTGTTTTCGGCAATATAGTCGCCTTCAGCAACTACCCATTATCAATCATAGGAAGTTTGGTTGGGATTGGATCTTCCATCACAAAGTTATAAGTGTTTCGCTTTTTGTTGTGAAAAATAGGAATTTACACCCACTTTGGCGCCCCCTATCTCGTACACCATGAGACATTTTAAAAAACTTTTGATAACTTAAGTTCCTCAACTGGTTCAAAGTGACCTGACCGAGTTTAAAGGTGATCGCACAAGAACTCTCGGATTTATTCATTCAAATACCAGAGGTCATATTGTCTCCGTCACCAGGGGGTGCTGTTTTTGAAAGTGAATATTATCATATAGACGTCTTCAGGGCCAGACTATCAACAATCCTAGCAAGTTTGGTTCAGATTGGACTAGGATTCGCGAAGTTGTAGCAGTTTGTTTTTTTGTCGCAAAAATCCGACTTTGCATCATTACCATGGCAACATCATGTAACTCTACGCCATCATATTGAGCACGCATAGTCTACCTTGTGTTTAGGGTGATTTTTACCAATTTTGAGTTTGATACGATAATCTCTGTAAAAGTTATTCCCGAAATAGTAAAAGTAACTTTTTTTTTTAGATTTTCTGCCACCACCAGGAGGCGATGTTTACAAACTTAACAGTTTTTGCATAGGCATCTTCAGCAAGGGCCCATCATCAATCGCCACAAATTTGGTTACGATCGGACCTTCCATCACAAAGTTATAAGAGTTTCGTTGCGTGTAGCGAGAAATTACAAATTTTCGCCAACTTTGCCGGCCCTTTTCTCGTACGCCATGCGATATTTCAACTAACCATAAGCATCGTTAGATCCCCAACTTGTCCACAGTGACCTCACCAAGTTTGAACGTGATCCCATGTAAGCTCTAGGACAAGTTCGTTCAAATACCGATGGTGCGAAATGGCCAAAATCGCCTCTGTTTTGGAGTGCAATCCAAGATGGCGGCCTTCCTGTAGGATTCACAGGGAAGTTGTCATCGACTTTTTTGACCGTCCCCACCTCATGAACATGTGTGCCAAGTTTCGTTCATGTACGTTAAACCCGAGAGCAGATGACCTAATAGAAGTTTTTTGCGTCAGTTTTTAGCCCCGCCCTCTTCCATTTTTTGACGCACATTCCTTGAAACACTGATATACGTAATTTTACACCAGGTCTGATGGGGTTGCAAAATTTGGTGAGTTTTGGGGCATGGGAAAGGCCTCAAAAACGCGATTCATTTGGAGGAATAATAATAATAAGAATAAGAAGAAGAATAATCTTAGCGATTACAATAGGGTTCTTGCGCAACCAAGTTGCTCGAACCCTAAAAAGAATAATCTTAGCGATTATAATAGGGTTCTTGCGCAACCAAGTTGCTCGAACCCTAATAATCTTTACAGTTTCAATAGGGTTCTTGCAACCAAGTTGCTCGAACCCTAACTAGTACCGCAAGCGGTAATCAACGGGTTCGAGCTTGACGGCTCGCGGGTCTCCCTGCGCCCACCTCGCCGTGCGAGTCGTCTAGCTCATCTTCCGTTCATTCACCGCTTGCGGCAGTAGTAATTTTCAGCTTAGACTATTTTCAGCGTCCATGTGCTAAATTAGATGGCACTTCCTGTTTAAAATGGCCGACTTCCTGTTTGGTGAAAGGTGTGTCCGTAAACGTGTTCAGGGACGTTCCTTTGACTCACATATCAAGTTTTGTGAAGATTGGAAAATGTTAGACTTGACTTCCTGTTTCGGGAGTTCTACTTCCTGTAGGGAGGTTATCCTTTACAGCACATATGTCAGAATCAAGGCCCGTGAATGAGTTATGTCTGGCTAGCGGGATGATTTTTAATTACTATTAAAACCGGCTTGCACTATTATGGGCCCTCAGCACCATAATACTACAAATCCCAAGATGCACTGCGAGTGCGATCCCGTGTCATCATTCATGAACAGCATCACAGTCACAGTGGAGGACTAAACATTGCTGTCATTTTTCATCTCCCTCTCACCCAAATAGACAAATAGAAAAGTAGACGGTGAAAACAGGGTTTTCAAGACAGGTGGGAGGCAGAATAATGTTCACCGAAGTAAAAGGAAAGCCTGTGTGTCTTGTGTGTGGAGACAGTGTGTTGTTTTGAAAGAATATAACTCAAGAAGGCACTATGAAACATGCAACTGTTTTGCACTTTTCAAGTTTGCACTAACTTCTAATTTTATTATAAAAGATAGACATTGGTGAGGATCAGAGCAGCACACTGATTTGTTTTGTAACATGCTGTTTCATTTTTGCATTTATCTTGCCATTGAGCTTTGAAGGAAAATAACATTTTGCTGTTCACCTGTTAAAAAGAAGAAGGAAAAACGTTTTCAATTTGTTACTGAAAGAGCCTTGAGAAAATATTGCAACTGATTTTATTTATATTTTGCTTAATTTAATTTAATTTAATTTAATTTAATTTAATTTAATTTAATTTAATTTAATTTAATTTAATTTAATGATTGAGTGCAATATAGTCTGTGGTATTGGTATTGGTTCAATATGTGCAGTAATTGCAAGTTTTAATAAATATTTAATCCTCCACCTGTACCATTTTTTTTATTTTGGCCCCCCGTGTATTTGACTTTGGCATTACTGCTTTACAGACATGTTCCGGACGGGTCTGAGGTCGCACGTATGAAGTTTCAAGTGGATACAACAATCCCAATTAGAGCAGCATGAGAAACTGTAAATGTTAGATTTGATAGATTTGTAGGCAAATGCCTCCATCATGTGGTGAACAATGGTTACTGCATGAACAAACCACTCAGTTGAGGGAATCATTTGCATTTTTGCCAGGCAACACCGTTGAACGATTTGTTATCATATTCAGCAAGCATCATCTACCATGTGTTTTACATGTTTTCATTCATTTTGAGTATGATACAATGAAATTTGTTAAAGTTATAAGGGAAATTGTGAAATTGTATTTTCTGTTACCACCAGAAGGCGCTGTTTTCAAAATGTACAGTTTTTGCATAAGCATCTTCAGCAATATCCCATCATCGATCGTCACGAGTTTTGTTAAGATCTGACCTTCCATCGCAAAGTTATAAGAGTTTGTTGTTGTAGCGAAATACCAGACGTCATATTGTCTGCCGTCAACAGGGGGCACTGTTTTTGAAAGTGAATATTTTCATATAGGCATCTTCAGGGATTGAATATCATCAATCCTAGCAAGTTTGGTTAAGATTGGAATAGTATTCGCAAAGTGGTAGCAGTTTGTTTTTTGTCGCAAATATCTGACTTTGCAGTGTTGTCATAGCAACACTGTTGAACAATTTGTTATCATATTAGGCACGCATCATCTACTATGTGTTTTGAATGTTTTCCTAAATTTTGAGTTTGATACAATGAAATTTGTTAAAGTTATAAGGGAAATTGTGAACTTGTACTTTCTGTTACCACCAGGTGGCGCTGTTTCCAAAATTTACAGTTTTTGCATAGGAATCTTCAGCAAAAGCCCATCATCAATCATCACAAGTTTGGTTAAGATCTGACCTTCAATCGCAAAGTTATAAGAGTTTGTTGTGTGTTGCGAAATACCAGACTTCCTAGTGTTTGCCACCACCAGGAGGCGATGTTTTCAAAATTTACAGTTTTTGCATAGACATCTTTAGCAAGGGCCCATCATCGATCGTCACTAGTTTGGTTAATATCTGACCTTCCATGGCAAAGTTATAAGAGATTGTTGTGTGTTGCGAGGAATCATGATTTTCGCCAACTTTGCCGCCCTTCTTCTTGTTCGCCGTGATACTTAATGAAAAGATTTTGATACCTTTGGATCCTCAACTTGTTCACAGTGACCTCACAAAGTTTCAAGGTGATCCTATGAAAGCTCTATGACAAGTGCGTTCACATACCATTGGTGCGAAATGGCCAAATCTGCAAAAAATTCACTTTCAATCCAAGATGGCGGCTTTCCCGTTCGTTTTAGAGCATAGGCTGCTTTGAATTTTTTGACCGTCCTGACCTAAGGAACGCGTGAGTACCAAGTTTAGTGCATGTACATTAAACGTGCTCCTCAGGAGGACAAGTTTTACGGGTTGTAAGAGTTTCGCCTTTTGTTGTGAAAAATATGAATGAACGCCAACTTTGGCGCCCCCTATCTCAAAACCATGTGACATTTTAAAAAACTTTTAATAACTTTAGATCCTCAACTTATTCACAGTGACCTCACCCAGTTTGAAGGTGATCCCTTTAAAGCTCTATGACAAGTGCGTTCACATACCATTTGTGCGAAATGGCCAAAATCTGCAAAAAATGTACTTTCAATCCAAAATGGCGGCTTTCCTGTTCGTTTTAGAGGTTCGGCTACGCTGACTTTTTTGACCGTCTGGACCTAACGAACGCGTGAGTACCAAGTTTCGTGCATGTACATTCAACGTGTTCCTCAGGAGGACAAGTTTTACGGGTTGTAAGAGTTTTGCCTTTTGTTGTGAAAAATATGAATGAACACCAACTTTGGCGCCCCCTATCTCGTTCACCGAGCGACATTTTAAAAAGCTTTCAGTAACTTATGCTCGGCAACTTGTTCACAGTGACCTCACTAATTTTCAAGGTGATCGCACAAAAACTCTAGGACAAGTTCATTCAAATATCAGGTGTCATAGTGGCTGCTGTCACAAGGGGGCGCTGTTTTTGTAAGTGAATATTTTCATATAGGTGTCTTCAGGGCAGGACTATCATCAATCCTAGCAAGTTTGGTTCAGATTAGACTCAGTTTCGCAAAGTTGTAGCAGTTTGTTTCTTTGTCACAAATATCTGACTTTGCAGTGTTGCTGTGGCAACACCGTTGAACGATTTGTTATCATATTAAGCACGCATCATCAAACATGTGTTTTAAATGTTTTCCCAAATTTTGAGTTTGATACGATTAACTCTGTAAAAGTTATAACCGAAATTGTTTTTTTTTTGTATATTTTGTTACCACAAGGAGGCACTGTGCTCAAAATTTACGTTTTTTTCACAGACTTCTTCAGCAATGGTCCATCATCAACCCTAGGTAATTTGGTTGGGATGTGACCTTCTATCGCAAAGTTATAAGAGTTTTGTTGCCTGTGGCGAAACATCAAAATTTTCACCAACTTTGCCAGCCCCTTACTCTTACGCCATAATACCTATTGAAAAGATTTTGATACCTTTGGATCCTCAACTTGTCCAAAGTGACCTCACCAAGTTTGAAGGTGATCCCATGAAAGATCTAGGACAAATCTGTTCAAATATCATTGGTGGGAAATGGCCAAAATCAGCAAAGCATTTACTTTCAATCCAAGATGGCGGCTTTCCTGTTAGTTTTAGAGCATAGGCTACGCTGACTTTTTTGACCGGCCCGACCTAAGGAACACGGGTACCAAGTTTTGTGCATGTACATTAAACGTGCTCCTCAGGACCACAAGTTTTAGGGGGTGGAGCAGGTTTTTGGCCCGTCCACTTTCACCAGGGGGCGCTGATTTTGACTTGAAATATTTTCACATAGGTTTGTTCAGGGCCAGACTATCAACAATCCTAGCAAGTTTGGCTCAGATTAGCCCAGGATTGGCAAAGTTGTGACAGTTTTTTTTTTTTTGTATTTTCTACCACCACCAGGAGGCGCTGTTTTCAAAATTTATTGTTTTCGGCAATATAGTCGCCTTCAGCAACTCCCCATTATCAATCATAGGAAGTTTGGTTGGGATTGGATCTTCCATCACAAAGTTATAAGAGTTTCGCTTTTTGTTGTGAAAAATAGGAATTTACACCCACTTTGGCGCCCCCTATCTCGTACACCATGAGACATTTTAAAAAACTTTTGATAACTTAAGTTCCTCTACTGGTTCACAGTGACCTGACCAAGTTTAAAGGTGATCGCACAAGAACTCTAGGATTAATTCATTCAAATACCAGAGGTCATATTGTCTCCGTCACCAGGGGGTGCTGTTTTCGAAAGTGAATATTTTCATATAGACGTCTTTAGGGCCGGACTATCATCAATCCTAGCAAGTTTGGTTCAGATTGGACTAGGATTCGCGAAGTTGTAGCAGTTTGTTTTTTTGTCGCAAAAATCCGACTTTGCATCATTACCATGGCAACATCATGTACCTCTACGCCATCATATTGAGCACGCATAGTCTACCTTGTGTTTAGGGTGATTTTTACCAATTTTGAGTTTGATACGATAATCTCTGTAAAAGTTATTCCCTAAATTGTAAAAGTAACTTTTTTTTTTAGATTTTCTGCCACCACCAGGAGGCGATGTTTACAAACTTGACAGTTTTTGCATAGCCATCTTCAGCAAGGGCCCATCATCGATCGCCACAAGTTTGGTTACGATCGGACCTTCCATCACAAAGTTATAAGAGTTTCGTTGCGTGTAGCGAGAAATTACAAATTTTCTCCAACTTTGCCGGCCCTTTTCTCGTACGCCATGCGACATTTCAACTAACCATAAGCATCGTTAGATCCCCAACTTGTCCACAGTGACCTCACCAAGTTTGAACGTGATCCCATGTAAGCTCTGGGACAAGTTCGTTCAAATACCGATGGTGCGAAATGGCCAAAATAGGCCAAAAATGGCCGTTCAACCCAAGATGGCGGCCTTCCTGTAGGATTTACAGCGGCGCCAGCACGACATTTTTGGACCGTCCTGACATGCTTAACACGTGTACCAATTTTCGTGCATGTACGTGAAACACGAGAAAAATCGGCCTGATGAAAGCTGTTTTTCATTTTCGTAAGCCCCGCCCACTTTCAATTTTGAACGCAGTGTCCCCGAACTACTATCAGACGTAAATTTACACCAGGTTTGATGCCCTCGCAAAAATTGGTGAGTTTTCGTGTATGGGAAAGGCCTCAAAAAGGCGATTCATTTAGAGGAATAATAATAATAATAATAAGAATAATCTTCACAGTTTCAATAGGGTTCTTGCAACCAAGTTGCTCGAACCCTAATAAGAATAATCTTCGCAGTTTCAATAGGGTTCTTGCAACCAAGTTGCTCGAACCCTAATAATAAGAATAATCTTCACAGTTTCAATAGGGTTCTTGCAACCAAGTTGCTCGAACCCTAATAATCTTCGCAGTTTCAATAGGGTTCTTGCAACCAAGTTGCTCGAACCCTAATAACTCTTACGATTACAATAGGGTTCTTGCGCAACCTTGTTGCTCGAACCCTAATAATCTTTACAGTTTCAATAGGGTTCTTGCAACCAAGTTGCTCGAACCCTAATAAGAATAAGAATAAGAAGAATAATCTTAGCGATTATAATAGGGTTCTTGCGCAACCAAGTTGCTCGAACCCTAATAAGAAGAATAATCTTAGCGATTACAATAGGGTTCTTGCAACCAGTTGCTCGAACCCTAATAATCTTAGCGATTACAATAGGGTTCTTGCGCAACCAAGTTGCTCGAACCCTAATAATCCTAGCGATTACAATAGGGTTCTTGCAACCAAGTTGCTCGAACCCTAATAATCTTCACAGTTTCAATAGGGTTCTTGCAACCTTGTTGCTCGAACCCTAATAACTCTTACGATTACAATAGGGTTCTTGCAACCTTGTTGCTCGAACCCTAATAATCTTTACAGTTTCAATAGGGTTCTTGCAACCAAGTTGCTCGAACCCTAATAATAATAATAATAATAATAATCCTTCCAGTTTCAAGAGGGTTCTTGCAACCTTGTTGCTCGAACCCTAATAATAATAATCCTTCCAGTTTCAATAGGGTTCTTGCAACCTTGTTGCTCGAACCCTAATAATCCTTCCAGTTTCAATAGGGTTCTTGCAACCTTGTTGCTCGAACCCTAATAATCCTTCCAGTTTCAATAGGGTTCTTGCATCCTTGTTGCTCGAACCCTAATAATCCTTCCAGTTTCAATAGGGTTCTTGCAACCTTGTTGCTCGAACCCTAATTAATTCAAATTTGGCTGGCCTTCAACAATATTTATTGTTTCTCATATGGCCCCTTGTGGAAAATAACTGCCCACCACTGTTCTAGAGAATATTCTGTACAATATTTGTGTAGTGTGTGTATCAATAATAACACATTCATAAAGCAAGTACAGTTGCCTACTACTATGAAGCAAAGAGTAATAAAGCTTGAAAGGGATGTCCGATAATATCAGCCCAATATTAGCCGATTATTGTGATATCGGTTTGTATCGATTTTCTGCCGATAATGAAAACCCGATAAAATAATGCCTGGATTTTGGGAAAAGGTGCGAGTAAATGCTTTGTATACATTGGGGCAAGCTTGAGTAGCAGTAAGCAAAGATAATTGCCTGTCTTCTATAAAATCTTAGAGAAGATTGTGTATTCCCAGCTCACGGACTTTTTAAATGAAGAAAATATTCTTTAACTTTTCCAATCTGGTTTTAAAAATTGCATAGCACAGAAACAACGCTTAAAAGAGTTTTTAATGACATCTTTTTAGCTACAGACTGTGGTCACTGTGTTGTCCTTGTACTTTTAGATTTGACTGCAGCCTTTGATACAGTGGACCATGAAATCCTGATTGCTCGTTTGGAGCAGTGGGTGGGCATCAGTGGCACAGCACTAGAATGGTTCAGATCCTACTTGTCACATCGGACTTTCTGTGTCAGCCTAGATTACTCTGTGTCCTCCACTGTTCCTCTTTCATATGGGGTCCCACAGGGCTCTGTGCCTGGCCCTCTTTTATTTTCTCTCTATCTTTTACCACTTGGTTCTACTCTCAGGAAACATGGCATTTATTTTCATTGCTATGCGGATGACAGCCAGATCTATGTCCTCCTCAAAAAGGCTGATTCCTACTCTGTTAACCCACTGCTAAAGTGCTTACATGACATTAAAGCTTGGATGTCTTTAAATTTTCAGAATTTTAATGAAGAAAAGGCAGAAGTTATGGTCTTTGGTGACCCGCCCCCAAGTTGATTTGTCTTTTCTGGCACAGTATCACAAGTCAATTGTGAACAATCTGGGTGTAAAAATTGACTAGGGCCTTAAATTTGACAGCCAGATTAAAGCTGTGATGAAATGTAGCTTTTTCCAGTTAAGGCAGCTGGCAAAAATCAAACCAGTCCTTCAGAGACAGCAATTTGAAACAGTAATCCACGCCTTTGTGACCACTAGGCTGGATTAATGTAATGCACTTTATATGGGGGTTTGCGGGTCCTCCATTGCGCGCCTTCAACTTGTACAAAATGCTACTGCACATCTTTTAACTGGCACAAGCAAGTATGAGCACATCTCACCTATTTTAGCTTCACTCCACTGGCAGACTGTCCATTTTAGGATTCATTATAAATAGGGATGCACGATATATCGGCATTAATATCGGTATCGGCCGATGTTCGTCATTTTTTAACATATCGGCATCGGTCTGATGAGTAAACAGAGCAATTTTTAACAACCAATGTTTATACCCGTCTAGTTGCCGTTTGTGTACGTGTGGTGGGAGAGGGAGGGGGAGGCTACGCGGCATTTGTTTGGGTACGTGACAGTGACGCAAACACCGCACAGGATTGCGGTGTGTTGAACTGAAGAGGAGAAAAAATGTCAGCGGTGTGGGCGTTTTTCACGGTGTCCAAAGAAGATACTCGAAAAGCAGTGTGCAATAATTGCAAAGCCGAGGTAATGCGAGGAGGGTGCCGCATCAAATCATTCAACACCACAAATCTTATATGTCATTTGAAAAACCGCCACCCTGACATGCACAAACAATGGCAGGAAGCTAACACTGCTAAAGTTAGCCAACAGGCAAACATGAAAGCAGCCGCAGTTGGGAGCCCAATACAACAATTACTTGACCAAACCAAGAAATTTGGCAAGGACAGCTCAAAGGCCAGGTCAATAACAGACAAGATAATGGAAATGATTGCTCTTGACGACCAGCCATTTTCTGTAGTAGAGGACCGAGGGTTCCGGCGGTTGATAGAGCACATCGAACCCCGCTATACCCTGCCAAGTCGGCACTACTTTTCCGACATTTCCCTCCCTGCTTTGCACGAAGTCGTGGCCACGCATATCCATAAATTGTTAGACAATGTGACTGATATTAGCTTCACTACGGATATATGGAGTTCGGACGTAAGTCAGATGAGTATGTTGAGCCTTACTGCTCAGTGGATTGATGCCAACTTTGAGATGCAGAGAGCTGTTTTGCATGCACAAGAGTTTGCAGGATCGCATACGGGGGCTGCTATCGCTAGCGCATTTGACTGCATGTTTGCTCAGTGGAAAATTAAAAAAGACAATGTGCATGTTGTGCTTCGCGACAATGCACGGAATATGCAGAAGGCAATGGACGAATGCGGCGTTAAAAGCCTGGGCTGCATGGCTCATACGCTGCAGCTTGCAGTGCATGATGGAGTGTTAAGCCAGTGAAGCATCTCTGACTGTGTCGCTATTGGAAGGAAAATAGTCGGACATTTTCGCCACTCTCAACTCGCTACCTCTCGGCTGAGAGACATACAGCTAGAGTTAGGCATAAAAACCAAGATGCTGCAACAAGATGTTGCTACCAGATGGAATAGTACATTTTATATGATGAAATGTCTACTGGATCAGAAGCGCGCACTTGGTGTGTATGGAGCAGACTGTCTGTTTGTTTGAGCGCATATCAGTGGGGCCTCGTTGAAAACATGACCACGCTTCTCACTCCGTTTGAACAATTAACGAGGGAGATCAGCTCACATTTAGCTACTACTGCGGACGTGATTCCCTCTGTTGTGGCACTGAAACGTTTGTTGAGCAAGGCAGCTGACACAGACAGTGGGGTACGCACAGCAAAGGACACTTTACTGGAAGCTGTGAACCAGCGATTTGGAAGCGCTTTCTCTGAGCCGCTTTACTACTTGGCAACGATCCTTGACCCCAGGTACAAAGACCGTTATTTTGACACAGTCACCAAGCAAGCAGCGATAAATATGCTCCAGAAGCAAGTGGACAAAATGACACACAGCAACACAGCTATGGAGACACCGGACACAGAAGAACCACAAGAGAAGAAGGGAAGAACTAGCAATGAGGGTGGAAAGTCGCTGCTTGACATGCATGATGAAATTCTGGAGGAACATTCCATCATGGAACTGCAAGCGGGCCTGACAAGCAACCCAAATGTGCAGGTATAGTATTACCAAACCTAGTGTTTTATTCAAATAACGAAGCCTGTTCCTTTGTGTAATGATTTTTATGTTTTTTTATTAATGTGCTGTACATTGACTTACTAAAATGAAAACTAATTGTTATAAAATACCTGCTCAGAGCAAAATTGTAATTTATCAAACATACATAGTAATACACTTGTCTACTTTCCTGTAGGTGCATGGCTATCTGATTGAGCCCCCAATCCCCAGAAATGAGAGCCCACTGCAGTATTGGAAAAACAACATGTCTCGCTTTCCTGCCCTGGCCAAAGCAGCATGCAAGTTCCTTTCAGCTCCATGTACAAGTGTGGACAGCGAACGTCTCTTCTCTGCTGCATCACATATTGTTGATGAGAAGAGAAACAGGATCCAGTGTGAGAAAGCAGAAATGCTTCTCTTAGTCAAAAAAAACCTGCCTTTGCTGCTGAAATAGGCCTAGACTATAATCTGCAGTGTGAGGTGGAAACACTGTTTCAGTGTTTGGGACATTTACTTTGAGTACATTGTGGCCGCTTTAAGTTGGAAAATGTACAAAGACTACCATGTCTTTGTTACAGTTACGTCACAATTGTAATATTTTGATAGATGGGGCTTGAAAGTGACTTGCACTGATTTGCACATTTATAGTGTTTTTTATGTTTGCTTGGTGAAAGCATTGTTTCAGTGTTGGGACATTTACTTGAAAATTACAGTGCAAGTTGGAAAATGTGCACTGACAGGACATGTTTTTGATTTAGCCTTTTTCACAGGCTAAATTTGAGTTTAATGGCAAGTTTCATAAAGTGACTTTGTCAGGATATTATTTTGATTTATGGTCTTGATTGTAATTTAAGATTCATTTTTTCTCACAGTTTTGAGAAACCTTGTAGTTGGTTACTTGTGTTTAGTAACCTTGTTATTTTGAAAATAAAGGAAGACATCCAAAAATTCAGCTTGCATGATTTTCCAGTCTGTACAAAATGTTATCGTCTCAGAAACTTTTTTTAAACATATATCGATATCGGTAAATATCGGTTATCGGCCATAACCGCAATATTAATATCAGATATCGGTATCGGCCAAAACTTTCATATCGGTGCATCCCTAATTATAAAATTACTTTATTTGCTTTTAAAGCCTTAAATGGCTTTGCCCCACTGTACCTCTCTGAGCTGCTGCACCCCTACAAGCCGATTTCTCAGGTCAGCTGACCAACTGCTCCTGACAGTGCCTAAAGCTAGGCTTAAGCGCAGAGGGGACTGAGCATTTGCCATTGCAGCTCCAAAGCTTTGGAATGGTCTGCCGCTGCACATTAGACAGGCTTCCTCTCTGTCTCATTTTAAAACTCTTCTTAAAACTCACCTCTTTTCTTTAGCTTTTAACAGCACTTAGTGTTGACTTTGTGTTTTTATGTGATTGTATCTGTTTTATGTGTACACATGCATATTATTTCTATGTATTTATTTATTTTATCCCTGTTTTATTCTTTGTACAGCACTTTGGAAACCGTGTGTTTGTTTAACTTGTGCTATATAAAAAAAGTGGATTGGATTGGATAATGAGAAAAGGAAATTCAATTGAGAAGGAAGTGCCTTTTATTTTGATAGTCACAGTGTTGCGCAAGACACCACATCCACTTAATACCCAGATCGTCATTAACTGCATGAACACTCTAACTCATGGTGCAAAACACAAAAACGCAAAGTAGCATTAATTTAGTTAAACATGTATGAAAACTACGGTGGCCAAGAAATGCAAATCACAATGCAATTAAGAGAAATAACAACAACATTAAGAGCAACCACGACATTAAGAGAAAGTCGAACTACATTAAGAGAAAGCACAACGACAATAACGAGAAATCACAACAACATTAAGAGAAATCACAACGACAGTAAGAGAAATCAGAACAACGTTAAGAGAAACCATGACATTAAGAGAAAGCACAACGACATTAACTTCAGCAAAATTTTGCCTGTACCCCCTCGGCGACCTTCTTGCCGGTAGTTCACATTGATGTGTTATAAGAACTGGATAGAGCACCGCACCCCCTCTGCCATGAAGACAATTTTGTCATGGTGACCACAAATGCTACTACAACAAAAAAATACTGCAGTCCAAAAAGCAATTTTCCCTTTGACCACAATAATGATAAAAATTATTTATTTTGATTATAAAGCACTTTACATTTCTCTTTTTTTTTTTTTTAAATGTCAAAGTGCTAATAATAAAAGACACACCTGTGAAAGTGTCCACAGGACACCTCGAAACATGGACATTTATATATCTTTATATTCTGTATTTTTAATTCATGTTATTTCATATTTGTAAAACCTTCCTAAAGGCCATAAAAAGCCCCCGTCTTGGACACAGCACTATTCCACAGCATTTATTCATTAGCATTTTATTTTTAACTTAAAGCCCACATAGACCGGAAGCTCCAATTAACGCTGCGTTTGTGTGTGTATCTGCGTCATTACCTCGTTTATGAAACCTAAAGTTTCAGAACAAACAGTTCAGCCACTGCTGAGAAAATAGTGTTGTATTGTTTTCCTGGGCTCTGCGAAGCGGATCGGCACTTCCTTAATTTGATGTCGTCATCAAAAATCCTCACCACTCCTCTCACCACCGTAGCGCCTCCTGGTGCGGGCACTAGTCCGGGCACATCCGGTTGCGTACATTCAACCGCAGAAGAAGAACTACTCTCGTTGTAGCTGCTGAGATGCAGAGCATCCACCGTGCCAGAGGGGGAGCTGTGTATCTGAGAGCTGGCCTATCTATTACGTCACTTCCAGGTACCTGGCCAATCACAGGACAGTGGGAAAGCTCTTGTTGGCTGGCCAATCACAACACAGTCCACATTCTAGGGGTGTGGTTTTGGTCTGAAAGCGCGGCTGACAAGAGTGTCAGTGAGGAGATATTTTGATCGGCTCGTTTGCAGCGATTAGGAGGTTTTTAATCATGAAAACAAGTTCATATATGTAAGTAGACCTCCATAACTAACATACATATGTGGTACAAGCATTCTATGTCACCTTTAATACAGATGTATTAACTATGGAATTAAATTTGCGTCAATATTTTCAAACAACACTTTTCATGATTCAAACAACACTTTTCACGAAGCAAAAAGAATACTGATTTAATAATTCAAAAATATACTATTTTATTGTTTGAAAATACCTTTGTTCTTTGCACTGCCTAACTTGTTCTTTGTGATCCGTAACTTGTTGTGCTCCTGACTTGATGTTTTCCCTCCCTGACTTGATGTTTGCGCTCTCTGAAGTGTTCTTTGTGCCGTGGATTTTTGTTTGCAGGCGGGCCTTAGGAAGCTGTCTGCTGATTGGCTACTGAGTTTTGGAGCGACAGACAAACAAGTTTACATACAACATTTTCCTCACCAGTATATCATTATACAAAGATTATGAACCCAAACACACCACCAAACACTTTCTAACAACATACATTGAAAAACAAGGGAAAATAAATAAATACATAAATAAATGTAAAAAACAAAAAACAAAAGAATATAAAAGAAAAAAACATAATATATAAAGTGGCATACAAAAATATTATACAAGGGGATTTTTACAGGTCTAATAATTGTAAGAAATTATATCAACTAATTGTATGAACATTTAAAAAAATTTTTAAACATCGTTGAAATAAGGGAATCTCTGATTTCAAAGCTAACCATGAGGGGTGCATTTAGCATATCTGCACTTGTGTATATAATACTTTGTTATTAAAATCATGTTATTAATCAAGAATTGATACTTTTTATTTTTAAGGAAGACACCAACTTGAATATTTTGAAATGACCAGAAATCAATGTTTATGGATTTATAGGACAGCAAATCATATAGAGATTTCCATACAGTTTGAATTATTTCACGATCATAAAATAACTGCTTTGTCGTTTCTATATTTGTTTTACATTAGTAACAATTTTGTACCTCAAGATTAAATCTCTTTCAAATAAAGTCTTCTCCGTCGACATCATGGATGTAAATAATTTTAAGTATCTAATGTTTGTCAGATTATCTTTGAGACATTAGCTCTGATCAATTCAGAAGGTTAGTTATTGGTTTAGGTTTAAAGAACTTAGGCTAATAAAAAGGCTAACAATAGCGTTAGCCTAACGCCGTTAGGTGAACTTAGCATTACAAAGCAAAGCCTCGTATTACTCTTAGTTATGTTAGTTAGTATACAGTTGACAGAGCTAATGTCTCAAAGATAATCTGACAAAAGTTAGATACTTACAATTATGTACACGAGTTCCAGACAGACAGACAGACAGCGACGCCGTCAAGCCCGTGGCGACTTCCAGACATTGAGCTGTTCCTCCAAAACTCAGTAGCCAATCCACAGACAGCTTCCTAAGGCCCGCCCGCAAACAAAAATTCATGGCGCAAAGAACACTTCAGGGAGCACAAATATCAAGTCAGGGAGAGCAAACAACAAGTTAGGGAGCACAAAGAACAAATGTATTTTCAAACAATAAAATAGTATATTTTTGAATGATTAAAGGGGACATATTATGCAAAATCAACTTTTTAACCATTTTAATACTGATATTTGGGACTCTGGAGGCCCTACCAGTCGCCAAAGTGTGGAAAAAGAATACTCAGTCATGTTTTCGTGGTTCCGCTTAGTGTAAGTATAGGCGATAAAACGCTCGATGTTGAATTCCCTGCGCTTATGACAGCAGCATGCGTATTTCACCGCGAATGTTACCGCCCCACCAGTAAGTTTACTCCGCGAGCTCCACCTTAGCTCCACCTTGTCCCTGCGAGAGTGCAGGCGAGGGAGGAAGAGCGGTATTATGTCAACGCGAAGGGACAAGTGTGCTGTTGGTGGCTGCACAGTGGAGCACAGTGTTTTACAGAGGATTTTATATATGAAGCTAATGTGCCGGATAAAGTCAGCAAACGTGTGTTCGTATGTTCGCACCACTTCACATCAGACTGCGGCCAGCGGTCGCCGTATTTAGTCAGGGGACGTATTTCACCGACGTACAAACACACAAATTGTTAAGAAAAGATCACACAGAGCTCATAACTGACCATTCTGACACGTCCTAATTAAACATATTTGTTCAGTACGTCCTCCATGACCGGAGCACAGACTCAGTCTGATACAATCACATAAAGCAGCTGTTTATGCAGCTCGCCACTGACGATCAGCGGTGGCTATCAGCGGTGCTGCACTCTCTGTGCAGCGGTGCTACACTCTCTGTGCAGCGGTGCTACACTCTCTGTGCAGCGGTGCTACACTCTCTGTGTAGGTGTACTGATCGCCACCGCTGATCAGCGGTGCTGCACTCTCTGTGTCACCGCTGATCGCCAGCGGCGAGCTGCCTAAACTGCCCGGAGCACCGGGGCTGGTCAGCGGTGGCGGTACAGCACCGCTGATCGCCACCGCTGATCGCCAGCTCACTGGAGCTGGTCAGCGGTGGGGAGGTCTCCGGAGCACAGTCTCCGGTCTGATACAGCAACATGCAGTTTATTCAGCTCGCCGCGCGCCGCTGGCGATCAGCGGTGGCGATCAGCGGTGCTGTTCAAAAGTGTTTTAACTGATTTACAGTTCGGCACTGTTCGGCTCGATCTTTATGTAGGACGTCTCTTCCTGTGACGGCACTCTCGCTGTTTTCTGCGCACGCTGCCATGTTGATATTGTCAGAGAACTAGTGGAGGGACGGGGAGACGAATAGAGCTGTAAAGCGCTGTAAAGAGGACAAATCAGAAACCCCCTGGAAGAAGTGGGTGTGTGTTTGCCTGTGTCTCATTTGCATGTAAAGGGACCATGCACGAAAACCGAGCGTTCTGAAAGGGGCGGGTTTAGCAGGGTTATTGAACTACTATGATTCTTCATCCTTATGGTATTTTGACCAAAGAATGTCACTGACATGTTCATTAGGACACTCGGGAACTATTTTAATGGGGGAAATAGGGTATAATATGTCCACTTTAAATTTAAAACTTTTTTTTTGCTTCTGAAAACGTGTTGCTAGCTTCGTGAAAAGTGTTGTCTGAATCGTGACAAGTGTTGTTTGAATCATGAAAAGTCAGTCAGTCATCATCTAACCGCTTTATCCTCCACCAGAGGGGGTGCTGTGCCAATCTCAGCTACATCGGGCCAATCTCAGCTACATCGGGCGATAGGCGGGGTACACCCTGGACAGTTCGCCAGTCCATCGCAGGGCCACACACAACTAGAGACAAACCACCATTCACTCTCACACTCACTCCTACGGTCAATTTCGAGTGTCCAATTCACCTAATCCCCACACTGCATGTTTTTGGACTGTGGGAGGAAGCCGGAGAACCCGGAGAGAACCCACGCACACACGGGGAGAACATGCAAACTCCATGCAGAAAGGCCCTTGTTCCAACCAGGGCTCGAACCTGGGTCTTCTCGCTGCAAGGCGAGAGTGCCAACCACTACACCACCATGTGTCCCATCATGAAAAGTGTTGTTTGAAAATATAAGTGTTGTTTGAATCATGAAAAGTGTTGTTTGAAAATATTGACACTAACTCCATAATTAACGAGCTGCTGTGTGGATTCATTGAGGAGAGGAGACAGACATCGTGACACTGATGACTGTGTGGACTGTGGAGCTGTGACAGTGTGATTATGTTACATTACATTACATGTCATTTTGCAGATGCTTTTATCCAAAGCGACTTACAATACGTGCATTTCAACATTTGGGTACAAACAAGAGCTAGAAGTAAGTAAGTGCTTCAAGTAAGCCAAACTATAAAGTGCTAGTCATAAGTGTTTTTTTTTTGTCATTGTTGTCTTAGTCGAGGTAGAGTCAAAAGAGATGTGTTTTTAGTCGGCGGCTAAAGATGTGGAGGCTTTCTGCTCTCCGGATGTCAATGGGACGATGCACTGAGATCTGCGGTCACTTCACTGACTCCCAGGGAGGCTGCTTGTCTTATTGTCACTATCGGTTCATAAAGTTACTGTTAAATGTGATGAACACATTAATTAAAGTTGAAGAGTTTTAACACATTGTTATTGTTCCTAATAATATGATCGTGAGTGATGGGAAGTACCGGCTTTTTCATATCTCTTACGATAAAAGTTAATGCCGTTTCTCTTAATGTTGTGATTTCTCTCAGCCACTGTAGAAAACCGTACAACAATAGACGTTCAAGACATGCATCGTACCCGGAAGTGTTCTCGCTTCGCCTGTTTTACCAAGTATGTATCGGGTGGTGACTTGAGCCTACTTTGGAAAGCCGTGTATCCCAGAATGCATTTCGCTGACACATAGCGGCAGAGAAAAGAAATATAAACCTGAAATAAATATTTTTCTGTGTCCTGGAGCGCAGTTTTATGATCACTCGAAGCAAGAAATTAGTAATTTAGAATTCCAAAATGTGGTTTGTGTATTAAGATATAACGTATCTGTAGTTTGGCAGCGACGTCGTCGGAGGTGATCAGCTCCGACTCTCGTTGCACACAATGCCTGGCACAGAGCAGTGTTACCTCGGCTTGTCCTGTTGAAATGATCTGCTGGTTCATACTGTACGTCTACGTCATTAGATACTTGGTGTGAACATTTTGTATTTTGTTTTGAATGTAAAAGTTTTGAACTGACAGTTTTAAACTTTGTATATTATTAATGTTTTATTTATTTTAACTGAATTTAATTAATGTTTGCACTAGGGCTGGGCGATTAATCGATTTTAAATCGAAATCGGATTTTTTTGTTTGCACGATTTAAAAAAATAAAAATCTACTTTTTTCTTTAACTTGGGTAAAAACGTCTACTGCTCTCTCTTGGCTCCTGTCCCCTCCCCTCCGCTCCCCCTCCCCCCACTAGTTTCCAAACAGTATCAACATGGCAGCATGCGTGGAGAGGCACAGAGGCAACGTTAGCCGCTTCATTTGCACACAATACCCCATATGAAATGAAAGGGAAAAAGTTATTCAGGGATGCAGCATTTTTTTTCCTCCCTAGAGGCAGTGAGGCACTTTATTTTACAAAAAGAGAAAGCTAATTTTATTTGCACTTTATAGATTGTGATAGAGATTGTACACATGGGCTGTTTTGGGGCACTGCTGTGAGGTTGAAGGCATGCTGAAATTGGCCTGATAAACAGCTGCCTGGCCTGTTGTAGTAGGTCTGCCACGTTTAAAAAGGGAGCGAGAATGTCAGAAGAACGGCATTGGGCAGGGGTATCGGGAGGATTTTGGAACCTACAGGCATTCGCCAGTGTGTTAATCATGTCCTCATTGTTTAATATGGCTGCAACGAGATTGCGAGCGGTCTGACTCATTGTCACTATGTCACTTCTTGCTGCAGCATCCCTCGTTACACAAGATGGCTGCAGGTGCAGAGACTGGAGGCTGCGTGAAAGTGGACCAGAGTCGGAGACGGGAGATAAGAGCGAGAGGACGACGGCGAGACATGAAGGATAATGAAAAGATATAAGGATGATCCGAAAGAACAGAACGCAGACACAGTCAGATTGTTTTTGAAAGTTGTTGTTTAATTCCTGAGTTTCTTTTGGAAAGCCGCAGTCAGTAAGTAAGAAACAAATTTATCTTAAGTTTCTCCAAATGAAAGAACGGCAATTTGTTATTTTTTGGCGAATGCGATAAGTGCGGTATCTGTGTTTACTTTTATTTTTTATTATTATTACTGTCTTATCTTTCTCCTCTTCTCCTCACTAAAGATGAAGATTTAAAAGCTGAGGGTTAAAAGACTGAATAGAAACTGTACAAAACGCACCGGCCGGGAGCTCCAGAGTTTAATTTGAATGTTGGACAATTCTAGTGAGCTTGGGAGATCAACTGCAGGGGTGATCTTCGCCACTAGGGGGGGCCCTTTCACTAGGAGAGGCTTTACCCCCCACCCGCCAGCAGGGCAAAGGGGGATAAATGTTATTCCCCCAAATGCCTTGGAAGGCCAGGTTTTATTCTATAATATTTGTTTGTTTAACTTAGCTTTGCTATCATATTGTTGATTCTGTTTTATGACATGTGGGGGACAGAGCGATACAATGAGGGGAAGTATAGGGCGCAACATAGAGGTATCAAAATGGTGTCGTTAAATGTTAATGGTATGAACAATCCGATTAAAAGGGGAAAGTTGATGACAAAATTTAGAAAGGAAGTTGCAGGTTATTTTTCTACAAGAAACTCATTTATCAAAACAGGAACATGAAAAACTGAAGAGATTTGGATACAATAACACATTCTACAGTTCATTTAAGCAAACTAATAGGAGAGGGGTGGCTACACTAATTAGAAACTCAGTGAAATTTGAAATAAACAAAGAAATGTATGATAGTGAGGGGAGATAAGCGGTGGTAAAGGGGAAAATGGAAGGTCAAATGGTAACGTTAATTAATGTGTAGCACCCGTGGCCAAGTGGAAAGGGAACTTGACTTGTAACCAGAAGGTCGCCGGTTCAAATCCCCACCCGGCCAAAAAAAGGGCTGGGGTACCCCTGAGCAATGCTCCCCGGGCGCCACTCAGTGTGGCAGCCCACTGCTCCTAATTCTAGGATGGGTCAAAATGCAGAGGAATACTTTCCCTAAGGGGATTAATAATAAAAAAAAATCTAAAACTAACTTTAACCACCAGACAGCGAGAAGGCATTTTTTGTGACAATATTCGATATCATAGCTCTGGAAGTGGAGGGAATTCTAGTCTGTGGGGGGGACTTTAATGTGGTGCTAAATTACGACTTGGACACGACGAGCACAAGGAAAACTAGGACACATATCTCTAGATACATAAACTTACAACTGAAGGAACTGGGACTCACAGACATATGGCGAGACATGCATACACTGGATAGGGACTTCACACATTATTCACATCCGCATTCAAATTATTCAAGGATTGATTATTTTTTTATGACAACAGGTGACAAACACAGAGTAGAAAGCTGTGAAATAGGGGTTACAGACTTGTCAGATCATATACAGTGCGATATACTTGACAGTGAATCTAATAAGTAGAAAGAGGACCACAGTCTGGAGGTTGAATGTTGGCATGTTGAATAATAAGGGATTAGTAGAGGAAAGAAAGAGAGATATAATCAGATACAGGGAGGAAAATGATAATGGGAGGTGGACCCAAATATCCTGTGGGACGCAATGAAGGCGGTGATAAGAGGGAAACTAATAGCGCAAACAGCACTCCTCAAAAGAACCAGGCTGGAACTCTATACCAACCTAACTGGGCAACTAAAGGAACTAGAAAGGCAACATAAAAATACAAATGATCCGGAGACACTTAAGAAAATCAAAGAGATAAGGGGGAAGATAAAATTTTATCAACAGAAGTGGAGAAGAAAACTAGATTTATGAAGCACACATATTATGAAGGTGGATCCAAAGCAAATAGATTATTGGCCAGAAGGATTAGGGTACAACAAGCATTAAACACTGTACATAAGATCAGGAACCCCAAAATCAACAAGCTATTGAGAGAGCCAGAGGAACTAGAAGGGGCATTCAAGGACTACTACAGGACGTTGTATACACAACCAACCTCAACAGGGGAGGAGAGTATGAAGACTTTTCTAGAGGGGCTAGACTTGCCATCTATAGGACAAGCACAGAATAGATTACTGAATTCAGATATTACGGAGAAAGAGACGGGGGAGGCAATTAGTAGAACAAACTTTTCCCATTACTAGAAGCACTCTTTGGGAGGCATGTAAAGCATATTTGAGGGGTCAGGCGATTTCATTTGCTTCCCGGCAGAAAAAAGTGGACACGGAGAGGATGGTGTGGCTTTTAGATCAAATAGTTAGTATTGACACACAATATGCCGCCGCACCTACTCCTTCTCTTTATGACCAACGTCTCAAATTTCAGGCTAAGTTTGATCTCTTGTCAACATCTAAGGTTGAAGCAAAATTGTTAAAAACAAAACAACGTTTTTTTGAAATGGGAGATAAGGCGGGCAAACTCCTTGCCCATCAGGTTAGAACTGCAGCTCTCTCGAGACTAATCCCCAGGATAAAATTGTCATCGGGAAAAGTGGTCACTGACCCCAAATTGGTAAATGATGCGTTTTTGAATTTCTACTCCGACTTGTACACGTCTGAGTACTCACCTGAGGTTTGGAAGAGCCATAACCCCCTGAAGATGCTCTCATATCCTAAAGTTGATAGTAGTCTGTCTGACAAATTAGGCGCACCAATCACTACGGCTGAGGTACAGGAGGCGATTGGACAGCTACAAAGTGGAAAATCCCCAGGCCCTGACGGGTTTGTGGTAGAATTTTACAAAGCATATTCAATCCTAATAACCCCACATTTGGTTAACGTTTATAATGAATCCTTTGATAGCGGCAGTTTGCCACCAACCCTATCGGAAGCTAACATTTCTCTTTTATTAAAAAAAGACAAAGACCCCCTTGAATGTAGCAACTATAGGCCCATTTCACTTCTAAATTTGGAACAAAAGATTCTTGCCAAGGTCCTGGCCTCTCGCTTGCAACAAGCCCTACCAGCCCTAATTTCCACCTCTTATTGATAAGTGTAAGCTTGACCTGGCTTGTTGGTCCTCTCTCCCTATTTGGCAGAGTTAATCTGGTAAAGATGGTGATTCTACCTAAATTTCTCTACCTGTTCCAACATATTCCGATTTTCATCAGACGATCCTTTTTTCAGCAGCTAGATCAGACAATATCATCCTTTCTGTGGTTGAATAAGCCCCCCCGTATTAGAAAAGCTGTATTACAACTCCCCAAAAAGCTGGGCGGTCTTGCTCTACCCAATCCTATTCAATACTATTGGGCATGCAATATTAACAAACTCATTAATTGGATTGACAGAGGAGCTGACATAGGCCCCTCATGGGTCCAGTTAGAGCTGCGGTCCTCAAAGTTTTCCTTACAGTCCCTCCTTACTGCACGACTCCCCCTCAAGATGCATAATATCTCACAGAACCCTATTGTTACCAACTCACTAAAAATTTGGATCCAATTTCGTAAACACTATGGCTTGAATGATCCCTCAACTTTAGCACCGGTTGTTAAAAACCATTTATTCCCGCCCTCCCTGTCAGATTCCACCTTCACTATGTGGCGTAACAAAGGATTATTGCATGTCAAGCACCTTTACAAAGATAACATATTTACTAATTTTACAGAGCTTGCAGCCAGGTTTGAATTACCTCAATCTAATTTTTTCCAGTTTCTTCAGGCCAGGCATTTTGTTAAAACCAACTACCCTCACTTCCCTAACCATCCACCCGGTTCTCAGATTGACTCCTTGCTCACCCTCGATCCTGCACAAAAGCGTTCCATCTCTGTGATCTACAATGCTATTGACTCCCTTAACCCTGACCTAACGACTCGTTTGAAGCGGACCTGGGAGGAGGAGCTGGGAGCTCCAATTTTAGATAATCAATGGGACCAAATCCTTAAGTTAGTTCATACATCCTCTATATGTGTCAGGCTCGGTTTATTACAATGTAAAGTTCTTTTTAGAGTGCATTACACAAATGTCCGGCTGGCAAAGATTTATCCAGACACCAGTGACAGTTGTTATAGATGTAATCAGTCACCTGCTAATCACACACATATGTTTTGGTCCTGCCCGAAACTCACTGGTTTCTGGCGCCAAATTTTTGATACACTTTCAACGGTGCTGGATATGGACCTTAACCCTGAGCCTTGCACGATCCTGTTTGGCTCCCCTCCACTCGCTACACCTCAACTCCCTGCGTCAAAGCGTCAGGTACTGGCCTTTACTACTCTATTGGCCAGACGCCTTATTTTGTTTAAATGGAAACATGTTCTTCCACCTTCACATAATAGCTGGCTTAGAGAGGTCCTAACTCATATCAAGCTTGAGAAGGTTAGATTTTCACTGGCGGGTTCTGATAATGCCTTTAATAAAACCTGGCAGCCCTTCTTGGACTACTTAGATAGAACTATTATTCACCCAGACAGTGACTAGATGCCCCCCCACCTCTTTTATTTTTCCCCCCTTATTTTTATTTACTTATTTATTAATTTCGAATTTTATTCATTTTGATATGTTTGTTGTTTTTTTTTGGTTTTTTTTCTTATTTATTTATGTGGGTGGGAATGGGAAAGGGTTATTAATGGCTCACGGGAGCAGTTCAGATTTAGTTAAGTTGTTGTTGACTTCAACATATGTCGTGTAAGGTTACCAACTGCTAATTTCATTATATGACTTGTTGCATACACTGTATATGTGAACTGTTGTTATATGCAAACAAAAAAACAAATAAAAAGATTTATATAAAAAAAAAAAAAGATGGCTGCAGGCACTGCCGTGAAGTCTGACCTTAGTCATGTTTCATTCCATATATTCAAGGTGTCATTCCATATATTCAGAGTTTCATTCAATATATTCAAAGTTTCATTCCATAAATTCAAGGTTTCATTCCATATATTCAGAGTTTGGTTCGATATATTGAAAGTTTCATTCCATATATTCAAGTTTGATTCAATATATTCAAAGTTTCATTCAATATATTCAAAGATTAATTTCCTGAACAGCATGCCATAGTATATATATATATATATATATATATATATATATATATATATATACATATATGTATATAGACATATGAATACGTGTGTGTATATATATATATATATATATATGTATACATATTTTGAAATACTATTGAGAACTTGATCATTTTTATTTATTTATCTGTATAAACCACTGTATGAGTTGTCCTGCCCTGCCTCTCAAGCGACACCTCACCGCGCCCGTCCCACTATTTCAGATGGACTGAGCTAATCCAACCAATTTGGTGTTTCAAGTCATCAGTTTTACATGCTGTTACATGAAATCAAATCAGCAAAATCGCAAGGGTACCCATATTTTTGCACAGCCAGTTTTTCACATTTGATTTAATTTCATAACACTAAATAAAAAGACAAATCTTTTTCTCACCCCAGTACACGATGTTCGTGGTAAATGAAAGACATACCATTTATCTCTTTTTTTGTGAAAGCAGTCAATTATTATGCAGGCTGAGAGGGGTTCCTAAACTTTTTCATATGACTGTGTACATACACACACACACACATACACACACATATATATATATATATACATATATATGTATATATATGTATACATATATACACACACACACTACACTGCTGTAACATTTCTATTTTCCACATGGTACTGTATAATTTAATAAAAATAATTTAATAATAATATATGCATTTATTAAATGTATTTGACATGTTTTGTGGGAAAAAGGCCTGTATATATCGGCATTGGTTAATATCAGAATCAGAAATTAAGTGTTGAATTATATTGGCATATCGAATATCAGTAAAAAGCCAATATCGGACATCCCTACTTAGAATAGATACATTTAATTTAAAGCCATCACCGACACCACCTAACCTATTTCCTTTAGTACCTGGTGATGTCATAGACCATGAGGGCACCAGCGGCGCCTCTGTAGTACGACCTGGTGACGGCTCTGAAGCGCTCCTGACCAGCAGTGTCCCAGATTTGCAGCTTCACCTTCTGACTATGGACCTCCATGATCCTCGTCCCAAACTCCACCCCGATTGTATGAGGACAGTCCGCCATGACTATACAGATACATGCACACAGTATACATCATTATGACAAAAGACATCAACTCTGACGACACAGGAGGTGAAAAGAATTCATCCACACTGAAAATGTAGCAGAAAAATCTCCATTCATGTGATCAGATGTACTAATGCCCATGCCAGTGTAAACAGAAAGCAGATAGTCTACTCTGCAGTTGGTTGTTTAGTTACAGAAAAGCAGCAGTGGTGAAAAGTGAGAGCAGACCAGGGACAATCCCATCACACCTAATGTACAGCCACACCAAATTTAATCAGGAGGACGACCAAATTTCTAATTCCGTAAAGTGTCTTTCTTTTACATTACATTACATGAATAAATAGTGTCTTTCTTTTGGTTTAATTCTAACTTAGGGCTGGGCGATATCTCGGTATTTTAATACATATTGATATATTTCTACAAGATATAACAAGATATAACACGGGACAATATCGCTTGTATCGACATAATTAATTTTGCATTAAAATGACAATACACAAGCCACAAGTTTGCACCTATTTCTCCTCTCCCTGCGTCCCTACACACACACACACACACACACACACACACGTGTGCGCACACACACGCACGTTGCACCCGTGGGGAGAACCCCAAGAGAGGGTTCAACACCCACACTTTTTCTGCAGTTTTTCCAGTTTTGCACAAACACCTCTCTACAGTCGCTCCGTTTCTGTGCTCGCTGCTGCGGCTGCCTCCTCTCCCCTTCCCTCTCCTGTTGTTGCCTCAAACCTGACACTGGCTTTGGAGTGTGACCGGCTGATGATTGGCTGTTCTGCCTTAAGTCCCGCCTCTCTTGGTGTGTTAGAATTATCGTTCAGCTATTGCTGAGGAGGTGGGAACTAGCTGGTTCATAGTTCACACACTATAGAGTTTTGACTTATTTTCCATTACTGTCAGTCACTTTTGGACATATGGAAACCCGAAGTTGTCAATATTGATACAAAATTCAAAGACATTATTTAATGAATTTATCATATCAACAAGCTGTGTTAAATACCTATGTGAAATAATTGAGAAAATTGTTCAAACCCAATTAAGCATTCATTTTCACAGATACAATTTTTATTTTATTAGTCATGTTTGTTTCAATTTTTATTAAGTCCGTTTTTATTTTTGTACAGTATTGAATTGTTGAATGAATTACTGAATATTTTCGTCATGCAGGAAAGAGATTTGTTTTATTTTCTTTACAAAGAGCATTTTTATTTCAGTGACCTCTGACAATTGGCATGTGGATTAAACTTATAACAGATTGTTTGTTTATTTTTTAAAGGATTTGCCTCTGGAAAACATTTTATCTAATATGATATAATACTTTTGGGGAAACCCCAATTACATCACAGAAAAAATATTGAGCTATATATCAAGTATCGCCATTCAGCTAAGAAATATCAAGATATGACTTTTAGTTCATATTGCCCAGCCCTAGTTCTAATTTTACTGATTTTGAGTCTGCTTTTTACTAATTCCCCCATTATTTTGCATTTAAATGAAAATAAATCATTTTATAGCAAAAACTAATTCACTTCTTCAGTCTTTTAAAATATTGAGTTTTTTTATTTTTAGATAGATTTTAAGATAGGACATTTGATATCTCAGTATATTGGTCATCAAATTGGATTTTCATTGACTGAGGGGTGATTAATTAGTTATGTGGGGAAAAAAGTGTAGATGGCAGAAAGATTTGAAAATCAATGTGGTCATCAAAGCCAATATTGTGGCAAGCCATGAAAAAAAAGTCACTGTATTGGAGGCATTGCTTTTATCCACATACATTACCACTTTTGAGGTAAAAGGTGGAAGTGGTAGCAGAAAGCAGGCATCCAGTCTAATGTGAGAGTTTTGAAAGTGAATCCATCTTTTAGATGACTCACCTGATCTGACTAAAATTTTAATACAGCTTTTCAAATGTTACAAAGCTCTTGCTTGTCTTCAGAGTGAAAATAATTTCATGTTGGGAAAGAAGTACCAGGGGAAAAGCAGACAGAAGTGGAAACCAGCAAAGAAAGAGAAGAGTAATATAAACAAACTCACATTTTTTCTCTGTGAACTGGTGCAGCAGACAAGATTTCCCTACTCCCATATCACCTGGAGAGGAATAAATAATGATAATTATACAGATCAGAAGGATAACACATTTTTAAGTTTAAAATTGAATTTGTAGAATACTGTATTATTATTTAACTACCCGTTTTTATGAATTTCTCTTTGTGAACTTTGATTTTCTTTGGTGGACAAAAACTACACTATTCATGGCCCTAAGCTGCAGTTACCTTTTGTTTTTAGAAGACAATTAATCAAAAAATCGAAATATGGCCTACTGCAACTTTCAGATCGCAGAAGGTGCAATATTATATTTGTTAAAACCAAAATGTATGTCGAAATATAATTTTAGATAAATTATTGTTTTGACCTACACATCTTATTCTACTGACTGAAGGGAACATCGTTGTTCCTCAAAGATCTGCACAAATATCAACATTAATCATTTTGAATATATTTTTGAATGAAAACGAGAATAATGATATAAAAATTACCATTTCCTCTGACATCATGAATCATATCACAATCACAATTCCTGTCAAAATAATCACACTGCCGGGGAAAAAAATAAAGAAGCATAATAGATAATAATAAAAAAAAAAATCATGAAAAATATATTTATCAAAAATAAGCCTTGTGATACATGAGGGATATTACTATCTGCGATGCACAGTTGGTTTGACATAATTCAATGAACTGGTTTAAGTGTATAATAGTTTTTTATTTTGAATATCAAACTTATCAGACTTAATACTGGTGTCTGACAATGGGAACTGATACATTATTTGACAGCCGTTCGTCAAATAATTAGCTCCAACTCAACCACTTGCAATGCTGACTCTGACCCTAAAGCATTTGACTATAATAAAATAAAGGATTATAATGAAATAACACGACTTTCACACAATTATTTTATTTATTACTTATTAACAGAGTAGTAGTGTGGCATTGGTTCGGTTAGTAAAGTAACGGCTGAATCATATACTCACCGATGATGATGTACTTGAAGATATAGGAGTAGTTATAAGGTGCGGCTGTCATCTGGATTATATGAGGTGGAATGGTGGAGGGGGAGACATGGACAAACGTTGTCTTTAAACTAACAATGCAAGCTTAAACAGGAGATCCAAACCCTATCTGTTTGTCTTATGTCCAACATAATGTTCAACAGGACACACAAAGGGAAGCAGATAGGCTAAGCTAACACACAGCTAATGCTATACGCCAAGCTCGGCGTTAACACACAGCGTTAAACACCGTGACAGTCATGAAGAATAAGAACAGCCCTTTTAAGCACGACTATTAACCCTCGTCGTGCAATCGCCATTTCATTGCAAACCTCTAAATTCCGTCTGCTACCATAGCCCCGTGGCTAACCGGCTAAGACTGTGCTTCTGTCTACGCCTAAATGCTAACACCAGGAGGCCACATTCATCAAGGCTCACAACAAACACCGTCACATAATACATCAGGAGGTCAGCGTGCTTTAAACACGGATATTTTACCTTCGGTCCGGGTGTCTATCTTATATGTAACCCGAGTTAAACAGCTGGTTATGCAGATATTTATCTTTATGAGTTGGTTAGCCTGCTGATCCGTCAGGAACCCTTCCCCCGCTTCCGCGATTCTTCTTCAGCGGCTATGAAACAAGTAGATACAAATACGGCGACACTTACAGATTTCGACCGCCACTAAGTGGTTACATTTAAACGAGTAAAAAGGTGATTTATTTTCTTCAAAATTGTAATGTTTTACTGAACGCTAAGATTTATATTTGAAATGTTTAATATAAAAGGTGCACTTTGATACAGTCTGCCTGCAGACCCTTGAAGCTGTGTTTTTCGTTTTATCTTTGTTTGGAATTTGAAAAAGGTTTGCAATATCACTGAAAATACAGACAACTATCAAAGAGAAGTGACACTAGGAACATTTTTAATTAAAATCTGACGATTGTGTTAAGCATTTATTCCAACATCATCAGAAACATTCCCCTGAGATTGTAAAATTCAATCAGTAGAAAAACTATACGAATAAGTGATAGAGATAGACTGATTCAAAGTAATATGTACAGATTACAATAATATGCAGGCCATTACAATATCAATAATGATGTGGGACATAACAAAATAAATTTAAATAAACATGGTTCTTGAAATTCATACCACTGATTAATCACAGAGAAGGAGCAGGGAAAAAGAAACTTTTTCTCAACGCCGCTGTTGAGTTTGTGAGCAAAATATTCTGGTGATACAGAAAGCATGTTGATACTGAACACAAACAGAAAAAAAAAAACCTGAGTACACTGCTCAGCATTCTGCCATATTTGTCTACTGCTGTGTAGGAGAATGGATTTCTGATATCGGGTATCAAAGAGACAGAAAACAAAGACAAACAAAATTAAACTACACCACTGCAAAAAGACACAAAACAACAATTTTACTACAAGGAGACATAAAATGACTACAAAGAGATGTCAAATTACCACAGTGAGACACACAAATAACAACAAAGAAATACACAATTACAAAACACATTTGTAAAGAACACAAAACAGACACAAACAATTAGACAATCAGCTGGTGTCAAGTAGCAGCTTTGGTTTCCCACTCCTGCAAAGACAAATTCCACAGTTATTGAATAATAACAACTAATACATCTACTACTAATAATAATAATAATAGTAATGTTTCAATGTCCAAGCAGGTTCTGTGTTTATCTGACCTTCCTTCTCAGGAAAACCTTCCCATGTTCAATGAACAGTGCAGAGGGAGCTCGTCTCAGAGAGTTTTTAGCTGAGGCCGTCCGTCGCAGCAGAGGATTCAGGAAACCCACCTGTAACAAGATAAAAACAGCACAGACCAGAAAAGTTCAACACAGACAGGCAGAGGTCAGCAAATAGCAGCAGAAGTTTTCGCAGTCTTAATTCATTTTAGTTTATATTTTGTTCATTTATCTGATGGTACTTTGGGATAAGTGTATGACTTAAGAAGAAGTCATATGAAGGGTAGGCGTCCTGCTGTGGCAGCCCTCTCACCTGAGCACGCTCTGTACAGACAGCCAGTGATTGTCTAAAAGAGGTGTGTTTGTTTTGTTTCCCTGCTGATGCAAGGTTAATCTCCGAGCCGGCTCTCAGCTGCACAGGCCTCTTGCCAGTCAGTTCCAGCTTCTGAACATTACGTTCCATCTCACCTGCCTTCCTGTCTGAAGACAGTAACACAAAATCAACCATACAACTGAAGCATGTGAAAGTAAACAAACTCACTTTTTTTATTGTTTTGGTTGACCATTAGCAGTATTACAGAAAAAATTACACGAACATACAATATTTTCACAAAAATCTGTAGAAGGATGGGGTATGGGAAGGAAGAACCCATTTAATTTTGGTCCAGATCTTGATAAGGGGGCAGATACAGGAGTAGGTAACTAAAGGATCAGTAGGTAAACGGTGTAGAAATAAGGACAGCAGCACAGTACATTGAGGCTGTCTGTGCAGTAGTTCAGGAGTTAATGGTTGGGGTTTAATCATCTGGAACAGCCCCCTACAACACTATGGGCAGAGGTTTGGAGTCTGGTAATACCAAGGTTCCATTGTTTGTCTCTAACAAACAATAGAACCTTGGGAGGAAAAGTGAGGCCATGTGTATTTAAAATATTACAAAATGCAAAATATTTTTGTGGTCACTGCTGGCTGAAAAGCTGTCAGTGGTCCTCAGTGTTCATAAATCCACCTGTGTGTTTAGCAGGTGTTTATGTGACTCACTGTGGCAAGTGAAAACTGCATTGCTGTAGGTCACTGAATCTTTGGATGACACAGAGCTGCAGTGAACTGAATCCTGTGACGTTCGGAGCTGCAAGTACAAAGAGAACACCATGTCATCTTTGCCTGTCTTAAATATATTCAAAACTCAGTTGCCCTTCTATTCATTCCTGCTCAGAGACCACACGCTAAAGCTCCAACAAAGACTCTGAAATCCTTCTCATCACTAACCCTTATCCTCCCATAATGCCCCTCCTACCCTGTGCCACCATAGATATATATAAAGGGTAGATGTCTTACGTCGGAGTGTTGGAGTCAGCTCGCTCACACATAACATGTGTTGTAGTGGTACATGGACTTTTTAAATAACCATAACTTGCTCAATTTTCTACCAATTTTCAAACGGTTTGGTTTGATATAAACGTCAGAGATGTAGTTATTATGACACTGCATATTTATGAATAATTATAACCATGGGCTTCAAATAACATTAAACAGAACAGAAAGGTGCAATGAATACATACACACACAAAGTATTTATGTTAAATCAATATATGGGCTACTAAAACTCAGGATACAGAATGGCATGAGATATATGTATACTTTTATAATAGTATACTACTTACTAATATAATATAATACAATTATTTATTTAATAATTATTACTTCTTTAAACTAAACATGTAATAATTCAAACTAGTACCGTGCACCATACTAGTAATTTTCAGTACTAGTTATTTACAGCAGCGTCCCCGCACATGTCGTTCCAAATTTCGGGGGGATAGGGCAACATATGGCAAAGTTATAGGGCACTTCCTGTTTAAAATGGCAGACTTCCTATTCGGTCAAATGTGTGTCCGTAAACGTGTTCAGGGAAGTTCCCTTGTCTTACATATCAAGTTTTGTGCAAATCGGACAATGATAGAGTTTACTTCCTGTTTTGGGCATTTCACTTCCTGTTGGGAGGTCATCTTTTGCAAACATGTTCAGTACAGGTCCCTGGTGTCACATATAAGGTTTCATGCAGATTGGACAACGTATGGCAAAGTTAGAGGGCACTTCCTGTTTAAAATGGCCGACTTCCTGTTCGGTCAACGGTGACTCCGTAAATGTGTTGAGGGAAGGTCCCATAACTCACATATCATGTTGAGGAACATGTTGAGGAACATGTTGGGGTCCCACATACCAAGTTTTAGTTGGATACAACAATCCCTGTGAGAGCAGCATCAAAAACTATAAATGTAATTCTGTCTGCTGTCACTCGGGGGCGCTGTCTTCAGCCATGGCCCATCATCAATCATAGCAAGTTTGGTTTCGGATTGGACCTTCCAAGTTGGCGTCTGATGTCGCCAACTTTTGTGCCCCCATCTCAATTTTGAAGATGATTGCACGAACACTGTAGGATAAATTTGTTCAAATACCATTGGTGTGAATTCGCCAAAATTGCCAAAATATGGCCGTTCAACCCAAGATGGCGGCGTTCCTGTACGACTTACGACAAAGTCCTCATTGACTTTTTGGACCGTCCTGACATGAATAACATGTGTACCAAGTTTCGTTCATGTACATGAAACACGACAAAAAGTCATCTGCTGATTTGCGTTTTTGTAAGCCCCTCTCACATCCAATTTTCAACGCTTTTTCGGCAAAAATCTGTGAGTTTTGGGGTATGGGAAAGGCCTCAAAAATGCGATTCATTTGAAAGAAAAATAATAATAATATAATATTAAGAAGAATTCTTTGCATTTCAATAGGGTTCTATGCACTTTGTGCTCGAACACTAATTATTGGATTATATTAGTAATATTTCTATTAAAATTATTTGAATTATTACATGTTTACATGTTGAATTATTACACTGATTTAACATAAATACCTTGTGTGTGTATGTATTCATTGCACCTTTCTGTTCTGTTTAATGTTATTTGAAGCCCATGGTTATAATTAATTCATAAATATGTAGTGATAATAACTACATATCTGACGTTTATAACAAACCTAACTGTTTGAAAATCGGTAGAAAATTGAGCAAGTTATGGTTATTTAAATAGTCCATGTACCACTACAACACGTTATGGGTGAGCGAGCTGACTGTGGCTAGATGGCCGCCCGAGCGGACGTTCGACTACATTGGCCAGCAGCACGGACGAGACATCTAGCCTTTATATATATCTATGTGTGCCACTACATGCCCTCAACAACCAACACCAACAACAAACCCAGAGAAACAGCAGCCTGTGCTGCCTAACACCAATACCATTGACGTTTTACATATGTATACCATGTGTTCCAGTATGGACGTGTTGGAGTAGACTGGCTGGTCCAGACCATGTCCACTCAGGTGGGAAGGCTCATCCATGTAAGTGTTGGAAGTAGGAAAGCTCCGAGTCTGTAGCCCGCTACAGACAGAAAAATTACAAAAATTACAGAAGGAAAGCAATGTGGACTATTAAATATAAGGTCACTCTCCTCAAAATCTGTTTTAATAAATGATCTACTTTCTGACAATTGTATTGATTTAGTCTGTGTAACTGAAACTTGGTTACATAAAGAAGATTGCGTTAGTCTAAATGAGTCAACTCCACCCACTCATGCTAATACCCATATTCCTAGAAGCTCAGGCTGAGGAGGAGGTGTAGCAGCCATTTTTAATACTAGATTATTAACAATCCCAAACCCAAACCAGGATATTCATCATTTGAAAGCCTTATTCTTAATCTATCTCATCCTAGTTGGAAATCACAGAAACCAATTATGATAGTCACAGTTTATCGTCCACCTGCACCTTATTCAGAGTTCCTATCAGAGTTCTCTGAGTTCTTATCCGAGTTAGTGCTTAAGACAGATAAAATTATAATTGTAGGGGATTTCAACATCCATGTAGATGTTGACCGTGATAGTCTTAACTGCGCATTTAACTCTTTGTTCCATTAGTCACACCCTCGATCTTGTTTTAACTTATGGTATTGATATTGATAACGTAAAAATTGTTCCTCAAAACCCTCTCCTTACTGATCATCTACTCTACTCACATTTAATTGTACAATAATGAATTACAATAACATAAATAAAAAATACATCTACACTTGGTGCCTGTCTGATAATAATATTAATACATTCAAAGAGACAGTGCAACCTTTATTTAACTCTGTGCCATATATCAGTACATCTGAAGGTACCTTTTGTGATTTTACTCCCGCCCTCATAGATAACCTTGCGTACTACATTAGATTGCGTAGATTGAGATGAGCACCATGGTTTAATTCCAATACTCGTACTCTTAAAAAGGCGTCATGTAGATTAGAAAGAAAATGGCCTTCCAATAACCTGGAATAATTTTATATAGCCTGGAAAGATGGTTTTGTAGCTTTAATTGAAGAAAATAAGAATAATCATAGATTTCTTTTCAGCACTGTAGCCAGGCTGACACAGAGCCACAGCTCCACTGAACCATCTATTCCTTTAACACTGAGCAGTGATGACTTTATGAACTTTTTTGTGAATAAAATAACATCAATTAGAGAAAAAATTGATCATCTCCTCCCTCATATTGGGACTGACTCATATTCTAGCACAAGAGCTTTAGAAGCACCAGGTGCACAGTTAGACAGTTTCTCCCCTATAGATCTCCCTGAGTTAACATCATTAGTTTCATCATCCAAGCCATCAACCTGTCAGTTAGATCCTATCCCCACCAAACTGTTTAAAGATGTGTTTCCTTTAATTAACAGCTCTATATTGACTCATATTAATCTATCGTTATTAACTGGATATGTGCCCCAAACATTTAAAATAGCAGTTATTAAACCCCTTCTCAAAAAAGCGACCCTTGACTCAGATATTTTAGCTAATTACCGACCTATATCTAATCTTTAATTTGCTTCTAAAATCTTAGAAAAGGCAGTTGCTAATCAATTATGTGAATATTTGTGCATTAATGGCCTGTTTGAAGATTTTCAGTCCGGTTTTAGATTAAACCATAGCACAGAAACAGCACTAGTTAAAGTTAGTAACGACCTTCTCTTGGCTTCAGATAATGGTCTAGTCTCTTTACTTGTCCTGTTAGATCTTAGTGCTGCATTTGACACCATTGATCATAATATTCTACTGCAGAGAATGGAGCAGACTCTTGGGATCACAGGTGCTGCCCTCTGCTGGTTTAAATCATACTTATCTGATAGATTCCAGTTTGTTCATGTTAATGATAAAGCCTCACTACAAACAAAGGTTAATTGTGGAGTTCCACAAGGCTCAGTGCTTGGGCCTATACTTTTTACCTTATATATGCTTCCTCTAGGGAACATTATTAGAAAGCACAACTGCTCTCCTTGATGTTGTCTATGTACAGTGCCTTGAGATAATGTATGTTATGATTTGGCGCTATACAAATAACATTGAATTGCACTGAATTGAATTGAATGCAGAATATTCAAACTCCTGAAGACTGCAGGGTGCTATACCATAAAGTCAGAGACCACTCATATTATGAGTCTAGTGTGGACCAACTGGTGAGCAGCCTAACTGTCCTTGAAGTAAAGGAAGTTAACTAAAACTAGAAGAAAGAGTTAATAGTTTTGGTGTTTTCACACAGAATTTATTGGTTGAGTAAAGGAATTAAGTTTGAAGCTTACGCTGCCCCTAGGATCAATGGGTAGCCTATGTACAGTAGATAAACAGCTGCTAGAGCTGCAACTAACGATTATTTTCATAATCGATTGATCTGTCGATTATTTTCTTGATTAATCGTTTGGTTCATAAAATATCATAAAACCTTAAAATATGTTGATAGGGAGATGTCACGTGACGTTTAAGATAATGGCTGCTTAACCGAGTGCTCCATCGAGGCATCTTATACATTCATCCGTTTGTCACATATATAGTAGGCATATCCCTACCCAAAACTGGTCTAGGCTTGGGAAGTGCTTGGAAAAAAACGATGAGCAGGCTGAATGGCTCAGTCTGACAGAACCCTAAAAACACCACGGTCATGTCAGTGAGAGCGTGCCTATGTTCCCACAGCCCTATGTTCCCACATTTCTAAGAGTTTTTTCAAAATTAGGCCCTATGTTCATCTGAACCAGAGCAAGTGGAAGGTCAGAGCTCTTGTATCTTCCTCCACAGGGAATGGTTGAAATGAAAATAACAACCTCTAACTCTGTTTCCAGTGCTGTCTTCAGGGGCATTTTCAGAGTCGCAGACAACAACTTGAGGGCGCCAATTGTGGTGGATTACTCGTCGGACTGCCACTTGGAGTACTTGCCTGTAGTGTCCAATGGTTCTCTGTTCCATAAGCACATGAACAAGAGGCAGTACAAAGCCATGATGGTTTCCCAATATGGTAAAACACTGTCTGTATGGTTGAGGGCAACTCCTAAATTTACATGTGGCATACATGTAAATTGTTCTGCATTGTTGCAGCAGAGTCAGATTCTCATTAGTTGCAAACACCAGTATGCCCCAATCATTGTCAGCACGTAGCAAAAAAAGGTCTTTGCCCCATGTTTGGGCCCATGAGCCTGTGACCTCCACTTCATCCGCAGTGGCTGGGATCTCTGGCATTGCCTCAGACCTGGCTCTCTGCATTGCTGAACGGATTGACTGAAACGCTGGTTTTGGTGGTCTATCACCTCCTCCTTGGACTGCCCGGTGATGTCGCACAAATTCTGCATTGTAAACAAATTTTTCAAAAGTTTTCTGTGAAAAAAAAAATCCTTAGAAATGTGGGAACATAGGGCTGTGGGAACATAGGGCTGACTCCATGCCGGGAGCCTGTGCTAGCAACGTTGCTAATTCTCTCAGGTAGTAGACAGCGACCGTGTGTCGGGTAATGTCGCTGAAGATATTCTGTCCTGAAACAAATATCGGATGAGCTTCAGAGCTTGGGAGAAATACGCATAGCCACTTCGTTGATGGAGGAGAAACTAATAACTAGCTCTTGTGAGGTGGAGGGGAGACTTGGCTTTTTGGAGGAGTCTGACAACCACCTGAAGGCTAACCCCCCAGCTACTAAAGACAAGGTGACGACTCTTCGCAAGAGGCTGGATGACATAGAGGACCGGAATATGCACAATAATTTGTGCTTTGTCGGCTTTCCTGAGAGCTTTTCCTGAGATTTAATTTTTTTCTATTTTATTTTTTATAAAGTGTGTTTATATGTGTATTTCATTTTTTATTATTATTTGTTTAACTAATTCTTATTTTATTTATTTATTTTTTCTTTTTCTTATAATTCTAATGTATTCTTTTTCTTACTGTTTTATTTTAGTTGCCTTACTCTGATATTTTGTTCTCAACGCATGCGGCTGTGTATTTTAATTTTGCCCTTATTTGTTTGTTCAAATAAGTATAAATCAATAAGGTTTGAATCATAAAAAAATGTTGATTGGTGTTGGTCAAACCTGGAAATGATGATGTTCTCAAATGTCTTGTTTTGTCCACAAACCACGAACAACTTTTAATGATTTCTTTGTTATCCAGGGTAAGGAAATGAAGAAAATACTCACACCAAGCAACATGCTTAAACAATCGAAAATCTTGTTTTAATCACAAAAAAAGCTTTAAACTGATTAATTGATTGTCAAAATAGTTGTCGATTAATTTAGTAATTGATTAATAATTGATTAATCGATTAATTGTTTCAGCTCTAACAGCTACTAATACTATTGATACCTAACGCAGTGCTTTTCAAAAGTTTTTATACCAAGTACCACCTGAGAAAACATTGAGCTAATGAACTTGCACCATTATCACCAATGTTAAAATACCGTGGTGTAAATAGGCAGAGAAAAGTCAGCTACAGACTTTTCACAGGAGGCAGATTTATTTCCAATAAGATAATTTGCTCTCTCATCATCCTCCTCTTCCTCACATATACTTCAGACACTGGAATAGATAAGGTGGTTCTAATTATTATTATTTAATTTTTTCATCAGTTTCATTTTCAACACACTCCAGTCAAAATTCCTCCGCTCCACTCCGATCCTATCCCTGATATATACAGTAGAAAGGTATTTATGATTTTCCACCAGATGAAGCTTGTGTACCACTGGTGCTACAGGTACCACAGTTTGAGAAACATCTAAAACATCTAAAAAAATACCAGTTTTAAAATGTCCCATAAGAACAAGAAGCTACAGACAAACCAATTCTACATATTTGTCTAAAGAAGGACTGCAATCCTACATCATGGACATATACAGTATGTTTGCAGATTCTCACCTGAGAGCAGCACCTGTATGCTCCAGGGCTTTGTTGTTATGGTGAGTGTGACTGTCAGATCCATCCTGCAGCAGCTTCAACCAGTGCTCCTTTTCCTCTGAACTACTGACCTGAGAAAAAGAGATGGAAAAAGGTACAGGAGAATTAATATATCATCTTAAAGGGGACATATTATGCAAAATCAACTTTTTAACCATTTGAATACTTATATTTGGGACTCACCGACGTACAAACACACACATTTTTAAGAAAAGGTCACATAGAGCTCATAACTGACCATTCTGACACATCCTAATTAAAGATATTTGTTCAGTACGTCCTCCATGACCGGAGCACAGACTCAGTCTGATACAGTCACATACAGCAGCAGTTTATGCAGCGGTGGCGATCAGCGGTGCTGTCCCAAAGTGTTTTTAACTTGCAAGAACAGTGGCTGTTTTCCGCGCACGCTGCCAGGTTGATATTGTCAGAGAACTAGTGGAGGGAGGGGGAGAGGAATGGAGCAGAGGGATCAGGAGCTGAGTGAGTGAACGCTGTAAAAAGGACAAATCAGAAACCCCCTGGAAGAAGTGGGTGTGTGTTTGCCTGTGTCTCATTTGCATATAAAGGGACCATGCACAAAACCAAGCGTTCTGAAAGGGGCGGGTTTAGCAGGGTTATTGAACTGCTATGGTGCTTCATCCTTAAGGTATTTTGACCAAAGCATGTCACAGACATGTTCATTAGGACACCAGGGTACTATTTTAACTTGGGGAAATAGGGTATAATATGTCCCCTTTAAACAAAAACATTCTTAATCTAAAATATTAAATCTCAAAGAATATTAAATGTATATCTCTGAGAACTTCGGGGTGGAGTGGATCAGTGGTTAAGACCGGTCCCTGTGTGTGAAAGACATCATGGTTGCAATGGTTGCAAGTTCGATTCCACCCCTGGCTGATTGTACTCAATTCCATTGTAAGTCGCTTTGGATAAAAGCGTCTGCTAAATGACATGTAATGTAAAATGTAATATTGAGTGATATTTCTCATACAATATTAGTCTTATATAACATATGCAATTTAAAATAAACCCCTCTTTGAAGCTGTACTGTACAAATGTTTGACCAAATGTGTCCTCTCACCTCAAGCATAGCAACCTGGTCAGTGAGCATGCTCAGTGTGATCCTGTAGGAGTGGTCAGTATCAGGCCCGGCTCGCACCTCACACCCTCTGAGCTGGATGGTGTACTGAGGAGATCGCTCCCTCTTTGCCCACCCTCTGTCGTCCTCCTCTTCTCCAAACATGTTGAGTGAACCGGCATCAACACGACACAGTAAACTCTGCCACTGACAGTTCATCAGCACGTTAAGGAAACCTGTCAAGTACAAAGAACGTGGGTCACTGGGGTCACTGTTTACTGCTGAATGACTGACAGCATCTGACAGAAAGAAGAGGGATATCATTAACATATCATATGATGTTTCTGTACCTTTATCTTTGTCGAGGCCGCCGCAAGCTGGAGATTTCTCCTCCTCAGAGTGGCTTTGGACTGTACTAGACTGAAGAAAAAGATCTTATAACGGTCCTCTCTATAACTGGAGAATCCGCAACAGGTTGATGAGGTACAAATCTGCTGTTGTTTGTCTTGTTCAGGAGGTTTTTTATTTTTTATTTTATTTTTTTTTAAACGGGAGTAACGATAATTGTGCTAAAGTCACAAGATAGACTGTTTTTTATTTTTGTTCCTAAAAACAAGCCAAGCAAACCTTGAATTGTGACCTATTTCCAAATTTCACATTTTAAAATGTTTTAGTTTTTGCTCAGATATGTTTATATATGGGCCACACGGTGGTGTAGTGGTTAGCGAGAAGACCCGGGTTCGAGCCTCGGTTGGAACAAGGGCCTTTCTGCATGGAGTTTGCATGTTCTCCCCGTGTGTGCGTGGGTTCTCTCCGGGTAGATAATGACTGACTGACTGATGTTTATATATTGGGTGAAAATTTAAAAAAAAAAATGTCATCAGATTACCTGTAGGTTGTGCTTTAAAAAAATGATATAAGGCACTCTATACTGCACATTCTTATTGCTTCTGTTTATACGTTTTAACACAATAATAGAAAAAAGCAGCCTAAATGTTCTGTGTTTTAACTTTCACTTTCAATGGACAGAGAGGCATCACGTAGGCGTCACACAGACGCTGCATACACGTTGTTGACGGGTGAACTAAGCCTCAAATACTTGACATGAAGACCACGCGTGATTGTTAAGTACAATTCTACATACGTACAGGCACACACTGTGTAGTGTTTGTGGGAATCAAATAGCGAGGGGTCATTCATGCTGTGCCACACAGCGGACGCCTGTGTGCACACTTGTCTCAATGTACACACCAGACCTCAGTTTTAAGGTGGGCCTATGAAATGCATGGGGGGGGGGCACAATTATTAGCCTACAGTACGTATATTTGTTATCATCCTCTACTCTATTTGTGCAGCATGTAATCATCATGTTAAACATAACCAACAGCAATATGACCAGGTATAGCCTACAACCAGCATGTAATTTGTAAATCATAAGGTGCTGGAACGCAAAGTATACATATGACAGCGCAGAGATCATGAGACGGACACAGGTCCCAGAACGCACACAGAAAGCGATGCTGAATAACATGCAAATGCCCACTTACAATGCTGTAGGACTTACAAACCTCTGTTTAAAATAATATCCATGGTATAAATGTTATGTTAAATTTACAATTATTATATGCCCACATCACCACTCGTGGGAACATAGGCGTCAGATACACCGGGGACATGTCTCCAGCACTATTTATGAGCAACAATTTTGACCCCACCACTTCTAAAATTTTAAATCAATTTATCATTAACTCTCGAACTAGCGGAAATACCGAAGTGGTAATTTGAACGTTCATAATTAATTTGCATATAATTTCCATAAGTACAAAGTGAAAATAAATAGATATGTAATGTGAATACAGGTGATGAGGAAGCGAAATGTGAATTCTAATAAGTGAGAAAATGTGGCAATTGATTAATTACAGATAAAAGCCCCTTTTATTTTGTTTTCATTTATAACTCAATAGAAATGAACCATTTCTTTAAACTTAAAACTGTTTAATGCCGCTCCTGTCGAGGCTCGCGCACCACGATGTCTCGGGCTTTTGCGCTCATATGGACAGAACGCAGTTCAGTTGCGAGGTGCACGAAGAAGTTTCTACGTGTCATCAACGCATGTTTTTTATAAAGAACTGAGGCATTTATTGCAGCCAGGTCGAGGATATTACAAAACACTGCCACTGGTCATCGGCATGTGTTTTGCCCTGGTAGACAGTGAGTGATGCGTTATCACTTTTCAACACCTGTGTGGATAACAGCGGGATTTGCGCCTTTATATGCACGGGGGAAGCTCTCTTCTGACAACCAGGCCCATATTTTTTATGTTTTAATGACAAAGAATGCAACATTAGTATTTAACAAGTTATTTATTTAGCTAATATGATAATATAAAATTCAAATTAAAGTATTTTTTTTAAGAGATCTGTGCCTCAAGTCAGGGGGCACAAGCACTCTTGGGGTGTCAATGTAGAAATAATTATTTACTTTATGATGATATATTTTAACAGCTGCTTCGCTTCACAATTCAAGCAGTCCATGTATTACCAAGAGAGACCAATGTGACAGTTTAGGCTATTTCAGTCATATGTGCACACGTTAAGGCGTCTGACTGTGTTGCTTGACTTTAGTGACTTTTGACTTGTCTGTTTAGTTAAGGTGAAAGTTGTTTAAGATATTTTGTCTGCTAGGTCAAAGACAAAGTTGTTATTGTTGCTGTTTTGACCTAGTTTCTATTGAGCCATCACCAGGTGAGAAGTTTCACTGGCTACAGGGGAGTGGCCAACACAGCTGAGTAAGATTTAAACCAGACCCAAACCAGCATTTGTCAGTGTGCATTTGGACTATCTGGGTATCTCATAGGACTATTGGAATTAAGCTAAGTATCACTTCTGTCTGTCTTTCTTATTTGGTTGCTATTTCATTAATTGCTATTTTATCTAACTGTGTTGCTTGACGTTAGTGACTTTTGACTTGTCTGTTTAGTTAAGGTGAAAGTTGTTTAAGATATTTTGTCTGCTAGGTCAAAGAAAAAGTTGTTATTGTTGCTGTTTTGATCTAGTTTCTATTGAGCCATCACCATCACCAGGTGAGAAGTTTCACTGGCTACAGGGGAGTGGCCAACACAGCTGCAATCAATCAGCACCTAATCAGGTGTCTTTTAAAAAGTAGCACCCACTTTGAAGCGGCAACTTCAGCGGCAGACTCCTCAGACGAAGACTCAGGGAGACAAAGACAAAGGAGTCTAAACTGGAGTCAATACTCAGGAAGACAAAGACAAAGGAGTCTAAACCGGAGTCAAGACTCAGGAAGACAAAGACAAAGGAGTCTAAACCGGAGTCTAACAAGGAGGCTAACAAGGCTAAGTACCTGTTTTTTCTACCTTTTCACATATGTGCCTTTTTTCCATTCCTGTTCATGTCTCTTCTCATAGATATTACAAACCTCACAATCACTCACAGCATCACCGTAACCTGTCCTCACTTATCTATCCCACCCGCTCCACACACATCCAACACCTTGTTGCAGGGGGCCTAAGGAATTGCCAGTCAGCTTCCCGCAAGACTGAGTTCATCTCTGGCTTTGCTACTGAGCAATGTCTGGACTTCCTTGCTCTCACTGAGACTTGGATAACACCCTCCAACACAGCCACCCCTGCGGCTCTCTCCTCCGCCCACTCCTTCTCCCACACACCCAGATCCACTGGAAAAGGTGGCGGGACAGGTCTGCTAATCAACCCCAACTGGACTTTCACTCTTTACCCACTGCCACACTTCTCTTCACAGTCGTTTGAATTTCATGCTGTAACTGTAACTCACCCAGTAAAACTCATCATTGTTGTCATCTACCGTCCACCAGGCCCATTGGGACACTTCTTGGAGGAACTAGATGTCCTCCTCTCAAACGTCCCAGAAAATGGTCCACCACTTGTTCTTCTTGGTGATTTCAACATCCAGTCAGAGAAGTCATCCGATCTACTTCTTCTACTTTCATCTCTTTCTCTCTCACTTGCTCCTTCTCCACCAACTCACAGAGCCGGCAACCACCTTGACCTCATCTTCACCAGAAACTGCTCCACCTCCGACCTCAAGGTAACCCCACTTCATGTCTCTGATCATTTCTTCATTTCCTACTCTCTCCCACTCTCCCAATCTGATGATCTCATCTCATCAGATATTGCACTTGTCCGTCGTAACATTCGCTCTCTCTCTCCCTCCTCTCTCTCCTCAACTGTTCTATCAGCACTTCCTTCAGCTGACTCCTTCTCCCTCATGCATCCCAACTCTGCCACAGACACCTTCCTCTCTACTCTGTCCTCCTCTCTTGACTCTCTCTGTCCTCTTACTTCCCGGCGGGTTCTTAAGTCCTCCCCAGCCCCGTGGTTGTCGGACTCAGTGCGTGCTGAGAGAACCACGATTCGGGCAGCAGAAAGAAAATGGAGGAAATCAAAACACCCTGATGACCTGCTTTCCTATCACTCTCTTCTCTCCACCTTCACTGCCTCTATCTCTGCAGCCAAACAATCTTTCTATCAGACTAAAATTCAATCCTCTTTCTCTAACCCCAAAAAACTTTTCTCTATCTTCTCTAACCTCCTTGATCCCCCCACCCCCCCTCCTCCTTCCTCTCTTCTACCAATTCACTTTGTCACTTTTCTCTCCAAAACTCTGGAACGTGCTATCTTTAATCAACTCTCATCCTACCTTCACCTGAACAACCTTCTTGATCCTCTTCAGTCTGGTTTTAAAGCAGGTCACTCGACCGAAACTGCACTTCTTGCTGTCACTGAGCAACTCCACACTGCCAGGGCTGCCTCTCTCTCCTCTGTGCTCATCCTCTTGGACCTATCTGCAGCGTTTGACACAGTTAACCACCAGATCCTTACTTCCTACCTTCAAGAACTAGGTGTCTCAGACTCTGCACTTACCCTACTCGCGTCCTATCTTCAAAACCGAACATACAGAGTAACCTGGAGAGGATCCCTGTCGGAACCCTGTCCTCTAGCTACTGGGGTCCCTCAGGGGTCTGTCTTGGGCCCTCTCCTCTTCTCTCTATACGCCACCTCTCTTGGTTTGGTTATTCACTCTCAAGGTTTTTCCTATCACAGCTACGCCTATGACACCCAACTCATTCTCTCTTTTCCCAGCGCCGACACACAGGTAGCAGAACGGATCTCTGCTTGTCTGACTGACATCTCTCAGTGGATGTCTGACCATCACCTGAAACTCAATCTCGACAACTGAGTTTCTTTTTCTCCCAGGAAAGGGTTCTCCCACCACAGACCTAACCATCACCCTCGACAACTCTGTGGTACCTCCTTCTCATACCGCAAGGAACCTGGGTGTGACACTCGATGACCATCTCTCCCTCACTGCCAACATTGCTGCAACAGCTAGATCTTGCAGATACATGTTGCACAACATCTGAAGGATAAGGCCTCTTCTAACCCAGAAGGCGGCACAGGTTCTGGTCCAGGCTCTTGTCATCTCACGCTTGGATTACTGCAACTCCCTCCTGGCTGGTCTCACTGCGTGTGCTATACGACCTCTGCAACTCATCCAGAATGCAGCAGCTCGACTGGTCTTCAACTTACCAAAATTCTCCCACACTACACCGCTCCTCCGCTCCCTTCACTGGCTTCCTGCAGCTGCTCGCATCCGCTTCAAGAATCTAGTGCTTGTGTTCCACGCTACAAACGGATCCAGTCCAGCCTACATCCAGGACATGATCAAAACCTACACCCCAGCCCGCCCACTCCGCTCTGCATCGGCAAACCGGCTCGCTGCCCCCTCACTGAGAGGATCGCAGAGGCACTCGCAGAACTCGAGACTGTTCACTGTCCTCGCTCCCAAATGGTGGAACGATCTCCCCATCGACATCCGGACAGCTCAAAGCCTCCACATCTTCCGCCGCCAACTAATCGGCGTAGCTGTGATAGGAAAAACCATGAGAGCGAATAACCGAACCAAGAGAGTTGGTGTATAGAGAGAAGAGGAGAGGGCCCAAGACAGAACCCTGAGGGACCCCAGTAGCTAGAGGACAGGGTTCCGACACAAATCCTCTCCAGGTTACTCTATATGTTCGGTTTTGAAGATAGGACGAGAGTAGGGTAAGTGCAGAGCCTGAGACACCTAGTTCTTGAAGGGAGGAAGTAAGGATCTGGTGGTTAACTGTGTCAAACGCTGCAGAAAGGTCCAAGAGGATGAGCACAGAGGAGAGAGAGGCAGCCCTGGCAGTGTGGAGTTGCTCAGTGACAGCAAGAAGTGCAGTTTCGGTCGAGGGATCTGCTTTAAAACCAGACTGAAGAGGATCAAGAAGGTTGTTCCGGTGAAGGTAGGAGGAGAGTTGATTAAAGATAGCGCGCTCCAGAGTTTTGGAGAGAAAAGGAAGAAGAGAGACAGGTCTGTAGTTATTTACTTCAGACGGGTCAAGGGTGGGTTTTTTAAGGAGGGGGGTCACTCTGGTCTCTTTCAGAGAGTCCGGAAAGCAACCAGATGATAGAGATGTGTTAATGAGGTGGGTGAGGAAAGGAAGAGGATCAGAAGCAATTGTCTGAAGAAGGTGAGAGGGGATAGGGTCAAGGGGGCAGGAGGTGGGGCGGGCAGAGGTTATTAGGGAAAGAACTTGATCCTGAGATAGAGGGGAGAAAGAGGATAGAGAAGGAGCTGAATGTGTGGTTGGTAGAGTGGTGAGATCGGGAGGTGGGGTAGAGAAAGAAGAGCGAATGTCATCTACCTTTTTTGTGAAGTAGTTGACAAAGTGAATTGGTAGAAGGGAGGAAGGAGGAGGGGGGGTGGGGGGATCAAGGAGGTTAGAGAAGATAGAGAAAAGTTTTTTGGGGTTAGAGAAAGAGGATTTTCAGAAAGAGGATTCATATCTCTGAAGAAAAACAACATTAAAGATAAAGATTTCTCTGACTTTATATGGGCCTAAAGAAAGCCTAAAATTAAATTAGATATTTTACAACTTTACAACTGGGGGCCACACGGTGGTGTAGTGGTTAGCACTCTCGCCTTGCAGCGAGAAGACCCGGGTTCGAGCCCCGGTTGGAACAAGGGCCTTTCTGCATGGAGTTTGCATGTTCTCCCCGTGGTGGGTTCTCTCCGGGTTCTCCGGCTTCCTCCCACAGTCCAAAAACATGCAATGTGGGGATTAGGTGAATTGGACACTCTAAATTGACCATAGGAATGAGTGTGAGAGTGAATGGTTGTTTGTCTCTAGCTGTGTGTGGCCCTGCGATGGACTGGCGAACTGTCCAGGGTGTACCCCGCCTATCGCCCGATGTAGCTGAGATTGGCACAGCAACCCCCGCGACCCTCTGGTGGAGGATAAAGCGGTTAGATGATGACTGACTGACAACTTTACAACTACCAAAGGAACAAGGATAATGGGACCTCCTCCTCAACATTACAAACTAAACAACCTCAATGCAAGCCAGAATGATCTCAATAACATGTGCAATAAAACCATAAAGACATGTGCAATAAAACCCTGGGCAATACGGGGTAACTGTCGGTGTGTGTGTACCTGTATGTGTGTATATGTATATGTATATATATATGTGTGTGTGTGTGTATGTATATATATATGTGTGTGTATATGTATGTATATATATATATATATATACTGTATGTGTGTATATGTGTATATGTGTATGTATGTATATATATATATATATGTGTGTGTGTTCAGTAGCTACCGTGGGGTTCCAGTCAGGGCCTTCAGTAACAAAAAAAAAACCCAAAAAAACCCACGCCATAGCGCACACGCACACCACTGCGCATCTATAGGCTACTGCATTATTACCACCACATCTTCCGTTAAGTCACTCAGCAACCGCAATTTCACAAGCCACTATATGACACAAAAACAAGCTTCCACATAAGCATAGGCGTCAGCTATGCGGCGGAACACGTCCCCAGCACTATTTATGATCAACAGTTTTGTCCTCACCACTTCTAAAAATTATTATAAATTTATAATTAACACTCGAACTGCCGTAAATCATGTACCTCTTCGGTGTAGGTCTTCCTCTTGAAATAATTTCCTTCTTTTCTCAAAACGATCGCCGTGAAAACTGCACACGAAGGAGATCAGAAACATGATGGATCAGTGGTGTTAATGCAGTCATCATAACTTACTTCAAAACCCGGCAAAGGTTCAAACGTTGTTGATGACAACAGCGGGGGCTAGCGCCAGACACGTCGCTGGGCCTGGGGCGTTCTGTCACTATGCATCACAATTTGATTGGCTGACGACACACGTCAGTCAAAGTTATAACCAAACAGGAAACGGCAGCTTCAACGAAAGGCCAGCAATACTACTAGAGCAGGTCCACGGAGCTATGATGCGTTTAATGACATTCAGGAAAATCCAGCTCTGCTTCACAAAAAAATAGCCATATTCTTTCTGGAAATATAATCATAACATACTGAAAAAGTAATTGACTTCAGATACGTCCAGACACACATTAATTTGATTATTAAAAATAATAAGAATAATAATAATAAAAAAAATACTTTTTGATATTGGGCCACACGGTGGTGTAGTGGTTAGCACTCTCGCCTTGCAGCGAGAAGACCCGGGTTCGAGCCTCGGTTGGAACAAGGGCCTTTCTGCATGGAGTTTGCATGTTCTCCCCGTGTGTGCGTGGGTTCTCTCCGGGTTCTCCGGCTTCCTCCCACAGTCCAAAAACATGCAATGTGGGAATTAGGTAAATTGGACACGCTAAATTGACCATAGGAGTGAGTGTGAGAGTGAATGGTTGTTTGTCTCTAGTTGTGTGTGGCCCTGCGATGGACTGGCGAAATGTCCAGCTACTATCGCCCGATGTAGCTGAGATTGGCACAGCACCCCCCGCGACCCTCTGGTGGAGGATAAAGCGGTTAGATGATGACTGACTGACTGACTTTTTTGATATTGTCAGGGCCAGCAGAGAAGGCCCTGCTGGCTCTGACAGCCCACCACTGTGTGTGTTGTGCGTGTATGTTTATGTGTATACATACATATATATAGCATAGGTCGTTTTTAGTTTTTATTATTCTATATTTTATGGTGTTTGGTACCTGGGGTGTTTCTCTTTCCAGTCTCCTGTAAAGTGTGACTCTAATAACAGTACTGTGCGTGGATGTTGGAGCTGTGGAACCTCCCAAAGGGATTAATAAAGTGGTCTGTCTGTCTGTCTGTCTGTCTGTCAATATGGACAACTGCTCAACCATAAGAAAACGGTGCGTTTTTTTTGCTTATGTTGGGCTGAAACGCTGCTGTGACCAAATTGGGTGGGAGATGAACCTCCTTCAAGACATCTGTGGGAGTCTTTGATATCAGATTACATCTCTCTGGAGAGACTGAGTTTTTGCATTGATGGTCAGAAGGACCTTTTTACAGCAAAGTTTAGCGTGTTTAGTTTAGTGTTAGAATATCTGGGAACTCAGAGTGCGACTGCCTTAAATGCTGGACCTAACAAAGACTTTTTAGATCACTAATGTGGATGTATTTTGGATTTGCTACATATCTCATATAATCTGTATAGAGTATGTACTGTGCTAGACTGTTTTTTTAAATTAAATTAAATTAAATTAAATTAAATTAAATTAAATTAAATTAAATTAAATTAAATTAAATTAAATACTAAATAAATATTTGTACATTGAGACTAGTGTGTGCACAGGCGTCCGCTGTGTTCGCACGTGGCATGACACTTATCACCCATAATCCTTCATTATTTGGTGTACTCGCGATATGTGTGCCTGTACATGTATTTTTCAGTCTTTATGCAGGCGTAGGCGATGCGGTTTAGGCATTTTAGTATAGTGTGCTGGCATAAAATGCCCCCCATACGATTGTGTGTGTGTGTCTGTGTGAGTCTCACCCTGCAGGAGAGCTGCTGCTCTAATTTGATCAAAGATGATGAACGATCAATTTCCACTTCGCCTCCAACACTCACCTCCTCTATAACCTGCATACAGAGCAGCTGATTAACATGAAAATAGACATAAACAGTATTATAACCTGAGGGAGAATATATGAATGTATGAAAATGGTATCTGAAAAAAATAACGGGAAGTGGAAGAAGAACTAATTTGAACTGAAATTTGTGTCACTTTCCACAGTACATAGAGCAGGGGTCTCAAAGTGGCGGCCCGGGGGCCACATGTGGCCCTCCAAACAATATCAACTTGTAACAAGTAATTTCTATATGTTTTTATTTTTAAATGAATAGATTAATTTAGCATCATAAATATGTTTTTTTTATTGTTGCATATTAAAACAACCACAGTGGACCAATGTGCTGTACAGAATAATGGATAAAAGACAGAATTGTTTACCATCTGCTGCCTCCATCATTAAGTTCAAATGTGTCCCCATGAGCTAAAAAAGCAGATTTCCTCTATTTACTTTACAAACCACCATTTCCGGTCAGAAAAGACAGCAAACATATTATAATAATACACAATATTTTTAATATATAAACTTAAGATGGCTACATTTTTATTGCAGTAAAGTATTTCGTTAAGTGGCTAAAATCTGGCAGCCATTATTTCAGTGACAATGAACCTTTGTATATATGTAGGGTTCTCAATGTGGGCACACACAAGGCTACACTATCCCTCTTATTTAATCTTTTTTTTTTATATTGTACTGTATGTTGAACTTTGATCCATGAAAATAAATAAAAGTTTTGGATGTTTTGTGTGCTGCTGACCTTCCTCCATTCGTCGGCCTGCTGGAAGGTACTGTAGCCCAGCACCAGTGTCTCTGAGCCCAGTAGAACCAGTTTGAGCTGGTGCTGGATCTTCCTGTTGCTCTTTGACTTGTAGACAAGCTGGCAGCCAAGCAGGCTCAGCTCCAGGTGTGGTAGCAGGTCTCGGGCACACTTATAACACTGACACAGAAATAAATCATTAATTTGAGTTTTTTTCCAGTGCCATCATGGTTTTTGAAACAACAAGTAACCATGTCTGGAAGAGTGGGGTTTGGTCTGATTGTGAAACCATCCACTGCATGTCTACTTAACCTGCAACCATGCACCTGTTTCTGTTTGTCTATTTTAGTACTCTTCTCTCACTATGAACTGAACTGAGGATAAGTTAAAAAGAGGTTAAAAGCCACTAAACTTAACACAAAAAAACTTATAAATGATGAGGAACTGTATAAAGTACAGCTGTGGTTCCCAGAGTCTGTAAGAGCAGAATGGGAGGCAGAGCCTTCGGTTACCAGGCTCCTCCTCTCCTGTGGAACCAGCTTCAAATTACAGTTCGGGAGGCGGAGCCTCTCTCTGTATTTAAAGTTAGACTTAAAACTTTCCTTTTTGATAAAGCTTATAGTTAGAGCTGGTTCAGGGAAACCTGGACCAGCTCTTAGTTATGCTGCTATAGACCTAGACTGCTGGGGGATTTTCCTGTGGTGCACGCACATTCACTCTCTCACACTCAGGATATGAATATGACTTTTTATATGTCATTAACCTTGTCTCTTTCCCTCCCTAGTTTGTGTCTTTCCTTTCTTCCCTTTCTCTCTCTCTCTCTGTATTCTCATCTTGCAGGATAGTGATAGCCTAAAAATCCAGTTTTTGAGGCTATTGCTATCATACCATTACCATACCATCACCATTATTATTGTGCTATATTTCAGTCGATATCAATATAATTTTTAACAATACTCTCTTCTGTGGCCACACGGTGGTCTAGTGGTTAGCACTTTCGCCTTGCAGCGAGAAGACCCGGGTTCGAGCCCCTGCATGGAGTTTGCATGTTCTCCCCGTGTGTGCGTGGGTTCTCTCCGGGTTCTCCGGCTTCCTCCCACAGTCCAAAAACATGCAATGTGGGGAATAGGTAAATTGGACACTCTAAATTGACCATAGGAGTGAGTGTGAGAGTGAATGGTTGTTTGTCTCTAGTTGTGTGTGGCCCTGCGATGGACTGGCGAACTGTCCAGGGTGTACCCCGCCTATTGCCCGATGTAGCTGAGATTGGCACAGCAACCCCCGCGACCCTCTGGTGGAGGATAAAGCGGTTAGATGATGACTGATGCTTTATAAATTACATTGTATTGCTATAAACATGTAATCATTGACTGTATAAACGTGTAACTTGATACAGTTGTTGTGTATCTGTTCCTGGTCTCTCTCTCTCTTCTGTCTCTACCTCATCTCCCTCTTGTCCTTTCTCTCCCCCCTTTCTGTCCCCCACCTCTCCACTGTCCCCCATTTTCCTTTTATCCCAACCAGTCGAGGCAGATGACCGCACATCTCTGAGCCTGGTTCTGTCAGAGATTTCTTCTTCTGTTAAGAGGGAGTTTTTTTCTCTCCACTGATGCCTGGTGTTTGCTCGTTGTGTGAACTGTTGGGGTTCTCTACTCTCCTTGATGTTGCCCATGTACAGTGCCTTGAGATAATGTATGTTATGATTTGGCGCTATACAAATAAAATTGAATTGAATTGAATTGAAATAGTGACAGCAGTACCGTAAAAAATAGTAAATTGACATGCTTATTTTGCAATAAACTACTTGAACTCTGGATCAAAAAGAGTTAATAAACAAGTGTCACTGCAGGGGGTGCTGCTGTTGAGCAAAAACTACATAGTGTTGGTTTATCACATGTTGATTCACTCAGTCCTCACCAGCAGCATGTTGTTCTTGATGATGAACAGCTGTTTGGTCCACTGTCCCAGCCACTTTCTCCTCCACAGGTAACCACAGAGGCGAGACTCAGGGGCGGGCCTTAGGCATGGCTGAGAGGCACTCCACTGGATGTAGTGAGCTTTGTCCTTTACAAGCTCCTCCCCCTCATTGTCCTCATCGTTGTCCTCATCACCATAGGACTCGTAGTGACTGCTGTCTGATTCCGCCTTCTCTGTAGATGGAGGTTGTTGTTATTATGTTCATCAGAAAAGAGATGAACATTATCTCTCCATGTGTGTACTGCATGTGTGTGTAGATACCAGTGTTTGACATGGTTGTGTCAGCAGGTATGTAGGGTTCTGCCTCCTCATATGTATCTTCATCATCATCTCCTAAACCTCCTGCTGGGAGGGGTGGCACTGTTGGGCCCTGATTCTAAAATGAAAGGAAATGAGGATGAGTATGTGAAGCCACAGTTCTGGATAGTCTGAATGCTGAGGCTCATGAATAATGTAGTACATCTGGCGTTTCTAACCCTAAATTCAGGCCCTTCTAAATGGTCAAATAGTAAATCTAAAGGGATTGTCAGTTTATTTATGCACCCAAATAAGAAAAAATTCAGTTTCTTCACTGTAAATGGAGGTCCAGGGCTGAAAAATTCTAGAGGGGAATCCATTTCCCATTATGCACTAAACATACCTGAGAAAAAATACACAGTCAACTGCTATAAGCTACATCAAACACGGAGTGATGTGGAAACAGGGACATTCAGGGGAAAAACTGTATATGAACAAGATTTTCTAGGAAATCTTCTTGCTGTGTGTGTGTGCGCACGTGTGTGTGTGTCTGTGAGGTCACGTGTTCTGTCAATACATCACGTAGACCAGATGCTAATCAGCTCCCATCACTGACCACTTCCTCTCCTGGCAGAGCTCTCAGCCAATAGGAGGAGAGACAGAGGGGAGCTGACTTGTACATGTAAACACAGTACATCCTGTCACTCCCTCTGTGACACACACACACAGCACATAGTAACTCTGTTGTCTCCTCACAAACCTCAGGACTCAGTCTGTCATTATACTGACCCACATCACAACAGACCAGCTTCCTCCTCCTCCTCCTCCTCCTGTTTTCTTTCTTCTACTTTTCTTTAACCTCTAGAAGAAACTATCATGAGCATGGCCAGATTAACCTCACCAGTGGTGTGGGGGTACAAAACCTGCTTCTGGGCCCCTAATGACTTCCACTGTGACCGCTGTAGTTACTTCCCACCACAAGTGAAATTTGTAAGTAAGTTGTTCACTTACTTTCTAGGGCTTTGAACCATAGTTCGTGGGTTAGGATTAGCCTGGTTTAAGGTTTTAGCCTGTATTAAAAATCTGTGATCTCCACACCACACTTGTCGCTGCAGGGGGTGACTGAGGGGGACCAATGTTAAGAAAGTTTTGGAATTGTAGAATCAAACTCTCACAAAGTGACACTGCTACTTCCCACAGCTGGCTCAAACCAGAATACTGCATGAAGTGTTAAACCTGATCTCCTCCCCCATCATATTGGTTTTCACACATTCAGATTGTATTCTCAAAACATCAGGTGTCCCTGATGATGGTTGTGAGTTGACTATTTCTGGTGCTCACAGGACTGGGCAGTATTAGTAGTAGATTAGTAGTAGTAGTAGTACCACTAATCTGCATGAGCATGCTGTTACTGGGATCTACTATACATACATACATATATATATATGTATGTTATTTAATTTTAGAATACATATATGTATATATATATATATGTATATATATATATATATATATACATATATATGTATTCTAAAATTAAGACACAGATTGCCTTTAAGGTAAAATTTCTGGAAGTGAATGTAAGTCATTGTAATGTCCTCTTTAGACATGATGACTTACTCCATTCTTCAGCCAAATGGAGGAGTCCTGCCTTGAGTTCAGCTCAGGGAAACAAACACCATCTGGAAGAAAAAAATATATGTAAATACTGTAAATTCTGTATGTGTTTTATGAGTATTATGTGTATAGCCCAGGGTCAAGCCAGCTGTATAGCATGTTTTCAGCCAAGAGTACTGACTGTACTGATAAAGTGGGACATCACGTCCCACTTTACCTTTCCCAGGTGAGTCTGCGAGCTTGTTGCAAGGCGATGATGATGGACAGCTCATGATCATGTATTCAGCATCTTCCACTGCAAACACAACAAACACACTCGTCTGCAGCAGTGGATGTAAGGAGTTTTAACAACAGGTACAATTTTTTTTTCTGCAAGGAGCACACATTTTCAGTAGTAGTAGGTGTGATGATAATAGTAGTAGTATTATTAGTCTGTTGCTTTGTCAGTGGTAGTATTAGTAGTAATTTATGTAGCTGCTAGTTCTAGTACGATTAGAGTCGTAGGGCTGGTGGTGGTGTTACCTGGGTTTTCATTAGTCTGCAGTTTGGACAGCAGCTCTGAGATGGATTTCTTCTGAGCCTGAGCAATGTTGCTCAGGTTCTCTGAGTCTAGAGCAGACAGGAAGGACTGCAGATCCAAAATCAATTTGCCCAGCACTACAGAGAGACATGTGGATGGACTGAATTAAAACTGAAAACTGAATTAATTATCAAATTAAATGTACATTTACATTTTAAAAAATAAATTAAAAAAACACATTTAGAGTTAACTTCTCTCTCTCACACACACACACACACTCTCTCTCTCTCTGTCTGAATGCTGACTGTGTTTAAGCTTCAAAAGAATAAAATAGCTGAAATCATTAAAAGGCAATTAAAGGCATTAAAAGACACCTCTCACTTCATATTATTATTTCACTGTCAATACAGATACAAGAAAACTCACATTTTACAACAATATCAAAATGAACACTTGAGGCAGATAAAGAGGTTCGTAAAAATGTTAGCCCAGGTTATAGACAAATATTTAAAAAGATAAAACAATTCAGGATCTCTGATCAGCAAGAGATGGACATAATGCCAAGATCCAAGGATTGAGAAGTCAAGAAGTGACATGTAAGACAAAGAGATCAGATCAGGAATGAATGGTCTATTGGTATCCTTTTTTCATGACAGGCATTATCTGCATGCACATTGTGTAACCGTCAATGCTGTTTGCTCCCAGGTCATAGAAGAACAGGGTTCTTTTTGTCTTAATAATCAGTTTGCATTTGGCAGCTGGGATTAAACTATTGAAGTCAATAGAAAGCTCATCGTAATCACTTCTCACAACTTTTGTATAGACACTTAACTCATGGAAGCTACATTTTAGCAAAAGAAGACTTTAGTTTTGTGGTATTTGTTGTAGAAGAGGTTATGTGGTGAAAACACAGTACACAACCTCAGGATTGAAACATAACAAACAAATGACTGGACCTGGTCTGGTGAAGATTCTCATCACAAGGTCTGACCTTCACATGTTAACTGATGTGACAGGACACACACTGATAAGCAGCCAAATGCTGCTAATGTTTAACACAGCATAAAGACTCTGAGTGTGTGTATTACTTCACATTAAAAAACTCAAGGTCTCTGTACGACAACAGGGAAACGGGAAGCTAATATTTTCATTGATTTGACTGAAAAAAAAGCAACAGGATTGTGCCTGTTTCATGTAATATTTACCCAGTAAAAATATATATTTTATTATCCCCTAAGAGACCATTTACATGATTTAATTCTCTATGATGTCGGTCATGTTTTCGGATGTTGTTTTAACTTCCTTCTGATAAATCGTTTTATTCCTTTTTGTGTTTCAGCTAAGTGACAACTTGTAACATTACCCTTATGTGAATTCCTTTTCCCACTTTAAAGCCTTCAGAATTGCAATTTGGTCAGCGTTATTGTTCATGTTTTGTGAACTGAATTCTGGGAAAACTGTCAAAGCAGATTTGTCTATATTAGCAGCTGTATAGACTACAGAGACTATATGATAGTTCTATTGAGTATTTGCAGGTAAACTGTATCAAACACAGTTTGAGATGACCCACATATCTTGTTTACTGCGTTAATGTACAGTAGCTTATGAGATGTAGATCAGAGAAGGTTTAGTTTGATGTAGAGACCCCAGGTCTACTTTGCTTGGCCCCTGAAATCTCTTATAGCACCCTTGATCATCAAGGACCATTAGGGCGAACCCACCAAGAAGCTGTTAATGAACTCCTCAAACCTTGCTCAACTGTTTGTATTGTGTTACTGTCTATACAATATATATAGACGATATATTCCCATCACTCGTAACAGTTATGACTGACAGGCGACTGGAACAAGACCCGATGTGCTGAAGTGAATGAGCCTCCAAACAGAATGAACACAGGGAGGTGAAATGTAAAAAATGCAGAAAGAAAGAAAAAAAAACCCAAACAGTTAGCAACTGTGTGAAGCTTCATTCACACAGACAGAGTGAGTCCATTCACACACTGAGCTGAGTGGGAGATAGGGGTTAAACATTTCTCATTAACTCTTCTGTGCTGATTTTAACAATCCTGCATCTCTGCTTATGAGTCTGCTGCTGTTTTAAACTGTACATAACTCACACACCCACAACACATCAGAGAAAACAACAGAGAAAGAGGACAGACAGACCACTGCTCGACATACAGAGAACTTATCTGTCCATCAACATTGCTTCCTGTGTGAGGCTTTTATGTTGAAGAAAACACACAGGCGCACACACACACACGCACACAGGCACACACACACACGCACACACACACACACACAAGCACACACGCAGACACACACACACAAGCGCGCACACACACACACAGTGAATAAGACTCACTGACTAATGGCTGACAAATCAATAACAACATCAACAATAACCAAATCAAAACTAAATTTGTGCTGTTTTTTGTTCATTTGCTGTTTGAGTAACTATCATTTAAAAAAGAAAAAAGTTGATGTACTGACATAACATAAACACTTTGAGGGAATATCTCACATCTGAGTCTGAAAACCAGAGTAAAAGAAACATGCGTGCTTGTGTGTTTGTGTGTGTGTGCGTGTGTGTTTCAGGGTGTGGGGCAGCTCTCTCTTTCATCTGCTCATTGTTAAATTTAGTACAGAAACAGAAACATTTACATCACTGAGCTGCTGTTTCCTCAGACTCTAAACCTCATTTGTTTCATTAATTTTTCTTATGCGTCAGTGACTCACACAAGATTCTCAAGCAGTGACAAGGAGCAGGAAGTTTTCCCTCTGTCACATTAGTCACACACACACACACACACACACACACACACAGAAAAATGTAAACAGTATAATACCTCAGTCTCCTGAGAGCAGCCAGAGGAGGAAGTGTAAATGATGAAGAGGAGGAGGAAAGATGGGAGTTTCTGATTGTTATGTTGCTGCAGTTAACATACCATCAGTGTGATAAAGGGTCACTGAGTGTAACTCATTTAACTCACAGATGCTTGTGAGACCTGTCAACAAATTCACGGAAAATCCAGATAGTATATACATATATGTATAGAAAAAACATAGAAAAACAGGGTTTTTTTTATATAAAAAAGTACAGTACAGTCAAATGAGATCTTATGTATCAAGTTGTGAATTACTTGTTTTTTAAAAGTTATTGGATGTATTTCATATATTCCCGTAATTCTAATTCTAGAATAATCATTTAAGAAGATTTTGTCAGTCACAAAAGCTTTAAGATAAATAAAGCAAACATTTTTAATTGAATTTAATTGAATTTAATTTAATTAATATGGTGTGATAACGTAAACGATAAAGTAAAAACAAAATTATGTGCAGAGCAGCTAACAGTAAAAGCATCACAAGATTGAAAGGAAATAAGGTCATTATTATTCCACAGAATAAAAACGATAGTTAAAGGTACATCAATTCAGTAAATCTATTTTCAAGTGTTTTGCAATTCAAAACGAATTCACATTTTCATGTAATGTAAATTATGTTGCATTGTTCGAGACAGAGACACGTTTTGAATTAAAGTATTTTTCCCACATATGAAACATCTGAAAACATTCTTTTTTTTAAATAAATATGATTTTGTGCATTCCATATTTTACAACTTACATAAATGATGCATCAAGAACTATATGAGCCACAATCTGTCAAACTTTTACTTTCACATAATACATCGAGATCATTTTACCTTCTGATAATTCATCAAGGAGTCCCTCGTCTAGAGTCAAATTACTATAAAAACCTGATTTTCTTTCCCATAAAACAGTTTTGTTATTATTTTTGATGTACTACTCCTTTGTGTAGTGCTGCTGCTGAGATCATGAATGAGCTCTCTACCTTTCTGTTTGTCCATGTCTGTCTGTGTTTGGCCTCAGTCACAGCTCCTCTTCAGTCTCATATCTCCACCAAAGATTATGGACCACAAAATCACAGACAGATCTGCTCCTGTTTTCTCCTCACTCTAACTCACAGAGTCCTTGACACTAGAGGGAGGAGAGAGGGGATGGACCAGGACGCTCATTATGCATGAGGGGAGGGAGGCAGGCAGGGAACAATAGCATCCTCTATGAACTCACTCTCCTGCATGAGAGTCCAAAGAGAAGGTCTTGATCCACTGCTGCCTCTAATGGTAAGTGTAAATGTGTTATTTTTCGACTTCAGTGTTTTAGGGGCTTTTGTTTGGGTTAAGCTTAGTGTTAGCTCCTGTTCCCACAAGATAAAAACACATTTTTTCTCTCTGGTCTTTTCAAACTTCAATGTCCACACATTGTAGACTTATGCTGATATAGATTTCATTAGAGGAGTCTTTTGTCTGTTTTACCCTAATCTTCAGTTTCCATAAGATGAAGTGGCAGACATATTCTTAAAATATTGTACAATTAAGCTGGTGTAAATTTTTTTTATCAAATTACACTTCTGTGAAGTTGCTAAAAAATGGTGAATCAGATGAGACGAGCACCATGGTTTAACTCCAATACTCGTGCTCTTAAACAAACGCTACGTAGATTAGAAAGAAAATGGCGTTCCAATAACCTAGAGGAATTTTATATAGCCTGGAATGATAGTTTTTTAGCTTACAAAAAAGCTAGAGCTGCCTATTACTCTTCTTTAATTGAAGAAAATAAGAATAATCATAGATTTCTTTTCAACACTGTAGCCAGGCTGACACAGAGCCTTAGCTCCACTGAACCATCTATTCCTTTAACAATTAGCAGTGATGACTTTATCAACGTCTTTGTGAATAAAATAACATCAATTAGAGAAAAAATTGATCATCTCCTCCCTCATATTGGGACTGACTCATATTCTAGCACAAGAGCTTTAGAAGCACCAGGTGCACAGTTAGACAGTTTCTCCCCTATAGATCTCCCTGAGTTAACATCATTAGTTTCATCATCCAAGCCATCAACCTGTCAGTTAGATCCTATCCCCACCAAACCGTTTAAAGATGTGTTTCCTTTAACTAACAGCTCTATATTGACTCAAATTAATCTATCCTTATTAACTGAATATGTGCCCCAAACATTTAAAACAGCAGTTATTAAACCACTTCTCAAAAAAGTGACCCTTGGCCCAGATATTTTTGCTAATTATCGACCTATATCTAATCTTCCCTTTGTTTCTAAAATCTTAGAAAAGGCAGTTGCTAATCAATTATGTGAATATTTGCACATTAATGGCCTGTTTTCAAGATTTTCAGTCAGGTTTTAGATTAAACCATAGCACAGAAACAGCACTAGTTAAAGTTAGTAATGATCTTCTCTTGGCGTCAGATAATGGTCTAGTTTCTTTACTTGTCCTGTTAGATCTTAGTGCTGCATTTGACACCATTGATCATAATATTCTACTGCAGAGATTGGAGCGGACTCTTGGTATCACAGGTGCTGCCCTCTGCTGGTTTAAATCATACTTATCTGATAGATTCCAGTTTGTTCATCTTAATGATAAAGCCTCACTATAAACAAACGTTAATTGTGGAGTTCCACAAGGCTCAGTGCTTGGGCCTATACTTTTTACCTTATATATGCTTCCTCTAGGGAACATTATTAGAAAGCACAACATACACTTTGATTGTTATGCAGATGACACACAGCTATATTTATCAATGAGGCCGGATGAAATAAATCAGGTTGTTCAACTCCAGGAATGTCTCAGAGACATTAAGTCGTGGATGACCTGTAACTTTCTACTTTTAAACTTTTATACTCGGCCCTAAACACCTCAGAGAAAAACTTTCTGACCACATTGTCACTTTAGATGACATCACCCTGGCTTCCAGTTCCTGTGAGGAACCTTGGAGTTACTTTTGACCAGGAAATGTCATTTGATTCACACATAAAACTAATTTCCAGAACAGCCTTCTTCCACCTGTGGAACATTATGAAAATTAGAAACATTCTGTCTTTACAGAATGCTGAAAAACTAGTTGAAGCTTTTGTTACATCTAGATTAGATTACTGTAACTCCTTATTATCAGGATGTTCCAACAAGTCTGTTAGAACCCTTCAGTTAATTCAAAATGCTGAAGCATGAGTTCTGACAGGAACTAGAAAGAGAGACCATGTAACTCCAGTGTTAGCTTCTCTACACTGGCTCCCCGTACAGTTTAGAATTCAATTTAAAATCCTACTCCTCACGTACTTAATGCACTTAATGGTCAGGCCCCTTCATACCTGAAAGACCTAGTCTTACCCTATCACCCTAACAGACCACTTAGGTCACAAAATACAGGTTTACTTGTGGTTCCCAGAATCTGTAAGAGCTCCTATGGAACCAGCTTCCAATGACAGTTTGGGAGGCGGAGCCTCTCTCTGTATTTAAAGTTAGACTTAAAACTTTCCTTTTTGATAAAGCTTATAGTTAGAGCTGGTTCAGGGAAACCTGGACCAGCTCTTAGTTATGCTGCTATAGACCTAGACTGCTGGGGGATTTTCCTGTGGTACACGCACATTCACTCTCTCACACTCAGCATTTGATTATGACTTTTTATATGTCATTAACCTTGTCTCTTTCTCTCCCTAGTTTGTGTCTTTCCTTCCTTCCCCCTCTCTCTCTCTGTATTCTCATCTTGCAGGTTACAGGATCAAGATCCAGTTTATATATTCAGGCTATCCATATCATCACCATTATTATTGTGCTATAATAAAAAAGTCGATATCATTGACTGTATAAACTTGTAACTTGATACAGTTGTTGTGTATCTGCTCCTGGTCTCGCTCTCTCTTCCGTCTCTACCTCATCTCCTTTCTATCCCCCCTTTCTGTCCCCCACCTCTCCGCTGTCCCCCATTTTCCTTTCACCCCAACCGGTCGACGCAGATGACTGCACATCTCTGAGCCTGGCTCTGTCAGAGATTTCTTCCTGTTAAGAGGGAGTTTTTTCTCTCCACTGATGCCTAGTGTTTGCTCATTGTGTGAACTGTTGGGGTTCTCTGCTCTCCTTGATGTTGTCTATGTACAGTGCCATGAGATAATGTATGTTATGATTTGGCGCTATACAAATAAAATTGAATTGAATTGAATTGAATTGAATTGAATTGAATTGAATTGAATCGAATCGAATCGAATCGAATCGAATCGAATCGAATTGAATTTAAATGATTTTTTCCCCCTTGTGTTTCTGCTGGTTGACATGTTTTCAGTGAGTGCATGTCTGCTGACTTCTGAGCAAATAAACAGCCCAGTCATCTCTGACTAGTGTGTCAGTAACTAACATAAACACACTTAAATGGCGTGAACTATGACTTAGTACTTTGTCTTATTTTTGTTGATCATATGCAGACGTGTGTGAGAGGAAGTTAAACACAGTGTTCTTAAAGCAAAAAAAAGCTCTTTATTGTACCTCCTGCAATCATTCACATCACCATTCATCTGTTACATTACCTGTATCCACATGTGACAACTACACAAGAATTATCATTCAGTGATTCAGTATGTACAGCTGCAGCAGGGTGACTACAGCTGTGTCACTGTCAACTTCATTATATCAAACCATTTAAATAAAGGTTAAAACAAATGTATGTGAGATCTTCATGTAACATAATGCATACAGCAGTTCCATGAGCCTATCAGACATGTCGACAGTGATGTTGCATTGTGACATCAACCTGCAAGAAAAGTCGATGAAAAAAACCTTGAAATGTACAAAACACAGAACAATCTTTGTGTCATCATGGTGTTAGTCACGGCAAAGCCACTTCCGGTCTCTAATACAAAACACAACCAATCAAAGCATGAATCCTCTCAGTGTCTCCAAACAATGTTAGAATCAAGAAATTAAAAGAACAATGTAAATTGTCTCAGCGTAAAATGAATAATGTGCATTTACTCAAAAAAAATCAAATATCCTTTCTTTTTTATTTTTTTCCAGTCTTCTCTTGTTCCACAGATACAGGAAGCATGAGGTGGTAAGGTGTGTGAGGCAGACATGGAGGTGAGAGTGAGCTCATGTCAAACAAAAACAGGGTAAATTACTGTAAGCACATGAGAACTGAATCATCAGATCAAATAAGAGAGTAAATACCAGTGCAGCCTCACTTAAAAGAGGCATACAGTGCTGAAGCAAAGACTTTAGTCATAAGTCAGCAAGTTTGCAAGTCACGGAAAAAATTGCAGAGAAATGAATGAATAAATTAAGTGCAACCAACAGCTTGAATCAAGTGATACAGTACTTTCAGAATTTACCAGGTCATTCAACTTCCTTGTTCACTTTAAGCCCCACGCCTTCCTTTGTCAGGTCTTGCTCAATTGGGGTTTTGCACATACAACGCCTGTCTTCAGTTTCTAATGCATCAACAAACAATAAACGACAACTTTCATGACAGGTAAACACGTCAGGTAAATTATTCACTTCAGTTTAAATGTTTAAATTTTGAGTGAATGATGTGAACTTGGCGTCACCTGGTTCAACCAACAGTAAAACTGCATCTACACATGTCTGTTTTGACTCTGTATGAAACTTCATTGCTTGAAATATTTGCCTCACGTTAGGTCACATCAACAAGTGAAGTCCCTTGAAATGGACAACAAACTCAGTCAGATCCATCTCGTTCCACCTTCACATGAGCTCACAACTGCTTTTACTGCCACAGAGATGCTTGAGACTCTTATAAAGAAGGCATTCATCAATTTATAATGTGACTTTTGCTTAATGGTGATTTCCCATCATTCCTCTTGTATATCCATGGAATTAATTTTAGCCGCTTTCCATTCTTTCACGTTGTTTTTCTTTAAAGTGACAATAGATAATTTGATGATTTTACTTGTCAGAGTTTCAATAACAAGAACATGGTTTTAAAAAATAGCTGCACGTCATTTGGTCGCTAAGCAACACTAGCCAATGCTAAATGTTTGCAACCTGCTAAATGAACAAACCAGAGCCACGTGGAGACAGGGTTCATTGTATAGTGAAGTATAGTGAGTGATTCCAGATACAGCCTCCACCTCTGCTCTGGTTTGATGTTTATTGTCATTTAAGTGTGTGTGTGTGTGTGGCAGTGATCTTTGCTGAACTAGAAAGACATACAAAAGTCTTTGTTAAACTTCTCACTGTCTCTAAAAGAGTATAATAGTTAATAGTTAATAGTTAATTTGCTGTGTTTTGAATTAGCTGCTGTCAGTGACTTACTTATGTTAAAGTCTTATTAAGCTCCAACAGTTGTCATACAAAAGTGCTGTAGTTTGAACGTGGCCTAAATATAGGAGTTACATTGTATCCCACAAAGCTTGATCCATAGGAGCCACAACTCAGAAAACACCAGGTTGGGCATCAGCATATATGCACATGCTGCATCACTTCTTCTAATAAAGAAGTGACGCAGTATTAGCCAGAGTTAGCTTGTAAGCAACTAGGCAACTTATTGTTGGAAAGCTTATAAGTAAAAAAAAATGTGTACTGCAAGTTCTATGGCTTTATTACAGGTTTAACCCAAGTGATAAGTGGTTGTGATGTCGCACGTAACAATGTGAACCCCTGTTCTGAAACCTTGAGTCGAAATTTGCCTCATGTTTTGAAATTTGCAAATGTCACCTCATATGTGCCATACTTTATCATTTAGTTTGCTGTAAAGGAAAAATAATTTACAAAATGTTGAGTGAGTGAGTGAGTAAGACCATTAACTTCTGTTATTGATGTTATACATCAAGTGAGAAGTCTAATTTTCCCTTAGACTTCCATTCAAAGTCACCCCCTGGTGGCTATTTAATATATTCTTATATTCTTAGAAGTCTATGTCCATTTATTTAATATGTGTACGGTTTAACCTGAGTCAGGCCGTACAAGAAAGATAGAAATCATCACTCAAATCATCACATTCCACAGGAGTAGATTCATACTGTTAAAATGCATCATTTGTTATTGGTATCAGATCTGTATTAATAATTATGGTGGCCTGGAAGTGCAAACCAGTATTACAAAATATTACAAATACCAAAACAAATGAGCAAAAGTTAAAACAAATTTACAAAATGCAAAACACTTTTACAAATCCTGAAACAAATTTATAAATGCCACAGTCCTTACAGAAGGGAATGTTTTGCATTTTGTAAATTTGTTTCGGAAAATGTAAACTTGTTTCAAGTTTTATCAATTTGTTTCTGTATTTGTAAATTTGTTTTAGGTTTTGTAATGCTGGTTTGCACTTCCAGGCCACCGTAAATAATGGGCGAAAGACAACATCACTGACAGCAGCTTTAAAATGTCACATGTTTACACTTGTTGTTCAGATGAGGGTGATAATGGTCTGTGATTCTAATAGTTTTGTTCAGAGTCGTGAGGGATGTATGGGAGTGTGGGACATGGAGTCTCAGCAACAGTCAGAAGAGACAGAACTTCTTCTTCAACTCATTCCTCTTCCAGAGAGAGAGGCAGTCGAACTCCTCAATGGACATGCCGAAAATACTGAAGAACTCGTCCTGAGAGAGGAGTCTCTGCAGGGACAAGAGACATATAGAAAAAAGCAGAGAGAGAAATTAATACCATTATTTAATACAGTGAGGAGCATAGAAAAACTGCTCTTTGCTTCTTATAATAATATTTTCCATAATAATAATAATGTGTTCCCAACAAATGTGAAGCTGTTTTCCATGACACATTTAGTGAGGGCTGCATCAAGTTAACACAAACTGCAACTCATGGGCCAGTGCTTAGCGTTAACTACATTAGTGACGTGTGAGGAACAGCTTGAATCAAGTGACACACACATATAGTAGCTACTAGGTAGTCCCCTCATTTTCTGTCCTGTCCTTCATTCTTCATCTGGTAAATGACCTGTATTAATAAAGTGGTTTTCTACTGGGCAGTCCAAGGAAAGAATTTGGGCTTGTTACGGGACGGGCCAGCAGCTGGGGTGCCCTTGAGCAAGGCACCCAACTCCCCCATTGCTCCCTGGGCACAGTTATGTGCTGCCGACTGCTCCTGTACCTGGCTTGTGTGTGTTCACTAGTGGTGTGTGATAAGGATGGGTTGAATGCAGAGGACACATTTGTAGATAGATAGATAGATAGATAGATAGATAGATAGATAGATAGATAGATAGAGTTTCACATTTGTAAAAGCTTCCTAAAGGCCATTAAAAGCCCGGAGAAATCTTATTTTCCAGAGTGATGTCACAGCTTTGTGAACCGTACAATGTGAAAACTTTATGAGAAATGTGATTAAATGAAGGCAATGATGGGTTTTGGGATTATTATATTAACCATAAATTGTAATGATACGTTAGCTTTATTTGTAAACCACCTACAAAAACAGTTAGAAATGTGAACTTTGAAATTTAAAAGTATGTAAAATTTAAAATACAAAGCATAGCAATGAGACCAAAGTCATATTCATGGTTAATATTCAATGGAATTGTTTTTTTTAATCATCATAAAAGCACTTAATGTTGTCATTATTTTACATTACATTACATGTCATTTAGCAGACACTTTTATCCAAAGCGACTTACAACACTTGGACAATAATATATATAATCCCTGAATTCAACATAATTCCTGTAAAAACACATATAAACTAATAGCCATGGTCAATGCAGGTCAGGTCTGGCGAAAATGCAAAATTGACATAGGTCCCAAACCCGTGCATTGCTCAAGGGCTCAATAGTGCCCCCTAAGGTGAAAACAGAGGCAAAATTGAGTTTTACCGAATTTCCCAAAACCTGGTGGAAAGATGTTATAGACCAAGACAAACAAAAAAGTCGATCGTAACCATGGTCTCAACTCAACAGGAAGTCAGCCATTTTGAATTTTAAACTCGTCCGTTCGAGTAGTCTATTCATTCATTTAGAATTTTGGCAGATTTGGTCCTCCATACAACTATTGCTATTGCAATTTATATCTTTAAAGGCAACATAGACAGGAAGCTCCAATTAACGCTGCTGTTGTGTGTATCTGCATCATTACCTCGCTTATGAAACCCTAAAGTTTCAGAACAAACAGTTCAGCCACTGCTGAGAAAATAGGGTTTTATTGTTTTCCTGGTCTCTGCGAAGCGAATCGGCACTTCCGTATGTTGAGGATGTCATCAGTAATCCTCACCACTCCTCTCACCGTTGTCTATGTACAGTGCCTTGAGATAATGTATGTTATGATTTGGCGTTAAACAAATAAAATTTAATTGAATTAAATGAACCATTAAATTGATCATTTGAACCTGACAGACAGACAGACAGACAGACAGACAGGCAGACGACTTTATTAATCCCTTTGGGAGGTTCCCTCTGGGAAATTAACAGCTCCAACATCCACACACAGCACTGTTAAAATTAGTCACACTTTACAGGAGACTGGAAGAGAGAAAACACCCCAGGTACCGAACACCATAAAATATAGAATAAAATATAGAATAAAATACATTAAGATAAAAATAAAAATAAAATTATGGGCCGCACAACCTGGAAATAAACGCGGAAGTCAGAAACTTTTTTGGCATATGTGCTGGGTGAGCAACTCCATAGCAAGGAATGAACAGAGCCAAAAGGGCGGTGCTCTATCCAGTTCTTACATCCATGGTACCACCCCCAGGTATTTGTAGCACTGCACAGTCTCTACCTTCACTCCCACAATGCAGACTGACTGGCATGGTATTTTGATCTCCTGAACAACACCAATTCATTGGTCTTGGTGGTGTTCAGGAGAAGGCAGTTCCTCATGCTCCAGTCAGTGAAGGCCTCCACAAGGCCCCTGTATCCCCCCCTCCTGTCCACTGTGCACACACGCCACAAATGACTAATTCTAAATTCTGTGACAAAGTGATGTGTTGTAAGGATAGAGTTCTAGTTTGCGAAACTGATTAATGGTACATTTATTTTTTAATATTATTAGGGCCAGAGCCACAAATGGCAGGGGCCGGGACGGCTCCTGGCACAAATTTGTGCGAGGAACCTGAAATCCTTCAAATTATTATTATAATTATTATTATATCCGTGGCTTTCCGGTCATTTTTCAAACTCCTGAAACTTGGCATGCAGGCAGAGGCGGATTAACGCAAAGGCAAACTAGGCACGTGCCTAGGGCCCGATTGGCAGGGGGCCCAGACAGAGGGACAATCAAAACCTAAAAATGACTTGGTCCGCGTTTCAAGACGATTTACACTCCTCGTCCTGATGACGCGACGCTGTCAGGGCGTTCTGAGGACAGTCTGCTCCGATCGACAGTCGTGCTGGGAGCAGGCGGGTGGGAGAAGCCGCAGCGAGTGCACATGTCCACGGCGAGGTCCGGGCGGGGGTTCGCTGTAAACCACCTTCGCCCCGAGCCCTTCCAAGCCGATCTAGAGTCGGTCACGACGCACCACCGGCGGAGGAAATTTCATGTCAAACTTATGTGTGACACTGGACTATAGAAATGACTGAAACGTGACTAAAACTAATAAGCGTTAAAACTAAGACTAAATCTAGAATGGCTTCCAAAAACAACACAGTACACCATCCAGAGAAACATCCAGACCAGTGGAAAAAACTGCTGAACAGTCCAGACCAGGAGCTGAATACCAGAAAATGGAAGAGAGGTGATGCTTGTCCATGAAATAAACCTCTTTACCACGACAGCACAGTTTCTCTTACTGCACATATTATTGGTCTTTGTATATTTGACTACTTAGTAAACTATTCAATTTACTCGTAAGCAAAGACTACGCTATGTAAAATGTGAATTAACTTTTATTAGTAACTTTGGTAAGTTTCAGATTTCAATTCATAAATAAAATCGATGGAGGGGGGCCCAAAAAATACAGTCTGCCTAGTATAGTCCATTTATTTAATCCGGCTCTGCATGTAGGTTAGGTCTGGCGAAAATGCAATATTGGCATAGGTCCCAAACCCGTGCCAGAGGGGGAGCTGTGTATCTGAGAACTGGCCTACCAATTATGTCACTTCCAGGTACCTGGCCAATCACAGGAGTGGGAATGCTCTCGTTGGATCGCTAATCACAACAGTCCACGTTCTCGGGGGGATTGATTTTGGTCTGAAACAGCGTGGCTGACGAGAGCGTCAGTGAGGAGATATTTTGATCGGCTCGTTTGCGGCGACTAGGAGGTTTTTATATGTATATATGTATTGATATTATATATATGTAAGTCAACCATAACTAACATATATGTGCGATACAAGCATTCCATGTCACCTTTAAACATAAATAAAGAGAAGTAAAACAAACAGCTGTGTGGAGTATTTTGAATGTTTTCTTGACACTGATCTTAGAGAAAACAACAACACAAACTAAGACAGTGTTTACCTCTAGTCTGGTTCTGTCCACACCAGGTGGCAGTTTGCTTCGTTCTTTGTGGGTCACCACCAGCATTTCATAAGGGTAAATCTGCAGATATTACATGATAGTGAGACAAGTGTTACACTGTGATGAAAAGTGTGATTAAGATGAACTCACCATTTGAACAACATTGATAATAATAATAACAACAACAATGCTAATAATAATAATAACAATAATAAAAAATAAAAAACACATTACTTTTACCTTATTCTCTAACATGCTGGGGAGCGAGTTTCCTCTGTCCATTCTGGAATCACCGTTCTGCAACACACAATACACAACACACATTTAGAGAAAAAACTGATGTAATGTGCAGACAATGTTGACATAAATCATCGTACTGTACCTGCACACCTGTAGGAAGACAGAGAGAAAAAATATATAAATGAATTATTACTTTCCTTAAAATGAAATTATGCAGATTTAAGGTAAATAATCGGCTTAGCTTTTAAGTTCATCCTCATGCAAAAAAATGGAAGCACTGGACTGCCAGTGAAGAAAAATCTAAGTCTGGTGATAATTTTGACTATTTCTGTCAAAATTAACAATTCATTTCTTAATCTATTTTTAACAGGTGACAAAAGCATATACAGTAAAGGAGATTACAAAGATCATCCTTCTTTTTTTTGTGGGGGGGACTTATTAAAAAATGTTTTTGGTGTTTACAACTCACAACATAAATGATTTATTGTTAACTACTGCTAGTAGTAAATAAAATAAGAAGAGGGCTGCATGTAAGGTAAATAATGCATATAAAAAGATTACACCAATAGAAAATGTTTTTTTTTACGCCAAAAATCTTTTGAATTAAATATCTAATCTTTACCTGCAGGAGTTTTTTCAGAGAACTCTGCTAACTGCAGCTGAAAGGACAGAGACATATGGTCATCACTGTGATCACATGACTCTGCTGTGACTGGACAACTGTGTTCAGTGGATGTCTGTTACTCACCCTGGACAAGCCAGAGGTGGGGAAATACACAGACCTGGAGGTGTTGGACCCTGAGAGAGAGGATGAGGTGAACAAAACTGGTTAAATATACACCCACCACACCTGATTCTTACTCTTGCCTTCTTCCTTCAATGATGAGACGTTGTAGGAAACTCAATGCTAGTTGGCTTTCACAACAAAGATCAAATATTTAAATTTCAGAAACACTTTCTTCATCCTGGGCCACACGGTGGTATAGTGGATAGCACTCTCGCCTTGCAGTGAGAAGACCCGGGTTCGAGCCCCGGTTGGAACAAGGGCCTTTCTGCATGGAGTTTGCATGTTCTCCCCGTGTGTGCGTGGGTTCTCTCCGGGTACTCCGGCTTCCTCCCACAGTCCAAAAACATGCAATGTGGGGAATAGATAAATTGGACACTCTAAATTGACCATAGGAGTGAGTGTGAGAGTGAATGGTTGTTTGTCTCTATCTGTGTGTGGCCCTGCGATGGACTGGCGAACTGTCCAGGGTGTACCCCGCCTATCGCCCGATGAAGCTGAGATTGGCACAGCACCCCCCGCGACCCTCTGGTGGAGGATAAAGCGGTTAGATGATGACTGACTGACTGACTTTCTTCATTCTTTGTTCTCCTCCTGCCTCATATCTGCTTCTTCCACATGCATATTTACTCCTGCTCCCTCCATTTTCCTGCCTCCTTTTTGCATCTGCTTCTTTTTTCCATCCTACTTCCATTTTCATATTACCTTGCTCTTGGCTTTTTCATCTTTCCCCTTGCCTTCTGTTCTTTCTTTCCTGTCTCATTTCTCCCACATGATCCTTAATTTTTATGGTTTCATTACCCCTTCATATTTTCTCCCATTTCTGCCTCTGTCTTTCTGCCTTCCTCCTGTAAACTAACAGTATATTCTGTTCATCTGACATTCTGTTCACTGTAGCCGTTCATGGTATGTGATGAATATAGACATGGAATATGGAAACAAATCCAGTGAAACATCAATAAAAACAATCCTGCCTTGTGTGTGTGTGTGTGTGTGTGTGTGTGTGTATATGAATGTAACATGTAACTGTATCCTCCTGTCCAGGAGGAGGCACTGTTGCATTTAGTCACGTGGCCTATAAGGGGCCATTACCTTCCTCTCTTTTTGTTTTTGTTATTGGTACCTGTCACTCACTGAGAGCGACATGTAAAATTGTTCAATAAAAAGTTAGGGCGAACTTGATGACAGAAGAGACAAACGTCCGAACGTATGTTTCATCCACTAGAATGAAACGGACGCAGAAGAAATAAGCCTACCTGTTAACAATATACATATGAACGCAATGACATTGTTATTCACGGACTTCAGAGACAGCTTACATTTATTGAATTTAATGTAAGAGCAGGGTGTTCGCGTTACAGAGCCTCGCTCCATTACACCGGAACTACATTACCTACGTTTGCGAGGTAACGTTAGAATTTTTAGCATTGTAGCTTTGATGTACAACGTTTTAATGTGATAAAATTAATCAACACATCCTGCAAGCTGCCACAGCGGGTGTCAGTCTGAGTCAAGGCTGACACCTGCTGTGAATGCAAAACACCAGTTAACCAGTTAGCCTCTGGTGCTAACTGATTAGCCTCCAGTGCTAAGCACTGCAGGTTGCTCTGGGTGACGCTTGCGCAGAAGTAAATTATTTGTGAATATTATTGCTGCATATCTATGGACACTGATGACATGGTATTTACTTCGTAGACATGCTAAGAAGGAGGAGAATAATGTATATAATATATATATATACATATATATGATACATTTTTAAAATAAAATCCTAATATTGTTTTTTTTTTATTATTATTGTTATTATTAAAAAAGCCTGTCTTGATCCTTGAAATGTTTTCAAGTCACAGCTTGATTTGGTCCAGGAATTATCAGCCTGTTTGGTGTCTTGATACAGTGTACGTGTGCAGGTTTACACACATGTTTAATAAAAGTCTTTGATGATCCCATTTTATCATGTCATTTTATTTTAGTAAGATTTGGTTTATTGGAGTGAGGTAAATTAAACCTATACAGTGTAAATAATTAATGGGCCATTTTGTACAAAAATTGGGCCTCAATGTCAAAAAGGTTAAGAACCCCTGGTCTGATTATTGAAACAGACACTGCTCCTATAGCTCTCTCTTCTTGTAAACTGTTCAACTGCTGTTTTCAGCTGATAATATAAAATTTAAAATCAAAATAACCAGCTGTGTATCACGCAATAGTACTAACTAGTCTTATTTTAATTGTAAAATAGCACTTATTTGAGTGAAGCTGCACATTGTTTCCACGTAAGCATTTCCTTGACCGTGATTGATGCGTAAGCACAGGACCACACATCAGATTCGGCCAAGGACTCCTATTAAACAAAGTATTTGTTCATTCGCTGGCTTTTTAATATGTAATATCAACCCCTAATGGAATGCCATTTTAACGTATGTGAGGTGTGTGTGACACTGTTGCCTTGCCATGGTGTTCTGTGTTGCCAGTTTTGTTGGCACACATCTGCAGTGTGTGACATTACAAAATATACGGCTGAGAGAGAGGATACATGACTGAGTGTAACATAACTGTATCCAAAGTAGAGTTGCAACTAACAATTATATTCATAATTGTTTAATCTCTCCATTTTTGTCTGTATTAAAGGGGACATATTATACCCTATTTCCCCCATTAAAATAGTTCCCTGGTGTCCTAATGAACATGTCAGTGAGAGTGCCGTCACAGGAAGAGACGTCCTACATAAAGATCAAGCCGGACACTGCCCAACTGTAAATCAGTTAAAAACACTTAGGAACAGCACCACTGATTGCCACCGCTAATTGCCAGCGGTGCGCTGAATAAACTGCCGCTGTATGTTACTGTATCAGACCGGTGACTGTGCTCCGGAGCTGGCGATCAGTCACATACAACGGCAGTTTAGGCAGCTCGCCTGCACAGAGAGTGCAGCACCGCTTAAAAGTGCTGCATAAAAGTGCCGCCATATGTGATTGTATCAGACTGAGTCTGTGCTCCGGTCATGGAGGACGTACTGAACAAATATTTTTAATTAGGACGTGTCAGAATGGTCAGTTATGAGCTCTATGTGACCTTTTCTTAACAATGTGTGTGTTTGTACGTTGGTGAAATACGGTCGCTGACTAAATACAGCCACCGCTGGCCGCAGTCTGATGCGAAGTGGTGCGAACACACAAACACACGTTTGCTGACTTTATCCGGCACATTAGCTTCATATATAAAATCCTCTGATGCTGGAAGTTTGTGTAAAACACTGTGCTCCACTGTGCAGCCTCCAACAGCACACTTGTCCCTCCGCGTTGACGTAATACCGCTCTTCCTCCCTCGCCTGCACTCTTGCAGGGACATGGTGGAGCTAAGGTGGAGCTCTCCAAGTAAACTTACTGGTGGGGCGGTAACATTTGCGGTGAAATGCGCATGCAGCCGTCATAAGCGCAGGGAATTCAACATAGTGTTTTATCGCCTATACTTACAATAAGGGGGACCACGAAAACATGACTGAGAATTCTTTTTCCACACTTTGGCGACTGGTAGGGCCTCCAGAGTCCCAAATATAAGTATTAAAATGGTTAAAAAGTTGATTTTGCATAATATGTCCCCTTTAAGCAAACAGAAAATATTGAAAAATGTTGATCGGTGTTCGTCAAACCTGGAAATGATGATGTTCTCAAATGTCTTTTGTCCACAAACCAAAATGATTCACTTTTAATGATTTCTTTGTTATCTGGAGCAAAGGGTTAGGGTTCAATTTAAGAACCTGAAAAATCAAGAAAATTGTTTTAATTCTTAAAAACACTCAAACTGATGATCAAATTATTTGATGATTAACTTAGTAATCGAATAATTGTTTCAGTCCTAATTTATGTCGATAGAAAGAATAATAATTATTAATAATCTGACAGAACATCTTTTTCGTCAATATTTTTAACAGGTGACTCTTTTATTACCCCTGTAGCAGTGATGCTTGGCCAATATCCAAATCCCAAAATGAAAAAAATTGATGTGGATGGTGTTCCACACCTCTGTTTGTTCATAATAATGGACATCAAAGCAGACGAAGACATCACTTACGACTTTGGAGGGCATAATTTGCCATGGCGTGGATATGAACAAGAAAAGCCAGTGGTACAATTTACTTTCATCTAATTCAGTATTTTGTTTAAATGATAAAGTTGATTGCAAAGAATTTCAATATTCTTGTGACCTTGTGTGTCTGCGTTCATGGTTTAAGAGGACATCGATTGGTAGAGAAAGATACACTGGTTTTGAGTAAAATACAGTTTCTCTCACAAGAACATGGCATGATTTCACATGTATATAACCATGTCACATGTAGGTTATGCAGAAATATGCTTCAGAATCAGCTGTTTGACTGTGCCAGAAGAGGTTTGTCATACACTCATAGCCAGAACTTCATATGTATTTGTGACCAAAATCTTTGTATTATTTGGAGGACGGAGGAAGTTGTTGAATGAACATCACTGAACATTACTGTGTATCTGAGGTCATGGTTTAAGAGGTCATGAACTGAAAAAAGTCATGAACTGACATTTAGGACTGAATTTGTTTTAGTTGTATAGTATTTATGACTGTGTCACATATTTGTTATTGTAGAGGTATGCTCCTGTGTCACATAGGTGATGGACACATGTGTTTGTGCAAACTGTAGTGTATCACATAAGAACTTGGGATCACTTGAGCTATTAAGTGTTTGAAAAGATGGACATACTGTACATTACTGCGAGAATGCTAACTTTTCTGTTAATGCTTAGTTGATATTTGCAGTCCAGCCAAATTTTTTCTTTTCCTTCATAAATTATAGATTATACCAGTAAAATGCTGTGTGTTTCCACTTAGTTGAGGCTGTATTAAATTCATTGTTAACTGAATAACTTCTGCAGGGGATTATTCTTGAAGGTAATTTGCCTGCAAAGAGGCCAAGAGGTCGCAATGATGGTAAGATAATACCTTTAAATTGCAGTTACTGTCCAAAACATTAAGAGCACAATTAACTTTTAATTAAATGTTATTTATTACATTTTACATGTAATTTTCAGCATGCAAGACACACAAGTTTGTGCAAGAAGAGATATCGTCATTGGAAAAATGCTCAGTATGCTATGGACCATTTAAGCCCCTTAAGTGGATGGGTCTAAAATATAGAGGTTGGTTAAAATATTCTTACAAATTTTCCTTAATATATTTTGCTATGTCCATTAAAACATATTTAGTTATACATCACAGTATTTGCATACATTTGGCTAGTTGGAAAGTTGTAGCATGATTTGGTAACTTCTCTTTTCTTACGGCATGAGTTAGTGTATCTTTTGTCATTCAATTTTCTTTCTCACAAATGGGTTTTGGTTACTGTGAACCTATACTATGATATCAACACTTAACTTTCAAGAAGACCTGTCAACTGACAAGAAGAATTTTGTGGAGCGGGATTGCTCAGCCAGCCATGAAGAAATGGGCTTGTCAGAATATGAACGGAAGCTGTGCCACTATTTTGAGTGTGTGGAACTACAAGGAATAAGGGGGAGTCCTTACATCTGACATGGTGAATGCCCTCAGTTTGTTGATTGCGAAGAGAAGGGAATGTTGTGTGCCTGAAGACAATCAGTACTTGTTTGCTGTGCTGAATTGTCTCTCTTACTACAGAGGGCATCAGAGTCTCAGAAGGTTGGCAGAAGAATGTGGTGCAAAGAAGCCAGATTATTAGATCCACGCAACTGTAACCACTTCTCAAATCCTAAACTTGAAGAATAATGGACTCGACCAAATAGTTGACTTCTTGGGACATGACATCTCAGTACATAGGCATTTCTACAGACTGTCCGAGCCCACCATACAAAATGTTGCTTCTTGCACTGGAAAAAGGGAACCTTCAAAAACTTAAAGGCAAATTTCTGTTCTTCAATCAAGAAACCAAGAGTTAATGGTAGGGTCTAGTTGGATTTAATGTGCAGGTTGTATGTAATATATGGAGATATAACCTTTGGTCCATATCAGCCCTATATTTTATCTAAACGGTGATACCTAATCAGGTGTCTTTGAAAAAGCAGCACTTACTCTGAAGCGGCAGCTTCAGCGGCAGCCTCCTCAGACGAAGACTCCGGAAGACAAAGACAAAGGAGTCTAAACAGGAGTCTAACGGGGAGGCTAATGAGGCTAAGTACCTGTACCTACAACTGTTACCTACTACTTTTCACATATGTGCGTTTTTTCCATTCCTGTTCAAGTCTCTTCTCATAGATATTACAAACCTCACAATCATTCACAGCACCACCGTAACCTTTCCTCACTTATATATCCCACCCGCTCCACACACATCCAACACCTTGTTGCAGGGGGCCTGTGGAACTGCCAGTCAGCTACCCGCAAGACTGAGTTCATCTCTGGCTTTGCTACTGAGCAATGTCTGGACTTCCTTGCTCTCACAGAGACTTGGATAACACCCTCCAACACAGCCACCCCTGCGGCTCTCTCCTCTGCCCACTCCTTCTCCCACACACCCAGATCCACTGGAAGAGGTGGCGGGACAGGTCTACTTATCAACCCCAACTGGACTTTCACTCTTTTCCCACTGCCTCACTTCTCTTCACAGTCGTTTGAATTTCATGCTGTAACTATAACTCACCCAGTAAAACTCATCATTGTTGTCATCTACCGTCCACCAGGCCCATTGGGACACTTCTTGGAGGAACTAGATGTCCTCCTCTCAAACATCCCTGAAAATGGTCCACCACTTGTTCTTCTTGGTGACTTCAACATCCAGTCAGAGAAGTCATCTGATCTACTTCTACTTCTTTCATCTCTTTCTCTCTCACTTGCTCCTTCTCCACCAACTCACAGAGCTGGCAACCACCTTGACCTCATCTTCACCAGAAACTGCTCCACCTCCGACCTCAAGGTAACCCCACTTCATGTCTCTGATCATTTCTTCATTTCCTACTCTCTCCCACTCTCCCAATCGGATGATCACATCTCATCAGATATTGCACTTGTCCGTCGCAACATTCGCTCTCTCTCTCCCTCCTCTCTCTCCTCAACTGTTCTATCAGCACTTCCTTCAGCTGACTCCTTCTCCCTCATGCATCCCAACTCTGCCACAGACACCTTCCTCTCTACTCTGTCCTCCTCTCTTGACTCTCTCTGTCCTCTTACTTCCCGGCGGGTTCGTAAGTCCTCCCCAGCCCCGTGGTTGTCGGACTCAGTGCGTGCTGAGAGAGCCACGATACGGGCAGCAGAAAGAAAATGGAGGAAATCAAAACACCCTGATGACCTGCTTTCCTATCACTCTCTCCTCTCCACCTTCACTGCCGCTATCTCTGCAGCCAAACAATCTTTCTATCAGACTAAAATTCAATCCTCTTTCTCTAACCCCAAAAAACTTTTCTCTATCTTCTCTAACCTCCTTGATCCCCCCACCCCCCCTCCTCCTTCCTCCCTTCTACCAATTCACTTTGTCAACTACTTCACAAAAAAGGTAGATGACATTCGCTCTTCTTTCTCAACCCCACCTCCTGTTCTCACCACTCCACCAACCACACATTCAGCTCCTTCTCTATCCTCTTTCTCCCCTCTATCTCAGGATCAAGTTCTTTCCCTAATAACCTCTGCCCGCCCCACCTCCTGCCCCCTTGACCCTATCCCCTCTCACCTTCTTCAGTCAATTGCTTCTGATCTTCTTCCTTTCCTCACCCACCTCATTAACACATCTCTGTCATCTGGTTGCTTTCCGGACTCTCTTAAAGAGGCCAGAGTGACCCCCCTCCTTAAAAAACCCACCCTTGACCCGTCTGAAGTAAATAACTACAGACCTGTCTCTCTTCTTCCTTTTCTCTCCAAAACTCTGGAGCGCGCTATCTTTAATCAACTCTCCTCCTACCTTCACCGGAACAACCTTCTTGATCCTCTTCAGTCTGGTTTTAAAGCAGGTCACTCGACCGAAACTGCACTTCTTGCTGTCACTGAGCAACTCCACACTGCCAGGGCTGCCTCTCTCTCCTCTGTGCTCATCCTCCTGGACCTTTCTGCAGCGTTTGACACAGTTAACCACCAGATCCTTACTTCCTCCCTTCAAGAACTAGGTGTCTCAGGCTCTGCACTTACCCTTCTCTCGTCCTATCTTCAAAACCGAACATACAGAGTAACCTGGAGAGGATCCGTGTCGGAACCCTGTCCTCTAGCTACTGGGGTCCCTCAGGGTTCTGTCTTGGGCCCTCTCCTCTTCTCTCTATACACCAACTCTCTTGGTTCGGTTATTCGCTCTCATGGTTTTTCCTATCACAGCTACGCCGATGACACCCAACTCATTCTCTCTTTTCCCAGCTCCGACACACAGGTAGCAGAACGGATCACCGCTTGTCTGACTGACATCTCTCAGTGGATGTCACACTACACCGCTCCTCCGCTCCCTTCACTGGCTTCCTGTAGCTGCTCGCATCCGCTTCAAGACTCTAGTGCTTGCGTTCCATGCTACAAACGGATCCGGTCCAGCCTACATCCAGGACATGATCAAAACCTAGCCCGCCCACTCCGCTCTGCATCGACAAACCGGCTTGCTGCTCCCTCACTGAGAGGATCACAGAGGCACTCGCAGAACTCGAGACTGTTCACTGTCCTAGCTCCCAAATGGTGGAACGATCTCCCCATCGACATCCGGACAGCTGAAAGCCTCCACATCTTCCGACGCCGACTAAAAACACATTTGTTCCGACTCTACCTCGACTAAGACGACAAAAAAAAAAAAAAAAAAAAATATATATATATATTGCACTTATGACTAGCACTTCATAGTTTGTTCTACTTGAAGCTCTTACTTACTTCTAGCTCTTATTTGTACCCAAATGTTTAAATGCACTTTTGTAAGTCGCTTTGGATAAAAGCGTCTGCTAAATGACATGTAATGTAATGTAATGTAATATATATTTTTTAGTTGGTTGATACCAAAAAGAAACAAAACCACGTGGGTTTAATTCAGAGGTCAAACTCACAATCACTACCTCTCATGCTCGCATTGAGAGAGAGGTGTGTGTGTGCATGCTTGCATTGAGTGAGAGAGAAAGCAGAGTGTACCAGTTTTTGATATGAACAGTTATACTGTCCAGCACTTGGTCAATTTGTCAGTTGCACAGAAGCTGCTCAGATTATGCAAATGTTCTTTCAGTTGCATAAATTGATAAATTAATTATCAATAAACATGTTCATGTTTTTCATGTAGTATATTTTGTTCATATTCCATGTTTTTGAAGGGTAATGTGTGGCATACTACAGACATGGTCATAAGATGGTTTTACATAAGTTCTGTCTCCACCTAGTGGTAAGTTTTAAAATGCTAAAAATAACAGTGTTTGTATAGGCCTTGTAATATTTGTCAGTCCTTAGACCCCCAAGAGGCTAGTTTTGTGTGTTGTAAGCAAACTGAACTCCTAAACCACAGTCCTCTTATGGCATATTTCCACCGGCTCTACTCATCTCGCCTTGCCACAGCATGATTAGGTTGCATCTCCACTACAAAAAGTACTCACTGCAGTCATCACTGCACGGCTGAGTGAAACTGCGGTGACTTTGTTTTATATGCCACACACACACACACACTTGAGTGACGAGTGACTTTACACCAGACTAGGTACTATGCTAGTGGAAACGCTACTTAAAACGTGCCGCGAGGTGAGTAGAGCTGGTGGAAATGCGCTATTAGACCACCAAGAGGCTAGATTTGTGTGTCGTAAGCAAACTGAACTCATAAACCCACGTAAGCCATAATTTGTGATTGACCTGGTCATATGTCACATATTGAGTCAAACATGTTGACCTGAGAAATCACATATGCCATATGTGTGTGCGCGCGTGTGTTCTTACCGGAATTTTGGCTGCGATCCGGCAGTGAGCGAGTTTTCCTCCTCAGAGGAGCTGCAGACTTTCCCAACTCCTCCTTCAGAATGATTTTACCCAGATTAGACTGAATCTGGTAGAAAATGAGTTGTTAGAATCATGCTTACAATATTCCCTTAAGGCTTTTTTGCTTTACCTCTTTTATTCACTTTTATAATATATTAATGATATACTTAATGCATCTCCAAATATTAATCTTCAAATGTATGCTGATGATGCTGTAATTTTTATACCTGCAAAGTCTCTCCAAGTTGCAGCTATACTCCTCCCTCCTGCATTAACTACAATGTGTTCGCTTATTTAATCTGCCTGCCAACAAATAAATAGACAAACCCAAAAAAAACTAAAAACTGTGTGTATTCTAACTCACATGTTAGGTGAGGAGGTATTTGAGTATACATGAAAAATGTTGACAACAAGGTCAAATTCCACAGATTTTTAGACAAATCAGGCCCAGACCCATTGACCTCTGCTATAGTGTTTTTCACCTATTGAGTTTTGTGTTATTAACTGGTCATTTAGAGGTGAGTCAACAAAAAGTAATTTGCACAATTTCCTGAGTTTTTGACTGTCTCTTTTATTACAGCCTTGCCCTGCAACCTCTAAAAGAGGAGACTCATAGTAGTATAAACACCAGAGCCACCACCAGAGGGAGCTTTGAGTTGCAATTCAACAATCTGTTGATAATAATAAGAATTACTCACCTTGATTTATGGCTTAAGGCAAACCAGGGCTGAAGTCACATGTAGCTGTTTCTCTTTCTCTGTGTGTATTTTATCTGTGTTTCTAGTGTTAACTTGTTATATTACTTTTTGTGACCTACTTTTTGTGGTGGCTATATTTATACTGTATAATGTTGCCTCCTTTAACTTTCATCTTACATCTTGTATTTAATGATTAAATGTACATTATTATAATGTTAATTACAGTAATGTGTTCTCTTAAACTGAAATAAACCAATGAATAACTACAATGTAGGTATGAGTGTAGATGGTTTGTCTCTATGTCTCCCTGTGATGGACTGGAGACCTGTCCTTTCACCCAATGACAGAACTCTGGGACTGGCACCAACAACCCCCATGTGGAGGATAAAGTGGTAGAAGAGGATGTATGTATGGATGGATGGATGAATGGATTTATAGTTATTACTGAAACAGTTACAAGCTTTGCTGATCATCTCATACCTTGTTGAGTTCTTGTTTCTGGAGAGTTCTGAGTCCCCACAGCTCATCATCCAGCTCCCCATCCTTCCCTACATCTTCATCACTCTGCCCCTTCTTTCCCAACTCCTTCTCTAGAGGAGCAGAGAAAAGAGCAAAGGAAAGTAGGAAGGAAGGAGAACAGTCTGTTTGATCCAGGACTGGAAAATGTGTGGTCAGAATTTAAAAAACAAAACAAATGATTAAAATATAAAAAAATAAAATACAAATAAAAGTGTGTGTGTGTGTGTGTGTGTGTGCGCGCGTGTGCCTGTGTATTGTACCAATCACAGCCAAGGAGGGGGGGCATGGCCAATATTCAGTCTCTATCTTGGAGGGCAAGTTTGGGTCTGGAGGCTGAGCTGCTGGAAACTTAGACGACTCAATGATCAGATCTTCGATGTGTTTCCCCTGAGGTACAGCAGAGGGCGACACATCTGTGGACACACACAAATACACTTTGCAGCCATTTATGGAATTATATGTTACCTTCTTTCAGTTGTAATGGTATAACATTGCCTGAGCATCAGCTGTTTTTTGTTCTGTGTGTTATCTTCTTACTCCGATTATGAAGATCATGTTACTGTTGAGTTATTTTTTTTAATTTTATAACATTGCGACAGAATATTCTCAGTTCTGCCATTAATATGCCATTCACCCATGTGAATGGAGCAATTTGGGGTTAAATGTCCTGCCTAGGGACAGATGGAGATGCAGACTAGAGGAATCCTTGAATTACCCTGGATATCATTTTAAACATTTTAAACAAAAGACTAGACATAATCCTCTGAAAAACTAAAAAACTCCACGTATACACTTTTACCATGTGACATGTAAAAACATACAAATTTCAGATGACATGTGAATAGATACAGCAGCTTAAATCATCAACATAACAAACTGTACCTTTTTTATAGATGGGGGGCTTCTTATAGATGTTGTTACCATTTGCTAAGAAAAAGAAAGAAAGAGAGAAAGAAAATGAGAAGATTGTGTAAACAAAATATTCACTGATCATTTATTTTGAAGACAGCTGCCAACGACAATATCTGTATATTTTTAATATTTCATTATGAATACTCAGCATCCACAACGCATTTTCATCTGGAAATTCTCTTTTTTCCTAATTTAATATTCAAACCTCAAAAGTGATCAAACAAACAACAGCATTAAAGAATGAAACATATATTTCATATTATTTAATAAGCCATATTTACCTGGCCTGTGGAAGTGCTGCATGGTGCTCTTACTACCAGAGGAGTATGTGTTTGATGTGTTTGATGTGTTTGGCGTTTGTGGCGTTTGTGGTGTTTGTGGTGTTTGTGGCGTTTGTGGTGTTGACGGTGTGTGTGAGCTGTATGTTCTGCTGGTCTGGATGGAGGAACCAGGAGAGGAACCTCCAGGCGATCGAGTCTCCAGCCACTCCTTGGACAGGTTCTTGACACACACACAAAAACACAGAGATCAGAGGTCAGTTAGGCAGGAGGGAGGTCAGTGTGTTTCTCAAAGACAGCAGTAGAACATCCATAGTCATTTTTCTTACGTCTGGGGAGGGAGGAGGAGAGATGGACCGTGGTGACAAAGACCTCTGGTGGAAAGAAAAATATACATGTAACTTGAGGTCATATTTTACAGTGTCCATAATTTAATGTAAAATTACATAAAACAGAGAAATGAGGTGAAACTGTTGAAAGTGCCGTCTGGTTTCCTTAAAAGTCGTATGTCAAACCAGATTTCAGTGTGCTCCAGGTTCCACAAAATTTCACAATGACAATGGTGGTTGATGTTAGTATTATAGCTAGGTTTGATGATTGATTTGACCACAGACCGATAACTTAGAATTACAAAACTTCAGCTGTAATTCTGGTCATATGCAAAGGTAGGCAGGTCAGTTAGTTACACACAGGTAAACCATTCTAATCATTCCATGTGGTCTGAGTGAAATGATTGGTTGTGTTTATCACAGTATTGTGATGTCACCTCCAGCGGACTATAGCTGTAGTGTGGCTGGTAGATCATCAGGTCTGGTCTCTCTATATCCAGAATGGCTTTGTCTCTTGGCAAAGCTGCCAAGTCCTTGTAGCCAATAACCCCATCCTCCACTCTGGCCTGAACAAGGGCAGCAGAGATTATAGATTACTGCCTCAAGATTAATCTGAAGGATAATATCTTGATCTGCCTGCGTGTCTCACCACGATAGCAGCAGCAGGGGATCCTGGGATGTTAGACCCTCTCAGCGACAACACACTGCCTGGAGACGTCTGAGTCAGCTGTAAACGCACATAAACAGTCAGAGGTCAACCACAAACTGATTATCAAATAAACAGAGGATTTCCATTGATTTACTCATTATTTCTTCTAAATTTCAACTTACTAAAGTAACTCCCGGTTAAGAGTTTAAAATCTTTTTATTTATCTTTTTAATTATTCACTATTTTGAAAACTTTTATGAAAATTTGATGTGAAAAGAAAGGAGTGATGCAGGCAACTCTGTGAAGCTAAGATGGTAAAGACAAAGTCCAAATTTATTTTGACATTGACTGTAATGTATGAGGTACTGACAGTCTGACACATTTGCTGACATACCACGAACCAGCCTGAGACACGGAGGCTTGTTCTCACCCAGTACATTTACAAGAAATTATAAAAAAAAACATATTATTGTGTTAGACTTTTGAAATATATGTTAACAGGTTAGTCCTGTTGTGATGGTACTAAATCAAATTTCTCAGTCACACCCAGATATTGTAATTGAGAATTAAATGACTTTTATATACTATTGTATTGTATGTCCACTTTCAGCCTGACCACAGTTGAGCTCAAGATGTTCTCTGTGCATGTGTCACATTTCCCACCTCCAGATTCAAACACGAACATAACAGAAGTAGCTGGAACACAGAAGAATCAGACAACAATTGAGGCCGAGGAGACTGATTTTATGCTCTGCCAGCTTAAAGAATTTAATATTTTAAAGTCCATGGTTGATAGTGCTTCTATACTGGGACAAGCCGATGAGCTACAACTTTGTAGTCTGACTTAACTGTGCATGAAAATGTATTGAGTGAGAACATGGCCGCCAGCAGACACACAAAGAATTGCCTTCTCATGCAGTTGAGTTGGTCTTTTTTTAAATATCATGCAAATGCATAAACAATGTTTACCTTTGGCATCATTCTGACTGATTGGTCCATTCCTGAGAGGAAAAACAACCAGATATTAAATACCTCTGTGTGCGTGACACTGAAGACAACCAGGAGGCATTACTGCCTATATCCATCCACCCATCATCTACCGCTTTATCCTCCACTGGGGTCTGGGGTCACTGAGGGTCGCAGGGCGGTGCTGTGTCAAGCTGACATAGGGCGATAGGCGGGTTCATTCTGGACAGTTTGCCTGTCGCAATTTAGAGTGACCAATTTACCTAATTCCCATATTGCATGTTTTTGGAGTCTGGAAGGAAGCTAGAGAACCCAGACAAAATCCACACACACATGGACAAGCAAAGTCCATGCATCCTTGTTCCAACTGGGACTCGAACCTAGGTCTTTTTGCTGCAAAGGCAAGACTGCTAACCACTACACCAACCGTGTGGCCCCATTGCTGACTATATGATGTTGTATATGCAGCAACAACACAACAGTAAACATTGACATTTTACTGGAACAGGAATATTCTACTTAAAGGTAGGTCAGTGAGTGAGTGAGTGAGGAAATGCAACCTTTATGATGCCACCCCCTCCTAAAAATAAATCACGCCCCATGAACAGACCTCTATGTGAGCAATTTTTTTTATGTTGATGTAAACAGTTAATACAGCCCTCAGTGTGCATGGCTCTGCTGCCATCATCAGTTCTGTATTGTCTGGCATGACTGACCGACACAAAGAGATTATTCTAGAGTCAACGGCTTTGTGCAACACACACATACACACACACACATACACACACACACACACACACACACACACACACACACACACACAGATTTGGGAAAACATGCCATCAGAGATGGGAAAAGTCCTGCACATTATCAAAAATTGTGTGTGTGTGTGTTTACCTCTCAGAGAGAAAAAGGGATCATGTCTGTATCTGTTCGTCTTCAGGTCTTCAGCTTGATTAGCAACTGGAAAAAAAAAAATCAAAGATCACAATCAATCCAACATTGAGAAATAAATAAATTAATAAATAAATAAATATGTTTTTTGTACCAGTTTCACCAAAAAACACCAACTGAGTTGACTGATGGTGATAATAATAACAGAATATATTATTATTATTATTATTGTTGTTGTTATTATTATTATTATTATTATCATTATTATTTTTATTTCTTAATTTCCTCATTGTCATCGCTTCAATTTCAAAAAATCCTTTGTTTCAGGAATTTGCTATTTTCTTACGTATTTATGGATGTTCACCAACCTGCAGTAAATACTTTGTCTATTGTTTTAGATGTCCTGGTAATTTGAGACAATCAAACTGTCTCAGTCCCCTCCTGTATTGAGCTTTTCTGCTGTCTGGCGTCATTGTCATTGAATAATTAATAGGTTCATTTGTGAAGGCTTCATTTTTCCGATCAGTACAATGTCATTATATTCAAAGAGGAAATCTTTATTTTTCCTGCAACATCTGAAACATTGAATACACTGGCAGGACACTCACTATAAATACACTGTCCAACCTATGCTCAAACCCGCAACTGTAGTGCTTTAGTTTTATGTTTAATGCAAATGTTGTAAGTTGTTGAAATTGTTGTACTAGACCATGCACTAGTTTCATGAAATATAACTAATAAGGCCATCACACCACCAATCAGAAATTGGAAATTTATCATTACTAAATGATCCAAACTTCATCAAATACTTTGAAAAAGAGTGGTTAATATTTCTGGAAACTAATGACCAGCAACACCACCTCTGGGAGACAAAAGCAGTTATAAGGGGTAGAATAGTCTCGTACTCCTCATTTAAAAAGAAGAAAGAAAACTTAGTGGAAGCAGAACTACAACATAAAATAAAAACATAAGAGACACCTTATGCTGCATCCCAAGATGAGCACTTGTTGAACAATATAAGAAAATTAAAACTCGAATTAAACAAAATAATAGAAAGAAAAACACAGTTCCAACTAGAGAGATTATGGTTAGAAAACTTTGAAAATAGCAATACATCCAGTAGATACCTAGCTAACCAACTTAAATTAAATAAAGAAAAAACAACTATCCACTCCATAAAAGACGGGGTGGTAAACTAACCCATACACCGGAAGAAATAAATAAAAATTTTTGAGATTTCTATAAAAAAATTATATTCATCAAACAATAACGCATCTAGTACAGACATAAACACATTACTACAAAACCTTCTGGTCTACATTAGTACAAACATTCTATAAAACGGTAATAGAAATGAAGGAAAGCTGTATTCTTCCCACATACATAAACACAACACATATCTGTCTCCACCTCAAACCTGAGACTCCTCACTCCCATCCAGCTATCACCCAATCTCATTCAATAAACGCAGATCTCAAAATCATCTGCAAAGCCTTAGCAAGGAGAAAAAAATCACCCCCTTCATAATCCACCCAGACCAGACAGGACTCATTAACAAATAATACGGACAGATAAGTAAATATAATAGACTACTGCGCAATCAATAAACTTAAAGCAGCAGTGGTTTCACTAGATGCAGAAAAAGCATTTGATAGAGTAAACTGGAAATTCCTCCTTGTTACAATGCAAACATTTGGATTCTTCTCCAAGCTTCACCCTCCAGAGAGGCACTAGACAAGGTTGTCCACTCTTTCTGTCACTGTTTGCCATTTTTATTAAACCACTTGCAGCTGCAATTCACGCAAACAAAAATATTACAGGTATTCAAACAACAAAACTCCATCACAAAATAAGCCTCTATGCTGATGATGTATTACTTTTCATCCAAAACTCAAAAAGCACTCACTCTGAAACTATTACACTTCTTAATAAATTTTCAGCCATATCAGATTACTCAATGAATTGGACAAAATCGATTATCCTACCAATCAACCATGACTTCAAATCATCACCATCCAGTCCTCTGAAATCAGGAAACATCAGATATCTGGGTATACATTTCTCCTCCAGGCTGTCAGATCTAGCACAATTAAACCATACTCCACTACTTAAATCAATAGAGGATGACCTCCTACTATGGAATTCCTTACCTACATCACTTATGGGAAGACTTACCAAAAATCAATTACCTTTTTTCAATGATCCCCACTCAGCCTTCACCAATTTGGTTTAAATCTTTAGACTCTGCCATCACTAAATTCCTCTGGAAAACAAACCACCACGCATTAGTTTAAAAACCCTTCAAAAAGCAAAAGCCTGTGGTGGTCTGGAACTTCCAAACTTGCACTATAACTTCCTTGCAAATAAGCTTCAGTATGTCCAAAATGGATTAAACCCAACCTACTGTTGCTAGACATTGAAGAAACACTCTGTAAAGAAATTCAAATCTCCAATCTGTCATTTGTAGGCAAAATCATCAAACTGCATCAGTGCTTTAAAAGCGTAAATATAAATACCTCCCCGTCGGCCTGGTGGGAATTCATTAAACTCTCTGGGTCCTCACATATATGTAAATTTACCCCAATCTGGAATCATCCAGACATCCTGCAAAATAAGATAACATTAAAACTAAAATCATGGCAAGAAAAAGGTACAAGGCACCTGAAACAAATTATCCAACATAACAAATTCATCCCACTTCAGAACAGCAACATGTCTTTTGAATATCTACAAATCAAATCTGTAATCCAGGTGAGGTTAAAAACTAGTAAATTGGATGTAGAACTACCTCCAGTGATCAAACAATTTCTAAAATGTATGTGTCCAAAAACACATGCACTATTAACAGAAAATGATTGCACAATGTCTTTGCCAAGCACAAAATGGGATCATTCAAAATGATAAAAAAAATCCAGACCTACAATGAATATCTTCCACAGAACACACTTCACAAGACAAAGGATGTTCAGAATGGGGTTCTCACAATCAAATACCTGTTCAAACGTCAATAAAAACACAGAAGATTGCTACATGCATGCTATATGGCTATGCACACCTGTGACCTCACAGCATGTCTCGGATGCACCATACCACCTTCCCCCACAATATGCATATTGGGTGATTTAAATCAAATAAATATAGTTTAAATAAGTTTAAGCCAATACAGAACGCACATCTCTATGGAGAGATTGTCTGCTTGCGTAAAAAAACAATTGCTGACTTTGATTTAACCTGGGCACTATATTTCTTAGGGCAGGTGGGTGAATGTGTCTTTTCTGTTTGGTCTGCTGAGCTGGAGTTATCTGGTGGTCTTTGGGGCGTGGATCGGGGTTGACCTGTGGGACGGTAGCGTGGGGGGGCCTCTGCTTGTGGGATCTGTCCTGGACTGGCTTGGGGGTCTGCCCGTCTTCCGTGTCTGGGGGCCCCCCTACCTTGGGCTTCCACCTGTCCCTCCTTGGGATGGAGGGGCGTGCAGTCAGTCACTGGTGGGCGGTGAGGGTGGCTGTGGCAGGTTCTGGCCTGGGTAGTCTGGGGGGACTCCGCTTGCCCCGGTGGTGGGCTGGCACCACCTTGGGATGCTAGCAGGCTCTGGTTGCGGGGGACCTGGGCCTCTGCGATCTGCCTGGGTGTGGGTTGACTCGGCCTCTGTCTGTGGTCTTATCAACACCTGTTCCCTCGGGCTGACCCTGGGTGGGGTGGCCTCTGCCTCGGACTCCTCCGACTGGTCTCTTACGGGGTGGATGCGTAGCTATCCTGGAGGTTGGTGGCTGCAGGTCTCTTCTGCCCTGTGTGACTGCTGGGTGCCCTAGACGCCTGGATCCTTATCGGCCCACTGCTGGGGGTTGGCCGGGCACTGGCTCAGTCCCCCACTGAGATTCCAACCAAATGATAATCCCTGCACATATACACTGATATTTGCGCTCACACACGGACACACACACTCACACACATCCCAATACATTATAAGATAAATCTAAACTGATATGGCTGCTGTAAGCCCGGATACCCTCTCTTTATGTGGTTGCTAACGATTACTATAGAAACTGTACCTGTTTTACAAATGAATGTCATGTTTTGTTTTGTCGAGTATGTTCTGTCAGTTTTATATAATTTCAACCGTTTAATGTTACTAACCTGTTACTAACCTACTAATGTCAGTAAGTCATAAGTTGTTTATGTTTTGTTTTGTTGAGTATGTCCTGTCTGTTTTATATATTTCAATTGTTTCATGCTACTAACCTATATGCTATCATTGATAGTCTACCTCTCTCTCTCTCCCTCTCTCCCTCCCGCTCACTCCCCCATCTTTCCCTCCCATTGTCTTACCACTCCCTGTACCCCTGTCCGGTATGGTTGCCCACACCACATATTCTTAAAACAAATAAATAAAAATAAATATACTGCAGGCCAAGTGTCACGGACTCGCCACAAGGCATGCAGTCAACCACATGTCCTAGGTACTGGGCACTAGGTTAGAGAAATAAATAAAAATTGTTGTACTAAATGTCTATAGAGAAACATTATCTGACCATAGTCACTTTCAATGTCAGTTCTTTGGCCTCCAATTCCAATGTAAGAGACACATTTTTGTCATTTAACTCACACAATGTGTACATTTGTAAAGCTCCTTGAGATAATGCATGTTGTGATTTGGCATGATACAAATAAAATAGATTTGATTTATTTGTTTATTTGACATCATCATCATTATCAACTTTACTGAAGGGTAAAATAAAATGTTTATGTGTTAAGGGGTTAAAATTGTGGTCCTAAAAGGAAACCCTTGCAGGCCAGCAGTCAGCAGCACTGAAGAAAGACACAAATCTCCATGTGCCTCTGGAGAGAGATCAATTACGATCTTATGACTCCTGGTGATCAATAATCTGATCAATAAATGGGGGGAATCAGATCACAACTCACTATGTGCTTTGATTTTCACAAAAATTACCTGAACACTTCAAAGCACATGTTCACAGACACTGGTTTGTATCTGTAGCAAGAGTCTGAAGAATAAACAAACAGACAAACAAACAAACAAGCAAACGGTTATTGAGCTCTTGTTCCTTGTTCTCCTTTTTTCTGTCTGCCTGTGTGACTCTACTGGGACAGGAATGCTGGAAGATATCTGAGGGTTGCTAGGTAACCATACCCACACACCCAATCAGCTAGCAGAAGTGCAGGACAGACAAAAAGTAGGATGTTGCACTAAAATAGACCTCCCACCATCAGACCACTACCACCCTGCTGGTCACCAGTAACTGTCTATCACTTTGCTTCTAACACATTACATTACATTACATGTCATTTAGCAGACGCTTTTATCCAAAGCGACTTACAAAAGTGCATTTAAACATTTGGGTACAAATAAGAGCTAGAAGTAAGTAAGAGCTTCAAGTAGTAACACAACATGCTCAACATAACAACATAAACTCATAATCAACATAACACAACATAGTCAACATTGCACAACATAAGACAACATACTGAACACAACACAACATAGTCAACACTCTACACTCCACCTGGCTGTCATGCCTGACTGTCCCATTCCTCCTATCCTACAGCTACAGTGAATCAGTGGTTTCATGTTGTCATATCTTTTCATGTTGCAAGTTTAAGTCCTTTGGATGTTATATTATTTGTCGCCACCGAAGCAACTGAGTTAATCAGTGGTTTCATGTTGTCATATCTTTTGGGTGAATCACGCCGCATTCACAGTCAGCAGTTTGCTGCATAAAATAAAATGAAATCAAAATAAAAATGTAGCCTAAAGCTAAATCTATTTAGAATTTTGACCTCACTTGTCCATACTGATTTGAAAGACACAATGAGGAAAAAAAAAGAATAATCTGATTTGATATAGGCTCTTGTCAATATATTTTATTTGAAGAATGTATTAATTTATGTGAAACTGTTAATATGAGAGTTTCAAAAGTCTCAGGGACGAGTTCAGGGCCATGTTCATTTCAATGACTGTCAGAGACTGGTTGACTTTTGCAGAGGGTGTCCAGCTTTGTCTTCATATGCAGACACAAACACGTTAATTACCTCATTATTGGAGGAGGTCGTTAGTGCAGGTCACTGCTTTTTAACACAGAGAACACAGAGGCAGGTCCTGAGAACATGCAGACCTTACATTCAGATTTATAACCCCCCCCCACACACACACATGCGCACAAACACATACTGTATACACACACACTGAGGTGATCAGCAGTTTTGTTGGTTCTAATCCAGCAGCTGATAAATGTGGTGGTTTTACTAGAATTGCGGCATGTATCAACCACCAAACTAAATGTGTTCAAGTAACAAGAAAATTTAACTAAACAACTGAACAACCTGTAGAAATGTGTACTATATTCAAGGTAATAGTGTGTTTTATTTGCTTGCCTGTCTCTAAGGACTTTGGATTGGGGGATTTTACCACCAGAATTTACCTCAACAGTCAATGTTTACATGCACAGTTTAATCGATCTAAGGCTGTAGACCGAATTAAACAGGCAATAGGACAACTTGCCAATTCCAAGTATACATGTGGAGGAGAAAATTGATTTGTTTGCCATGTATGTCTGGCTCCACCTCAAATCAGTATCCGGTTGACCTTTACGTCACAGAAAAACAAACAGCGTATGACGAAATGTACTGTTTTCATGGATGGTGAGATGGATCATGCTGTGGTTCTGTATGTTTCGTACCTGCTATACATGTTGATTGTGATACAAATCAGACAGAGCATGACTCTTGTGGTTGTTGTGTTGTCTGAAGTAAGACCACCGTATGATCTGGGAGAGCTTCCAGGTCGAAAGACCGAAAATTTTGGTTCATGGGCCGAATGACAAGTCTGGCTCCAGTCTGACTAAGCGTATGCAAGCAGGAGTAATCGGACTATAAATCACATTATCCAGGTATGTTAGTCTGACTAAGACTAACATAACAAACAATTCTAGTCTGACAAACGTGTTTATATGACATTTAGCAGACCAAATTATTGTCTTAGTCCAACTTTTAACATGCATGTAAACTCACTGATTGTCTGTCATAAAGTTAAAGTCAGTTTTTATTAATCCCCTTAGGGAAGTTATTCCTCTACAATTGACCCATCCTAGAATTAGGAGCAGTGGGTTGCCACACTGAGTAGTGCCCAGGGAGCAATGGGGGTTGGGTACCTTGCTCAGATGTACCCCAGCTCTTTTGGCCAGGTGGGGATTTGAACCAGCAACCCTACAATTATAAGCCAAATAATGTCAAGCAGAAAGTGTTCCAAAATTGATTGTTCCAAATGGGATAGAAACACAACAATGTCATCTGCAAATAGTCCAATCTTATTCTTCATATTATTTATATTAATACCCATAATATTTGGATTGCTCCTAATGGCTATTGCCAGCACAAACAGGAGTGGGGAAAAGGGGTCTTGCCCCTTGCAAGTTTAAATCCTTTGGATGTTATATTATTTGTCGCCACCAAAGCAACTGAGTTATTGTATAATATTTTAATCCAAGTGGAGAAATATTTGTCTAGACCAAAACGAGAAAGCACTTCATGGAGATAGTGATGCTCAACCCAGTCGAAAAGCTTTTTCTGTTTCCAGAGACAGTAGTGCTGTATTTTGGACTCGGCGAACACAATGAAAAGCTTGGCGCCCCTTGACAAACCCATTTTGATCAGGATCAATGAGAAGAGGCAGGTATCTCTCCAGCCTGTGCCAACACTTTCGCTAATATCTTAGCATCAGAATGTATGAGATTGGGCGATATGACTCCCATTTTGTGGGTGGTTTCCCAGGTTTTAATGATACAATTATGAAAGCATTATGCAGGGATGTAGGAAGTGCGCCTGCTTGAAAGCTATCCACCAACATATCGAATAGAAGGGATATTAATTTATCTTTGAAAATTTTATATAAATCTAATGGAAGTCCATCAGGACCAGGAGCCTTTCCCCCTTTCATTTTATCAATAGCGTAAGAAATTACATTTTTTGTAAAGCTCAGCTTTAGCTTCTTCACTAAGTGAAGGGATTTTAATTTGATCAAAAACATTGTGGAGAGATTCAGTGGTTATATTTATTTCAGATAAGTATAAGTGTGAATAATATGACTCAAAGAGATTGTTAATCTTTCGGGGGGTTATCATCTTATCTCCATTTGTATTTATAATCTAATTTATCCTTCTCTCGCATTGCTGTGTTTTTATGTGCCATGCAAGAAGTTTCCCCGCCTTCTCTCCCTGATCATAATAAGTCTGCTTCAGTCTGATCTGTCCTGGAGAGGCTTTATATTGTATTTTGCTTTCAAATCGCAAGTTTTCTTTGTGCCTCACTACTATTGTTTGTTTTTATTTTCAAATCAAGCTCCTTTATGTCATTTTCAAGTTCAAGCATCTGTAAATATTGTTTATTTGATTTATTTTTAGTATATCCTACCATCTGACCTGAATGTAGGCTTTAAAGGCCTCCTATGCTTACTGCTGTGGATGTTTCAGTAGTGTTAAGACGGAAGTAGTCATCAATATTCAAACTGACTAATTCCAAAAACTTAGGGTTCTGTAACCAAAGTGGTTTCAGACACCAAATAGTCTGACCTCTAAGGTCAGCCGAAGCACTAAAGTACACTTAGAGTACTTAAGCAAGATTAAAGCGTGGTCCGATAATAGGATGCCCTTATACAAACATTCTTTAACTTTAGAAATAACTGTACTGGAAATTAGATAATAGTCTATACGGCTGTAGGTATTATGACTAGCAGAGTGACATGAATATTCTTTCTTTATTGGGTTTCTATCTCTCCAAATATCTTTTAAGTTCAAGCATAAACCGATGTATTATCTTCCTGCTTCTTGGGTGAGAGGTATCTGAACCTGAAGAATGTAGTTGAAGTCACCGCCAATTATTATGTCTCTTTATAATGAAGATATTCATAAGAACAGATTATTATAAAAGTTTGGATCATCATTATTGGGTCCATATAGATCAGGGGTGGGACTTCTGCATCCGAACCCAAAACTTCTGGAAGCCAGGTTTAAAGGAATGACACTGAATCGACCCCCTCAGTTCCTTCAGACCGATCAGCCTCAGATTGGACCGTCGATGTCTGTTTTCCAAATCATCCAGTTACAGGGTGAGCTTGTGAACTTTATTTTGAAGGGATGACTCTTTGCTAGCCAGTGAAGAGATGTCGTCTTCAGCTTTGCTGATGAGGGTCTCAGCCGAGGTCAGCCTTTCAAAGAAAACATCTATCTCTTTTATTTCTTGATTGGATATTATGACTTCTCGTATTTGAGTAGAGACGTCCACTCTAGTTAAGTGTATGGCTGCTAAAATGTTAGCCTTGTCATCTACCTGGGCAAGCATTAGCAACCTCCTCTTCCTCTCCATCCAGCGAGGTGCGGTCTGTGCTAGCATCGTTAACGTCGCCAGCTTCATCCGCTTTCCTTGGATTATTTTTACGTGTGTTTGGCATTTTTTAGAGAAATTTGTGATAAAATCAGTTCTGAGGCAAGCGTGGACAAATGAGTGACTCTATTGGCGTTTTTCCACCGGCTCGACACGGCACGATTAGGTTGCATCTCCACTACAAAAAATTATCGACTTCACGTGGGCAGAGTCATCCATGGACGGCTACGTGAAACTGTGGTGACTTTGTTTTGCACGACACACACACACACACACACACACACGAGTGACTAGTGACTTTACACCAGACTTCTGTAGTTGTTGGAGATTAACCCACGTTTTTAGGATTGTAAAGTAGTTTTAACTGATCTACAATTCGGCACTGTTCAGCTTGATTTCTGTCCACACGTCTCTGGAGTACAGCCTCCTACTCCACAGACTACAGCGGCAGCGGTCTGTGATGCCGCTCGTGATTGCCGGAGATGTCCATAAATACACCACTCCACTTTAAAAGACTCCTGTTAAATATAGAGGTTTCCCTGTAGTTGTTGGAGATTAACCCACGTTGATTGTTAAGTAGTAGTAGTGATCACGGTTCGGCGCTGATCGGCTTGATTTCTGTGTGGGAGGTCTCTTCCTGTGACGGGACTCTGGCCAGTCAGACACCGGTAGTCTGACCAATCATCGCATAGTACCTACTTGCCGGAGCAGGTACTAACACTGGGTCAGTTACCCCCGGCAACATACCCTCTCACCCCCCTGTCTCATTAAGGGGAGGTGAGAGGGCTGGTTACTGTTGGCTAATCATCACTGTAGACAGTATCTGGTACTGTAGACCTCATGTGTCAGGTTGTGAAATGTTCCTATCAGAGATCACATCATGATGGAGAATATAGCTGATGTGAATATTTCTGATGCAGCTAGAAACACTTTAACTTCACTGTAGTTTAGAAGTGATTTTTTGAATCTTAATGTTTGACAGCATTTCAGTGACTGTGTTTATATTTACACGTGGAAATATAGTCATGAAATAGCGTTGAGCAAAATGTTTTAATGTAAAATAGAGTCAAAAAAGTGAATCAGTTTGAACACGGACACTTCATTTGGTCTCTATAATCATAGGTCCATAAGTAAACTATCAGTTTGATCCATATTCTCATGTTCAGTTTGTGTCTCATCAGGTTACAGCTGAATAAATATCAAATCAAACGTAACATAATGGTAGGACTGCAGCATTTTAACATCCATTAATGAAATTAAAGTCTGTTAAATGATGAATGAGTGGATTACGCTGTATGTAAAAACACTTAATGTAATAGTGTTCATTTATTGACTCGTCTCTTCCCTCCTGTTTTTGAAGATAAATATCATGGTCGTTGACATGTGTTCATATTTCTGCACACATGGATTAAAATGGAGGCTGTGCTCTTTGTTTACCCATTGCCATGGTGAATCGCAGTATCAGAGCTCCATTGATGATGGCTTTTTTCATTTCTAACGAACACGCTTAACTCAGAGTGAACATACTCAGAGTTGATTGAACTAATGCTGATCAGCTGTTCTGAAACTGAAAACTCAGAGTTTGACAGCTCAGAGTTGGTCAACCTAGAATTAAGGTTTTAACTCAGAGTTTGTTGAACCTGCTTTCTGAAACAGGCTCCAGAGGGGTATTCCAGAAAGCAGGTTCAACACACTCTGAGTCTATCCCTGAACTCTGAGTTGACTTACTCTGAGTCGGGAAACTCTGAGTATCCGGTTCCAGAACAGCTGATCTGAGTTAGTTCAATCAACTCTGAGTATGTTAACCTCGAGGTACGCGCGTGCACAACCACTATAAAAAGCCATCATCAATGGAGCCCCGATACCACGAGTCACCATGACAACCGAGAAAAAAAAAGATCAACTTATTTCAGTGCGAAGGAGTTGGAGATCCTTTTGCTGACCTACGGAGAATATGAGCACATATTTCGCCGCGAATGCAACACAGCTGCAGCAGCGAAGGAGAGAGAGACCGCATGGGAGAAAATTGCTGCCCGAGTCAACGCGTAAGTTTGAATGTACTATTCCATTGACGTAACATTCAACCGTAAGATCGTACCATAGCCTATAGTTATGTATATATGTATATATATGTATGTGTGTGTATATATATATACATATATGTATATGTATATATATATATACGTATACATATACATATACATATACATATATGTGTATATGTTTGTATGTGTGTGTATATGTATGCCTCCTTTTTAACAAATATATATCCACCCACCCAACAGTTGTGGATGGTGTAATCTGCCTGGTTCAGCCTCCGACTGAAACAATTGTTAACCCTGCAGCTGTAAGTATTCCATACTCAGATCTTGCCTCAGATGGTAGTTCAAAGTATTCTGAAACAGTATCTTTTCCTGCATCACAGGAGGAGGAGGAGGAGGAGGATGATGATGAGGAAACGCTGTCTGCTGCCACAGGGAGAGATCCGGAGGGGCCTACTGAAGTGTGTCTTAATATTATGTATAGCTACTGGCACTGCTCTACCCATTCATATTCATTTACATTCTTGAGTGGAATTTGGAGTTTGACATGTACACTGAAGTGATGAGCATAGATAATGGACAAACTAGCACATTCTTGTCCTTCAACAGAACATGGCTGGGCATCACCATGAGGAGGGTCCATCAACTTCTAGAGCACAGCTTGACACAGTGAGATTTTCGGTCAATACCATGTTAAATCTCTATGTAGAACTGCAGGAATTAAATGTCGTCCATATGTTTCCGAGTTGCCGGTAAAAGAGTTGTACAGGGTGCACCTAATGAAAACCATTCAAAAAACCGAGAAAGAAATGGTGTACCTGGACCAGCAAATCAGAAAAACAGACTTGTAAATTCTATTACTTTGAACGCCAGTTGAGGTGGGTGCATTGTGAAACAGGTGAATATGTGAAATATGTTAATAGTTGGAACTATATTACAAATCCTGACTGTTGCTTTTGTACTTTTAGGGAATAAAGAAGAACCAAATCACATGTGAATTTGTCTTTTATTTTTAATCAAAACGTCTAATCTGGGTCGGAAGATTCTCTCACGACGTAATGCATTTCTAATCAATACGGCTTCGATGTCGATTGGATTTCTAATGAATGGGCAATCCATGTCTAACTGCTTTCTTCGTGTGGGAGAAGACAGGTAGAAACTCTGGGTTTCTTATAGTAAACCTGCCAGCGAGCAGGTTATGTTCACAGAGTAAGTTACCGCAGTAACAGACCCAGAGTTTAAGTTACCTCTCTTTCTGGAACGGATAACTCAGAGTTTCCCTCATCTCAGGGTTAACAAACTCAGAGTTCTCACATAACCCGCTTTCTGGAATACCCCTCAGGTGTGCTCTGTGCGGGGCGGGGGGGTTGTGTTCGACAATATATTCACTGCACTATTCATTATATAGTGTAGTCATTTGATATTTTTAATAGAGTTGGTTAGTAATTGTGTTTAATGTGTGTTGGTATGCTTCCCAATTTACACCAAAACAATAAAATGTACTGCTTTTTTAGATAAAAGAGATAAAATTAAATTAAACTTAATTCAAATTTGGCCTGGCCCTCAACAATATGTGTATATATAGTATTGCAATACAATAATCAATAAGCCAGGGCAAATACCGATATTTTAATTAATAAATGAAGGCACTCTAAATTAAAAAGTCCCTGCCAGATTCGATCGTCGCTACTTCATATCTCCTCACAGTGGCGCTGCTCAAATGTTAGAGGGAAACGTGGGCAGAAGTCACCTGGCTGACGAAGAGGGAGTTTACAGTGGGATAATGGAAGAGAAAGCTACATTGAGAGATGCTTCATCCTCATCATAGAATCATTGTATCATGATATTATTGGTATCGTGGGCTGCAACAATTAATTAAATTGTAAATGAATCGCCAACCATTTTTATCATCCATCCAGGCAGGCTGTACATATTATACAGATATTAACTTTCTGCCACTATATGGCTCATCACTCACTGTGACCACGTTGTATTTCAAACTCCTTAACTCATAATTGGAACATGGAAAGTCATTTACAGGACATCATGGTCTCGAAGCTTTCAGAAAATTTAAAGTGAACAGGTCTTTGTGTTTGGTGTCTGACCATGATCAGAAACTCTAAAACTCTGTGTGCTGTGTGTGTGTGTGTGTGTGTTGGAAGGCTGTTATCTCAGCTTGCAGGGTGTGACCACACCCAGTCTGATACAGCAAAGGTAATGGCTGCTGTCACTGGCTGAAAACATAGAATATTATATCTTGTGCGTGAAGTCTTAAACTTGTTTATTATGATTTAGAGAAGCTTCCCTATTTCCCGTCTCATTCCTCCTCACATATTTTTCTTTCCCGTGTTCCCTTTCCTCCACATTTCCTTAGTTTATTCTCCTGTCTCCTTATTTCTCCTTTCACCCTGTAACACCCCCACCCCACACACCTTAATTTTCTCCTTCCCTTCTACTCACATTGTTCCCACTTTCCTTTCTGCTAAATCCCCCACTGTATCCTTCTTCCTACCCTCTGTCTTCCCCCAAGCCCATCTTCCCTTGCTTCCTTCCTCCTTTATTTAGGTTTAAACTGTGTTTGAACACCTCGTCCTCAGAGTTCCTGCTCTGTCTTTAGGTAGAAACTGTTGTTCTGTAATAAAGCTGGTTCATCATCTGTCATATCAGCAAACACAACTTAAAATTCCTGTACTGAAGGAGCTGACGTCAAATGGTCAAGTGGTCACAGAGCTGCAGCACACGCACACACCAGCAGCACCACTGCTGGCAGTGCACATGACCTCATTCCATGGCCCCCTGCTGTACTAAGAGATAAGGGCTGCGGCCTCCACAGGTACACACTGAACCAGATCCACACGGCCGTCATTAATTAAAGGAGTATTCTGCTTTTTTACAACCTGGGGATTAAACAGCTACACTACACTGAGCTGAAATAAGCAGACTGTTATTATTGCCACACAGGATGTTATGTTTTTGATCTGTCTGTTTGTGGGCAGCGTAACTCAAAAAGTTAATGACAGATTTGGATTAAATTCTCTAGGTTATGGCACAAGGAAGAAACTATTAAATTGTGGTAGTGATACAGATACAGCTCATTAAAGAGCTGTATCTGTATCACTACTGTGTTTTCTCTTTGCAATGTTTACAGAAATCTATTTTTCAGAGCATGTTTATTATGAGGAAATACTTTACTGGAGTACTTACTGGAGTCTTGTACTGCTGCACCTTTATGACAGCTACAGGAACCACTTGGGACACAAAGGATTCTGAAAGATGTTAGAATGTCCCATCAAGTACGTTTAGCCCTGATCCCGGTGTGAGTCCTTAATTAGGGGACGTCCACTGATGAGTTTGTAGCTGCTCAGTGACAGCACAGCTGCAATTTCCCATTATAGTACAGTATAAGATACATGGTAAAAGATAATTGACAGAGATCTTGTCCAGATAGTGTCGCCCTACAATATTGAGAACTTGCAGAACTCCACTAAGAATATACAATTTCAAGTTTACAATAATACAGTAATACAATACAAGTTTGACCTGTCTTTGTGTTCAGCGTTGCTTAATACAGTAATAAAAGTGGAATACATAAACATAGACCCAAAAGAATCCAGCTGAGCCTAACATCTTGCAGGCAAACACACTGCCCTATTTGTGCTACAGCAGAGTCTCAGAGGAGCACATTTTATATGTATAACATGAGTCAAGATGACTCACATGTCCATAAATAGAAGGGAGCACCCACACAGCACAGTGAGAGACTGCATGAGTGCAGAAGGATTCCATTAATGAGGATGAACCTGAAACTGAAACCCGGATGTTCTGAAAAATAGATGACAGCTGAAACCTTTATAACCTTGAAATAAAAGTCATTTTTATTCACATGTAGTTTTGTTTTAGCACTCAATCACATGAACCTTGCCACAGAAAGCATCCACACCTGTGCAGGCAAACGACCAATCAGTGATTAAAAACTATTAACCAAACTCATTTTGCTCCATAAACTATAAAAATTCAGGCAACAGTTAGGCAGATGTAGACGTCAGCAAGCTCTTGTTTAATGAGAGAAAAACACACACTAACCCTAACCCAGATCAGCACAGAGAGTGGTGCAGAACTGTTAGACAGAAATCAGAATAATGTATTACCATTTCTAAACATACTATATTTAGTATAATGGAAGACACCATTATAATGTCCTCTTGTTCTCTTTTCCATTAGAGAATGGATGCATAGTCTCTGGTTGTTATAGCCTGTTTCCACTGGCTCGACTTGACTTATTCACCTTACATTAAACTAGTGCTGTCAAACGATTCAAATATTTAATCGCGATTAATCACATTAATGTCATAGTCGCAATTAATGGCATTTTTTCTCATTGTAATGCCCTTATCAACATAGAAAAGTGGATCGGCTTGCTTTATTGAGACAATATCTCTGTCACAGCAATTACAAGATATTGTTATGGCAGAGGTTTAATCTCATCCCTGTATGATTTGCTCATATCCGGGGCTGATGATCTTCAAATCATAAGTTGAGACTGTGGATGGAAGATATAGGTGAAGAAATATCAATACAAGATTGGAATGGGGCATGTATGAATGCTCAGAAACAAACAATTAACAGTAACAGTAAGTAAAAGTAAGTTTAATGAAAGCATCCCCGATACATGTATTAAGTGCAATGATGCAAGAGGGCGATGTACCACTGCATATGGGAATGTGTGAAAATAAATTCCTTCTGGCAAGATATTATTAATATGATTGATCAGATATTAGCTAAGAAGTTATCAATGGACCCCAAGCTTTTTCTTCTGGGTATGTATCCAACTATCCCACAATTACAAAGTAAAGAATCTAGGTTTGTAGATATGTGTATATTACAAGCTAAACGTATCATTTCCCTTAATTGGAAAAATGTTGATGGACCAAGAATTGGAAGGTGGATCAAAGAGATGGCATAAACATGACATTGGAAAAGATGACTTACATTATTAAACGGAAGACATGTTTTTGATGACATCTGGAAACCTTTTATATGTTTTTTAAACACGACGCCAATGTTGGTAACGTGCGACAGCAGGAGAAGGCTATGAGAGAGTAGGTTGTCCATGTGGTGTGATATAATGTCCTAAGAAATGTGTCAATGTTATAACTGGTTTCAATATTTGTTTATTTAGCTGAAGCGAGTGTGTGCATATGTATGTGTGTCTATGTAGTTTTTTTTTACTTATTTATTTATTTATTGATTTTTTTTTAAGTTTATTTTATAATTTTATTGTTTTAACACCTTAGGAGGGGATGGGAGGGAGAACGGGGAGAAACGTTTGCCTTGTTGCATCTAATAGTGTTTGATATGCTGTAATTTGTAAACAAAAAACTAGTAAATACATTTTAAAAAATAAATAACGCATTTAACTGACAGCACTCATTTAAAGCAATCCTTACCTTTCTGGCATGTCTCACAGATCTTATTAAAAATTTGCCCTGCCTGTGATGTCTGACACTCCCTCCTCCCCCAACGCATGCGGTGATAATGTGAGATTAAAAATCAATGGAGTCAGACTTTTATCAAAAATATATGAAAATGAAATAACACCTGGTGGGTTTCTTTTACATTTTAGTGTGCCATATGCTTATTAGAAGCAATTTAAAATTACAAAAGAAAAGTGTAAAAATGCCAGAAAGGTAAGGATAGCTTTAAGCTACATCCACATTATCTGTTTTCATTCAAACACTATCTGAAGGTTTGTGAACCGCTAAAACAGAGCAGTCTGAAAACTCTGCTGGCTCTATTTTAGTTTGAAAACTGCAGGGTTGTGTTATAGTCTGGACCAGGAGAATAGGTACTCAGAGCTGCTTCCTGATTGAGTCTTATCAGTTGTGACTTAACTAACAGCTTTGTAGTTTCATTTTCACCTCATCAGTCAAAAACTAAATCCCTTGCTGACTATTTTCGTTTCTCATAAGTTGTATTTTCGACAGAACTTTCCTGCACAGCCCACCACTCTCCACTTTCCTGGAAGAGAATGGAAAAATACTCTCAGCTTGTGTTCACTCAAATTAACATTAACTACCTTGCAGTGAAACTTACTCTCATCTCAAGGTTTATTTAATATATTTTTTACACCAAATTAGTGTCAACACCTGTTTTTTTTCCAATGTGAGTAAAACTGTATGTAACTGTAACTGAATCATTTAAAAGTGCTGCAGCAGTCTTGTAATGTAACAAAGTACAAATACTTAATTGCTGTACTTACTAACAAAATTCAAGTGTCTGTATTTTCTTTGTAATTTATATTTCCAGCAACTTTTACTTTTACTCCACCACATTTACTAAATAAATGGTGTACCTTTACTTCAATACACTTCCCCTAACTATCTTTATTACTCATTACTACCAAATCAAAGTAGAAGAGCTTTTCTAGTCTTGATGACCACTCAAAGTTATAGCTTTGCCATTCATACCCATGCACTTTTACATTCATACAGCGCATATCCATCTTGCTGCTGGCAGAGCCGCCAAGACCAATCCGGGGGTTAAGTGTCTTGCCCAAGGACACATACTAGCAGGGCCGGCTCTTGGCATAGGCGATATAGGCGGTCGCCTAGAGCGCCATCTGCTGGAGGGGCACCGAGAGCAATCTCGCCTAGGGCACAAAATTAGGTAGAGCCGGCCCTGCATACTAGCAGAGCCTCGAGTGAACCCACAAGCTTCCAGTTGAAAGTAGAAGAACTCACTCTACCACTGACCTACTGTTGCTCAATTCTAACTCCTACTACTTTTACTTCTAAAACTTGAGTACATTTTATGTCAATTACTTTTGATACTTAAGTAGGGTTAGGGTGTCATATACTTTTACTCAAGTAATATTACAAAAGGTGACTTCAACTTATAAGTACATTTCTAGTAAGATACTTTTACTCAAGCATCCCTTGAGGTACTTTATGCAACTATACAAAACTGGTGCTGCCTGAATAGTGCACAATGTAACACTATAAAGATGACAATATAACTTTGTCCACCCAAGTATCATATTTACATTACAGCTGATCAGGTCAAGAGTTTATAAAAACTTGTGTTTGTTACAAAGTGAATGATAACTGTATCTATCCCAAGTGCAGACAAAAAACAGATGTTAATGAGTTTTTGCGACTTGGGTCTATGGACAACAAATCCTCCATGTGACTGTCCTCACATATTTAGGTCCCCACAAGGTGAGAAATACCTGAACCACGCGTACACACACACACACAGCAGGTTCTTTATATTTCCCACAGGACGGAAGTCTATTATTCAGAGCCTTGTTCAGTTCAGTGGGACAAAGACAGAGTTATTACACTTTACATCATGTCTTCAAGCTGTCACACTCTCTGTGTAATGATATTTGAAGCAGAGCACTGTGAGCTCATTAGCAGATGATGCAGATGAGGAAATTAAAGGGAAAGAAACAAACATGTGAGTAAATAGATACTGTATCAGAGTAGGTTCACTGTGCTGATCCTAAATGGCAGGAATTGCATTCTTCTAAAGGATTTCCCTTGTTTAGTGGCTCACAGTAGTCCACTCAAAGACCAATGATCATCCTTAAAGTCAGTTGACGTTTTTTGAAATGTGGCTGCATGAGGCACAAACACATACACCACCCACTTCACTGTGAGCGCCCTCTGTCAGAGACACGCATGCAGCCAATGGGGACACATGGATAAAGTGTTTTTAGACACTTAACAAAAGGCTCACCTGATAAATAAAATATAAGTCGGCTTCAATCTGTGACATCTAAACAATGTGTTTGCTGTTTTATCTTGCAGTTAGAAGTTTGGAAACCACTCACTCTAGACCAAAGTCCATAGAGAATATTAGTGCGTTTAGTTTTAAGTTGGTGAACTGCTGCCTCTTTAATAAGTTTGTGTCACTAAGATTTCAAATATCAGAGTCAAAAAATAATACATTTAAACAATGATGCCCATGGATAGATAGATAGATAGATAGATAGATAGATAGATAGATAGATAGATAGATAGATAGATAGATTGATAGATGTTGTACTGCTGGTGAGCTAGGCAGATTTGAGGTAGTGTTACATAAAACCATCCTCTCCTCCTTAATCCATCCTCCCTCCTCTCCTCCGTGTGCTCACTCCCCTGCAGCCTCTTACATAACATCAGAATATCATCACAAACTGACTGATTCATATCTGCCTGATAATCACACTCTGATAAACCAGCGTGTGCTGAGGCAAAAACAAAAGGATGGATGTAATAAACGCGGGGTAAGGAGGAGGGGGCGGGACAACAGGACACCTCTGTCCCGCTGCGGTGGACCGCAGCTCCGCGGCGAGTAGCTGCGCAGGCTACCCCGGACGACAGGGACCACAGCCGGGGGAGCGACCCGAACCAAAGTCCCGTAAACAATCATCCGCACATTATCCGTAATCCGTCAGCGTGTGAGAGCACACTGTCCAGTTTCACTGCATATCAAGACATCGACCTTCTCTGGAATATCCCTTTAAAAAAGCCCCATAAGTGTATTTGATATGACGTGTTCGGGCTGAATATAATTAGCAATCGATCGATCACATTAAACGGCTGATCAAATAAAGCATCTGCAGGATCCTACCTGTGAGTTGTTACCAGAGTCTGTCACAAACATCCAGCAGCTCCGTAATCAGCTGCTTCCCAGCAGCCACTGAGTGTAAGTGTGTGATAACACAGCGGTGTGTGTGTGTGTGTGTGTGTGTGTGAGAGAGAGAGAGACACACACACACAGTGGGGGCGGGTTGAGTTGAACACGTTAGAGCAGCATTGTAGTAGCATGCGCAGGTATGTGTAATAATTACGTCATTATGACAAGTTGTTTTTATCACTTATTCATTGATTACTGATATACTTCGTTACTTCATAAGCACTGTTGTTGGCGGCTCTGTCTGTGTGCGTCTGCACTTGCTTGAAATATGAGCAACAAAGGCCGACAGACGCTTGCCACTGTACATTGTAGAGTCACCAAAATCACCCTGCACCAAAGTACACAGAGAAAATCTGTGATTTGACTAGTGTTGTACTCAAGACCACCTAAACCAAGACCAAGTCGAGACCAAGACCACACTGTGTCGAGACCAAGACAAGACCAAGACTTTGAGGGGTTGAGACCAAGACAAGACCAAGACCGTAAGCGTCACTTTGCAGAATTTCCACGTTGCGCTGTGTTTTCTTTTGGAGGTATTTTCTTTTGGAGTTGAACAGCCTGATTTATTTCATCTGGCCTCATTGATAAATATAGCTGTGTGTCATCTGCATAACAATGAAAGTGTATGTTATGCTTTCTAATAATCTTCCCGAGAGGAAGCATATATAAGGTAAAAAGTATAGGCCCAAGCACTGAGCCCTGTGGAACTCCACAATTAACTTGTGTTTGTAATGAGGCTTTATCATTGATATGAATTGATATGAACTGAAATCTATCAGATAAGTATGATTTAAACCAGCAGAGGGCAGCACCTGTGATACCAAGAGTCTGCTCCAATCTCTGCAGTAGAATATTATGATCAATGGTGTCAAATGCAGCACTAAGATCTAACAGGACAAGTAAAGAGACTAGACCATTATCTGAAGCCAAGAGAAGATCATTACTAACTTTAACTAGTGCTGTTTCTGTGCTATGGTTTAATCTAAAACCTGACTGAAAATCTTCAAACAGATGAATGGAGTAGTGGAAGGTTGGTGGACGACCACCATGTCCCACTGTGACGTCAGTAAGGAGATGGTGGAGTCATTTTTTGGGCCGGAATCATGGGGAGAGAGCTGGTCGGCCCCTTTAAGGTCCCTGAAGATGTGAAAATGACCTCTGAAAAGTCTGGGGAGTTTCTGACTGACCACTTTCTTCCATCGTACAAAAAGGAGAACCATGCTTTCCGTAACAAAATCATCTTCATGCATGACAATGCACCATGTCATGCTCAGTGTTTGGAATAACTTCTTCAAGTTCATTGTGATCAAAGGCAAGAACGTACATGTAATGTGTCTGTTCTACTGGTAACAAGTTACTTTTATTATAGAGTAATTCAGTTACTAGCTCAGTTACTTTTTGGAACAAGTTGTGAGTAACTATAAGTAATTACTTCCCAACAGTAAAGTATATAATATAACGTTCCCAACACTGGTCATGCTGCAAGGAATACCTCTGCATCATTGGCTGCTATGGGCATAAAAGGTGTGGCCCCCATCCTCCCCTGACCTCAACCCTATTGAGAACTTTTGGAGCATCCTCAAGCAAAAGATCTACGAGGGTGGGAGGCAGTTCACATCCAAACAGCAGCTCTGGGAGGCTATACTAACATTCTGCAAAGAAATTCAAGCAGAAACTCATAAGTTCAATGGATGCAAGAATTGTGAAACTGCTATCAAATAAGGGGTCCTATGTTAAATTGTAACTTGACCTGTTAAGATGTTTTTGATTGAAATAGCTTTTGATTTCAATAAATATACCTCCTAATGCTGCAGATTCAACAAATGACCATTTTCAGTTCTTTACAACCTATACAATGTTTTAAAACTCTGTTGTGCATAATAATTTGGAACAGTGCATTTTAAGTTTTTTTATTTTTGAGGAAAATATTCTAACGGTTAAGGACTTGAAAATAATGCTGACTATCATTTGCGTCGACTATTTGGAAAAATTAGAGAAAAAATATCACTTGCATAATAATTTGGAACGCGCTGTATGTGGATTACTGCAGCAACAATGGTAGTAAATTACACACTTACAAACAAGTGTGTGCAGTGTGGACTTTGCTTGGATAAGATATTAAAGGGATATGTTTTCAAGGCTATTCATATCATACATATCATCACCATTATTATTGTGCTATAATTAAAAGCCGATATCATTGACTGTATAAACTTGTAACTTGACAGTTGTTGTGTATCTGCTCCTGGTCTCTCTCTTCTGTCTCTACCTCATCTCCCTCTTGTCCTTTCTGTCCCCCATTTTCCTTTCATCCCAACTGGTCGAGGCAGATGACCGCACATCTCTGAGCCTGGTTCTGTCAGAGATTTCTTCTTCTGTTAAGAGGGAGTTTTTCCTCTCCACTGATGCCTCGTGTTTGCTCATTGTGTGAACTGTTGGGGTTCTCTGCTCTCCTTGATGTTGTCTATGTACAGTGCCTTGAGATAATGTATGTTATGATTTTGCGCTATACAAATAAAATTGAATTGAATTGAATTAAATGTGTCAGTCTGTTCTTCACATGTCTGTTTAATGCGTCCCTTGACAGCCTCAAACTTGGCAGGTGACTTACTAAGGTCACCTGTGTGTTGTTTCGATAAAGAGGGTATGGGTAGTGTATTATACAGTGTCTTGTCTCACGGTGTCCAGGTAATGACCCTGACAGCAGTTTGAGCAGCCCGCCGGATGTCCTCGTCCTCCTCTGCTGCCTCACTCCTCCTCTCCAGTAGAGGGAGCTGCTCCAGCAGAAGGCAACGGCCGTTTGGAGCTTCAGCCAAAGCGGTCAGAGCTCGCAATGAGTACATGATGAGGGCCTTCATCCTCCTCCTCCTCTCCATGTTGTCCTCTTCCTCTTCCTCTTTCTTCTTGGACACAAGGTCAAGGAGAATAGGGACCACGTCCAGATCGAGACACTGCAGTTTACCTGCAGGAAGAGAAGGTACAGTCATGACATCCATCATCTGAGGACAACCTGATAAGAGCTGAAGATCCGACAGGACCCGACAGGTTCAGGCTTAATTTCGGGCTGAATTCTGTTGGGCCCAGGCCTTGTCGGGCCTAACTTTAACCTAACCTGATGGGTCATGTGGTGCATTTAAAGCACAACTAAACCCCCTCTTTTGCACCTAACTCCATCCAATGTCTGATTTTGAAATATGTCAAGAAGTGGGCAGAGACTTGAGTGAGAGAGAGGAGGGAGAGTGGAGCAGCAAGGGATCATGGTCTGGCAGTGAAATCTGACAGCGAAATACAGCTGTCTAACAAGGTGCTCCGTTCTTCTCAGAGAGCGAAAGGAGACAGTCTGGGACAATGAGCCTTGCACTGGTTAGACTAGAGTGTACCAGTGACGCAAGCATGAACTAAAATAGCCAATGGCAACATTTTAATGTAGTATCTGGTGTTTGACCAAAGAGTGACATAAGGTACTCAACATGTATAATTTCAATACTTTACACTAAACTGTGAAGATTTGCACATGGATCAACAAATAACATTACTACATAAGACACATAGACTGGTTTTCACTTTAAGGTGCATGAAGATAGTCCTTTCACAAACATGAATTCTCTCAGTGGCCTGTACCTGGGGTGGTGATGGCGGTGTACATGATGACTCCTGCAGCGTTGGCCTGAACCTTGACATCTGTGTCCTGCAGCAGACCAACCATGACAGGAAGTACGGCCTCCTCGCACACCCGCCGCTTCCCGTCCTCAGGAACGCTAACCATAAATGAGCATAAGTGCACAAGCAAACAAACAAACAAACCAAAAAAAACAAAACCCAGTAACAAACAACCTCTGTACACTTCCTGCTTTGTAACACACAGACAGCAGGCGGCATTTCACCTGAGTGCCATCATGGCTGCAGCAGCCTCTCTGCGCACGTTCGGGGAGCTGTGTGAGAGTTTGTGTCTCACAAGCGACACAGCATCAAGGGCCAGAGCAGGAAGAGCATCCAGAGAGGAGCAGCAGCTGAGGGTGGAGAGGAGCAGCACCTGCACCTCCTCCTCCTCCTCCTCTTCCTCCTCTTTGAGCTTCATCATTAGTTTAGGAACCAGACACAGGAGAGCATCTGCACCTGCAGGACAACACACCTCAGTGACCTCATACACACAGCCTCATGCTCCGTATGACTTCATCCAGATCAACAGTCATCACTGTGAAAAAGTCCATTCTGAGTAAGAAGAAACATCTCTTAATTTGTGCCCCAGAGAAACACAGAATGAACTAACTAACTAATTAACTAATTAACTAACTAATTAAGTTGCTGAAAATTCTCAGCTTTAGAAAAAACAAGAAAATACATCTGTAATGATTCTGCTCTCTCAATATTGATATTAAGTAACATTTCCACATTGTACTTGCTGTTTTCTTTTATTAATAACTTTTGAGTTATCACAGGGTCGGTATTATTGACAAAATATGTACAAAAATAAGAAGAACTTCAAAAACAACAACCTTTGAATGACAGTTCGCTCACATGCAAATTCAAGACCATTGACCATTGACCTGCGTCTATCTTTTATGTAGCATAATAAATATCTAAAATTACCAATGGGGGTAGTAACTAATTCATTAAAATAAATATTTTTCATGCATTTGTTATTTAAGTTTTGGTGGAAACATTTTCTCTGGTTGAAGAGTAACCTCTACATCAGAGTGTATACCTGCAGGCAGCAGAGCGAGGCGGTTCAACACCTGGTGGACGTTTCTCCTGCAGGATGATGAGTCGTCGTCCAGCAGCTCTGACAGAGGGGGGAGGAGAGAGGAGGAGAGCAGTGCCTGTCTGCAGGAGGTCACAAGAGAAATGTCATGGAATAAAACTAAAGACAGCACTCAGAGTCTGCCATAACTGGATCCATGACTGAATTAGTCACCACCAAAATCAAATAAAGTCTTCCTTGGGGCCATAAACTACATTCACAGACAATTATATCGAAGCTGCAAACAAACAAACAAACAAACAAACAAACAAACAAACAAACAGCCTCTTCTCAGTAACATCTGCAACCAATTGTTGCAGGAATCAAAGTTAAACCACATGCAGGTGGTAACGCAGTATAGCTCTGGTGCACCAATGAACGCGTCATGTCAAATTAAATTACATGAAATGTAATTGATCTTCAACAACAGTCCATAACACGTGACTGCTATGAGACAACATGGAGACAGTGGAGTTAACAGCCGTATAAACTTCTTCCAATGATTTGTGGCAGGCTGTTCATTGACAGGTGCAGCATGAACTGTATGTACCTGCCAATGTTGTGGCCGCTGAGCAGGTGCAGCAGCTCGCACGTTTGTTTTCTAACTGTTGGATCTTTGTCCTTCAACAAACCCTTCAATTGCTCAAGAAAACCTGCAGAGGAAAAGGACATAACTGTCATCACAACATGGAAATCTCAGCTTCCTGGTGAAGTAAAAGTGGAGAATGTGCACCCAGTACAGAGTACAGATTATGGTCTTGATGTGAGTAGATCTTGTCAGAAGCCCTAATATCTTGTTATGGATTTTGGGTACTAGTTTACAGTCTGCACACACTTGTGTACAGTGGATGTGAGAAGTTCAGTGGCATGCACACAGACATTTGGAAATTAAAAGGGCACCTACTGCATACCAGTGGGGCAGGCACTAGTGCAAAAACCCTGCGCAAAAGTGGAAAATGATCAAATAATTTCATTTCCCACATTCACTTAAAGGGGACATATTATGCAAAATCAACTTTTTAACCATTTTAATACTGATATTTGGGACTCTGGGGGCCCTACCAGTCGCCAAAGTGTGGAAAAACAATACTCAGTCATGTTTTCGTGGTTCCGCTTAGTGTAAGTATAGGCGATAAAACGCTCGATGTTGAATTCCCTGCGCTTATGACGTCAGCATGCGCATTTCACCGCGAATGTTACCGCCCCACCAGTACGTTTACTTCGCAAGCTCCACCTTAGCTCCACCTTGTCCCTGCGAGAGTGCAGGCGAGGGAGGAAGAGCGGTATTATGACAACGCGGCGGGACAAGTGTGCTGCACAGTGGAGCACAGTGTTTTACAGAGGATTTTATATATGAAGCTAATGTGCCGGATAAAGTCAGCAATCGTGTGTTCGTGTGTTCGCACCACTTCACATCAGACTGCGACCAGCGGTCGCTGTATTTAGTCAGGGGACGTATTTCACCGACGTACAAACACACAAATTGTTAAGAAAAGATCACATAGAGCTCATAACTGACCATTCTGACACGTCCTAATTAAACATATTTGTTCAGTACGTCCTCCATGACCGGAGCACAGACTCAGTCTGATACAATCACATAAAGCAGCTGTTTATGCAGCTCGCCGCTGACTCTCTGTCAGCGGTGCTGCACTCTCTGTGTCACCGATAGCCTAAACTGCCGCTGGCGATCAGCTGATCGCCACCGCTGATCGCCAGCTCGCCGGAGCACCGGAGCTGGTCAGTGGTGGTGAGGTCTCTGGAGCACAGTCTCCGGTCTGATACAGCAACATACAGTTTATTCAGCGTGCCGCTGGCGATCCGCGGTGGCGCGTTACACGGTGATCGCCAGCTCGCCGGAGCACCGGAGCTGGTCAGCGGTGGTGAGGTCTCCGGAGCACAGTCTCCGGTCTGATACAGCAACATACAGTTTATTCAGCGCGCCGCTGGCGATCCGCGGTGGCGATCAGCGGTGCTGCACTCTCTGTGTCACTGCTGATCTTCTGTTCCTAAGTGTTTTTAACTGATATACAGTTGGACAGTGTTCAGCTCGATCCTTATGTAGGACGTCTCTTCCTGTGACGGCACTCTCGCTGACATGTTGATATTGTCAGAGAGCTAGTGGAGGGAGGGGGAGACGAATAGAGCTGTAAAGCGCTGTAAAGAGGACAAATCAGAAACCCCCTGGAAGAAGTGGGTGTGTGTTTGCCTGTGTCTCATTTGCATATAAAGGGACCATGCACGAAAACCGAGCGTTCTGAAAGGGGCGGGTTTAGCAGGGTTATAGAACTACTATGATTCTTCATCCTTATGGTGTTTTGACCAAAGCATGTCACTGACATGTTCATTAGGACACCAGGGAACTATCTTAATGGGGGAAATAGGGTATAATATGTCCACTTTAAGTGCGCAGATGACCACCCACTCACCCACTCACTCACACTTTCATACAGCGCCCCTATGTGCAGTGCATTTTCTATCACTCCTCTTGCATATCCATTCACACGGAGCAACGTGGGGTTAAGTGTCTGGCCCAAGGACACATCGGGCAAGACGAGACCCCGACGAGAGTGTTTGTGGTTTTCCCGGTGTCTCACTCACTCACTCACTCACTCACTCACCTCCGTTAACGGTCTGGTAGATCCGCTCCGGCTCGTGCATCAGGTCGCAGAGTGAAGCCAAAGCGCGCCGCCTACTATCGCTCTCAGGCCGCTGCAGCTGCTCGAACAGTTGCGGAACAGCTCGACGGCCAAAGGCAACCGGAGCACGGGTCTGGTCCAGCAGAACAGCGTCCATCCCGCGTATTAATAAGTCTATTTATCTCCGGGTTAAAGTGCTTTGACAGATGAACACAAATATAATCGTGAGCGGTAAAACAAGAGAAAACGATGGCGAACACAAACAAACACACTATGTTAATATTTACTTACTGGTATCGCTGAGAACCCTGTCACTCTCCAACATCTGAGCGAAGAAAGAAATGAAACAGACGATAAAAAAGATAAAAGGATAAAATTACGACATCGCATTAGGACAAAACACCAACTTATTTCTGGAGAGAGAATGGTCAGACCCGTGCACCCACTGCTAACCCTAACTCTTAGAAACCCAAACAAAACTCTGTAGCTGTTGCTTAGTAACCACATGATTAGACGACGATGCTGCGTTCTCGGATGGTGGGACTCTACTAGAGCTCGCCAGACCACGTGACCAACACGCAATGCATTCTGAGGGGTAAAGGCAAAATGCCGGTCGATCCAAGCAGTCCGGTTGTTTACTTGTTAACTATTGACGCACACACATGAACACAAACACGAAAAAGCACCCCACTTGTTTGTATGTGTGGCATCAATACACTTCCATAGATAAAACTTCAACAACCTGAACAACTGAAAAGAAGAAGAATTCGGGTCCATAACACACTGTGGACGGGAAACAGGTAACGAGCAGGTAAAGGAGACAGTGACGGGAAGGCCGCCATGAATCATAAAGGATAGGATTATACAGAAAACAAAAAATAAAACAATTTTTGACTTTTATAATCACTAATGTGATCTCCCTAGCGACCCGTTTTTGTGGATGAGGTGTAAAGAATGATAAGAATATCATCCAGGTGGATTTAATGTATCAGTAACAATCTGTATCATCCAGTTTTTTGACTGCGGTCAAGTGAGCCGTCGCTCGTCTTCGCGTGGTCAAGTGAGCCGTCATTCGTATTTTAAGTGCGCCAGTGCAGTCGAACTTGCTGGGAGTCGGCTGAGAATCAGCGCTAGTTTGATACCGGCGCGATCACTTCCGGTTTTCAAAATAAGACGTTACTAATACAAGGGCAATCAATCATGCTGATTTAAAGACATTGGGTCACATTGTCCAGAAGCTATTGAACTAAATATTTTCCCTAATTTATTTATATTTTTACTGTACAATAACAACACATTGGCTCATAAGTTCTGACAATGGTTTACACAATTGATCTCAGGAGCATGCTGACTACTCTCTCACTCATTATCAACTATTTTTACGGTATAATTTTTGAGAAATTAAGCATCAAAGTTGTCTCTTTTTTTACTCTTAATTTTTACTGTACAATAAAATCACTTTGGCCCATAAGTTCTGACAATGGTTGGTACAGTTGACTTCATGGGCATGTTGACTACTCCCTTTGTCATTATCAAACAGTTTTACTGCATCAAAAAGTTGCAGTTGATTTTCAGCCTTTTTCTGAGTAAAAAAAGAGACAACTTTGATGCTTAATATCTCAAAAATTATACAATAAAACTGTTTGATAATGACTGAGGGAGTAGTCAGCATGCCCTTGAGGTCAACTGTGCCAACCATTGTCAGAACTTATGGGCCAAAGTAATTTTATTGTACAGTAAAAATGGATTTTCAGCCTTTTTCTGGGAGCTGCTGATCTACTGCTGCTTGTTTGGCAAGTTTGACAAGTCACAAAATAACACATTTAAACTTACTGATTAAAACAACACAAGATGGTATGACACAAAAAACGAACAAACTTTAATGTTCTGTTGGAAGTGTGTCCAGTGCCACATTTTTAAGATATTTAACGACTTTATTTATGTGTGATATTGACACAATCTTGTTATTGGCTGATGTTGGCTTTAAAATATATTATTGGATATTGGCAAACACACCAAGATCCCCAGATATGACTAATGATTAAAACAGCAGGCAGAATAGACTGCTGCCTCCTTGATGTCTATGCCATATTGTCAGTGAAAAAGAGCCTGGATTACAGGCAAAGTACTGTAGGCATGCCAAGTCAGGGCTGACTGTCATACAACCACACACATAAAACACTAAACAAAACAAAAACAAATAAATACTAGACACAAGAGTCAAAAGTAATACTTAAAAATGTCAAGTTTATTCTGAACTTTTAGAATAAATTCTGGAGACTTAATCCAGGTCCATTAACCACACATGAAAAAACAATATGCAGCAGAGCTCGTTCGGATGTTACTAAAACTACAAAATATGCTCCTGAAAATGTCTTTGCTTAACGTCCATAAGGAAGATCCATTTACTTAAACTCAACTGATATCTTTTGTCAAGGATCCATGACTTTAACAAAATCAAAATGAAGCCGTTTGAGAAATTAAACAGGAACAAAAGCCAATTTCAGATATGACCTCTGGGCGAGACTCTCCAGAGTATCTCGCGACTCCTGTGGACATCAGCATTTACACACATACGGCCCCACCACACAATCTCCAGAGTTTAGTGCATGTCTGAGAGCAGCTTTACGATGCACCTCCACCACTTCACATAAACCTCAAAGCAACACACCTGGGAGTTTTTAACATTGAAAACATTGTCTATTTCTTCTTTTTCTTGCTCTTCTTCCCCCCCTCTCCCTGCTGAGAGCTGGTGTCTGCCCCACCCTTCTGTGTCCGAGTCTTGAGTTTGGGAATCATCTCAGCCACGTAAAACATCACATCTTTACCTGAGGAAAAAAGAAATTTCACCCTTAATGTATCCACTTTGATTAATATTTAATTGATTAATTATTAGAGCAGCAAATAACGATTATTTTCATAATCGATTAATCTGACGATTATTTACTTGATTAATCGTTTGGTCCATAAAATATCAGAAAACCTTAAAAAATGTTGACCGGTGGAAATGATGTTCTCAAATGTCAGAAGAAAATTCTCACATTTAAGAAGCTTCAACAATCGGAAATCTTGTTTTAATCCTGACAAAAGCTTCAAACCGATTAATCGATTTCAAAATAGTTGTCGATTAAATTAGTAATCGATTAATAATAATGTAACAATATGTAACAACCTGATGCCTGAAAGTGTACAAACACAAACATGTACACACACACACACACAGCGTGTGTAGGACTTACGAGAGCTGAACCTGTCCTGACAGAAGTGGCCTTCTTCCTGCTTCAGCTGAACTCTTACACGACCTCTGAACTGGATGTCTCTGTTCCACTCCCTGGGATGCATTTTGTTCTGAACAAATGACAGACATAACAAACTTCATTTATGAAAAAAAAGCAATTTTCTCAAAGATGCTGACTGGAATGAGTTTGGAAACCACTCGTTCTTGCACACAAAACTACATATTAAAAATAGTACATTTTAGCTCACAGAACTTGCAGTGAATCAAATCCTGTGTGCTGTGATGAAAAATCAAAGCTTTTCTCTTTGTACTTAGGTGACTTTTGTGAGTGAGAGGTATCTTCAAGGTTATATCTAATAAATGTATTACATTATAAAATAACCATACGCCATTAGAGATGAAAGAAACGATTTAAATACCTGTATTTAAGACCTAGTGTGTGAGATTTTTACCTCCATGTAGACGTTCAGTCCAGCAGCCGTCAGGACATCTCTGATTTCAGTACAGGACGGATTCTCCACAGCCTGTGATACACAACAGCAGCTACAGGTAAATGGTTTGCTTCTTAAACTGTGTGCTTCTAAAGCGCTTGTGCTAAAAGATGAATCAGTACCACTAGGAGGGAGGAGATGATCCATTTTTTGTCCAATTTATGTTATTTTATTCACAAAGCAGTAAATGGTCTGTATTTATAAAGCGCTTTTCTAGTCTTGATGACCACTCAAAGCTGCTTTACACTACAGTTTTGCCATTCACACCCATTCACTCACACTTTCATACAGTGCATCGATGTGCAGCGCATTTTTTTTCTTCATATCTGTCGCTCATCTTTCATGCGCATTCACATGCTGCCGACACGAAGTTCACAAAGTCATCACTGCTCAGTGTTAAAGGAATAGATGGTTCAGTGGAGCTGTGGCTCTCTGTCAGCCTGGCTAGTGCTATAAAGAAACCAGTGATTATTCTTATTTTCTTCAATTACAGAATAATAATAATAACAGACAGCTCTAGCTTCATGTAGGGCTTTCTTGTATGCGACAAAACCATCTTTCAAGGCTATATGAAATTCTTCTAGATTAGTGGAACGCCATTTTCTTTCTGATCTACATAAAGACCGTGAGTATTGGAGTTAAATCCTGGTGCTTGTCTCTTATGAACCAACTATCAATAAGGTTATCTATGAGGACAGGAGTAAAATCACAATAGGTAACTTCAGATGTACCGACATATGACACTAAAGGTTGGATATATGATATAGTTGCACTGTCTCTTTGAATGTGAATGTATTAATATTAATATGTATATTTACACAGGTGCTGGTCATATAATTAGAATATCATCAAAAAGTTGATTTATGTCAGTAATTCCATTCAAAAAAGTGAAACTTGTATATTATATTCATTCATTCCACTCAGACTGATATATTTCAAGTGTTTATTGCTTTAAATTTTAAAGATTATTACTGACAACTAATGAAAATCCCAAATTTAGTATCTCAGAAAATTAGAATATTACCTAAGACCAATACAAAAAAATGTTTTTTAGAAATGTTGGTCAACTGAAAAGTATGAACATGGGAAGTATGAGCATGTACAGCACTCAACACTTAGTTGGGGCTCCTTTTGCCTGAATTACTGCAGCAATGCGACGTGGCATGGAGTCGATCAGTCTGTGGCACTGCTCAGGTGTTATGAGAGCCCAGGTTGCTCTGATAGTGGCCTTCAAGCTCTTCTGCATTGTTGGGTCTGGCGTATCGCATCTTCCTCTTCACAGTACCCCATAGATTTTCTATGGGGTTAAGGTAAGGCGAGTTTGCTAGCCAATGAAGAACAGGGATACCATGGTCCTTAAACCAGGTACTGGTAGCTTTGGCATCACTGACTGTGGAAACTTTACACTGGACTTCAAGCAAGGTGGATTCTGTGCCTCTCCTCTCTTCCTCCAGACTCTGGGACCTTGATTTCCAAAGGAAATGCAAAATTTACTTTCATCAGAGAACGTTACTTTGGACCACTTAGCAGCAGTCCAGTCCTTTTTGTCTTTAGCCCAGGCGAGATGCTTCTGACGCTGTCTCTTGTTCAAGAGTGGCTTGACACAAGGAATGCGACAGCTGAAACCCATGTCTTGCATACGTCTGTGCGTGGTGGTTCTTGAAGCACTGACTCCAGCTGCAGTCCACTCTTTGTGAATCTCCGCCACATTGTTGAATGGGTTTAGTTTCACAATCCTCTCCAGGGTGCGGTTATCCCTGTTGCTTGTACACTTTTTTCTACCACATCTTTCCCTTCCCTCCATTAATTTGCTTGGACACAGAGCTCTGTGAACAGCCAGCCTCTTTAGCAATGACCCTTTGTGTCTTGCCCTCCTTGTGCAAGGTGTCAATGGTCTACCATGTCAGCAGTCTTCCCCATGATTGCGTAGCCTACAGAACTAGACTGAGAGACCATTTAAAGGCCTTTTTAGGTGTTTTGAGTTAATTAGTTGATTAGAGTGAGGCACCAGGTGTCTTCAATATTGAACCTTTTCACAATATTCAAATTTTCTGAGATACTGAATTTGGGGTTTTCAATAGTTGTCAGCTAAATCATCAAAATTAAAAGCAATAAACACTTGAGATATATCAGTATATGTGGAATGAATGTATACATTATGCAAGTTTCACTTTTTGAATGGAATTACTGACATAAATCAACTTTTTGATGATATTCTAATTATATGACCAGCACCTGTGTGTGTGTGTGTGTGTGTGTGTGTGTGTGTGTGTATATATCTATATATATATATATATATAAATATATATACATATACACACACACACACACACACACACACACCAGATGTAGCAGTATTTTTCCTTTATGTTATTGGGGTTAATTATTGTACAATTAAATGTGAGTAAATGATGATCAGTTAGGAGAGGGCTTTGGGGAGAAATGTTTAAGTTTTAAATGTCAATAACATAAGTTAGTTAGGAACATCTAAGACTATCACTGTCAATATCTATCTACATGGATGTTGAAATCCCCTACAATTATGACAGATTGGCACAAATGCACTTATTGTAAGTCGCTTTGAATAAAAGCGTCTGCTAAATGACATGTAATGGAATGTATTTTGGAGTCCTGGAAACAGTTTTCAACAAAAATAACTTTATGTTTCAATTTGTTATATCTGATTGATCTGGAGGAACAAAGATAAATACTTGCTGAGAATATTACTGGTGGCTTGTAAGAAATCCATAACCAAGAAATGGCTGAAAAGGGAGACTCCTAGTGTAGATGAATAATTGATATAATGCACAACATCTTTGTAACGCAAATTACTACTTTTAATCTGAGAACACAAAAAGAGATATTTATTGAAAATTGGCAAAAGTGGATTACATGTCTACCTTCAGACCAGACTTCAGGTTATTTCTGATTAGACCACCATTAATACTTTTATTGCTTGCTTTCATGTCTGGTGGTGTTTACAAGTCTCTTTATGTACGTCTCTACTTTTCCCCTGATATTATTACACTCATCTATAGGTCTTGGGTTTCTAATAAACTTCACTAAATTTCTATATTAAAGAGCTGCTCCATCCAAAGTGGGATGGACGCTGTCTCTCCTCATGAGACAAGGTTTTCCCCAGAAGACTTGCCAGTATCTATAAAACCAATGTTTTCTGGACACCACTTTGACAGCCAGCGATTGAATGACGACATGCAGCTATACATATCATCACTGTTCACATTGGGCCATAGAAAATGACAGTGTGCAACATTAATTTAGCATACCTACACATAGTCAATATTAACCTTTTGTGACCTCCGATTGGAGTAATCTGGAGTCATTACTGCCTAAATGAATAGTAACTTAACTGAATCTATCTATCGGTTATCTTTAGCCAGCAGTTTCAGATAAGACTATGACACCCACTCTGGCCCTGGGAGCACTGTTATTGCTATTTTCAGATTCTTCAGGATAGAGTCACCAATCACCAGAGTTTCCTTCTCAGTCTGTGTGGTGCTGAGTGAGGAAGAGTCACCTTCTCTGCAGGGATCCTGCGTCCCTCGGCCAGTGTCTTCTTACTGTTGATGTAGATCGGGTAGAGGCAGATAAACCTGAAACATGCAGTGAAGGCAAAGTTTAAGGAGACACTGAAGCGAACAAATCAAAACAATGGGAGAGAGTCAACTGTAAATAACCTGACAGGATACATTACACTAAATGTAAAAGGTGCTGCACAAATATAACCAAGTGTACTCATTCTATAGTTGTCTGTTCCACCATCAAGTGGTGCTGCCCTTATTGTGGCAGCAAGGAGAATCAGGTTCAGTGTGTAAGAAGTAGTGACCTCTAATGGTGAGAGTGCAGATGTAGGACTCCTCCACTCATTCCTCCCTTTCCCAAATGCATCAGATAACCGTGTGACATTTGCAAAGTAAGTAAATGTATTATATATAGATTATTCAGGAGGATATAGCCACACTGGACCTTTAACCAAGCGAAAGCTGTTGCGACTTGGAATGCACCATTATGTTAATAAATTAATGATTTACGCTTTTTAAGTAGGGTGCAAATAGGAAAAATTCAAAATGGCCCGATGTTCCTGTTGAGTTGAGGCCATGGATAATGTCTTTTTGTTCGTCTTGGTCTATAACATCTTCCCACAAAATTCGGTGGAGTTCATTTTTGTCTCCGTGTTCACCTTAGCGGGCGCTTTAGAGCCCTCGAGCAACGCACGGGTCAGGGAACTATGCCAATTTCGCCAGACCTAACCTCAATGCAAAGTTTCAAGATTTAGTATCTTACCTTAACCCCCTCAAAAATGACCGCAAAGCAACGGATATAACAATTTGAAGGATAACAATATTCACGAATTCGTGCCAGTAACCGTTTCGGCCCCTGACTTTCGTGGTCCGGGTCCTAAAAAACGTATGTTTTAATTAATGTGTCTTAACTCAACCCGTACTACGATGGATGTCGTTTGAGAACAATGTGACGTGAGACTGCTGCCTTTTTAACATAAAATACAACATAATCCAGCTAAAACAAGAAATCGGCGGATAATTGGACTTATACACGTCATGCTAACGGGCTTCTCGATACCACACCACATTCTATGCAAGAAATTAGCATTTTAGCATTGTTACCGCAACATAAAAGTGGCACAGCTGTTAGAGAAATTAACCACATTATATAGTAGATGTTTTAGTAGCCAAATATCCTATGTAAGTTTTATAATGCGCGAGGAGGCGGCTAAGCACTTCTAGCTTAGCTTAGCTGACAGGCTAGCTCTAAAGGAACTCACCTCTCCTTGTCGGCGGGGTTCTGCGTCAAATGAGCCATTGTTGGGTTTTATAAAGAAACCAAGTACACCTGGTATTCACAGACTGTATGTTAAGAGTCTTGTTTTTTTTCTTCAGTGTACAGTTTGTGTGGAACACACACAGCCATATGACCGCTTCTCTGACACGTTCACTAATGTTGACAACCAGCTGGAGTTCAGTCTCGGGAACGCGTATGAACTAGCGGAAATGTCTTAATACATTTCCGGTAGGTTGTAAACCTATGCTGCCCTCTAAAGGGTGGCTGAAGTAATGATTCCTGATCTTATTATCAGAATAAGAATCAACTTTATTGGCCAAGTATGTGAACACATACAAGGAATTTGACTCCGATTTTATCCAGCCCACGCTGTACATACATAAACATAATATAACAGACATTTAACTGGGAAGAACAGGGACAAAAAAAGAACAGTAATTTAAATATATATATATGTATGTATACATATATATATATATATATAAAAAATTATATAATATGTATATAAATGTATATACATATATATACTGTATATACATATATATATATATATACATATATATATATTACATTATTTACACAGAGAGACGTTGAGAATATAAAGTGCAAAATAGTGAATACATTTAAAGTCTGTTGCATTTGGAGTCAAGGGGGTTAATAACACTGGGTGACTGATCAGGTGTTCATCAGTGTGACGGCCTGGGGGGAAAAACTGTTCTTATGTCTAGATGTTCTGGTGTACAGTGTTCTGTCACACCTGCCAGAGGGAAGAAGTTCAAACAGATTGTGTCCTGGGTGTGACAGATCTGCAGAGATATTACCTGCCCGTTTCTTGACTCTGGATGTGTTCAAGTTCTGGATGATGGGCAGTTTAACACCAATGATTCTCTCTGCAGTCCTGATGGTCTGATTCAGTCTGTTTCTATCCTGTTTGGTGGCTGATCCAAACCAAACGATGATGGAGGTGCAGACTATTGCCGTGTGGAACTGGATCAGCAGCTCCTGGGGCAGGTTGTACTTCCTGAGCTGATGCAGGAAGTACAGCCTCTGCTGGGCACTTTTTGACTATGGAGTCGATGTTTGGTGCCCACTTTAGGTCCTGGGAGATGATAGATCCTAGAAACCTGAAGGTTTCCACAGCAGACACAGAGTTATTGAGAACGGTGAGGGGGGGGGCAGAGCAGGAGGGCTACTCCTGAAGTCCGCTGTCATGTCCACAGTTTTGAGTGTGTTCAGGTCCAGGTTGTTTTGACCCCACCAGAGGACCAGCTGTTCCACCTCCCGTCTGTATGCAGATTCGTCGCCATCTTGGATGAGGCCGATGACTGTTGTGTCGTCTGCAAACTTCAGGAGTTTGACAGATGGGTCACTGGAGGTGCAGTCATTAGTGTAAAGGGAGAAGAGCAGTACGGAGAGCACACATCCCTGGGTGATGCCAGATTAGATTACAGAAATTAAGATTCAAAAGACATTAGTTAAAGATTTACACTTATTAATAAATGGTCACCCATATCAGATTAGGCTACTCAATAAATTAGACAAAATCAATTATCCTACCAATCAGCCATGGCTTCAAATCATCACCATCCAGTCCTCTGAAATCAGGAAACATCAGATATCATCAGCTATCTGGGTATACATTTTCTCTCCAGGCTGTCAGATCTACCACAATTAAACTATACTCCACTACTAAGAGTAACCACCATAAAAATGATGATCTTAACAAAAATCAATTACATTTTTTCAATGATCCCCACTCAACCTTCACCAATCTGGTTTAAATTACACACATTAGTTTAAAAACCCTCCAAAAAGCAAAAGGTGGTCTGGAACTTCCAGACTTCTACAGTTACTTTCTTGCAGCTTCAGTATATCCAAAAAATAATTTAAAACCCAACCCACTGGACACCCTGTGGCTAGACATTGAGAAACACTCTGTAAAAAATTAAAATCTCCAATCTGCCATTTATAGGCAAAACCATCAAAGGACATGAGTCCTTTAAAAGTGTAAATATAAATACCTCCCTGTCAGCCTGGTGGGAATTTATTAAACTCACTGGGTCCTCACATATTCCATGTAAATGTACCCCAATCTGGAATAATCCAGACATCCTATGGAATAAAACAACATTAAAACTAAAATCATGGCAAGAAAAAGGTATAAGGCACCTGAAACAAATTATCCAAGATAACAAATTCATCCCATTTCAGAACAATATGGCATCAACAGCAACACAGTTTTTGAATATCTACAAATTAAATCAAATTAAATGACGGACACGCATACACATCCCACTACATTATCCCACAACTGATACCCTCTCTTAATGTGGTTGTTAATGATTACTATAGAAACTGTAGCTGTTATACAAATGAATGTCAATCTAATGTATGTTCCGTCTGTTTTGTATAATTTCAATTGTTTAATGTTGCTAACCTATACACTTTCATTGATATCGTTGTGCACCTCTCTCTCTCTATAACCCTAAACCTGACAAAAAAATTGAAGAAACACAAATCTTTTGGCCAATTATCAGTTTTCCGACACAAACCAGTGTGTTGTTGAGGTTCTCGTCCTCACACCACTGCTACCTTGTGAGGGTAAGCTTGTTTCACCAAGACAAATTGTAACAAAAATAACATGTATGTACTGTACTTGCTGACTGGAGATGGAGAGGTTTGACTCATGTGTGTCATGATTTTAAAAAAATGTCTTTAAACTATGCTGTAGGGATGTGGACAATTTACAATGTAACACAAACTTTAATTTCCTGTTGTAAAAGTCCAACAGTGAGAGAAAACACATTATTTTGGAATGAAGCTGACGTAGATTTTCTCAGATCTGGCTGCCATGTTTTCAACTGAGAGCACGCCTCCAAGTCTCAGGCAGGTTTTTCACAGCAGTCAGGTTGTGTCAGGTCCTTTACGAGGACAAAACCTGAAGTATCATTAAAGACTACATGGAGAAGTGACACAGCTGACCTCATCATTCAATCACAAAATCATTAGAACCAAAAACAAAACATACGATTTCACATTTCAGTGAATCATTTCAACAAAATAAGGACAATAAGTTCAGTGGAAAATCCTTCAGATCATTAGAAAACGGTTTTATTTAGAGCTGAAACTTTCCATCACTTCCTTTCCACATTGTCTGATGTTCATGTCATATCTCCATCCCACAATCTACCACATGTTACAGAAAGTAATCTGGAGAAGAATGAGATTGAAATGTTCAGGACATTTACAAACATTTTGTAATGTTGCGATTCTGAAGGATCCACACGTTGAGAAAAAGCTCAGTTTCAAAAAGTGACGGTTTTCACCACATGTCACCATGACAACAGACACCCTGAAATCCTCAAACATTTCTTGTACCAAGTCACTTCTCTTAATATACAAAAAAACAAAAACATTAAGATGAAAAGTTGTGGTTCAGATTTTTATTGTTGCATTGTCCTTATGTCCACTGAAACTTAATCTCAAAAACGTTTGAACACAAACGTCAAAATAGGATCCGTTTCCTGTTTTTTTTTTTTTCTATAAGATTCACATTCACGATCCAACTGACATGGATGTTTGATTACTCAGAACAGACGTAAACTGAAATGAAAGAATAAATGAATCATATGTCCACTCTGCAAAAATTAAAGCAACCCTCTTGTTTGAAATTAAAACTACAATCCCTAAGTCCTAATGAAATCTCAAGATTCAGGAACCTGGAAAACACTGTCTATGGTTTGGATGAAGGTTTTCTCTTTCCTGAAGTGAAATGCAGATTTGTTGATTCACCTTCATTTTAAACCTCGTTCAGAGTCACTCACAGTGTTTTAAATACCACGCTCTCCCTGGATGGTCCACCATTGACTGTATACAACATCATTGTCATCAACAGCACTCTGCTTCAGTTGTCTTTGTCAGCAGCAGCTGAGAAGTGTGCTTAAAGGGTTAACCTCCTTCCAGCTCCCCCTGCTGTACTTTAGTCCAGAACAGAACCACGGTCTGACATGACACTCTGGAACTTTGTCTCTCAAAACCTTAACTTCACCTGGGACATTCAAATTAGTCCTCCAGAGGCATTCAGGGTTAATCTTGCACACCGTAAAAAGAAAGCACCTGGTTTTAGCCTGAGAATGCTACCATTAACACATTTTTAACAACGTGTTCATTGTTAATAAGGTAAAGAAGAAGCTGTTAATATCTGGTTGAGAAAAACAAAAATGAATTATCATCAATGGGTTCCTAGTCATGTTAAAGGCAAATGTGCCAATTTTTCTTTAAAAAATATTTTTTCAACTTTTCCACTGACAACTTGACTTTACTTTAATGTATTATGTTTCAAGCAGTGCCATGTTTAAATGAGACTAAGGATCCATTCATATGCAACATCTAAATGGAGGTGTTTATAACTGAGGCACCAGTGTGGTTACCCTTCAGTCATGTCCTTCATTAAGCAACAAAATGTGAGAACTACTGAGATGACTGAAGTTGCTGTAGCCTCCGTGAATTAATACTAACACATTAAACCAAAGATCTAAACAAAGACCATGGACTATGACCACCACATTTCCCTCACTGCAGAGGACAAAGACCAGTTTGACCCACTTCTTTGGCACCGATTATCAAAAAATGTGCTGACAGTTGCGAACTGCAACAGATACCCACTGCAGTGCATCGCAACAACTTCATTATTGTTTGAGTGTATGTCTTCATTGATGATGTATTTGTGTGCACATAAGATGCTGCATTTGAATGGCTATATCCATAGGCTAGGTCCACTCTACTCTGTTATCATTTAAAACACATTAATCTGATATGCCTACTGTCAATGCCACCCTCGTATTATTAAAGCTCTCAAAATGGACACATTTGTAAACACTGCTGACTGATTTTAGTTTTAACTCCAGGGCTTTGTTTTAGTCTGAACAGCTGTCATTTCAGTCTCACAATGTCATGCCATGTCAGTTCTGCCTTCTGTTTCCACCAACATGTGCATGCCTAGTCTACCTGAATGGTCAGGTGATATAGGTTTCCAGGTGTGTCAGTGTGGACGCAGGTAACCTCCAATACGGAGCTGGAACACCTGCTGAACAGAGATCAGGACTGTGGATGTAGCCTTAATGAAGTTGACAGAAAACATGCGGGCGTGGGAGAGGGGGTTCAACAAGTGTTTCTGTTTCACTGTGATCTTCAAATGTCTTTATGCCATTTTCACACAGAGATTTAAATGCAGCATCAGGTTAGAGAGATGTTTGGGAACATGTGTCAGACCAGGTGTGCAGATGAGGTCTGGCTGCTGGACTATGATAATGGTGTATGTGAAAATGTGCTGGGGCAGGGTTACCGCCTCTGCTGGCTGTAGACGGGGAAGGCCAGCGTGACGTTGAGCGAGTCGTTGTGTTGGACCAGTGATGTGTGCTGATAATGCAGCACCAGCTCCTTTAGGGATCCATAAAGGTTGTAGGGCTCAGCGAAACCAAAGCCAGTGCTCGTCTTGTTGATGACGCAGTGCTTCACCTCCCCATCCACTCTGAGAGAGGAATAGAAACAGAGAGGATAGTAAAGTCATGTAGCTTGCAAAGTCGCTCCACCTTTGGGGTAAAGTTTAATGTGTTATATGTATATTTTACAGTCCATCGAGTCCTGAGTGCCACAAAAAAGCGAGAGAAAATGTGTATTGGTTCCTCCAATTGTTTTTTGCTTTCCCATATGCCAATGAATGCAGCACATACACTGGTGACTCTGGCCAACAGGTTAACATTTTAAACAAACTAAACAGGTCAAGAGGCAAAACTCACACCACAGAGCAGGCGTAGCAGCCCGGTTTGCTGCTGTCTCGGACCAGAAAGGTGCCATCTCGCTTCCCTCGCAGCAGAGACTCGGCCTGACTGCGGTTGATGTTTCCCAGACGCCAGAGACGTTCGTCATGATGGGGGAGGTCTTCCTCATCCTCCACCATACTGTACTCACTGGGGGGAATATCATGTTAGTGCCACCAACATAACCAATTTGAAGGGCTGTTCTAATTTTGAGGTGTGGTACACCCCTTTTCATCACTGTTGTGGAAACTACTTCAAATTTCCTCACATGGGTATTGGTTGGTGTTTACAGCTGAAAGAATGATTTAATAGTAAAACATACAATATTTCCGATATATTAAAAACTTTTATGAGGAGACAATAACTCAGGCCTTTGTATAATAATGAAACGGATTAATGGGGGTGACACTGGTTTGTATACAAGTAAAAGTGTATGGTCTCACTATCACTATTTTTAGGTTTTTTTCAATACAGCATGATGTCCATTTTGTTAACTATGAGCCCATTTTAAGTCAAGTCATAATAAGTTACCCTTAAGCAGGGTGTGATTGAGAGTGGGTGTCATTAGGAGACCTGCTGGCAGTAGGGTCCATCCCTTGTTTATTCCTCAGCTCCTCCTCATCTCCTCCTCATCAAGCAAAACTTACACCTGGCTTTAAAAAACCAAGATGGTGCCAGACTAATGGCAAAACTGCAGCTCACAAAACAATTGTTGACATCACAACACACACTTACTCCTCTGTGGTTTCATTTTTCAGGCCGAGCCACTCGTTCAGTTTCCTCTGACGAACGCCTTTCTGTGTCAGCCACCTGAGAAACACATGCAGCTGAGGTGTTAGTACTGTGTACACCGATATGATACAAGAAAATAAAAAATGTGATAAAAGAGGAAAAAGAGTGAGATCCTGTATATCACACAAACCAACCAAAGCTTGAATGTATATGTTACATATGTTAAAGGGCAAGTATGTGACATACATGAGGTATTGGTCCCTGGTCTTGCGCAGCTGGATAAGGTCTGGTTTGATGCTGTTCATCTTCTTGTCTATCTCCCGGTAGTCAGCGGCCTGTTTTTTCAGATCCACCTCGAGATGATGTTTACTGTCCACGATCTCACTGATTCGAGACTTTAGCTTGTCGTAGTTCTCCATTATTCTGTAATGACGAAGGAGACATGAGTGAAACCGATTATGTTTACACATGAATATTTCAAGCACTGACAAAAATGTATAAAGTGAGTCGATGCATTCTGTCGTAAAGGAACAAAATCAACATCAGTGACTGAAGGAAGGAAGAGAGGCAGAAGGAGTTTGACACAGTTTCACAGACTCCAACAACAACTAGTTCCAGCCCTGGACTAGATTTACCAGCAGGTGGTTTTATTCCTGTAGGCACTGTTGCCACAGCAACAAGACCTCCTTTGCAAAAAAGTCTCTGTCAGTTACTAGGGTAAGAGCCAACCTCTGAATCTCCTTGTCATTGCCCTCTCGACGAAACTTCTCAATGTACTCTTTGCTGAAGCGCTCCTGAGTCTGACACTGCTCCTCAAAGATCTTTATGGTCTCGTTGAATGCCTCAATGGCTGTCCGCTTCATCTGGATCTCCTGAGGGATGAAGAGGAAGGGTGAGAGGAAAACAAACAGGACAAATAGAGAAATAATGCAAATGTGAATAATTAGACATTTATGGCTGAATTGATGAAAAACAAAAGTGTTTTGTTGAAAAATGTTTTATTGATTAAAACATATTCTGGGAGAGTGGAGAAAACTGCTGATACTACATTTCCCAACGTGTGACCTGTGACGACTAAGTGGCGGAGGCTCCACCTTGTGTTATAGACAGAAAACTTAACTTTGTGTCATACCATGTGTTTGTACGCACATGCACAGGAGAGAAAATCAATCAAGACCACGCAGCTAGGGTCCAAGAGACAACAACCCAAGTAGGGATGGGCATAATTAATCAACAATCGATTAATTGATCATTAAGAATTTCATCGATGACGTTAATTTTTTATCGATAAAACTAATGCAGGTTCTGTTGCGTAGTCAGTGGAGATCAGTAGGGTGGCTATTCGAGAACTGAGGGAGACAAGGAGCATGCGTTGTCTGACACAGACGGGGGGAGCGCAAACACTAGAGTCGCAGCCTCCCTGTCCCAGGTCTCTGCTATGACACAACTCCTGTGTACCTGTGCATCGCGGCAACGTCAGTCCCCTTCAGACGCAACGGTTGCGTCTAAACCCAGAGTAGAAATGCGTGGATGAGCTGTAAGGCATCCGCACCCACATCTTAATATCAATAATCCACCCGCAGCAATGTTTTTTTCAACAATTGATACCCGCACCCACCCACCACCTGATCATCATTCATTGTAGTCGCAGTCTGCCTACTAGAGATGTGCGGGGGCGAGTGGATCGTGTGAGAAAAAACAACAACATTTGGATGAATTTCGGACGGGACGCGGTTGAAATAAACAAACAAATAAATAAATAATATGTGGGTAGACTGCAACTACAATGAATGATGATCGGGTCGTGGGCGGGTGCAGATTTTCATTGCATTTTTAATATAGCTATAAATAGTGATTTTTAATATAAAAATGAATTAAATTAATGATTAATGAAAAACGATCGTTAATTCTTGCAGCGATCAATTCAGAAAATTTAAACCCTAAACCCATGTTTCTGTATCTGACCCAACCCAGAGCCTGTTACAGTTAATAAAAACACAGTTCCCGTTGGACAAATTTAACCATGGTCACTGCTTACTGTCCTTCATAACCAACATGTGCATTGTGATTTACTGCTACAACACACATACTGTAGATAAGAAACTCGGTCAACGTCAAAGAAGCAAAAGCAGACCAAATACTGGTTGGACATCTCAACTATGCTCTGCTTCTGTGATGAGGCTGCTCTGTGCATGACTGCCTGGCAGCAGAAAGAGATAAAGTCCCAGAATGCATCATTTATTGCTAATTTAGTGAACAATTGTTACAATGGAATTTGAAAAACATATATAGTGGAATTTTAGGTTGCAATTGCCCACCCTGGTGTATAGTAGTGCTGATGTGTACCTGTGATGTCCTGGTGTACTCTTCATACAGCCTATCGTACTCTCTGTTCTTCTCCTGGTACTGCAGATGATACTCATGGAGCTTCTTACCCACAGCTTCGATGCTGTCCTCCTTCACCACCTGGTCCTGAAGAATGACAACAATGCTTTCAATCAAATGACTCAACAACGAATATAAGAACCCACATTGTGCACTGGGAAAACATGAGTAGACCTGTTGGTGTTTGGAGACTGGGTAAAGCAGTTTGACGTCCAGTTTGGGGTTATACTGGGCCAGAGATTCATGGCGGTAATGGTTGATCAGCTCCACCACTGAGCTGAAGGTCAAAGGGTCAGAAAAACCATACTTCCCCTCCCGATGAAAAATCTTTATCAGCTTGTTGTTGCCTCCTTTCCTGTGAAGTGGCAGAGGACAAATCAGGCCAACTACTTGTGTCTGTAGATAATTCTTTAAAGCAGAGCTGCTCAAAGTGTGGGGTGAGGTTTGTAAAGCAGCTCCTTCTGAAAATAACTGCAACATTTTGTCACATTTAGCTTCAAACAATGTTCGAAAAAGCGGTGTGAATTTTTGAAAGTCACTTTTTAGCACATGTATATATACACACACACACACACACACACACACACACAACACTGTTGATACTGGAGTGGAACCTTAATTAACGTTACTGGTAAATCCTGTGTTTATCCTACTATTTAATTTAAAGAAATATCTGCTGTAAAAAAACGTCTATTATGCCAGGTTTATTCAAGACATGCTTGAGCATTACATACACAAGTTGCATGAGTTAAAGTCATTGACAGCTCGCTAATATATAAGACCAGCTTTAAGTCGCATGACTTCATTCCAGTGATCACAGAATTTGACACAAAAAACAACAGAGCTGGTGGTGCCTGAAACCTTTGCACAGTACTGTGTGTGTATATGTATGTGTGTATATGTATGTATGTAAATATATATACATACATATATATATATATATATACACATATACATATATATATACATATATGTATATATATACACACATATATAAAAATATATCTACACATACATACATACACACACATATGTATATATTATTATATTATATATTTTATTTTCTATATATTTTCTATATGCGCGCTTACACACACTGGTGAAATGAGATAACACAGCAGGAGAAGCTCAGGATAATAAGTGTTGTTTCTTCTACATTCATGACCAGGAGATGTTCTGTGAACACGTATGACTTGACAATCTGCTGGACTTGTCTAATGTGAACAACAAATTCAGAAAGATTCAAGGACCCAGTGTTGCAGAGGTTGTTACCTCAGCGTTAGAGTGTAGTCTCCATGCATCTTAGTGGAGGCATCTCGCACCAGAAATGTACCGTCAGCTGTGTCTCTCAGTTTCTCGTTTACCTCCTCCCTGTTAAACACAAATACATGCAAAAGCATACATCTGGATTTTTGAAATCAAGTCAACAAAAGAACATAACAAAATAAAAAACGTTCAACATGTGCGGAGACCATAGACTGTACATGAAAAAAGTAGACATTCCAGATGGATCCTGAAACCAAAAAGTAAGTGAAAATATATTGAGGAGCCACCAGGTGGCAACCCTGGTGGTTGCAAAAATAAGTTTGAATGGACGTTTACGGGAAATTGACTCTATTTCTTACTTAATAAACAATTGTCTAATGAGTTTATTGTCTTCAACGCAAGTTTCACCTCTTCTTCACACACAATGTCAGATTTGTATATTTAGAGAGTACGGCACTTGGGAGGTTGTTATGAATGAAGTCACAATCTCTTCCCACATGATGGAGACAAATACCAGACCAAAAAAATATCAAGGAAGTTGTTATAGGAATCAATACAAAGTAAGCTGCATAGAAAATTTACACTTGCTGTTTCCTTCTTTTATTTACATATTTTTAATATTTAATTAACCTTGTTTAATTGTTAATCTTCAGCCCTTAACTTGGCTCTACTGATCTGTATGGCCCTTTTCCACAATGCGTGGCGAGGCACAGCACGGCACGGCACAGGTTGCATTTCCACTACAAAAAAGTACCGACTCAACGTGGGCGGAGTCATCATTGCACGGCTGCATGAAACTGTTGTGAATTCGTTTACATGCGATACACACAAACGAGTGACTTGTAACTTGTAAAGCAGTTGTTTGTTGTTTCTACTTGTTCAGTACTTCTGACACAGTCACAGGACTGAAATACAGCGGCAGGTTATGTGATGCTGGTCACGATCAGCAGTGCTGTTGCTAAAATACATCAGACTCCTCTGTTAAATTTTAAGATTTCACCAGTGTGAAATCTTTGTGAACATTTCCCTGGTAATTCTTGGAGATTAACCCACGTTTTTAGGATTGTTACGTCTTTTTAACTCATCTACAGTTCGGCATTGTTCAGCTTGATTTCTGAGGCGAACGTCTCTTCCTGTGGCCGGCAGTCTGACGACGTCATGCATAGTACCTACTTAGCACACTTGGAACCTTGCCAGAGCAGGTGCTAAAAAAAGTACCTGGTACCAGGTACTATGCTAGTGGAAACGCAACTTAACTGTGCCATGGCGAGGCGAGTAGAGCCGGTGGAAACACGCCATGTTACCTGGAAATGTCGCCCCAGTACCACTCAGCATCCTGCAGAGCAATACTGTTGTTAAAGCTACTGGAAGCTGATGAAGTCGATGACTTGACTGGTTTTGGAGGTAAAGCTGAAAGACAGAATCAGAGATGAAAGTAGTAATTAAAACAGAATACAACACTACAAAGACATAGCGTGAAGACACAGAAAGACAAATAACATAAAGAAGACCTTCTATTCTCTTGACATAATCAAATTGGGTTGTTTACTACATTCATTTGAACACTGGAACTGTAACTCTAAATTTTCTGTGGCTCAGAGTTCAGGATGTTGCTGTACATTTGCAACCTTCCATTTAACACAGCAAGGAACACGACATATAACAAGCTGGAGACTAGCTGTAGGCGACCTTCAGTTTGACTTCCAAAGAAGCTTCTTCACCCCCTGTACTTCTAAGTAGCGGTATTCCTTATATGCTTTTAGAATTATTCACCTTTAAACTAATATGTGCATTGTTTAGTTCAACCACTTACTGTCTAAACATTCACACCAAACTGGGTAATGCCCACACTGAACTAATTTACTAATCGTTCTGTTCCTGAGACCCAAGGCCATATTTCTCCTTTCACAGGTGCCTTTAGTGTGCTACACAGATATGTTCATGAGAAATGACTATAAAACTATGTATCTTTCTCTGTGCCTCAGAGCCATTATGACTTGCCTCTGAGGTGTCCATCTTGACTCTCTCTTTGCATACATATACATGCATACATAATGTTCCATTTTTTTTAGTGGTCTATATATAGACCTAAATAAAATGGAAGATGATGATTTTGGTTTGTTGACAAAAGCAAACATTTGAGGATGTCTTCATTTTCATCAATAAAATTATCATCAGCTGCCGGAAACATTTGCAGGACTACACTCTACACTGTGTGTAACTTTACAAAAACAAATGAAGACACACTCAAAGCAAAACGGTCACAGTAAAAACTCCATTTTAAAAAGTGGGACAGCGACGGCCATCTTATCATGTGTGAGTCACACCACGACAGGTGTTGTCCCCTTCTGACAGCTCTGGCTTCAGGTCTAGGCTCCTACCTGGACTCTGCATGTCAATGTAGCAGAGTATTTTCTCCTGTCCTTCTCTCACCAGCTCAGCCTCAGCCCTGCTTCCCACATCACGCTCCATGTCAGCCTCTCTAAACCCTCACCCGCCTCCACAGCTTTTCAGCAGCAGAGCAAAACAAGGACTGTTTCTGTTTGGATCTCATCATCTCCTGCCTTCAGCTGAACTGAATGCTCCAATCCGGCCGCAAAATCACTGACATCATCTCATAGGAAAGAGGTTAGGTTACATTTTCCTCAGAGACCTTTTCTCTCTTTGTGATTATTCTCTTAATTTCTAAGAGACTCTCTACCCCACTGAGACTTGCAGGATTTCTTCTTCTCTCCTTTCTAATCCTTTAACATTAACACCTCAGCTACAGAAAAACACCACTGTTTGTGTTTATCCAACACCAGCAGTCTTCTTCTGGTATTTAAAATAATAGCAACTTTCTCTGTCAGCCTCAGTCCCTCTATCATTCTCTCTTAGCCTCAGTTCAAAGCTCAGGAGAGCAGCTTGGTGATGTATGACATCACTGCTGCCCCAACCAATCCAATAATGGCAGTGATATCACTGAGGTAACATCCCCTCCCCTCCTCTCCTATTCCCTTCTCTGCTGCATTTCTTGCTCTGTGGATGGATGATGTCATTGTTTTAAATCGCCACTCAGTCTGACCGACTGACTAATCAATACACTCAAACTGACACTGAATGACTGAGCAGTAAAATTACTGGTCCTGTCATGTACTGACTGATTGAAAGAAATCAGGCTGTGACAACGTTAATAATTGAATATCTGTCAATCTTTTTTTTGATGAATTGAGAATAAATTGGAAATCCTCATCAATCTTTATCAATTTCTATCAACTGTGCTTTCTGTGTTCAAGATTCAAGATTCAAGATTCAAGATTCAAGTTTTTATTTGTCACATGTGGATGTACAAGTACACCCCCAGTGAAATGACTTTACAACAAGCCCCACTGTGCAAGTGTGCAGCAATAAAATAAAAAGCATAAATAACAAATAAAAAGCACAGCCTCAGGGGAGCAGTCGTGACGGAGTCTGGACTCAACCGCGCAGTGTTCAGTTATATGTGGAGCTCACACCCACTCGTATTAGTTCAGTGACACTTCCTATAAAAGTGTATTTAAACAGGATGATGGTGACCTCAATGTTTTCAAAAAGAAAGAAAGGCATGGCTGCTTTGTGAAATTCCACCATGAACTGAAAAACACTGAAACACTGAGCCTCAGACAGGTGAAGAGTCAGATGAAGCTGTTTTATGTCACAGCAGTCAATGTCAGCAGTCTACAGAGGTCAAAGGTCGCCACCAAAAGGTTTTCTGTCAAAACTTTACGAAACAAAAATAAGGATTATATTTTCTTCGTCACAGTTAACAGAACATTATGAGGGGCCGTCAGAGACATTATTCAGAATTACCATTCAGACACACTAGTGAAATCCTCTCACACACACAACTGAAATGTTATGCTCTCATACACACATATGATATGTTATGCTCTCATACACACATATGAAACACTCTCATACACACATGAAATGTTATGCTCTCATACACACATAAAACACTCTCATACACACATGTTATGCTCTCATAAACACTCTCATACACACATATGAAATGTTATGCTCTCATACACACAAATAAAAGCAGCTCTCATATACACACATGAAGACACACATATGAATACACATATGAAGCTCTCATACACCATATGAAATGTTATGCTCTCATACACACATATGAAATGCTCTCATACACACATATGAACGCTCTCATACACACATATGAAACGCTCTCATACACCCATATGAAGCAGCTCTCATACACCCATATGAAATAATCACACATATGAAATGCTCATACACACTTATGAAATGTTATGCTCTCATACACACATATGAAATGCTCTCATACACACACTCTCATACACACATGAAATGCTACACAATAAGCGCTCTCATACACACATATGAAGCGCTCTCATACACATATGAAACGCTCTCATACACACATAAATGATACACACCACATACACACATGATGATGCTCTCATACACACATATGAAATGTTATGCTCTCATACACAATAAGCGCTCTCATACACACAATAAAGCAGCTCTCATACACACATGAAAGCCTCAACACATAAGCGGCTCTCATACACATATGAAACGCTCTCATACACACATACACACAGCTTCTCAAATGAAGCCTCATACACACATATGAAACGCTCTCATACACATATCATACACATATGAAGCAGCTCTCATACACACATATCTCATACAATGAAGCGCTCTCATACACCCACATATATGAAATGTTATGCTCTCATACACACATATGTTATGCTCTCATATGCATATGCTCTCATACACACAAATGAAGCATACACATACACACATATGAAATGTTATGCTCTCATACACACATATGAAATGCTTACACACAAATGAAACACTCTCATACACACATATGAAATGCTGCTCTCATACACACAAATGAAGCGCTCTCATACACAATGAAGTTATACTCATACACACATATGAAATGCTCTCATACACACATATGAAACACTCTCATACACACATATGAAACGCTCTCATACACACTACTGAGATTTCAGTGTAAACGGAAGGCGGCTCGGAAGAGGAAGTGTAGCGTCTTTGGTGCGCAGATGTCGTGTCAGGAGCTTCCCGGTGGTCTAACAGAAGCTGCCGCTTTACTAAATAACATTTTGGCGTCGGCAGAGACCATTCGAAAATTGTCTAATGCAACAACAAGCGGGCAACAGTTGCACGTTGCCTCAGGTGCCGACACAGTGGAGAGTCGACTTACAGTGCTATCCCATCTCGCGGCCTGCCACAGCCGGCCGCAGCCAGCTGCATGCCCGCTCTACTGCGGTCATGTGAGCCGCCATTCGTTTTTAAGTGCTCCCATGCAGTCGAACTTACAGTGAATGCTGGAAGTCGGCTGAGAATCAGCGCTAGTTGACGAATGACGGACATGACCATCATCTACAACATGTAACAATGAGACACAAAACCAGGGTGATGCTGCGATAGAGGAATAGAAATAGAAATAGAAAATATCCATTCAAGTGACATCAAAACCATTACAGCTAAGATCACTGATAAACACACACTTTCTATTTGCTCACAATGACAACAGAGCTGATCACATTTAACCTGTTAATACAGTTGTACGTTAATGTCTGTGTGTTTATGTTACCTGGTGCAGCCTGGTTCATGTTGAGCTCGCTGGTTATCAGAACCTCCAGGACCTGAACCAGAGGATCAAAACCAGACTCTGGCCTAAAGAGACAAACAGACTCAGTTGGATTCAAGATAAAAGTGTCCTCTCAGGTGGCATTACTTTAAGTCATCAGGAAACATTTCACTGTAGAGTATCATCTCAAGTGGTAAAATAGAAATGCTTTGAGATGGAGGCTCTCTGTCCTTAGCTCCTCCCACCAGATAGGCAGAGGCACAAGCATGAGTATCTGTGGTTATCTCTCAGAAGTCAGAGTCTACCTGAATCTTATGAGTCTACCTGCAAAAGATAGTGTCATCACTGGAAGTGTAAGTGTCATGTTAGCATGATGTAGCATAACATTAGCCACCATCTTCACTTTTATGACGAAAACAGCCGCCAAATGGCACATTTCCACCGGCTACACTCACCTCGCCCGCCTCGCCCCGCCCCTTCACGTCATGGTTTAAGTAGCATTTCCACTAGCATTGTACCTGGTACCAGGTACTATTTTTAGTACCTGCTCCGGCGAGGTTCCAAAAGCGTGCTGAGTAGGTACTATGCGATGATTGATCAGACTGCCAGCCGCTGACTGGTCAGAGTGCTGTCACAGGAAGAGACGTCCCAGACACAAATTAAGCCGAACAGCGCCGAACTGTAAATCACATAAAACTACTTAATCTTAAAAACATAGGTTAAAGATCAAATAGCCCGGAAGTGCCAATTAACACTGCATTTTTGTGTGTATCTGCATCATTACACCGTTTATGAAGCCCTTAAATCCATAACAATCAGTTCAGCCACTGCTGAGAGCGCAGGGTTTGATTGTTTTCCTGAGCTCTACAAAGCGGAATGGCACTTCCATTGACTAATTACGTCACTGGTGAATTTCACCACTCCTCTAAACAGCAGCGGCTCCTAGTCCAGGCACATCGGGTGACATACTTTCAACCGTAGAAGAAGAAGAACTACTCTTGTTGTAGCTGCTGAGCTCCGTACAACCGCTACACTCAGCAGCTACAACAAGAGTAGTTCTTCTTCTTCTATGGTTGAAAGTAGCAATATAAAGCAGGACACAGCACCAAACTTCACCTAAAGGAAGGAGCAGTGCCAGCAATACGTATATAACTGTCTTTGTGTGCTTGTTTTGTTGTTTAGCATTTGCGATAGCTGGCTACAGGCTAAGCTACACGCTACGCTCGTGTTTCATTTGCATGTGTGTTTATCATCTCGGTAACCACAACGTTATCCAAGCTACAGGCGTCCTGCAGCAGTCTTTCACTTGTCACAGTGTCTTCTGACTCTGGCTCAGACTCCGGATCAAATGCATAAGGGATTACGGCATTACTCAATGTTTTGATCATTGCTAGCGGTGCATCTGCCTTTCCAGAGAGCTGAGAGCTGACGTGCTAATTACGTCACTTCCAGGTAACTGGCCAATCACAAGACAGTGGGAAAACTCTCGTTGGCTGGCCAGTCCCAAGACAGTCCGTGTTCTGTGGGTGTGGTTTTGGTCTGAAACAGCATGGCTGACGAGAGCGTCAGTGATGAGACATTTACATCGGCTCGTTTGTAGCAACTAGAACGTTTTTTACATTAGAAACGACTTCATGTTTGTAAGTACACCTCCATATCTCACATATACAGTGGGGCAAAAAAGTATTTAGTCAGCCACCGATTGTGCAAGTTCTCCCACTTAAAATCATAGGTATACTTCAACTATGATAGATGGAACTAGATAGATGGAAATCACATTGTAGGATTTGAAATTATCAATGGTCACAGTTGATTTATTCACACCAAGCTGCTTGCCTATTGTAGATTCACTCTTCCCAGCCTGGTGCAGGTCTACAATTTTGTTCCTGGTGTCCTTCTCCAACTCTTTGGTCTTGGCCATGGTGGAGTTTGGAGTCTGACTGTTTGAGGCTGTGGACAGGTGTCTTTTATACAGATAACAAGTTCAAACAAGTGCCATTAATACAGGTAACGAGTGGAGGACAGAAGAGCTTCATAAAGAAGAAGTTACAGGTCTGTGAGAGCCACAGATCTTGCTTGTTTGTAGGAGACCAAATACTTATTTTCCACCATAATTTACAAATAAATTCTTTAAAAATCCTACAATGTGATTTTCAGGATTTTTCACATTCTGTCTCTTACAGTTGAAGTGTACCTATGATGAAAATGACAGATTCTGTCATCATTTTAAGTGGGAGAACTTCGGTGGCTGACTAAATACTTTTATGCCCCACTGTAAGTGAGATAGAACCATGCTATGGCCGCTTTAATCTCCAACAACTACCAGGGAAAACTCTGTACTTAACAGAGGAGTCTAAGGCGTGTATTTAGGGACAACGCCGGCGATCGGGAGCGGCATCACAGACTGCTGCTACTGTTGTCTGTGGAGTGGGAGGCTGTGCTCCGGAAACGTGTGGAAAGAAATCAAGTCGAACAGCACCAAACTGTAGATCACTTAACACTACTTAACAATCCTAAAAACGTGGGTTAATCTCCAACAACTACTGGAGTCTGGTGTAAAGTCACTAGTCAATCATTTGTGTGCATGTGTCGTGTATAAAAAGGACTGCAGTTTCACTCAGCTGTGCAGGGATGACTCCACCCACGTTAAGTAGGTACTTTTTTGTAGTGGAGAAGCAACCTAATTGTGCCGTGCCGAGGCGAGGCGAGGAGAATAGAGCCGGTGGAAATGCGCCAAAAGAGACAAGTTTTCTGACATATTGCCTGACTTATATGTTGTCTAGTATACAGTACAAACTATACAGGTGAACAGCATTGTTGCCTGCCAGAGGGGTTTAAACTAGCTGTCATGGACTTGCGTGATGACAGCTACTGGAGCTCAAATGGAATAGAAACAACTAATGCAGTAAGCTCTGTATGTTTTGTGCGTCTTACTGACCCTGCCGTCTGTCTGAACAGCAGAGGGCTGAAGCTCTCTGCCAGGTTCCGAGGGCTCAGCTGGTTTCTGGAACCATGAAAACAGACCCGGGCCAGGTGCCGGACGACGCTGAGCAGGGTCAAGCCATACTGGGTGGGACAGGCCGGTGAGCTTGCCACGCCTCGAAGCATCTGGGCGCAGTTCTCCGGGTCTCGGACCTCTACGGACAGAAACAGTGGAACAGAAGTATGAACAAATAGTGATCCAACCATGAAAAAAACAGAATTGTTCGGACATGACATGACTTCTGCTGACCTTGCACTGCAAGGATCATGTCGGCCTGTAGTGAAGATGGGAGGACAGGGCCAGGGAGGTCCAGCAGGAACCGAACCACCCCTTCACAGAGTGATGGCACCTCCAGCTGCTCTGGGTCTGAAAACAAAAACACCCCAGTTTAAAATGAACAGAGAAATGAAGGAACAGAGAGGAGAACCACGTGGAAGATTGAGCTATATAATTATATAATAATTAATCAGTATATAATTATTCTTAGTCATTCTTTACTTTTCATTACTTATTCCATTCCTGGCATCAAGAGCTCTGTGGCAAGAACCTAATTTTTTTGGTAAGTAAGTGGAGCAGGAAACATCAAAATAAAAACTGATTGGTCATTGCTGCTTCTTACCAGTATCTGCCAGCTGCCGGGCATCGAGACCTCCTCCACTCACACTGCGATAAAGACTGGGACTGTCGAGACCTGTAGTATCACAGAGCTTTGATTAAATTCATCCGTATACAAAGTGCAGCATAACAGAGAGGATAAAACATAAGACTACAAAGCAGTGCATGAACACCCAACAGTTGAGCCAGATAAGAGTTCTCAACGAGTCAGGCCGGCTGACAAACCCGACCGGACCCGTGGGTTCCGGCCTGGTTGAGTCCGAAAAAATCTGCGAATGAGGCGGGGGGGCCGGGTTTCCTTTTTTCCACTCAAAAAACTTCTTGCAGGTTGTGTATGTGTATGTGTTCTTATTCACTGTAACACATGAGCTTTGTACCTTTTGTCTCTATGGCCTCCATCAGTCTGCTAAGGAGGGGAGGGGCTGTGTCTGGTGGTCCAAACTGATCTGGGAGATCTGGCAACATGAAGCCTGAGGAAAAAACAAACAACCAGCAAAACAGACTTTATCATTAGAGTTAGGTAAAGATCTGAGTTGCTTTCATTCCTGACTGAGGGCCCGTCCACACGAAAACGGGTGTAGGTGAATACTTCAATTCACTTTAATTCTACGTTTGGCGAGTGCGACGCATGATACGGCATGCTGTGTTATGCGTCAGATGCATGCATAGCACGTTGGTCAACTGGAGTCTGTAAACATGGAGCAACAACATGGAGCGAGTGGAAAAACTCAGTAGTAAAACTTAGCAGTAAATACTTTCTGAGAAGGAAAAGCACAATGCTGCCACACAAGTAAGATGTATTTACTGCGGGCAGAGGCAGAGACACACCAAACCATCTCAATTGGGTTTAGGTCAGGTGACAGTAGAGGCCAGATCATCTGGCACAGCACCCCATCACTCTCCTTCTTGGTCAAATGAAATGAAGGTCCAACTAAATGCAAACCGGATGGGATGGCATGATGCTGCAGGATGCTGTGGTAGCCATGCTGGTTCACTCAGATGAACTTATCCTCAGCAGCAGAGGTGAGGACCGCCTTCCTTTCCTGGGGCGGTCCTCATGTGAGCCAGTTTCGTCATAGCGCTCTATGGTTTTTGCGACTGCACTTCAAAGTTTTTGCAATTTTCCAGACTGACTGGCCTTCATTTCTCAAAGTAATGATGAACTGTCGTTTCTCTTTATTTAGCTGGTTCTTGCCATAATATGGATTCTAACAGTTGTCAAATAGGGCTGTCATCTGTGTACCAACCTGACTTCTGCACAACACAACTGAAGGACCCAACCCCATTAAGAAGGCAAGAAATTCCTCAAATGAACCCTGAACTACATCATGAAGCTCATTGAGAGAAGGCCAAGGGTTTGCAATGATGTCAACAAACCAAAGGGTGGCTACTTTGAGTAAAATATAAAACATCCATCCATCCATTATTTATCACTTTATCCTCCACCGGAGGGTCGAAATATGCCTTGTGATACCCAGCAATAATGATATTTTCACTGGACAACTGTCGGCACGAGTTCTCGTGTGCGGTGGCTGCCAAAGCTTCGCTCACCCGCCATGAAGATGAGGGGACAGCGGGGGCCAGCGAAGGAGAAGTGCGCGACACTGACAACACATGAAAATATGCCACGGAACAACATTGAATGCTGAAAAGTTTGAACTGAACATGAGCTGTCATTACATGGATGGTGACAGACATGCGGTTTAAGGGATAAAATGATGGTCACTGGCGTGAAGCTGCCGATGTGGGCAGAAACTTTATTTTCCGTTCTTTCGGGCTGTTTACATGAGCAGTGATTTTATTTTCTGGACAAAGGTGGATTTTCAGGCTGCTAACGTGAGTAGTGATTTTACTTTCTGAACTGACAGGTGTGTATGCACGTATGTGTAGGCCTATATGCCTTTTTTCGTTATCTCTGCTCCTTTTGCCATGAACAGAAGACAATATGTGCCCCTGATTAAGAGACACTTTTCAGTTATTTCTGTCATGTTTAAGTCCTGTTGGAGGGACATAACATGTCCTTTGTGAATTTCAGTTAGCTTATGTCAAGAATATTAAGATCAACATTTAAATTGAATCAGAGTAATAACTGTATGGGTTTAAAATGAATGTTAAATAAGAATTGCCTTTATAAGTGGTGGGGACAAAATTGTTGATCATAAATAGTGCTGGGGACATGTCCCTTAGTGTATCTGACACCTATGGGTGTTATGGCAATTAATGCGCTGTCAGAAGAGCTGGGTCTTGTTGATATTTGGAGATTATTGAATCCAAATGAAAATGACTTTTTTTTTACATACTCACTCAAGTTATTCTAGGATAGATTACTTGTTATCTGTTATCCCGTAATTTAGTCAGTCAGGTGCTGAATTCTGCGATTGGAAACATAGTACTAGCTGAAAAAAGCTTGAGATGGCATTTAAGCAACTGTATGCTGAACAGGGAAGAAAACTGCAACTTTATTTAATCCAAAATGCAGGAAAATGCAGGGAGCATAATGAAGGCTCTATAGAAGATCATGGGATAATATGGCGTATTATTCAAAGACGATCACTTATCAAGAAAGCAGAGGGTCAAAGAATACTTAAACTAGATCAAGATATGAAAAAGCTTGAAACGCAACACATGGATCAACACAATTCAGATATACTGTATGGCGTAAACTGAAAGAGCTCAAATGTGAATTAAATGACATCCTGAACAGAAAAACCGAATTTGCACTGTTCTGTACTAGAAATATGCCAGAAAAGAGAGAGCTGGTAAAGTACTGGCACATAGAGTAAAACAAATGCAATCTCAGAATATTATTCCTTTGATTTTCGAAACCTAATAACTGGTTGGGCCGCCATTTGCGTTTGCAATAACTTGCAATGAGTCTTTTACAGCGCTGTGGACAAATTTTGGCCCACTCATTTTTGCAGAATTGTTGTAATTCAGCCACATTAGAGCATGAACCGCCTTTAAGGTCATGCCACAGCATCTCAACAGGACTCAGGTCAGGACTTTGACTAGGCCACTCCAAAGTAATTTTGTTTTTCTTTAGCCATTCAGAAGTGGACTTGCAGGTGTGCTTTGGATCATTGTCCTGCTGCAGCACCCAAGTTGGCTGCAGCCTGAGGTCACAAACAGATGGCCGCACATTCTCCTTCAGGATTTTTTGGTAGACAGCAGAATTCATGGTTCCATTTATCACAGCAAGTCTTCCAGCTCCTGAAGCAGCAAAACAGCCCCACACCATCACACTACCACCACATTTGACGGTTGGTATGATGTTCTTTTTCTGAAATGTGGTGTTACTTTTACGCCAGATGTAATGGGACAAACACCTTCCAAAAAGTTCAACGTTTGTCTCGTCAGTCCACAGAGTATTTTCCCAAAAGGCTTGGGGAACATCAAGATGTTGTTTGGCAAAATTGAGAGGAGCCTTAATGTTCTTTTTGCCCAACAGTGGTTTTGGTCTTGGAACTCTGCCATGCAGGCCATTTTTGCCCAGTCTCTTTCTTATGATGGAGTCATGAACACTGACCTTAACTGAGGCAAGTAAGGCCTGCAGTTCTTTAGATGTTGTTCTGGGTTCTTTTGTGACCTCTTAGATTAGTCGTCGCTGCCCTATTGAGGTAATTCTTGTTGGCTGGCCACTCATGGGAAGGTTCCCCGCTGTTCCATATTTTCCCCATTGAATAATGGCCCTCACCGTGGTTCTCTAGAGTCCCAAAGCTTTAGAAAGGTCTTTGTAACCTTTTCCAGACCGATAGATGTCAATTACATTGTTTATCATTTGTTCCTGAATTGCTTTAGATCGCGGCATGATGTCCTCTTTTTTTGGGATCTTTTGGCCGACTTCACTTTGCCTGACAGGTTCTATTTAAGTCGTCTCTTGATTCAATAGGTCTGACAGTAATCAGGCCTGGGTGTGGCAAGTAAAATTTTCCAAAAAATGTGACTAACCACAGTGACCTGATGATTTTACAAAGGGGGCAATTACTTTTTCACATGGGGCCATGTAGGTTTGGATAGTTTTTTTCCCCCGTAATAAATAAAATCATCACTTAAAAACTGCATTTTGTGTTTAACTTGGGTTATCTTTGTCTAATACTTAAATTTGGTTGATAATCTGAAACATTTAAGTGTGACAAACATGCAAAAAAAAAAAGTCAGGAAGGGGGCAAATATATATGTATATATATATATATATATATATATATACACACACACATATATATATATATACACACACATACACACATATATATATATATACACATATATAGATCTATATGTACATATATATATATTAGAACTGCAACTAAAGATAGATTAATCAATTATGAAAACAATCGATTATTTTCTCGATTAATCATTTGGTCCATAAAATATCAGAAAAAATGATTAACTTTTAATGATTTCTTTGTTTTCAGAGCTAAGAAATTAAGAAAATATTCACATTTAAGAAGCTTAAACAATCATGAAAAAAGCTTCAAACAGATTAATCTATTAACAAAATAGTTGTTGATTAATTCAGTAATCGATTAATAATCGATTAATTGTTTCAGCTCTAATATATATATATCTTCCACATGAATCAATAAACTGTATACCTTATACAGTTTATTGATTCAATGGAATCAGATCATATTGGGCAAAGGCAAGGTATCAGGACTGAAAATGTTGGATCGGTGCATCTCTATTTTTGGGAGCTTCCATGTGGATGGAGGCATTTCCTGAAACAATGCCATGTTTACAAGAAACTTTTTCAAAACGGCAAAAAAGACATTTTTCATTTTCCTTTCCTTTCCATGTGGATATGGCCTTAAACACAAGGGGTTTTTTTTTAGCATCAGCTGGTCCTGTTTATTGATTCTGGTCTAATAAACTTCAGAGTAGAGTGGATGTGAGCTGAAACTGTAGTGGTGAGCCTTTAAGTTAAAAGGTGAATATACATTATTTATTTATTACTGAGCAGAGAAGAATAAGGCTGTAAATCTGAGCTACACATACGCCTACATGAAAAGCACAATGTTCTATGACATTTAAGTGCTGCTCATGCATCCAGTGTGTGTGTGGCCCAGGCTTTAGTTAAAAACAACTCCAGGAACTAGGGGCTCAGGGGCTTCACAGCTCTGTACACAAGAGGACCTTTTAATGTGAACGCAGCAGGAAGCAGAGGCAGCTCTGCAGCAGAAAGGCAACGTCAACTGCTGCAACACACACACACATTGGCACTGCATTCTTTTTGTAAACACTCATAAACATAATGCATTCCCTAACCCCTTGCCTTAGCCATCACTGCTAAATGCCTAACCCTTACCCTAAACCAAAGCAAATCCTAGCATAACCCTAAAACCAAGTCTTAAAGCAGAACGTTACAAGTGTGGTCTCTTTATTGCCCTTTTCTCTACAGAACTCCCCATACAGTTTCAAAGTACATATTTTTACGACACCATTATAAACATCCATCCATTCATTCATTGTCTACTGCTTTACCCTTCTGTAAAAACTCACCGTTTCCCCCCTCCCACATGCATTTGTTTTCAACGGACCTGGTGAACACAAACAGTGGAGCCATGTCCATGCCTGTTGACATCTGTTTTGGATGCTTCTGTGCTTTTGAATTATCTTCTTTTTTGCCAGCTCCGCCATAATGAACATCTAAAATAATGCTATCGCTGCCTTCATCTTATAGCCGGTACGTGGCTATGGTGTATGTGTGTAGTGCAATAAAGCAATTTGTGTTTCTAGTGAGACCCGAGACTTTGGGAGACCTCCTGATTCTGAGGACTCCGGGTCGGTGGCCCTAATCTTGAATGGGTAGGTTTTCCACTAACAGATGGTATGGAGGAGTGTGGAGACAGCCCCAATCTGTCCACAACAAGCCATTTAAGCTTCTTAAATGACTGAAGCGGTTAAATTAGGGTAAAAATTCTGCACAGATCTGCTTTAACCCTCAAAAAACACTTTAAAGTTGTGAGGAACTGCCAAAATGTCCTAACATGACAATTGGTCCTCACAGTCTGTTCTAGAGACGTGTACACAAACACAAACACACTTCCTGTGTTTTTGTTAAGGCTGGTGGCAGCATCTGATCTGTTCAGTCAGCAACCACAACATTGCTGTGTGTGTAGGTGTGTGCAAACTCAAAGCATTAAACATATACATACTGTTCTGGTGTTTTCCATCTTGTGGTTAGAGTTTAGTCTGTATATGCAGTACAAAGATGTGCCACCTGGTCACTGGCAATGTTTGAGGACACATTTCAGAAGAGGACTTAAACTTGGTCTGACTATAAACAAAAGCTGTGTCCCCCATTTAAAAAAAGTATTGGGTTAGGGTTATGTGAACCTTCAGGAAATGAAGGTAAATCTATATACTGGCCTCAAAAGTGTGTGTAAGCATGTGTCATTAAACTCATGATGAGGAAGCAGCTGAAGGAAATTGAAGTGTGTGACTCACACAAATCTCGTTTCAGGCTGGTGGCAGCCTGTAAACAGTTTTTACTAAGCACCATCATATTTAAAAGGAGCTAGTGGTCTTAAGAGGTCTCCTTACTATGGTTCGGGGTCTGCCAGCTTGGTTGGTAACACTGCATACAGCACAGATTATGAACTCCCCACCACATTCACTCAGATCCCCTGAACTTTATCATGACTGTACTCGATCCTCGTCATGAAGATCATTAATTGGATGTGGGGTGTACATTGAGAAATGATCCAGGCTGCTGTTTTATTGTATGTGTTACTGTAAACATCATCGAATGCCAATACAGGAGACATCACCCAACCCTGATTCACACAAAGTGCGTAGCAAATGCTTGTCTGGATGCAGGATCATTAATGTTTAATTGCACAGGTGAAAACATCATGACTTCACTTTCTTTTTTCCAAGAAAAAAAAAAGGAGAAAGGGCCATTTTGTCGAACTTAACTCACACTCCGATTCTGAGTCAGTCCTCCCTGATGCTGCAGATGGCGGTCTGGGTGGGCGAGGTTTTGGTGTGGGAGGGGACATTCTCTTTCTGCCAATAAACTCCACGTATGTTCCTGGAAAGTCACCTTTTTCCTGAGGAACATTTCAAGACACAGAGATGTCCAAATATAACTTTTGATAACTTTAAATAGACACATGTTAATCTAGCATTAATTCAGTAGAACCCAGTTAATCCAGGGCTAACATGATCAAACCATGTTTTTCCAAGCTTGATTCAGACCAGCCAAATTAATCTAGGACTAACCTGGTCCAACCAAGTGAATCCCAGACTAATTTGGTGCAACTGCATTAACCAAAGACAGATCCCGCTGAAAACATATTCATGGTCTAGATATTAATGAAGAACTAACCAGGACCATTCACAGCCTAAAACCATCTGACCTAAATAATCCAGAATTAACCAGGTGTGAACATGTTAATAAAGAAAAAACTGGTCCCACTGGTGTTCTCAGGACTGTGCTTAACTGCTTAACTGTTTCAGGGTCCTACCTGAGTGGTCTCATTAAAGCCTGGCAGCCATCCGATCTCTGATGGACGTTCTTCAGCTCCATTAGTGCAGCCAAGTGCAAGCAGTGCTCCTTTACTGACCAACAACATGTCCCCAACATGCAGGTCGATGTCCTCCTCCCGCTCCTTCTTGTAGTCGTACAGTGCACGGTATTGAAATCCCTCTGAGCTCATCCTGACGTTTTGAGTATGTATGGCTTTGCAATAACTATCAGAAACAGTGATGAATAAAAATATTTATATAAAAATAGCTTTTACTTATCCTGAGGGGATCTAAACCAGATAATATCGGCTTCATAAATGTAGCATTTCCAGCTGTTTGTATGTCTCCCCTGTCTCCATGTCGGCTAGTGTCCTGTCATCCATCCAGGCCGAGCCACAGCCGCTCAACCAAAGTATCTTCACCATTCATGAACAGGAGTCTGAGCAGAGGTAGAAGCCACATCTGGCGATGCGATGAATGAACCTGAGAGAGAAGAAATAGCTCAAAGTTTTTACGCAAGGACAAAGGACAAGCTAACAATGTTCAGAGCTTTGGCGCAGCAACAGAGGAAACCTTGGAGAGTCAAAACAACCGGTTGCAGAAATCCAGTCTGGACGAAATGAAGTGATGGATGATAATTTCCAAATCTTTACAGGTGAAGGTATGGTTTCAATGATGCTTAGTCCTTAACTAATAAAAAACACATTTCATGACACTAGAAACCCGAGTTTAGCCTACTGTTTTAGTCACCAGTCACACTGGGGGATCTTGGCATGTTTGCCGATATCTGATAATACTATCAAACATGTAGGTCTAAATGGTTTTTCCTTTCAATGTTCATGCTTGTTCGGACACTGCTGCTAAATCTCTTAATTATGTTGACAATAAGTTGTGTTTATTTCCCATGATGTGGCAAAATGCAAGCTATTAAGCTTGAGGGTTTATGTTTTTGTAATGTCCTTCAGACAGACTAAACCCAGCATTTATTTATAGTCAACTTGACTACTACAATGGTGTGTTTGCACAGCTCTCTCTAGAAGAAAAATGAAGGAAATCATTGACAGCTGTAGCCAAGTCTAAACCAACAGCAAGGGAGGGGATTGTATCAGGTTAATAATTGAATTTCTAATCTAATGCATAAAAAGATATCAAAACAATTGATCAATAATCAAAACAGTTGAAAATATTTTTTTAATTATATTAACTGATTAACTGAAATCGATTAACTGATTATAGCAGCTTTTATCCAACTGCAGCTCAACAACATAAATACCCATCTTAGTGGCATCAAAAACAGAATACCAAAAAAATACCCCAGAAGACGGTTAATAATTGGGGAAAATAATCAATAATCAAATCAGTTGCAGCTCATTTCTTGACCTGATAAATGTCTAACAAATACTGTGCCTAGTTTCTGGAAAATAGCAGTCATTTGAAAACATAATTCTGGACAATCATGGCCATTTATAAATGTAAGAATTATGTAAATCAATCAATTATATGGTGAGTAAATTGTATATCAGAGACGTCAATAAATAAACAGAAAAAAGTATTATTAATCAAACCAATACATTTCTTGTAATGTATGAAAATTAAGTCAATAATATAAAAAACTCCATATCACGAAAAGCAAATATACCAGGATAATGATCAAAATGTAGCAAATATTTATTGAAAAGGGGAACGTCAAATAATTTGACAAAATATTTAAAAGTAGGAATGCTAGCAGTTTCAACGAAATAGAAAAAAAGACAGAAATTCTTGCCGAAAAGACGGAAACATTGAGTTTCACCTGCCCTCATTCTTTTCTAAAAAAAAAGCCTTTTGAATCTTTTGTGTTGTCTTTTTTTAAAACTTGTGCCGAGGAGATATGAAAAAGGCTATTTATTTAATTGGCTTTCGTTTAGTACACACAGACGAAAACAAGGAAAACTGATAACAGACTGAAATGAAATGCAACAGGACTGCTGTTGACCACTACCAACCATTTCCTCCCCAGTCCACAAAAGAGGTGATTTTCTGTGTGATTCTTTCTTCTAAACAGACTCAGTTTCTTGATCAATATTTTCAAAGCCCAGATGTTAAAGATAATACGGTGTTGATGTGACAAAAGATTAATCTTTATTCGTGAAGCCCCAATCAAAATGTAACTTCACGAAATGCTCCTGCTTTGACGCAGGTTGCAGTTGATCATCTTGAATAATAATTATGACTTTGTTGTCGTCATTTTACGACTTTTGTTCTCGGAAGATTACGACTTTATCTTCATAATATTGTGACTTTATTCTCGTAAGACTTAAATAAATAAAAATAAATACACAAACAAATAAATAAATAAATAAATAAATAAAATCTTCACTCCGTCGTAAAAATCAAATCAAGGCTCTTTTTTTAAGTTTTAAGTTTTTTATTTCACCACGAACAGAGCAAACTCCAAAACGTTGTAAACGAGTGTCATAAAAAGCGCTGGCGTAAATCAGACAGTAAATCCTTCCAGGAAACGGGAAACGACAATGCATGCCAACAGTAGCTTAGCCTGCTAGCTTGCCAGTCGCGACAGTGGCTCACCTTTTTAATTCTTTCACCACGAAGATCCTCCGGTACTGTAAAGAGCAGGCGCCATTATACAGCAACGAGCAGTCACGATATCCGGTTGTAATTCCAAATAGAAAACTTCATTGATTTTACCGAATATATCCAAGACAAAGTTTTAAGTGGCTCAACCGTCTGATGTTAGCATAGCAGAAGTGCGTCAAGACGACAAAATACCTCGACGCACTTCCGGTGCGGACTGTCAAAATCAAACGCATTTGTGGCATTAAAATGTCAAACGTTTAAATGAAATATTAGTAATTTAGGTACATTTTCAGACTATTTTGAGGACTAAAAAATAAATATCCATGTTCACCCTAAAGCCAACTTTAACGCCATATTCATCTTGTGAATATACCAACAGTGGCGAGGGAAAGGAATCGGCAAATTCCGGAATTATCTCAAAATATCATGTGCATTATTGATTTATAACGTTTCAAATAAATATTTAATATTTTGCAACAGCTTCTGCAGCTCACATCTGTAGCGTTGAAACGACCCAAACGTGGATTTAAGAGATTATAAAAGATTACAACTAGGCAAGGAGGCACGGCACTGACGTCACATCCGGTGACCGAGATTTCAACGCAGTGCCGTTAAAACAGGAGTTGTGAGGGAGATGAGTGGTGACCGCTCTGCTGTTCCCGTTCACATAGTGAAATGACTAGTGTTTTTACTTGATTTGCGTGTCATTTATTTCTATTTTCACTTGCTCATTCATGCAATCATCTCTCCCTCTGTGAAAATGAATGCAGGGTAAGGGTTAGCTATTCTTCTTAGGACACTGCATTGACTTCCATTCATGTGGACAGCCTAAAACATTATCCCTAACCTTAATTATACTGTCAAATTAGGTTCTATCTCATTAGTACCAGGTCTTGGTCTCCACAAGGACTTCTGGTCCTGACAAGGTGTAACAAATACAAGTGTACACACACACTTCAATAAAAATGCCAAACCTTTTTTTTCATCAGTAGTGACAATATGTCAATCATCTGTTTTCAAAAGTATAAATATTCAAAACCAGTTTTTCTTTAATTTCTCTTTCAGTTCATTAATAAATTAACTCATACAATTCCCATGCAGTTCTGCATTTATTAAAATCAGAAAGACCAATGTAAAAAAGCTATGGAAGTGATTAAAATATATTTTTAATTTTTGTACAATGTGGTGTCTTTAAAATATTTATTTATCTGCTGCTAAACTTAGAGATGTTGAATAAATGTTTGAAGCTTATTATCAGGGTTTATCTGTTGCTCATATTGCAAGCAATTGTGGAAGCACACACACAGACAGACAGAGCCACCAAAAACAATACTTCACCCCCACTCCATGGGGTGAAGTAATAAAAAGACAAGCTAAAGTCCAAGACAGATTTCACATACACAAATCAACTCATTTAAAATGTCACACTTGATTTAGTTTCCTGACTAAACCCGGTTTTGTCCCATCTTAAAGTGATAGTTTAGGTGTTTTTTTTTATGTGTGGTTCTATGAGGTACTGACAAATGCGTTACAATGTGCCTTCACCTACTAAGGTTTTTATGGGTTAGGAAGGCTCCCTAAACAAAAGGTTTGTAAACATCTACATGCTGAGAACATCGCCCCTTCTGGGGACTGAGAGGACAATCTTTCCCGACAGCTGCAGCTCATTCTTCAGGAAATGTCCCACCTGCTCAGAGCAGAGAATATCGCAGAACACCCAGATCTCCGCCTGATCTCTTTGGATGTTGGCGTTGCATGTTGGAAGCCCTGTGCTTCTGACAGAACGATTCAGAGTCCGCCACACCTGTGAGGAGGGGGTGAACAACAGGGAAGAAATGATCAAAATCTAAATAAAAAGCCATGAACCATACTTTTTTATCATTTGTCTAGAATTTATCTAATAACAAACAAAAGCCATGGCATATCCATGAGCTTCAGTTGCCCTTTGTGTTTACTGCTAAATAACCACCTGAAACTAATGATTATTGGTGTTTAATCTGTTGACTTCTTTATTTTCTTTAAGGCTGATTAACTGACCTGTTCAATGTCCCAGGCTGCTCCACAGTTGTGCTCAGCAATAACCCATTTGGCTCTCTGGCGGAGGTGGAGCCTGTGGACTGACACCATGTGCTCAAACTGTTTGGACAGTGACTGGGAGCCTCGGTGCAGGATTCCTCTCTGTGTGAACACATTCCAGGAGCAACTGACAGAAGAGTCTGTGACAGTGACATCATCTTTGACTTGAAGTGGTGTCTTTTCAGGTGACAGTCTGGTGACCCCTCTCTCTGGTTTGTGATGGTTTGGGTTTTCTAAGACACAGCAGGCAGCTTCTCTTCTCTTTACTTTTTCAGGTGGACTTGTTGGCGACACTGAATGTGCATGATCATGGCATGTCCCAGCAACACAGTCGTCACCTTCAGGGTTTTTTAACTGGTTTCCTGCGAGTGCTGTGTTCAACGTTGTGAGAATGCATGGCCTGCTGTGAGACACAAGTGGACTGTCTGAGACCGTGATAAGGGGAGCTGGTTTGGCAGGTCTGATGGGCAGCCGATGGATTGAAGTTGTGAGGGGAAACCAGGATGTAAAGACCGGAGAAGTACGACAAGGAAAAGGCTTGAGAAGCTTCTCTGTCCTCTCTAACAGAGAGCTGAGCTCTTCTGTTGACTCAGGCTGATAGTGCAGAACCACATCCTCCATGCAGACAGACAGGTCAGAGGACTGAATGTACTGCTCTCCTCCTCCCCATCTCCGTCTTCATGGCTACAGCACAGTGAAGGAAGCCAAGTTTCTGTAGAGATGGAAAAACAGTTGCAACACATTTAGTAGTGTTTAGATGTGGTTTGTGGTTCAATGACATCATTAGAAACCCAAATTTCCTGATGAAATTTATCATAATTTAAACTACAAAATTCGGCGGCAAAATTTTGATTTGTAGGATGCAGGAATTGAGCTGGTAATGAGTAATGGTTATGGTAATCAGTGGAGTAACATGTGGGTGGATTGAAGCTTTAAATCTTAGTGAGAAAGAGATTGACTCTTGTAGCTGGCAGGAGAAGAGTTTGTTTAGAGATCTTGGACCTGGACCTCTGAAATCTAAAATGAGAAAAGGTTCTATACAAAGTACAAAACCTAAACTGCGATTGTGTAAAAACCGTAATAGGTATCAAAACATGGATTTAGGTGAGAAATGATTACGTTTTGCATTTTGTAAATTTGTTTTAACTTTTGTTAATTTGTTTTAGTATTTGTAAAAATGTTTTGCACTTTGTAAATTTGTTTCGGAAAATGTAAATGTGTTAATTTGTTTCTGTATTTGTAAATGTATTTAAATTTTTTATTTATTGCAATTCCAGGCCACCGTACGAACCGACTTTACCTCGGTAGTAAAGTCTAGCTTTAAAACACACAGCAACAATATATCAACGGTGATACTGACTCGTTTCACTGTCATACTAGTTTGATTAAAGTCAATCTACAACTACTAGCTTTAGGTTATCGTGTTGGTAAGCTAACGACAGCTAATTTAAACGATGGAAAACAAAGAGTATAACGGTAGTATATAAGTACGATAAATAAATGCACATTACACCACAACACACTCACCTTTAATATCTCAGCTTTCCATGAGCCAAAGCTTAGTGAAACTGTTGTTAGGCGCCTGCCGCGGTCGTTCAACGTTCCAGGACCGCCCGAGTCTTCTTCTTCTTCTTCTAATGCGTTTCCGGCAGGCTTGAAGTACTACGGTACGCTAAGAAGCTAAGAAGTCCGCATCGTTGTATGTTACATGTCTGACAGACAAGAAGAGGTAAAGACTTAACTCATCTGAATACAGCCAGTCACGTCCACACTCCTCTGGCGTGTGTCCATGTGGATTTAACCCTGTGGAAAAATAGCTCTGTTCATTTTCTCTCGTCCATCTTGTTTCGACTGTAATGTCATCCACCTCCACCTCCACCTTGTGGACACATGTAGAAATGTCTTCAACCAACAAACAAACCCATGTATATCGTTATCGTTCGAGTAGAATGTGACTATATATGACATTGCATTTAATGCGAAGGCTTTTTTAAACTGACTTGCTACTTCAAATGCAAAATTGTTGCCTTTATTTATTGTTGACTAATGACAACATGTGGATTCTCCCCGTGTGTGTGGGTTTTCTCTGGGTTATCTGGTTCCCTACCACGGCCCAAGAACATGCAGACTTGGGGATTAAATTAAATTAAATTAAATTAAATTAAATTAAATTAAATTAAATTAAATTAAATTAAATTAAATAAATTGGACACTCTTAATCGACCCTAACTGTGAGTGAGACTGAATGGTTGTTTGTGGCCCTGTGATGGACTGGCGATTTGTCTGGAGGATAAAGTGGTAGAAGATGGATGGATGGATGGAGAACAAGTTGAGTTTTAGAGTTGTAGTTTCTTGAAATTGTGTAACACACTTATCTGTCCCACATTGACAGTTTGTACTAGAAGGAATCCTGTAAAATAAATTGGTGATTGATCTCCTATATCTTCACATGCTGTCATAGCAATCCAACGTCTCAGGTGGTTAGGGTAGTAATTAAAAAAGCAGCCACATAATGACAAATGCTGCATATAACTGACATTGAAACAAAACATCCGTTTGTACACATAGAGAATAGGTATAACTACTTAAATTTAGTTTCTGAAAAATGGAAGAAAAAAAAGTCACCTGATTTTTTTTACACCTGTAACTAATCTACAGACTGCTTGTGTCACCTTGTAAATTGCTGAAAAATCTGACATTTTTGCTCACAGAAAACAGGAGTTGCTTGTCTACTGCTACCCCGTTTGGTGCATTAGTCACTGAGGTAAATGCAAACGAAAGATGTCTTTCAGATAGATGAGTGTTATCGATCACCTTTTTGGAAAATGCTATGTAATTGCAGGAGTAAACAGTGAAAACATCCATAAGACATTGTAGACTTATGCAGGAGGATAATCAATTCTATTAATTGGGCCTTTTTAAGAGCCTAAAACCTGCTTTTCCTGGTGTTCCCACTGGCAGCCATGCTTTCGACTCATACAACCAAATGTCAAAAATCCTGAGCTTCACAACATACTTGAACAGAGCCTCAAAAACAACACAGACGCAGCCCAGTAGTTTGTCAATAGGACATTTTATTTCATACGTCTGTTGATTTATTCAAATTACAGTAATATACTTGCTGAGATGACCACTGGCTGCAGTCTGGACAGCTAAAACTGACAGCTGTACTACTTAAAGCAAACTTCTTTTTTTTAATGTTTCCTCCTTTTTTAAAATGATCTTGCAACAGAAAAAAAGCACATACTGTATATATGCCATGAGATGTGATGAGTGAAAGTGACATCAGGTAGGGTGGGGTCATAGTTGGGTTAAAGAAAAAAACAAACAAAGAAATGAAAAACATGTTGTTAAAGGATCAGAATATGGCACATTTGGTCCACGTTGGTAGTTTTATTATCTCATTTTCAAACATGTAAGAAACAAAAAGAAAGGAAACAGATAATTGCATTTGTACGTGTTTTTCTTCAGAAGCACAGCATTAATGACAGCATATTGAAGACATGACTGTAGAGGGGGCCACTCTTAAAGTTTGTCTTTGTTAAAAATCTGGGATTCATCTGCCAATTGTTTTTATTCTCTCTAGAACAGTTTCATTATCATCACCATCATCAATGTTATTAGTATCTTCTTTACATCCAAAAATGGGAGGTATGTGGAGGTGGTGGAGCATTGTGGATGATTGGTAGGGATGGCTTTGGACATTCACAGGAAGTAGTCGGGAGTGCGTCTGGTCACATGGGGCTCGCCACGGCGTGGAGCCGGGTCAAACTGAAGACTGGAGGCAGAAAGTGTTTAGTTATTAATGAGGCCACTGATGGAAAAAAAGAGCATCAAGTACACAATAACAAGGCTATGTGAAACAGGATACCACATTAGCCATAATCATTCAGGTGTTTGGAATAAACAATAATAATAATAATAATAATATACCTTTAGACCTTTTTTCTTAATGCTTTGGTCAAAATGCCACTGTGCCACTTGTATAACTAAAAATACACTGATGTAAAACTGGGTATACCACCAAGCCTTAGTTTAACACTTAGTAACAGAAAGCACTCGTTTTCAATTTTTTACCCACGTCTCAGTTTCTGGTTGTCCACACTTAAACATGTGTATAGTTCCTGGCCATTTGAGTACCATGTTCATGAAGAAGTAGTTATATTTACAAGAGGTCCCTTGGAGGTTAAAAGAAAATCTCCTTTTCTGTTAAGGTAATCGATAGAATTGGTTGATGGTTGTTTCTACATGTGTCCCATCCTCAGCATTTAGAAAGGTTTTTAACTTGCTGGAACTCCTCCACAGCAGATTTTCTTGTATGCAGTAGTATAAATATGAAGGACCTAAGTGGATGGTTTTTCCTTCACAGGTCTGTCTGACTGTTTTTGACACAATCTGTCAAGAGAGACAGAATGAGTTTGCCGTCTTATATCATGTATCCTCCTCAGATAAACAGTATAGGATGCACCACACCAGCAATCACATCAGTCATCTGCCCTTCAAAGTAACTCGGAGGGCAACATTACAAAATGCTCACATAACTCCTTTGGGAGCACAACTTCCTTCTTAAAGTTTTTCCACCATCCAACGGTTTATCACAGTTTGGTAACAAACAGTTAAAGTGTGTGAGAAAAAAAAATGAGTATACACACGGTACGCATGAAGCTTGTGTCTGTACTGGCCCTAATAGCCCATAGCAAGTGTTTTTCATAATACGGTCTTGCAGTATACGTAAAATTCATACCGCAAAAATAAATAAATACCGGTTTTCGGTATGAACTGGTATATTGCCCAGCAATTCTCGAAATCAACAGGGAAGAGCTGAGAAAGCTTACATCCCAGGCTCACTCTCTCCTCCATCTCTCTATATCCGTTTGGGATCCGTCTGTATAATTCAGTACAAAACCACTGAAAAAAACATAACAATTTAAGAAAAGTAATGGTTTTTAAACAGATCTCACACTCACTCTCTTGCACACACAGGCCCAAGCAAAAAAATTGTTAACTTATCAAAAAAATATTGATAATGTGGGGAGACACTGAACACCCACACACAACACAGCTACGACACCCATGCAAGACATTCTATGTGAACCATGACAAACATGCATACTTTCATAGCATCAAATTGTATCAGAATACAGTCAAATGTCAAAATGCGTGCCTGGTACACAAAATGCATAGAGGTTGGCAGGTATGCACATGTTTACATCCATGTTTACAGAATTAATTTTCAGGGACCTAAAACAGGCAAAAACGCATTAGAAGACGTGCATTTTTGCAGACACCCAGCCACAAACGTACATGGCATTAATGTGATGGCACCTTCTTTACCAGGAAAACGCAGACAAACTAAAACTAATGTAGCTCCCGTGTGCAGAAATGGAACACCAGTTGGTGCGAGGTGCAAAACATTATGTGCTGTTTACAGAATTTTCCATGGATCATTCAGACAAGCCATTGTACTTACAAAGAGTATTTCAGAGTGTCATCCAGTTCCATGATGGCCGCCTGGTTTCCACAGCGGTAGCAGTAGTTTGGAGCACTGAAGATGGTCACCACATTCTTGTCATGGCCCCAGTTGTAGCCCTGAAGAAACAAGCACATGCAAAGTTTGGACCAGAAAACATTTTATGACAAGCTCGGCCTGACTGTGTCAAGGGCTGTCACGATTTGGTTTCATTCACACAGAACAGGATAAAGGGAAGCAACTTTGTTCATCATGTCAAAACGTTGGTGTTTTGGTGCCAGGTTATGGTTGTTATTTGGTCCATAAAACATCAGAAATGTGTAAAAAAAAGAACAAATACACACATATACATACATACATATGTATGTGTGTATATATATATATATATATATATATATATATATATATATACACATACATAAATATGTATGTATATATATATGTATATATATATACATACATACATACATACATACATATGTATACATATATACATACATACATATGTATACATATATACATACACATATATATATATATATATAAAGTTCACGCTACAGTGATATTATATCACTAAAGTAGGGCATTTAAGTAGAAGCATGCAATGGTGATTACCTCATCTTAAACAATTTATTGAAACAAAAGCCAACAACAGTGGTGGGTATACCACAACCAAAAATGGCAATGTCTCAATAACTTGTCATGTGCCCTTGAGCATCAATTACAGCTTGACAATGACCTCTCATGCTGTTCACAAGTCGAGTTATTGTCTGCTGAGGCATGGCATTCCACTCTTCTTGAAGGGTGGCCCTCAGGTCATTGAGGTTCTGGGGTACAGTTACAAGCCTCTACACAGTAACTCAGTGGCCACTTCCATCTGAAAACATCCTGTTTGAAGCCTCACAATGGTGAGGTACCGTTGATCAATTGTTAGGTGTCGTCTTCATCTCATGATGTCAAAATGGGAATGATGAGGACGTTTTGAACATTTTTGAACTCAACCCCCAGGTGTAAATTCTATGTTAACCAAATCTACACACTGTTTCTGCCATATGTATGGCATCTGGTGTGTCTATTTTACCTCCATGACCAGCTGATGGGCACGGGATACCAGGGTGAGGCCATTGGCGTGGTTAAAGGTTTCTGAGATATCCTGTCCGAAGGTGTAACCAGCACCACGAGGAGAGATGCCCCACCCACCACGATCATCGGGGTCTGACCACAGCAGGTCACACATTGGGCCCTAACAGAAAGAAAGAAAGAAAGAAAGAAAGTCACTCCTGTTCCACGGGTACATTTTCACAAATTTCCTTAAGTTTAACACTCGTCTTCAAACAGATATATTCAAAGAACCTTCTCAGAATGCAAATACATCTATATATATGTATACCTCATGTGGGACTTCTTGGAGACGGTCCAGAGCTCGTATGTGATCCAGAGTGTCTATGGAGGGAGACAAACCTCCGTGGAGACAGAAGATCTGAAACAAAATGCAAGAAATGAAGATTCAACCAAAAACACATCTGCAGCTTTTCACCCACAGGTGAACACTTCTGCCTTTGTTGACCAGTTTTCAGAACCAATGTGTGTATATAAACTCAGGTCTACAGAGATTAAACGTGGACCCAATGATCATTTGGGGTAGGGAGATAAAGTACAACATTTAATCACCAATTAAAAACCCCATGTCTGTCCCCCGACCTACTAAAGTAAATCAATCAATATCAAACAGTAGAGTTAGACATTCTAATTTAATAAAGACTACTAAATATAAGGTCACTCTCCTCAAAATCTGTTTTAATAAATTATCTAATTTCTGACGATAGTATTGATTTATTCTGTGTAACTGAAACTTGGTTACATGAAGATTACGTTAATCTAAATGAGTCAACAGATCACTTAGGTCACAAAATACAGGTTTACTTGTGGCTCCCAGAGTCTGTAGGAGCAGAATGGAAGGCAGAGCCTTCAGTTACCAGGCTCCTCTCCTGTGGAACCAGCTCCCAATAACAGTTTGGGAGGCAGACACTCTCTCTGTATTTAAAGTTAGACTTAACTTTCCTTTTTTTCCCTAACCCATGTACAGTGCCTTGAGATAATGTATGTTATGATTTGACACTATACAAATAAAATTGAATTGAATGTATTTTTCTATAGTGATTGCTAGCTGTTTATCAATTTATTATTTTTTTGCTGATACTGCGAGTTCAAAGATCATCCTGCCAGAAGAACTGAAGAAACACGAGATACAGTGACAGCACAAAATCAATGTGACCCCTCCCCCGTGGGTGGTGCAACACTGTCTTAAAAGGGGACATAATATGCAAAATCAACTTTTTAACTATTTTAATACTTATATTTGGGACCCTGGAGGCCCTACCAGTCGCCAAAGTGTGGAAAAAGAATACTCAGTCATGTTTTCGTGGTCCCCCTTAGTGCAAGTATAGGCGATAAAACACTCCATGTTGAATTCTCTGCGCTTATGACGGCAGCATGCGCATTTCACCGCGAATGTTACCGCCCCACCAGTAAGTTTACTTCGAGAGCTCCACCTTAGCTCCACCTTGTCCCTTAAAAATATTTGTTCAGTATGTCCTCCATGACCGGAGCACGGACTCAGTCTGATACAGTCACATACAGCAGCTGTTTCTGTTGCACTTTCTGTGCAGCAGTGCTGCACTCTGTGAAAATCAGTTAAAAACACTTAGGGACAGCACCACTGATTGCCAGCTGCCTAAACTGGCGCTGTGTGTGACTGATCGCCAGCTCCGGAGCATACAGTCACCGGTCTGATACAGTCGCATAGAGTGGCAGTTTATTCAGCTCACCGCGCGCTGCTGGCGATCAGCGGTGCTGTCCCTAAGCGTTTTTAACTGATTTACAGTTCGGCACTGTTTGGCTCCATCCTTATGTAGGACGCCTCTTCCTGTGACGGCACTCTCGCTGTTTTCTGCGCACGCTGCCATGTTGATATTGTCAGAGAACTAGTGGAGGGAGGGGGAGACGAATGGAGCAGAGGGAACAGAAGCTGAGCGAGTGAGCGCTGTAAAGAGGACAAATCAGAAACCCCCTGGAAGAAGTGGGTGTGTGTTTGCCTGTGTCTCATTTGCACATAAAGGGACGATGCACGAAAACCGAGCGTTCTGAAAGGGGCGGGTTTAGCAGGGTTATTGAACTGCTATGATGCTTCATCCTTATGGTATTTTGACCAAAGCATGTCACTGACATGTTCATTAGGACACTAGGGAACTAGTTTAATGGGGGAAATAGAGTATAATATGTCTACTTTAAAATGCAACACGTTGTGAGACTTTGGTCCTTCTGCTTTTAATAGGTGGGAAAATAATAGAAGTACTTGACTACAAACACTAACAAATGCATCTTCATTCCCTGCACCATTACACATCCCAATTCAGAGCAAATTATTCACATGACAAAAGCTTTCAATGCTCTATTTTCATGGTGGATTAACATCATCTATAGCTAGCTCTTCATACCTGTCCATCAACCAGCGCAGTGAGTGGCAAGTAGTCAAACAGGTCTGTGAAATACTTCCAAACATTGGCATTGCCATACTTCCTCAGGCACTCATCATAGAAGCCATAGACCTGTGTGATCTGCCGTGACTCGTGGTTCCCTCGCAGGATGGTGATTCGCTCTGGGAAGCGAACCTGAATAAAAAAAAACAAGATAGTTGAAATTATCAGTTAATTCAATATCTCCATTATACACCACCTCTGTCACTTACCAATTACCAATGTGAAGATTTGCTACTTTTCTTTATCTTGTGTGATCACACAAACAAGTTTGGGTTTAAAATGGTACAACCTAGGGCTGGGCGATATGGACCAAATGTCGTATCCCGATAAAGATTTAGGTTGAATATCGATATACAATATATATCCTGATATTTTTTCCACAAAGTGAGAGCTGTGAAATGAAATGTTCAGTCAAAGCCAAATATGAGTAGTTATTGAAAACTCACTACTCAAACAATGAAATAATGAGAAAAGTACAATATCAACATTTTTTAGTTACCACTATAAATGTCTTTTTAAAATCCAATTACAGACTTTCTTCTCTTACAAAAGAACAAAATACGACAAACCCTACACTGATTTTGTTATTGCACACCACTTGTCACTTTCCTTCTCATACAGCACACTGCAGGAAAATGAAGCTTGCAGTGAGTTTTGTTTTGGGGCTGGAGCTTTGTCGGGGTGTGGACGGCTTGCACCTGTGGCTTCTGCAGAGCGCAGTTTCACACACTATTCATATTGCACTTTGTGCCACGTTTTTAAGTGGTGAAAAAGATTCGTAGCGATTCCACCACTGGCTGCAACGTGCTTATGGCACTCCCTACATATAGCTTGGTTTTGTTGCTCATCTGATGATTTGTATCCAAACCATCTCCTAATGACTGACCTTCTGCTTTTTCTTTTACTAACCAAGAGGCTCTCCTCCGCACACTCCGCAGACATTGTTGCTTTCTCCATGTTTGTTGCCGGAGTGTCTGTTCCTGCCCCTCCCCCCTCCGTGCATGAAAGAGGAGGGGCGGGGGCAGCAGAGCTCTGCTCAGCAGCTTGCCTGGAGCAAGGATCACAGCGCAAATTTGAATTATATCGATATATGCAACATGGTCTAATTCCATATCGCATTTATATCGATATATTGCCCAGCCCTAGTACAACCCACTGTGACATCGTCCATTAGCTTGTGAGCTTTCGTATTTAAGCATCGGTTTAGTATTTTGTCAGGCAACATGGTAACCATGCTTGGATTAGATGGGGTGAAGCTTGACTAAGACTGGGGCCACATTGCATACATGTGTGGCCCCACGACTGCAGGCCTGTGCATGGATCCAACGTCATCGTCAAGTTTGCGGACGACACAGTGATTGGCCAGCAAACACCAGCAAAACAAAAGGAGCTCATTGTGGACTTCAGGAGAGAAAGAAGAAACACGCACAACCCCTTTCACATCAACGGGATGGCTGTTGAACGTGTTTCCAGCTTTAAGTTCCTGGGGACCTACATCACAGAGGACCTCTCCTGGTCCACCAAGAAGGCTCATCAACGTCCTCAGATATTCTGAGGAACATCTACCACTGTGTGATCGAGAGCATCCTGATGAACTGTGTTACAGTCTGGTACGTAAACGGCTCCTTCACAGACCATAAGGCACTATAGAGTGTGGTCAAAATCGCACAGCGCATTCTGCCCCCCAAAGAATGTCTACACTTGTTTATTTATTATGTAGAATGTTCATACCACCTCAATAAGCTATCAACCTGTAAAATATGTCCATAATCTGTAAAATATTCTGTAAATCTGTATATTAGCATTTATCCATATGTCTATTAATATAGCATATTCACTGCACCTTATTTGTATATAGTAATCTGTACACTATATTTATAGCGCTCATTTATATTCATATTTGTTTTTGTTTTTTATTTATAGAGCATCCCACTAGTCCAGCCATCCATATATACCCAACAATTACAAAGGTCTAACCTACTTCTGTACATATATCTATATACACATATATATATACACACACACACATATATATATATATATATATATATACACATATATATATATATATATATACATATATATATATATATATATATATATACATATATATATATATATATATATATATATATATATATATATACACATATATATACATATATATATATATACACACACATACACACACACACACACACACACAGATATATACATATATCACACACTTCTGGTGAGATGCAAAACTCATTTTGTTCCCCCAAACTTGTATTTGAGTAATGACAATAAAGTTGAATCTCATGTCTCATGAATTCACCTAAACCTGCAACCATATACCTATTGGACGGTACTAACTGCTCCAAATGGGGTCATCTTTTGCAAAAATGGAAATCATAAACTCATCAGGAAACCCCCAGGATTAATGCCTTGTAACTGTAACTGCTTGTAAATTAAAATAAAGGATACATTTGGTTTTGGGATTTCATAAAAGATTTTCTGTTCTTCCAAACATAATTTTTTACATATCCAAGGTCTGATGTTTCAAAACCGCACATACTTTGATGAAGGTTATTTGACAATTTCACACAATTCCAATTAATGAATTCACACAATTTTACACTTCGTAACATTCATTGTCATTGGACCATTCAAAACATCCCTACATTTCTAACATTAAATTGCAGGTACAACAATACTTACACCTCTCTCTGAAATCGTTATTGATGCTGACAGTGAATGCAGTCTGCTTACCAAGCAAAAAAAACCCACATATTTTGGACTCGCCATTTATCTCTGACTGTACATCAAATAATTTTACCTTGAGCAGCATGATCCAGTTTTTAGTAGGGATGCACGATATATCGGCATTAATATTGTTATCGGCCGATGTTCGTCATTTTTTAACATATCGGCATCGGTTCAATGAGTAAAACTGCGCCGATTTTAACAACTGATGTTTATACCCGTCTAATTGCTGTTTGTGTATGTGTGTCGGGAAGGGGAGGCCATGCGGCATTTGTTTGGGCATATGACAGCGTCAGTGGCGCAAGCGCAGCACAAGGTGTGTGTGTGTGTGTATGTGTTGAGGAGAGAGAATGTCAGCGGTGTGGGCGATTTTTCAGGGTGTCAATAGAAGATACGCAAAAAGCATTATGCAACACTTGCAAAGTCGAGGTAATGTGAGGAGCGTTCCGCGTCAAGTCATTCAATACCACAAATTTGATTATGTCATTTGAAAAACCGCCACCCTGAAGTACACAAACAATGGCAGGAAGCTAACGCTAGTAACATTAGGCAGCAGACAAAAAGAAAGCAGCGCAGCTGGGACTCGACCAAAGGAAGACATTGGCCAGGGCAATAACGATCAAGGTAATGGAAATGATTGCTCTTGACGACCAGCCGAGGGTTCCGACGGTTGATAGCGCATATTGAACCCCGCAACAACCTGCCAAGTCGGCGCTACTTTTCCGATGTTTTGCAATTGAATAAATATCTGGTTGCCATGAATACTGGCAAGTTTGATAAAGTATTTTAACATGTTTTTTTATTATGGCAGCTCTTGTCAGAGCTTGTCAGGTATTGTTTTTCATATCTGTTGTGTAGTTTTATTGTTAAGGGAAGTGGCGCGGTTGTTGTTGCCGGGAGGAAGGGTTGTTGACTTTATTTACGTACCCAGTATAGACGCCCTTATCTCGGTTACAGTAACTTTGGCAGGGTATTATTTTTATTTATGTTCATGTTTTTATTTTATGATCCAAACTTTCTCACAGGAGTTTAGTGAGTTGAGGGAGTTAAACTGTACTGTAATTTAGTTACACACTTGCTACAAGTGGTAAAGGTTTCTAAAAACCTTTACTTGTAGTTGGTTACTTGTGTCTTATGTGACCTTGTTATTTGGAGGTAAAACATGTTTTGAAAATAAAGGAAGACATTCAAAAATTCAGCTTGCATGATTTTCATTCTGTACAAACTTTTATCATCTCAGAAACTTTTTTTTAAAACATATATCAATATCGGTAGATATCGGTTATCGGCCATAGCAGCAATATTAATATCGGATATCGGAATCGGCGGAAATAGTCATATCGGTGCATCCCTAGTTTTTAGTTCAGGTGGAAAGCACAATTTACTTTCAAAAGAAGATAATCTCTTTTTCTCATGGTAACTGAACACAGATGCAGACTAGCATTCTATAAGAGGGTGGTATTTACCTTTAATGTGACGAGCAGCGTGACCGTCTCCACAGAGTAGTAGCCTCTGTCTACATAGTCTCCCATGAACAGGTAGTTGGTGTCGGGAGACTTGCCTCCAATCTTAAACAACTCCATGAGGTCATGGAATTGACCATGAACGTCGCCACACACCGTCACCGGGCATCGCACCTGAGCAGGGACAAATAACATGGTCAATTGCCTGAAGCAGGACTGCTCTACAAGTAGCATTACAAAGCTGTGCTAATATTTTTTGGGTTTTGTTCTGTTAAATTAAAACATACCAATTTTTGGCTTCAACTGTCCAACTGATCAACACTGGCTCAGAATGTCTACATGTGGCTGGGTTACATTTTTTATTTACTCATTTACTAGAAGATTATAATGTAGTGAAAGCAAAAACGTATACCCAATTAAATCCTACACCTCCACAGTAAAACATACATGGTGAACAATGAGATTGAACACACACTTTTAGTTTACCCGAGTTTGTTGTGTGTGATTGTTCAAATTCTGGAGCCCAAGTGTAGCAGGTGGAAATCTTATTCAGGAACTGGGGCTATTGCTAGGCCTGTCACAATAACAAATTTTGCTGGACGATAAATTGTCCCAGAAAATATTGCGATAAACAATAATGTTGTCGTTCTGAGACTATTTTCATCTAATACAAAGATAATGGCATAATAATGCAGGTACACCTTTTCAAAGATCAATAAACATTTATTTCTAAAGAACATTTAACACTGGAACTGGAAGACATTTTAAATATGTACTGGAATAAAAACCACACACACGACCAAAACAATAAATGAAATGGATGTAAATAAAATTGCACACAAAAAATTAGGGATGTCCCGATGTCACTTCTGATAAAATACTGATATTGCAGCCTTGAGTAATGGCCGATACTGACCCAATACTATATCAGCATAAATCATACATACTTTAATTACTTATTTTGTAGTGTGGAATGTTAGAACAGGCTTGATCAAGTTATATTACTTAAACAGAGAACACCAGTCAGCAACAGTAGGTATGAGAAAAACTGGCCCCATTTATGTAATTGGTTACATAAATGGGGCCAGTTTTTCTCTGTTACATAAATTTTAACCTTCAACATAAGAATATTCAAATTTTGCCATGTTAATTTCATACAGCCTATGGTTAGAGCACCAGTGTTTCACAGGTAACAGTGTGTCTTCAGAGACTCTCTTGGTAGAGAGAGAGAGAGAGAGAGAGAGAGAGAAAATGGAAATTATTGGGGCCAGATTATTATATTACAAATTATCAAGCTCATTTTATATATTGTGTGATTAATTGATTTATTGCGACAGGCCTAGCTATTGCGGTCATTTATTTTTTTGACACTAGCACAATGCTGTATAATTCAAGTTACTGTATTGTTTCTTAATATTTTAAATAATAATCAAAATAACTGATTAAATCATTTTGTTAGCTTTGCAATTGACACAAAAGGGTAAAATCTACAGGGAAACTAACCTCTTGAACGTTGGACTCCTTGGTCAGAATTTCCTTGGCCTGGAGAGGAATCAAACACACATTCTTTATTACATCACAGAATTTTTACAACATTCACTGTGAAAATGCAGCAATAAGGAAAGCCAATATAAGGTCAAATAAAACTTCACACAAGCACTGACAAATGTACATGTTTATTCTGACATTTTCAGACTAAATTTAGAAAACACCCAAACACTAAGTCAGTGAAGTCTGACAGTAAAATAAGGACATTACTTTTGAAGGGAGGTTAAAGTAATTAATACTTTTGAGAGAGTAACTGGCAATTAAAAATGTTTCGAGTGATAAGCTGAAAACTGGGTACAGCTTTACTTGATGAAAAAGGAAAACCGTACTAGCTGACCAGTGAAATAAATTGCATCAACTTTGTTTTTAAGTTGACTTAAAAACTTAAGATGAAAGCATTGTCCTTTCTGGTGTTTGTCATCTCCCACAAGTGTCAGTCTGATGAAAGGTAATGCAACACTTGCTCAAAACTCAAGTCACACAAACAAAGAACGTGGAGCAAGAGGAGAGTGCTCAGGCTAGCTCTAGCCCAACTGACTGTATACTTGCAGTAATAATTTGACTCCCAATTGCATAAATTCTGTGTGGTAGTACAACTTGAAGAAATTAAATGTGCCACAATTTCAGTCAGAGTAACTTAAAGGTCAGCTCTTAGTCAAACTAACAATCCTCCCCCTCCCACCTTTCTGACCTCCTTCATCCTCACACTCCCTCTCATTCTCTCATCCGCTGCCCTCCAACTCACTACACTCTGTCCATCTTTTTTAACATGGGGGTCCAGGGCTTTCAGCCACTCTTTATTGCCTCTTTCTTTTTATTTTATTTAAAAAAAAACATCATATAAACTTACTGATTCAAGACCAACTTGGGTAGGCATGATATTTTACTAGAATAAATAGATATCATCGTTGTTTTGGTCTGTCATTCTTGATCTGTCTCAAGCTCAGGTATTGCATATCAAACCTTTACAAATAAGATGGCCGATATAATATTGATTAAGCTAGACTAGTTAAATCAATTACATGTCATATGAGAGGATGGTTGAACCAATTAGTGCTCACCCGATTATAATTCAGTAATATAGTTCTTTATAACATAAGACTAAACCTCCATCCAAAACAAAGTTTTGAGTCTTTAAATTCATTCAACTCACAAAGAAATTTTCTCATATAACGTAGTGAGAGCACTTAAGAAGTCTTTGATGAAGCTTCGAATACAAATACTTCAAATAAAACCTCAACAGACTTGTTTAACGGAGAAACACTCCAGAAGTGACGCCTGACACCTGGACTCTAAAAGGTTCAAGCAATATTAGGGTTGATCAATAACGACGGGGCGCGGTACAAACATAACCCGTACACATTAATTTGTGGTGCTTTTCATTCTATATGGCGGACTTGTTACAGCAAACAAACATCGATCGAGTCCCAGTTTCTTCAATTTAAATGCATGAAAGTGACTCCGTCTATCTGCTGGCAAAAATGCGGGTTTTCGGCCTTTCTGTTCCGAGAAGTCGGTCGCTGATCCAACTCATCCAAATCAGCGTCGTCTAGAAGGCCCGGACTGTGCCAGAGTCAACACAACATAGTTACTTTGTCGAGTAAGCTTAAGATTAGGTGCTCCGAAACACATATAGCACATGATGACGATGAAAATCGAAATGAAAATAGCTGCCGTGTCCTTGCCTCATAACCAGAGATTAGTCGGGGCCACTTTCGCAACTCAGGCCACACTACGATCGAGGCCGACATAGACGGAATGAAAGACAGGCTGTTGTGATCCACTTACCTTCTCACAAAGTGTCCTGACTTGGTTTTCCGATAGCTGCTTACACTCGTTTAGCTGTTCGACCCATTGGTCTAGTTCTTTAGTAAAAGATTTGTCTTCCATGACAGCCGCGGTAGCTTGCTAAGCTAGCTGTGTTAGCTCCCTGAAAAAACAAGCTGGCCTCTGTCTCAGCGCTAGCCGCGTTAGCTTTTAGCTTGTCGTATTGTTAACCCGATGTAGTCCCGCCAAACCGGTTAGTAAATCAAGGAGAAAACCTAAAATCTACAAGCCCCTTAGTCAACTTCTATCATGATAAATCACATATGTCAAATTACCGACAGTAAAAACCAAGTTATATGGGCCAGGGGAGCCAAAAAGATCGCAGGTCCCCGATGCGGCAGACCGAAAGCGCAGGAGACAGCGGCGTCGCAATGGATAGCCGATTTGGTAAAAGAGCTAGTTTCAATAACATCCGGGCATTTCAGTAGCGCACAGAGTCAGCGCATGGGCGACACCGCGTGGACAAACTGTAAACGGTAAGAGCAGTAAACTCAGCATAGCATTATATCAGGGGTGTCTAACATTTTTGTTCAGGGGCCACATACAGCACAATTTGATCTCAAGGGGGCCGGACCAGTAAAAATAGTACAATAATAGCATAATAACCTATGAACAACAAGTACCCTTTGTTTTTTCTCCTTTGTTTTACATTTACTGAAGGATAATTTTACAAAACATGAAATTTCTTGAGAAATATAAGTGCAATTTCAACAATATCATGCCTAAATTTACTATTTACACAGCACACTGGATCTATAAAGGCACAAACATTTAGTCACGAGTCTGGGGCATTTGACATTACGTTTAGATTAGTGTGAAATTTTAACAAATTCATCCTGTGGGCCGATTGGACCGGTTCTGGCCCCCGGGCTGTATGTTTGACACCCCTGCATTAGATCATCCCAAATTTTTTATAATTTTCTTAATGTAAATATTACCATTTTAGCTCAATAGCTTCCAGGCCATGTGACCTAAAGACACCAAATCAGTGCAGAAACATAGTACTAGCCTACCTAGTCAGGACACACCTCTTTTTATTCCATTTAAATACTTCCCAAATTTTAAATAATTTTCTTAATGTAAATATTAGCATTTTAGCTCAATAGCTTCCAGGCCATGTGACCTAAAGACACCAAATCAGTGCAGAAACATAGTACTAGACTACCTAGTCAGGACACACCTCTTTTTATTCCATTTAAATACTTCCCAAATTTTTTATAATTTTTTTAATGTAAATATTAGCATTTTAGCTCAATAGCTTCCAGGCCATGTGACCTAAAGACACCAAATCAGTGCAGAAACATAGTACTAGCCTGCCTAGTCAGGAAACACTTCTTTTTATTCCATTTAAATACTTCCCAAATTTTTTATAATTTTTTTTAATGTAAATATTAGCATTTTAGCTCAATAGCTTCCAGGCCATGTGTTCCAAAGACACAACATCAGTGCAGAAACATAGTACTAACCTACCTTGTCAGGACACACCTCTTTTTATTCCATTTAAATACTTCCCAAATTTTTAATAATTTTCTTAATGTAAATATTAGCATTTTAGCTCAATAGCTTCCAGGCCATGTGTCCCAAAGACACCAAATTAGTGCAGAAACATAGTACTAGCCTGCCTAGTCAGGACACACCTCTTTTTATTCCAATTCAATACTTCCCAAATTTCTTATAATTTTCTTAATGTAAATATTAGCATTTTAGCTCAATAGCTTCCAGGTCATGTGACCTAAAGACACCAAATTAGTGCAGAAACATAGTACTAGACTGCCTAGTCAGGACACACCTTTTTTTATTCCAATTCAATACTTCCCAACTTTGTTATAATTTTTTTTAATGTAAATATTAGCACTTTAGCTCAATAGCTTCCAGGCCATGTGTCCCAAAGACACAAAATCAGTGCAGAAACATAGTACTAACCTACCTTGTCAGGACATACCTCTTTTTATTCCAATTCAATACTTTCCAAATTTCTAATAATTTTCTTAATGTAAATATTAGCATTTTAGCTCAATAGCTTCCAGGCCATGTGACCTAAAGACACCAAATCAGTGCAGAAACATAGCACTAGCCTACCTAGTCAGGACACACCTCTTTTTATCCCAATTCAATACTTCCCAAATTTTTTATAATTTTCTTAATGTAAATATTAGCATTTTAGCTCAATAGCTTCCAGGCCATGTGACCTAAAGACACCAAATCAGTGCAGAAACATAGTACTAGCCTGCCTAGTCAGGACACACCTCTTTTTATTCCATTTAAATACTTCCCACATTTTTAATAATTTCTTTAATGTAAATATTAGCATTTTAGCTCAATAGCTTCCAGGCCATGTGACCTAAAGACACCAAATCAGTGCAGAAACATAGTACTAGCCTACCTAGTCAGGACACACCTCTTTTTATTCCATTTAAATACTTCCCAAATTTTTTATAATTTTTTTAATGTAAATATTAGCATTTTAGCTCAATAGCTTCCAGGCCATGTGACCTAAAGACACCAAATCAGTGCAGAAACATAGTACTAGACTGCCTAGTCAGGACACACCTGTTTTTATTCCAATTCAATACTTTCCAAATTTCTAATAATTTTCTTAATGTAAATATTAGCATTTTAGCTCAATAGCTTCCAGGCCATGTGACCTAAAGACACCAAATCAGTGCAGAAACATAGCACTAGCCTACCTAGTCAGGACACACCTCTTTTTATCCCAATTCAATACTTCCCAAATTTTTTATAATTTTCTTAATGTAAATATTAGCATTTTAGCTCAATAGCTTCCAGGCCATGTGACCTAAAGACACCAAATCAGTGCAGAAACATAGTACTAGCCTGCCTAGTCAGGACACACCTCTTTTTATTCCATTTAAATACTTCCCACATTTTTAATAATTTTTTTAATGTAAATATTAGCATTTTAGCTCAATAGCTTCCAGGCCATGTGACCTAAAGACACCAAATCAGTGCAGAAACATAGTACTAGACTACCTAGTCAGGACACACCTCTTTTTATTCAATTTAAATACTTCCCAAATTTTTTATAATTTTTTTAATGTAAATATTAGGATTTTAGCTCAATAGCTTCCAGGCCATGTGACCTAAAGACACCAAATCAGTGCAGAAACATAGTACTAGACTGCCTAGTCAGGACACACCTGTTTTTATTCCAATTCAATACTTTCCAAATTTCTAATAATTTTCTTAATGTAAATATTAGCATTTTAGCTCAATAGCTTCCAGGCCATGTGACCTAAAGACACCAAATCAGTGCAGAAACATAGCACTAGCCTACCTAGTCAGGACACACCTCTTTTTATCCCAATTCAATACTTCCCAAATTTTTTATAATTTTCTTAATGTAAATATTAGCATTTTAGCTCAATAGCTTCCAGGCCATGTGACCTAAAGACACCAAATCAGTGCAGAAACATAGTACTAGCCTGCCTAGTCAGGACACACCTCTTTTTATTCCATTTAAATACTTCCCACATTTTTAATAATTTCTTTAATGTAAATATTAGCATTTTAGCTCAATAGCTTCCAGGCCATGTGACCTAAAGACACCAAATCAGTGCAGAAACATAGTACTAGCCTACCTAGTCAGGACACACCTCTTTTTATTCCATTTAAATACTTCCCAAATTTTTTATAATTTTTTTAATGTAAATATTAGCATTTTAGCTCAATAGCTTCCAGGCCATGTGACCTCAAGACACCAAATCAGTGCAGAAACATAGTACTAGACTGCCTAGTCAGGACACACCTGTTTTTATTCCATTTTAGTACCTCGTATATATGTTTTTCTCAATTTCTATGTAAATATTGGCTTTTCAAAAGTAATTTTTTGACGGTCCCTAAATAAGACCACGAAAGTCAAGAGCGATGGGTCGGACTTTGAACAAGCCGTGATCGTACACCTATCTCGGGGTGGAGAGGGATAGTGGTGTCGTTGGATCTGGAGCGAATGTCCGTTGAATATCCAACCTGAAACTGATTTCACCACGGTTGAGAGCTGGCTCATCTATTACGTCACTTCCAGGTACCTGGCCACTCACAGGACAGTGGGAAAGCTCTCGTTGGCTGGCCAATCACAACACAGTCCACATTCTAGGGGTGTGGTTTTGGTCTGAAACAGCGCGGCTGACGAGAGCCTCAGTGAGGAGATATTTTGATCGGCTCGTTTGCAGCGATTAGGAGGTTTTAATCATGAAAACAATTTAATATATGTAAGTAGACCTCCATAACTAACATATATGTGTGATACAAGCATTCTATGTCACCTTTAAAGACCAGTAAATTGGGATTTGTTAATTGGGCAGCCCATGGCCAAAAGGAAAGGGATTGGATTGGACAAATCCTGGGGCAGGTCAAAGGCTGCAGTGCCTCAGAGCAAGGCACCCAATTCCCCATTGCATCTGTACACTACTGTTGTGTAATAAGGATGGATTAATGTGAACAAAAAAAAAATTGTAAGCAACTGTCCAAACTTGGCAGTATACAAATAGGGTGGATTCCATGAAAGAGGATCTGCCCTGCATCTAATGCAAAGGGATCATTGTATGGTCCCGGAAACCCATTATTTCTTAATTTTATTTATTTTTTATTTAATTAAAGAAAACATAATTATACATTTCATGTTTAATTTCAGTTCATAGATCAATCTCCATTAATTGTACACACAGCACTTTTCAGAAAACAAAGTCAGTTGTGTATCTGCTCCTGGACTCTTTCTTTCTTCTGTCTCTACCTCATCTCCCTCTTGTCCTTTCTTTCCCCCACCTCTCCTCTGTCCCTCATTTTCTTTCACCCCAACCGGTCGAGGCAGATGACCGCACATCTCTGAGGCTGGTTCTGTCAGAGATTTCTTCCTGTTAAGAGGGAGTTTTTCCTCTCCACTGATACCTAGTGTTTGCTCATTGTGTGAACTGTTGGGGTTCTCTGCTCTCCTTGATGTTGTCTATGTACAGTGCCTTGAGATAATGTATGTTATGATTTGGCGCTATACAAATAAAACTGAATTGAATTGAATGACCCCAACCTCTGACCACCGCAATTGTAAAATTAAACTTCTGAGGCTCACGTTCACTGCAACCAGTCACAATGGAGAGACTCGGCTGTCCCATTTCCAAGGTGCCTTCAAACTCTTTCAATAAGCCAACAAATCCGTACAACTACTCCTGAGATAATAGAGATCCAATTGGTGTGTAAAACTAATTAAATTATTACTGCTTACAACAAGATTTTGCTTGCACAACAAGATGTGGAGTATTTTTAAACTAATACCTGCTTGATATTCCCTGAAATGCGCACCCACATACAAACTGGAAAAACATCAAAATTAAATACAAGATATCTGTTTTAGCAAGATAAAATTTTTAAATAAATGCTGTAATCAACCACTTCAGTGGCAAGAGACACATTTTCAGGGATAATAAGGTCAAATGATTACTTTGCTCAGATCCAGGTTCTTGTGCTTCAGCTGAGAAGATCAGAGTAAACTTTATGTACACACATACATAATATTGTGCTTATAATTATGTTTTCATGTTTTGAGTTTCATTTCATTCCCCTGCTATAATATATATATATTTTTATTGTGAAAAATGTTGTAATAATGTTCAGATAACCCACTATACAAATTAAATGTATTTGTCTTCTCCCTGTCTAGGGGTCACCACAGCAGATTATCCACATATTTGACTTTGAGATTTTTTTGGCAGGATGTCTATCCTGACAATCCTCCCATTTATTCGGGTTTGGCAATGGCCCTAAGAGTACACTGGATGTGGCACCTTGTGGCTGGGGTCAAAACACTACACATTAGTTTAGAAACCCTTCAAAAAGCAAAAGATTATGGTGGTCTGGAACTTGCAAACTTCCACAACAACTTTCTTGCATATAAGATTCAGTCGAAAAATGGATTAAACCCAATCTACTGGACAGCCAGTGGCTTGACATTGAAGAAAGACTTTAAAATCCCTGATCTGCCATTTATAGGCAAAACCATCAAATTGCATCATTGCTTTAAAAGCATAAATATAAATACCTCCCTGTCAGCCTGGTGGAAATTCATTAAACTCACTGGGTCCTCGCATAGCCCAGGTACATTTACCCCAATCTGGAATAATCCGGACATCCTACAGAATAAACAAAAACTAAAACTCAAATCATGGCAAGAAAAAGGTATAAGGCACCTGGAACAAATCATTCAAGATAACAAATTCATCCCATTTCAGAACTTAGTTGAACAATATGGCATTAACAGCAACACATATTTTTAATATCTACAAATCAAATCTGTAATTCAGGTGAGGTTTAAAACCAGTAAATTGGACCTAGAACTACCTGCAATGATCAAACAATTTCTAAAGCTTATGTCTCCCAAAATGGTGTCTAAAACCATGCACTATTGACTAAAAATGATTCTAATGGGAGACAGACCTATCCATCAACATAGATGAACATTTCTGGTTACAAATATCATCTAATACAGGGGTCACCAACGCGGTGCCCGCGGGCACCAGGTCGCTCGTAAGGACCAGATGAGTCGCCCGCTGGCCTGTTCTAAAAATAGCAGCACTTACCAGTGAGCTTTTATATATATAGATTTATTTATTTAGCTATTCTTGTTTAAATCACACTTACATGTAACTTACAAATGACAATACATATATATATAAACACTTAAAATGTAAAGTGTTTTTTGTGTTTAATATAAATGAACTCTGACCTAGTATAGTTCAAAGGTCAGTATTGTGCGCATGACCAAAACGTAGCGTTTGTTGCGCTCTTACAAACAAGCCAACGTTAGCGGACGCAGCGAATATGAGGAGAAGAGTTACCCCAAAAAATGTCAGAAAAAAGAAAGAAAACATATCATTTTCACGACGAATGGGAGGTAGAGTTTTTTTTTACCACTGTGAGAGGATCCTGCATGTGTTTCATTTGCGGCGCAACTGTGGCAATAGCAAAGCGGCACAATGTGGAGAGACATTTCACTACGTGTCACACAAGCTACCATGCTAACTACCCACCGGGCAGCGCACTGCGCACAGAAAAGGCCCGTGAGTTAAAGGCAGCTTTGTGCAAACAGCAGTCTTTTTTCACTAGACCGGATAAAAACTCCCAAAAAGCAACCGAAGCCTCGTTTACAGCTACGCAATTCTTGATGAAGAAAAAGAAGGCATTTACAGACGGGGAGGTTGTCAAAGAAGCAATGATGATAATTGCTAAAACTGTGCTTGAAGACGAGAAGTATGGAACCGATGTACTCTCCAGTCTCTCCGATGTTCAACTCGGGGCAACTACAATGGTAAGAAGAGTGTCGGCGATGTCTGGGAACTTGACCGACCAGCTGGACCGTGATCTGGCGAGGTGCCGGTGGTTCAGCATCCAGTGTGACGAGTCGGTGGACAGCAGCAGTACGGCGCAGCTGATGGTCTTTATCCGGATGGTGTTTGATGATTTCTCCACAAAAGAAGAACTTCTGACACTACTGCCCCTGAAGACAACTACGAGGGGAGTTGACATTTATAACGCAGTGAAGGAGTTTTTGGTGGAAAAAAAGGTGCCACTGGAAAAGCTGGTATCAGTGACTACGGATGGGGCTCCTGCTATGATCGGCCGACACACAGGATTCGTTGCTCACTGTAAAGCTGACCTAGAGTTCCTAAACTTTCTGCAGTACCACTGCATCATACACCAGCAGGCCTTATGTGCAAAAGTGATCTGCTTTGAGCACGTAATGACTCCCGTCGTAAAGATCATAAACAGCATCCGCTCCAGAGCTAAACAGCACAGAACATTCAAGGTACTTTTGGAGGAGCTGTCAGCTGAATATGGTGACCTGCTACTACACACAGAAATCCGATGGCTCAGCAGGGGACGAATTTTGCAACGTTTTTTTGTCACTTTTGGATGAAATCAAAGAGTTCATGCAGTCCAGAGGTGAGGACACCGTGCTGCTGGAGGACACTGAGTGGATACTTGACCTTGCATTTTTAACGGACATTACTGGAAAACTGAACAGTTTGAACTGTGAGCTGCAAGGCAAAGGTAAAACTGTCGCTGATATGACAAGTGCTTTAAATGCATTTAAAGCTAAGATGAACCTTTTCTCTGTGCATTTACAGAGAAAAAAAGTGCCGCACTTTCCCTCTGTGCAGATGGTGCTGAAAGACAATGCTTCTGCATCTGAGGCTTTTGATAAAGTTGCAGAAAAGTACTCTCAGGTCATAAACAGAGTTGGGCAAGAGTTTGAGAACAGGTTTTGTGACCTGGATCAGCTTGAGCCATGTGTGTCGTTCATTTCTAATCCTTTCATGAACGTGGACATATCATGCATTGCTGAGCAGTTAAGTGCAACATTCAGCCTGGATGCTGAACAGGTGGAGATTGAAATTATAACACTGCAAAATGACCTCCACCTCAAAGCCCACCAGGCTGCACCAAACTTTTGGTGCCTTGTTGACACAGTACAGTGAAAAGTACAGTGGTGTATGCGCAGCAGCTATGAAGGTTGCAAGCCTGTTTGGTTCAACTTATCTTTGTGAATCAGCTTTTTCTGACATGAACTTCATCAAGAACAAACACAGAACACGCCTCACTGATGCACATCTGCAAGACTCACTCAGAGTTGCAGTGTCAAGTTACACACCAGAGTACAACACACTAGTTGACAGCATGCAATGCCAGGCTTCCCACTAACTGACAAAGAAACAGATAACAGATTTGGTGTCCAGTTCAAAGTGTGACATGATTTATTTAAAAATTTGAGAGTTGACTTTTGTATTTTACATGAGTTATTATTTGTACAAACATGGTGCAAAGTAATTCATGATTTGTTAAAAAATGTTAGTGGCTAGCTAGTTAAAATGGGATATTGTGATTTCACAAGACTGTCTTAGAAGTGATCATTTGAAAATGTTCAATTTGAAAAATGTGCACTTAGAGAAAATATAAAAATAAAGTGTTGCATATTGATATTTATCTGTTTCTATATATATTTATTGTGAGAAATCATTGAGATGATCAGTGTTTCCACAAAGATAAATATTAATTATTAATAATAACAGAGTTAAAGGTAAATTGAGCAAATTGGCTATTTCTGGCAATTTATTTAAGTGCGTATCAAACTGGTAGCCCTTCGCATTAATCAGTACCCAAGAAGTAGCTCTTGGTTTCAAAAAGGTTGGTGACCCCTGATCTAATACATTAAAAATAATAAGCAATCCAGACCTACAACTAATACAATACAAAATCTTACACAGAACACACTACACAGGACAAAGGCTGTTCAGAATGAGGTTCTCACTATAGGGCTGGGCGATATACCGGTAGTAAGAGTTATACCAGTATACTTTGAAAGAGATATGTAGTTTAGACAATATCGCCATATCAGTATATTATATATTATTTTTATGTTGCCTTGCGAATGCCATTTAATAAAGCCGACCGCTTCTCTCTGAGCATACAAGCCTAGTTCAGCTGCAAAATCACGCCCCTTGTTCTCCCACCCATGCTACACATCACAACAGACATTTGAACAAAAATGTGGCGGACACAGTGCAGGTAGAGAGTGAGCAGTTGGTGGCTAAGAAAAATAATTTCTTAACCATCTTCGTTACTCGTTAATACAAAATAAAGGTTGAGCTGGTGACATAATGTCTGTTTGTTGTCGCTAGTTTTTAGCGGTACCAGCTGTTAGCCGCTCAGCTGTTAGCCGCAGATTTCGGCTCCAAGTGGGTACACCAGCAGCTTGTTGCTTACCGTGTCCGACACAGAGGCTCTGGTCTCCTGTATCCAGGTTTCTGTTGTACACACCGGAGGGCGGGTTTCATCTACAGTATCAGCTGTGTCAGTTCTCAGCTGTCAGCTGAGTGGCCAACCGGTGACCTAGCGAGCTAACCCGTTTGTTCGAAATATTGTTATAATATCGCATATCACCATTTGAACAAAAAATATTGCAATATCAGTTTTGGTCCATAACGCCCAGCCCTAGTTCTCACAATCAAATATCTTCTCAAACTGCAACGAAAACACAGCAGATAGTTAGATGCATGCTATATGGCTATGAACACCTATGTATTCTGGTGTAGGATATGTGAGGATCTCTCAGCATGTCTCAATTGCAACATACCGCCTACCCCCGCGCTATGCATATTGGGTTTATTTAAATCGAATACATATAGACATGAAAAAATAACACATACTTATCACTAGCCTAAGCATCGCCAAGAAAACTATCCTCCTGAATTGGATAAACAAGGAAAACTTAAGTTTAAACCAATACAGAAATCTAATTTTAGATCACATCTCTATGAAGAGAATATCTGCTTCCATAAAAAAAACAATTAGCTGACTTTGATTTAACCTGGGTACCTCTAATTGATTATATTTCTTAGGGCAGGTGGGTGACTGTGTCTTTTCTGGTCGGTCTGCGGTGCTGCGGGTCGGGGATCCGTGGGGGGGCTGTCTTGTGGTCGGTGTGGGTTAGTGGCCCTGGGGGGCTCTCCCCCTAATTTTATTGCATGTTAGACATTAGGGCCTAGTGAGTGAGAAGCATGTCGACAGCTCCACTGTCTGCCAGCAGTGGAGTGTCCGTGCCACATCTTCCCCCTCCATTTTAACTGCGCACTAGATACCAACATACCCCATATCACACACACATGCACACACCACCAAACCATTCCCTGGTGGGCTGGGGTGGGGGGTGGTGGTCTCCTCGGCAGAGGAGCAGAGGCTTAACACTTTGTTGTGTCCAGTGAGGGTTCTGCAGACCTATGTGAGCAGGACGGCAGATTTCAGAAGAGCTGACCAGCTGTTTGTATGCTGGTCTACTACCCATAAGGGCAAGCCATTGTCCTGCCAGAGGCTGTCTCACTGGATTGTGGAGGCCATTTCTGTGGTGTACAGTTGCAAAGGTTTGCTGCTGCCCCAGGGTTTGTGGCCACTTCCTGGGCTCTATTTAGAGGGGTGTCTGTTCAGGACATTTGCGCTGCAGCAAGCTAGGCGACGTCTCACACTTCTCTGGTCCTTCTTTGGCACAAGTGGTGCTAGATGCTGCTAGCCCAGGTTGGACTGACTTTGTCACTCAATTATTTGTTGTAGTTAGGCTTCGGGAGACATATGCAATCCGGGAGTGGTCCATATCTCCCATAGTGAAACACAGAACGAAGTAAGAAAAAGAAAGAAGGGTTACTCAACCCCGGTTCTTTGATAACAGAGTGAGTTGTCATGTCCAGATTGGACATTGCGAGTGGAGCTGGTGGAAATGTGCCATAACTATCAAATAGTAAAAAGATTAGGGTCAGATCAGATCAGGTTAGAGCAGCCATAATGCTGGTATCTATCTGTAAAACCTGTCAAAAATACACCATTTATACGGGTCGTTTCAAATCTGAGAGCAAAGTCACAATGTTTTGAGCTGCACATGGATGATCACATACTGTTTCAGATCGATCAGACATTTACACCACTACCACAACCTTCGATCTTTGTAAGGGTGCTCTTCTCCTCCACCTCCTCTCCCTCTTTCTTCTTCATGCTCTTGTGGAACTCTGTGATCATAGTTGTCTGGAAGATAAGGATCTTCACATTGCGCACAAACCTTGGCTGTTTCTTCCTCACAAAATCCACCACTGCTTCGACAAGTGCATCTGCGACTGCCAATGGGTCAGTCCCTCCCTGACCTAAAGGGCAGACAGGGACAAGGATCAACATTAGTGTAAGGGTACAGAGTTAATATTAATTCATTCTTTTGGGGGGAAAAAATGGAATACTGCATAGTAAAATCTTTTCTATTTGACTGGGGATTTTGTTTATATTAATGGCATTTGTTTAAAACTCTAGTTGTTTCCTTTAATATTGTGTCCATTGATATAATATGTAAGCAACAATTAATAAGTTATAACTCAGAAAATTAAAATCACATTATTAAATGATATTGGCTAAATATAGATATCGTCGAAAATATATAAAAAAAGATTTATTTTTTTTGCCAGTATCGCCCACCCCTATGAGACAGGCAGGAAAAGGCTCTTGAATGGCAAAGTACAACAGTGAACCCATTTGTTAAAAGCATACTTGTGTCCCCACTGGCATTCATTTTTTTCAATGAGAAGCAATGCTACTTACATAACAGATAAAACCCCACAATATTTATTTAAGTCGCTCCCACCCACCAGAAATAAAGGAGTTGTAATATTGTTACCTGCAGTTTGGTGTGATTGGCTGAGTGATTTCTGAAGTGTTGAGTCGTGGTTAAACGCCTGTGCTTCATGTTGAATTATTCTCTGAGATGTTTGACCTTTGAATTCTCTGGTGAAACACTGACAAACATTTTAACACCATCTGATTTTAACACCATTTTACCATTACATTTCTTTGGATTACTGCACTGGTGTGAAAAGGCCTGGCCATACTTTTATATTTATTATTTTATGTGTTAAAGATTTTGAACACATGTGCAAAAATGTGTCCAAACATTATGAGTCTAACCTGGTCTAACCTTTTCAAAGTCTCAGGATGTTTGTATGAAAAAAACAATTTGATAAGTGATTTGCAGTGATTTTTAAAATGTAACTAAAATTGTAATCATGGACATAAAGCAAAAGCAAAAGCAACTGTAATTTAATTACACATTTTCTTCCAGTAATATAACGGATTACAATTACGTAAATTTTGTAATACATTACGTAACGTCATGACATGTAATTCGTTACTCCCCAACACTGGATGTACGCAAGTTTGAAATCAGCATAAACCTGCATTGCATTGTATGGCTCTGTGGATATTTGTTATTAGATCATACTGTCATGATCTGTCACTTACGTTAAGTATCTTGTTTTGTTTCTCCCTTCACGTTCCATGTCTTGTCTTCCTGTTTTATTTTGAAAGCACTCACCCTTGTCTCTGTTTCAGGTTCCTGTCTACCCCGCCCCCTTCCTTGTCTGTGTGCACCTGATTCCTGATTGTGTCTACCACACCTGCATCCTATCACTCCCTAATCAAGCACTGCTTATATTCCCCTCTGTGTCTTGTCTTGTTGCCAGTCCGTTGTAGTTCATAGCTCATGTTCCAGCACTCTTTTTCACAGCCATAGTCTTGCCTTCTTGTGTTTTTGAACCTTGCCTGCCTTTTTTGACCTTGCCTTTTTGCCTGACGCTTTTGTACCTCTGCCTGATCTCTTGTTGACCTCCCGTGTACCGAACCTCTGCCTGGAATTAAACTCTGTTACTGACTGATTCGTGTTCTGAGTCCTGCATTTCAGTCCCTTGTTCTGCTCAGCCATAGTTCACGACACATACAAATTAATTTCATTCATCCTCCACACGCTGGTGCCAATCCCAGCTGACAGAGGGTGAAAGGTAGGGTACATCAGAAAGGATGTTCTCTGCAGCTGAACTTACTAATAGACATTTACTCTCTTTTTTTCTTTTATCAAAAATGGTTTAGTATGTCAGTTAGTGTAGTGGTTAGCACTCTTGCCTTTACAGCAAGAAGACCTGGGTTTGAGCCCCAGTTGGAACAAGGGCCTTTCTGCATGGAGTTTGCATGTTCTCCCCGTGTGTGCATTTTCTCCGGGTTCTCCGGCTTCCTCCCACAGTTCAAAAACATGCAATATGGGGTAAATTTGTCACTCTAAATTGACCATAGTTATGAATGTGAGAGTGAATGGTTGTTTGTCTCTATGTGTGGCCCTGCGATGGACTGACAAACTGTCCAGGGTGTGACCTCGCCTATCGCCCTATGTCAGCTAAGATTGGCACAGCACCCCCCGCAACCCTAAGGTGGAGGATAAAGCGGTAGATAATGGATGGATGGTTTGGTTTGTCTTATTGGTTACCCTGCTGCACAATGACCAGACTAAGAACAGGTTTTAACAAATGCTCAATTTTTAGAGCGAGAGTGACTCTGGCCGAACAGCTAACTGCAGGCTGCTTCCAGGATTGCTTTGGAAACAGCTCCTTGGTTCAGATTCATGTGCTTGGAGATGATGCTGACAATGACACCAGTCTGCCGATCAAAATGATAGGTCAGGTTGAGATGTTATTTTATCACATAGAATTTTTTTTTAAATAACTGTTTTTTTTTTTTACTTGGATTCATTCTATAGGCAAACATACACAACAACTTCAAATCAAATCAGCATCTGTTTGTTGAGTCTCATCTACAAGTGGGTAAATATATTTTTCACACATTTCCAACGTCACTGATTACCTGAGGTAATCTCTTCATCTCCAATAACCTTTTCTGAGTTAACCATTTTGGGCAAAGATGTATATCAGTGGTGTCGTGTGGTCTACTGGAGTGAGTATACTAATGTCAAAATTAGCTGAAAAGTTGCTGAACATTCAGACAAGTGGTGGAGCCTGGATTATACACCCTAAACCTAACCCTAACCCTCATACACCCGACCTGCCCACTCTCTCTCTGTAACTTATCCAAAGCTTCTCACATGAGCTAACTCAGACATTATCTGTATATATGACGAACTTTCACATATACCGCCCTTCTGGACAATGCCAGTAACTTCCTCAGTGAGGATCTTGAAGCCACTTAGTGACCAAATGATTTCTACTGATGAAAAAAAATCAACAAAAGGAGAAAGCAAACCGACTTTAAATTAGCGTCAGAAACAGACACCATCTCTCACACTATCCTCCTCAACAGATTAATCTCCATTGGTATTTCACACACACCCCTTGACTGGTTTAAATCCTACCTCTCAGGCCGCACTCAGTTCATCCAACTCCAACCCTTCAGTTCCCACCCGTCCCCCGTCACCACTGGTGTGCCCCAGGGCTCTGTCCTGGGGCCCCTTCTCTTCATCATCTACCTCCTTCCTCTTGGCAATATCTTCCGTAAATATAACATTCATTTCCATTGCTATGCGGATGACACCCAGCTCTACCTCTCCAGCAAACCAAATTCCACTCTCCAACCTTCCTCCCTCACTGACTGCTTCACCGAGCTCAAATCTTGGTTCTCCTCCAACTTCCTTAAACTCAACAGTGATAAAACCGAATTCCTTCTAATTGGTACCAAATCAACCCTCTCAAAAACTGACAGTTTTTCCCTCACTGTCGACCACTCCTCTGTCTCCCCCTCCCCCCAGGTTAAGAGTCTGGGTGTCATCCTCGACAGCACATTATCATTCCAATCCCATATCAATAACATCACCCGGTCTGCATACTACCTATGCAATATTAATCGCCTCCGCCCCTCCCTTTCTCCCCACTTCACTGCCATTCTTGTACACAGCCTTGTCACCTCCTGTATCGACTACTGCAACTCCCTTCTCTTTGGTCTACCTCACAAATACCTCCATAAACTCCAACTGGTACAGAACTCTTCAGCTCGAATCATCACCAGAACCCCCTCCATCCACCACATCACCCCTGTTCTGCAGCAACACCACTGGCTCCCAGTCAAACTCTGCATCAATTTCAAAATAGAAATAAAGAAGTAAAGATGAAAAGTTGTGATTTTTGGAACGTTACTGCCAAACTGCCTGAAGCTTCTGTATTTAGCCCTCAGATTAAAGTAGGGTCAACTATTTTGCATTTGTAATTCTCAATACATAACTTTAAGACAAAGATAGGTTAGATTACTCTTCAGCTACTCTAAGCAAATAAAGCAAATGGGGGATTTCAAGGAAATAAAAACCCTTGAAGTATATCCTGATCAACAGTAAACGTTTGTCGTAATTAAACAATGTTTAAGTTGAAGCTGTGACGCTACTTCTGCCCACTTGCTGTGGTTCAGTCATAGTAGGCCCAAGGTCATTGAACACCTGGTTGACAGCTTTGGCCAGGACTCTGACAGTGTTACTGTTGCTATCTACCTGGTCTGCTTGCTTCAGACTTTCTTTAATTCGCGTCTTTACACACAGGGGAAGCTCTCTTCTGTTTCTATTGACTGTGCCAACCAGGCACATATTTTTAATGTTATAATGACAAGTTATTTATTTAGCAAATATGATAATCTAAAATAAAAAATAATAATTTTAAGAGATCTGTGCCTCAAGTGTGTGTGTGTGTGTGGGGGCATAATCATTCTTGGAGGTGGGCCTGGCCCCTCCATGGGTGACGGGTGTGTATGTGATGTATGTTGTGTGTTCTGTGTAGAAAGGTTATTATGGTGTGTTTATATGTATTTGCTAGCAGTTTCAGCTAGCGAGCTAGCTGTCTTTGTCTTCTCTGAGCCATGTAGCCTAGGTCTACATAGGAGTGTGCTATATAGCAATTGTTTCAAGATGTAATCTTGATCTATGGCGTCATTTGTTGATGTATATTTGAGATATTATACAGTAAGATTGGTATATATTTCACAATATGTTATTAGTGTTTCTTGTATTTTATCTTATATATATATATCAATGCTTTACATATTGGTTTGTTTATTATATTCAGTATATAGACCATTTCTATATTGTATAGTTTATGTAATGGCTAAAGTTATGGTTTATAATCTCGTAGTATTATTGAGATATTTATATAATTATGGGGCATTTTATAATTGTACGTTTTGTTCATTGTCCAGTGTCCTAATGTGTGCTAGGCCTATCTGTTGGCATTATTATTGAATTACTTTTCAGAAATAAACATCCAGTGCTTGAGAAAGAACTAATTTCTGTATCTCCATTTCTTTCCAACATTTATATCAAAAACAAGTTTCATGCTACTCTCCTCTCCTCTTTGTCTATTAGCAAACAGTTTGAACTTCTGGCATTGAAACTTCAATTTAAACAAGGACAGTCCCTTACAGTCATAGTCTGTTATATACCCCCCTCAGCCTGCAGTGAGGCTCTAAGTTCCCTAAAAAAGTGTGTCTCAGGGTTAAACTCTGGTGAGCTTGTCTTGGTAGGGGATCTAAACCTTGATTGGTTGTCTTCAGCCGCGGACGGCCTGAAATTTGACTCAATTAATCTAAGTCATTTAATAGGTAGTCCAACTCGGCCTAATGTTAAATGTCCTTCTAGGTCGTCGCTCCTTGATCTAGTAATAACAAATGCCCCCGACAAATATACTGATGTTGGTGTTTTTGGGAACGATCTGAGTGACCATTGTGAAATGCCAAACTCTCCAAAAGTAAACCACAAATTTTACTCAAAAGAGTTTTTAAATATTTTCATGAGCAGGCTTTTTTGCATGATCTGTCTATTGTTCAGTGGAAACGAAGCTCCCCCTTCGATGATCTTGAGTTGGCATGGAGTTTTTTTCATTCCGAATTCTTGAAGATGATAAATAAACATGCTCCATTACAAAAATGTAGGGTTAAGGGGCGAAATAATTCCTGGTTTTCTACTAATATTGGAAAACTCTTCAAAGAAAGAGATCATGCCTGGGTCAGAGCATGAAAAACAAAAAAAGAGGCTGACTGGCAAATGTTTCGTCAGCTCCACAATAAATGTACCTCCCTCATAAAGAAGGCAAAATCTGAATTTTATATATCAGAAACTACCAAAAACTTGAATGATCCCAAGAAATTTTGGAATGTTATGAGAGGTGTTTCTGGTACTACGTCTTTCAGTGAACTGCCACCTTTTTTAGTCAGAGATTCTGTACACCTGACTGACAAATGTGCCATGCCAAATTATTTTGAACATTTGAACACAGCAGGGCACTTGTTTGATTCTTTAAATAGTGATTTTAAAAACACTGTTTTAAATAACAACTCTACTGTTGTAAGCCATCCCCCTGTTGATACATTTTTTCTAAAGCTGGCTGCTGATTCAGTCCTAGGACCAATTTTGTTTTCAATTTATATTAACGATCTGTGTGCAAACTTGTCCAATGCCATTTTTTATGCTGATGATACAGTCATTTATTGCGCTTCACGTTCAATTGCACAAGCATTCATATTTTTGCAATCCACTAGTGCAGACTAATCTGGAGAAATTGAAACTGGTTTTAAATACCTGGGATTTATTATTGATGGGGAGCTATCTTTCATAGTGCATGTTAGAAATTTGGTTTCTAAATTAAGGGTGAAGCTCGGTTTCTTTTATAGAAACAAGTCTTGTTTCTCCCTCAGAGCTCGGCAGGTCCTGATATCAGCGACATTCTTACCAATACTTGACTATGGTGATGTTGTGTACGTGTGTGCCTCTAATAGTTGCCTACAATCTTTGACTCCAGTCTATCATTGTGCTCTGAGGTTCATCACTGGCTGTAGCCGCCTCACCCACCACTGTGAACTGTATGCCAAAGCGTCCATGTCTTCTCTGTCTGAAAGACGCTACACACACTGGATGACTCTGTGTGGTCTATAAGGTTCTTCTCGGCTTGGTTCCTACCTATTTAAGCACTTTTCTTCAGCGGACCAGAAGCCATTATGCCTTAGTTTCCAATGACATTTTGCACTTGTCTGCTTCACGTGTTCGAACCGAAATGGGAAAAAAAGCTTTCAGTTTTTCTGCCCCCTCTGCTTGAAATACCCTCCAAACTGAACTTAAATTGAAAGCTTTTCACTGGGAGCCTACCGCTCCATCTTAAAAGACAGACAACATAAATCCATTGAACAGTGCCTGTGTTCTTAAATTGTTACTGTGACCACAACTCTTGCACTTTATGTTTGTCTAGTTGTACTTTTGTATTTCCATGTTTGTATTGTAGTTGCTGCCTTCCTGTTTTTTATTCAACTATGATGTGTGCTGCTGCCTTTCTTGGCCAGGTCACCCTTGTGAAAGAGATCTTGATCTCAATGGGTCTTTTATCTGGTTAAATAAAGGAGAAATAAAAAAATAAAAAACCCACACAGCCTGTGGGCCTTGTACCTGCCCAGATTCCCCTAGGTCTGAGACCACTTACACTAGCACCTTTGTTGTGATTTACGTTTTGTTTTGCTACAGTGTGAATGTGGACAGCAGAGAAATGATGTAGCCCTTCAAAAGATGATCAATAACATTCTAAAAGACCTTTGAGAGTGTAACTCAAACAGCTGAACTGCTATGGCACAACACATGTTCTGCATTGTAGCCAGTATGCCTAAATGTATTTATTTAATGTTTAAATAAATAAATTAAATGTTTAATACATTTAATGTTCTATATCCAAGCTATTGGGTGTCCAAATAATTTTGGCCTAACATGAAGTGTTCTTGTATCTGTCCAACACTTGAAATCAAGACCTCAGACATACTGTATTTCCTTGACTTTGATTTCACTTAAAAAAATAACAACAGGTTAAACATCAATAATATAGCAATAAAAACCTTTAGGGTCCCCAAAAGAGATGATGGCAGCTTCTTCAATTGGGATCATGGTGATACTGATTGGCAGAACCCAGTTTTTGTCAAAGTACAGCTCCAACATATCTGGAATAGATGTGGACATATTAAACTATTTTCAACTTTTAAAACGTTGTGAGAAAATCATTTGAGAAGGGTGGAACAGTGAAAGCATGTTGAAATACTTCTAAAATCTAGAACAAAGAGCTGCACTGACACATCTGATAACATATGCTATGACAAATTAGACCAATGAAAAACATGATGTCATCATCTTATCTGTGACTCCTCTCCATTGTCCGTCTGATAACCAACAAGGTTAAACATAAACATGAGCTTCAAAATGTACCAAATGTGTCGCTCGTAAATGTGTAAACATTTCATTTAAACTGTACATGATAAAACAAAACAAATCAACAAAAAGGGAATGAAGCAGGTTTAAAAGATCCAGTACCAGATTCAGTTATCATGCTTCACTAAAACCTGATCAAGAAGCTGGTTATCACTTAATTAATTAAACAACATAATCGGAACCATCTATAAGTTTGTTAGTGGGATTGACATTTAATATCTTGTGATCACATAAAAAAAGGACAGAAACAAACAAGAAATAATGATGAGTCATTAAAACCTCAATTACATTACATGTCATTTAGCAGACGCTTTTATCCAAAGCGGCTTACAAAAGTGCATTTAAACATTTGGGTACAAATAAGAGCTAGAGGTAAGTAAGAGCTTCAAGTAGATCAAACTATGAAGTGCTAGTCATAAGTGCGATGTACAAGTTTTTTTTGTTTGTTGTTGTTGTCTTAGTCGAGGTAGAGTCGGAAGAAATGTGTTTTTAGTCGGCGGCGGAAGATGTGGAGGCTTTCAGCTGTCCGGATGTCGATGGGGAGATCGTTCCACCATTTGGGAGCGAGGACAGTGAACAGTCTCGAGTTCTGCGAGTGCCTCTGCGATCCTCTCAGTGAGGGGGCAGCGAGCCGGTTTGCCGATGCAGAGCGGAGTGGGCGGGCTGGGGTGTAGGTTTTGATCATGTCCTGGATGTAGGCTGGACCGGATCCGTTTGTAGCATGGAACGCAAGCACTAGAGTCTTGAAGCGGATGCGAGCAGCTACAGGAAGCCAGTGTAGGGAGCGGAGGAGCGGTATAGTGTGTCAATCTTAATGCCTTCTATCTTGTGGTGAAACAGCATTTTACCTTTAACCACATTGGGATGAAGACCCTCCACTTGGATACTCTTTCCTGATTTCCTGGTTGAGCATTCATTCTTCATTTTCTCAAAGGTCTGAAGTTCTCAGCATCTGCAAAATACTTAAATTACCCCTTTAAACCTCTTTTTTTAAATACACACACAGACTCACACTGTGCCTGGGACCTCTGAACTTCATCAGCCCTCATGTCCATCTCATCTGCATATGGCAGTGTTGGCGCTAAAGCTGCAGACAGAAAAAACGTCTGGCCTCCTGCTGTCAGATAAACATGTTCATCTCTATGAATGCATTCTATCCTTGACCTGTTCTCACTCCACTTTTCTCTGGGAACCAATGTCTGGTAGCAAGCTGTATCCAGCAAGGCTATCTCCCACTGCCCATTTATCAGGACTGGTGCTGTTCTGCCTGCCTTACTCACAGTTGCTATTCTGGCTGAACTTGGAACTGAACCCAGGAGAGCTGGTTTAGTGTGGTTCATGATTGGGCAAAAAATGCTTGGTGTGACCTAAACCATTACAGTGGTAGCACCTGACTTCCTGTTTGACAGAGCTAGGTGGGAGTAAACTGCCTACCACTAGGGAAACCCCTACTTTGTGGCTGACCAGACCCCTGTTCACGCCCATAGGACTTACTTGGATAGGTCTGGTGGTTCTCCCACCCGAATGTGGTGTTCCAGCTCCCTCCTCTGGCCGATATGAAGACCTCGGCCAGGCGAGCTGCATCCTCTGCTGTCTTGGTGTCATGTTCTTTAATCCATATCTGCTCTGGGTGGACCATTCTCAGGAACTGTTCCAGGATAATAGACTCTGATATTTCCAGTTGATTGTCTCTGGGGCTGCAGCTGCATGCTACTCATTGAAATGATTCAGCAGAAAGAATGAAAGAAACTTAGGAGAACATATTAACACAGCTAATGTTTAATCCTGAAACGTATTTAGTATGGACATTAACAAGTAAACATGAGACAAGAGGGTATCTGGACACATGACAGTCAGACCACACGCTTTGCACTATGCATCCTGTATATAACAGGAAGCTTGAGGGTCTGTTCTAGACATGGTGTGTTAAGGAAGTATAGATGTCTCTTGTTTGACTAAATGGTGATATTGTCCAAACTTGATGCAAGTACACGTTGCCCCATGGAAACAGGTGAAAGGTGGGTCTCGGAACATGTGATGCTTACAATGATAATGCTAGATAATCTGTATAAGGTTAGTTTTGATCTTTTGTGGGTCCTGTGGGGGTTTCTTTCATCAACTCATCACGTATTGTTCAAAAGAAGAAGGAAGCATGACTAAAACGACAACAGTAAGAAAGAACGAAAGAAAGAAAAAAAGAATGTGATTAAAAGTGATCATTCTGTAAATAATCCTAACCTTTTGTTCGTCACTTTTATGCACTTCCCTTCCTCATGACACAACTTTGATTGTTTAAAAAAACAAAAATCACACACAAACAAACATAACATCATTTGACATCATCCTCATTCTTCTCTGTTCAACACAACTGTGCAAACTTCCCTGCTCTGCCGTGTTCGGAACGCCACAGTCACGGCGCCGAACGATACCGGAAGAACCCGAGTAGTCCCGAGTGACCCCGAAGCCAGCAAAGTCAGTGAAGTTACGCGGAGTGCTGTGCACGTATTCTTCGGCCGTGACTGTATATTGAATGGAGTCAAATCTGTAGTTGTCCACACCGTTACATTGTGTTCGTCGTGCGTAAATGAGAAGTAAGTTTATACTCACTGTCAAGTATTATGCTGTCTCCTGCTATACCTGGCGTGAACCTGTACCGGCCGCCATGTTCTGATTGTTACTCTCGCGCACGACATTGTAATGTGAGATATATTAACACAGGCTGGTTGATATGTTCAGATTATTTTACATATATGTCCTAGACATATAACGCTTTTCTGATTGTGTGTGTTATACCACGGATGGGTTCTACATCGACCAATATTAATGTTATTACAGTTGCTTGTGATATATTGTCATGATGCGGTCTGAGGCGCCCCCGTGTGGCCAATAGAGAATACTGTTTGTAGTCATCATTCTCGCTGCATTTCTTGTATGTGTGTTTAGTTCACAGCTATGTTACCTTATAATGTACTAATACATTACTGTTCCTTTATTTATATACCTCAGGAAACCACAACAACACATCCTGTACACTGTTACCATTTTGAGAAATAAAGAAGGGTAAAATAAACCTCTGAAGTAGCTGCAGTTTTTCTGACAGAAGCCTGTGTACGCCAGCATCCAAATTAATAATCTACAACAATAATCTGTGGTAGAAAGCAATAGTTCTCAAAGTATGGTTTGAGGACCACTGTGGCCTCTACTGTCAGGGTATGTGATCGGAGTGGAGCTGAGGAACTTTGACTGTAATAATAATAATACATCATATTTATATAGTGCTTTTCTGGACACTCAAAGTCGCTGTACAAACACAAAACAAAGCAAAGGACAGGACTGAAATAAAACAATGGTAAATAGACAGTTAGGTGTAAGCAGACTGTAGTACGTATAAAATGAACCAACCAAACAAACAAAAATATAATAGTAATTTAACAACAAGAGGAGGATGATGATAAAGCAAATGATCTTATTGGGAATACATTTGTCGGGAATAAGCTCGGAGCTGACTTTGCTCCGCCCTTTTACACCACTGTATTTAAACGTTGGTGATAATGATGTTACTTTGTTATTTTCCGTTGTCCATGTCATTTTATTGTGAAATCCCCCTCTTATTTTGAAGTCATTTTCGTCCCTTGTCTGCGTGCTCTTTACTTTTCCCTTCAGCTATTACCCGATCTGTGTCACGTGTGTCTCTCACAGCTGTTCGTTGTTTCCCTGGTCCTCTTTAGTTCATATAACGTCGCCAAATCAGCACGTTGGTTTTAGAGATTAATTGCACGTGTGTGCTTCTGTGACTCTGCTAAACCTGTTCCATGTTGACCTCGCGCTAGTGCTTCTGTCGCTTATTTGAGGATCTTCGTGCCATTTCACCTGTTTGTGTGTGCTCGAGGAAAAATAAAGACTGTTACTTACCACCGTACTGCATCTGGGTTCAGTCCTGTTCGTTGTAATATTACTATTACTATTACTATTGGACCTGTCTTTGGAACATCCTTCCTTCCTTAAATTTAAAAAGCAAACTCAAGACCTACCTTTTTAACCTGGATTTTACCTGACCTTTATTAATTATTTGAACTTTTTTACTACATTTTAAGGTTCAACACTGTTGTGAGAAGTTGTATATTATCCCACGGAGGCTACCATACCGAGGGTCGTTGTTGATGACATCCCAGATATGCGTCAGTTCACCCTGCCGCTGTATTTTAGTCCAGTGAGACGGAAATTGTGCTCTGGGGACGTCTGACACAAGAATCAAGCCAAACCATGCTGAATTAAAAAGATTTAACAATCCTAAAAACGTGGGTAAATCTCCAACAACTACCAGGGAAATGTCTATAATCTCAATATTAATAGGAGTCTGATGTATTCAGCGACAGCACTGCTGATCGTGGCCGGCGAACCCTGCTGCTGTATTTCAGTTCAGTGACTTTATCAGACGAGTCTGTGCTGAGTTATTGAGGAAGTACTGATTCAGTTACACTGAAAGCAACTGCTTTACAAGTCGCTGTAGTAACGTGTGTGTGTCGCGGCAAACAAAGTCATGGCAGTTTCATGCAGCCGTGCATTGAGTAGGTACTTTTTTGGTAGTGGAAAACCAACCTAAACCGTGTCATGCTGTGCTGTGGCGAGGCAAGCTGGGACCATAGTGGAAAAGGGCCATAAGTGTGTGTGCTGTAGAGCAGTTGCGACAATAAACCAGTTATGAATAATATAACTGACGTCTTGCTTCGTATCATGACAAACACAAATTATTTTCTTCTTTTCAAATTATTATGAAATTATTTTGAATTTCTATTATTTTATGTTCATGTTCTAGTTTATTTAATCCTTTGTTGCTTACACTACTTTTATTCTTTTATTTATTTACTTATACTTTTATGATTTACTCATCTATTTCACATTATTTGTTACTACTTACATTTTTAATTTTCTTTTACCTAGATTTTCCTCCTGTTTTTAGTATATCATGCTGTGTTTCCACCATGGTATGGATCAGATTGGTACAGTACGGTTTGTAATGGTAAAGCCCTGGGTAAGTACTTTAGTCTGAAGTGTTTGCCCTCACAGATGTGAGTTCTGTGATAGTTTCCTCACCTCCTTCTCTTCCTTTTCTCATTTCTTCACTTCTCCGTTGTGGTTTTAATTCTTAATACCAGGGTGGTGGGTTGTTTTCCTTAAATATGTTTTTTTTTATCCTGTGAAGCACTTTAAGTTACATTGCTTTGTATGAAACATGCTATACAAAGTGCTGTGCTTAATTTGATGTGTGTTATTATTGTTATTAAAAAAAAACCATTAGTCTTCACTTTGAAGTGAAGATTAAATTCCGATGAAATTATGAAAGTTAAGCAAACTGAACTTTTATAGAATTGTAAAAAAAAGACATCCATTTTGTGTGATATATTGCAGCTATAATGGTTCTTGAGTCTGAGAGGTTTTTCCTTTTTTATTAAGAGAAGAGAACAAAAGAAACCAGGAAGTGTTTCACAAAATGAGCAACATTTATTGATTTCAAACTCTTGTGAATGTAAGCTCACATGTGTTTTATTGATTTTGACACACAATGTCAAACAAGACAATGTAAGACTATGTAACTATGTGTCTAATCTCTGATCCCTGTCAGTCACTGAGTGTAGATTGGTTGGTCTCAGAGTTTTAAAAGCATCAGGCATCAGCAGCGGGTTTGTCTTCACCTGTAGAAGAAACAATAAAAACCACAAGTATCAGACTATAAAGCAGAGTTTAAATGAGTCATGATCCAAATGATTGAAGATGGGTTTCACTTCCTGTCTATAACAAATGCAAGAAAACTTCCTTAATTTACCATCAGAAATGACACAATTACCAAGTAAAACTAGTTAACAGGGTTAACATCTGACTGGATTCATTTTGATTTGTTATTAATAATAGTCATTGTTTAGATGTTTGTTTATTTTAATTGACATAGCTGTTTTGTAATTGTATTCACATTTTTACTTTAACTGACTATTTCTCATGTAATGATTCCTGATGCTGAGAGCCAAAGATGAGATGTTGAAAAGCTTTATTGGAAGCAGCTCAGATCTGAGGAGAACTGAGATGATGCTGAACATGAACAAGTAGATGTTAACAGTTGGGCGTCCTCTGCCAGTCTGCCTGTGAGTCCCAAAGTTAGGATATTTAAAGGTTTTTGGAGGCTTTTCTCTGCTGATTCATAGAGCTGACCTTTGGGAGGAATGCACAGTTGAGTTATCAGTCAGCTAATTTTAGAGGCCAAATAATATGTTTTTCTAATACAATTCCACTTATAATGTCCATTACAGTGTAATGTAATATATTTAGATTGCTTTGGGTCATTGGAAAAACATGAAATGATTGTGACTCTCTGTGAAAGGAGCTCAGGAGAAAGCATGTGATATCAACCTGTGAATCAACTATATTGATCTGGTCTACAGCAGTCTCTGAGGGATGTGTGCGTTTGTACGTACAGTCAGGTTTGAGTGGAGCAGGTGGAGGTGGAGGAGGCGGTTTAGCACAGGTGTAGGACACCTCCAGATACCTGGTCTGCTCCAAACAGTCGTATTCTCCAAACACCCGATCAGTGACAGGGACATTACAGGACCTCTTGTTCCCACAGCTGGAGATACACACAGTAGAACCAGATTTATTTACAGGAGCAGCTAGTTGTTTTTAAGTATTTCATGTGAAAAGACACATTTATTCTTATAATCTGCTTTTTCTTCTGTTCTTACAGATCCTCCACCACCATCTCAGCCCAAGGGAAGGAGCAGTAGTTGTCGGGTCCGTCATCAGGATGGCGTTTTCCTTCCCCACACCTCGTTCCTACACCAACCTTGTACAGGATGTGTTCCAAATTTATCTTACTGCCAACATCTGGAGATGAATGGCATCACACAGTTGGTGAAACAAAAATGATTTTTTTTTATAACATTTGTTATTTCATTACTAATTTTCAACACAAGAGGCTGAAGTACACCACCTTTATATGTGGTAGAAAAGACACACATTCTAAAATATAAGAAAAACAATCATGTGACTAAATGGATGTAGAAAATAATTGAAACTTAAAATGTTCTTCGGATGTTCAGATTCTCAGAGTTCAGATGTTATGATGGGCACAACAGTAATATAGGTAATATTAAATAAGGTGATAAATAAATAAAGTACACAAATCTTAACATTCATACAAAACCAACAAACAAGCAAAGCAAAGCAAAAAAATTAAGTGAAGGACAATAAGTTAAAATTCATGTCTTATCAATGGGAGTTTACATCTGTTTATAACTCAGAATACATAAATGTGCTTCTTGTGTTTAGATTGAAAGGACAAAACAAAATCCAGTGGGGAGAAAACAGGAATATTTATTAATCTTTTTGAGAATGCTCATTAAAAACTTCCATTTTGGGACTGCAGCTCTACATTTTGTCCATTTTGACACATTTATTGTGTTAATTATTTGACTCTCTTTTAGATCCCTTTTCCTTATTCGGTATCTTTGCAAAGTAAGCAGTGGTAGCAGTAAGGCTATGAACATAAAATAAAGAGGCCGGTGAAGGTGCAGAACTGTCTTGCTTGTTTTAGGATATTATGGAATTATTGAACAACAATGACAAAAACCCTACCTACTGTACCTTAAAATATAAAAAATATCCTGTAATATAAATAATTTAAGTCTATACTATACTTTCATTAAATAAGTGTAATGAAAAAGAAATAAAACAAGAAAAGGAAAAAGTCAGTGTGTGAATGGCATCCTATAAGACCTTATGCAGCTTTGGTGCAGGATGTCTCTGATAAGAATGAGGAGGTTTTACGGAGAAGGGTTGTCACAGCCTTTATTTATTATTTTACCAGCTTCTGTGACTAAACCAAAGTTTAAAGCTGTTTCAGGCACAATTATGACGTCATTTTGAAGTTCGAAATGAAGGAAATAAAAAAGTGGATAGATAATGAATGTGTTCAATGATAGAAAAAAAAACAAGATAATGATTGTGTTTCTGTGCTATTTCTTACCACACGACATCTCTGCAGTGTCATTCAGACATGCGTAGATGACCTCTCCCTCTGTGAGAACACACAGTAAAACAAACATCATCATCATCTTTGTCACCATCATACATTTGTGATCAAAGTTTATCTATTTAGATAATTAATATAAAAAGAAACACCTAACAGTAAAGACATTATAGATTGTGGTTGTATGAGGCGCTGTGACATAGTCAGCACTGGCCCCAGCTCCGGGAACCAGTGCCAGGAACCTTTTTAAACAATATCTCCTCCAACTTACCAGTAGCACGAGTGAAATACCAGGCTGCAGCCAGCACTGCAAACACAACGCAAGGTCTGTGTTACTTTCCACCAATTTAATACTCAAACACAAACATGAACAAATGCTGTCAAATCTAATCAGAGGTCCATTGTGTAAAATATAGAATGATATATTGGTCCCCATATATATGTTCATATGCACAATCCCTTTAATAATTGTAGCCTTATAATGGGCAAAGACTTGCTTTGCAGAGGCTACAATCACCTACTGAAATGTGTCAACAGCAGCGTGAACGAATGTGCATTTTACATGTGAGTAATTAAGTAAAAAGATCGATGCCAAACAAAATCAAGCTGCGCACATCCTGTAGAAAATACACATTTTACTAAAAATAGTAAAAGCATCACACGCTATCACCCATAAAGCAACCTGAAATATCAAAACAGCATTAAAATGACAACAATTAAAACACCATAAACAAAAAAAAACACATTGCGACTCAGATTAGGGTGATTCCTATTCAAGCGTCTCACTGAGGAACAGCAGCTTCCCCTACATGTATACATCACTACACAAGCTTATCAATACACAGCACATCAGTCAGTAGTTAATGATGATGTACTGCTGAGTGGCTCATACTCACAGCCAAAGGCAACCAGCCTCAGTGGGACCATCTTATTGTCTCTCAGACTCCTCTCTTCTGTCCTCCACCTGCTGACCATCGGAAAGTGAGAGTGGCATCTGGACATCCAGGTTTTTATATGTTTGTCCTCGCAGCAGACGTGCAGACGTGCAGACGCCTGTCTCCACCCCCCACCCTCCCCCAGCTGCAGGCATGTCGGGGGCCTCCTGCCGCAGATGTGACAAACATGTAAAACCCTGAGACACCTCTGTAAAGCTGCAGGTTTCGGGACCTTTACCACTTTAAGTCCCAGCTGCTCCTCATTCTCCTTCATTTTTCTCATTAAGACGCTCAGAACTTGAAAGGAGAACATCTGGCTCCATGTAGCAGGGGTGGAAACTGGGTCGCTACTGGACCACTTCTACAAAATGTGCATGTTTTAAAGAACCTCTGACCTATGTATCTTACAGAACATAAACGTGCGCAGTAAAGGGACTTGATACAGACTTCTGCTTAGTTGCCTGAAACATGCAAGATCAGTGCATTGTTGGCCCGATCAGGAATGAGGACGTACATATATTACTAAACATCTGCTAAAGGGTCTGCATGACTGAGAATGACACTGAAATGATAGTCACTAAAATGTGTGACAATACGTTTTCCCTTTAAGCTCTTCAAATGTCAAGTTTGCATCACATAACAATTCGAAGCATAAATCCTCATAACTGCGTTAGTCGAACACGGCAAACTGAAAGTGTCCCGACATGCATCTGCCTGTTGCAGAAGTCCAGATGGTGGCTCCAGGCTCATACATACCAGAGTTGACTGCAACAGGTCAGACCTGGGGCCAATATCATCATAGCCTTTCATAACAGTGTGTTAAGGATCCACGCCAAGATCAGATCTAAGAGGAGGTTAAGATTCAGACAATAACATGGATGAGAAGTGATTTTGTTGTCTGTGTGATGTGTTAAATGTGTTAAAAAAGGTCACTGTTCATGTTATTCATTTCTACCTTAAAAAGCATAACATCTGACATATGTGCTTCAAACAAATGTATTTTACTTTATTCATTTTTTATTAATATTCATTTTCTGTATTATAAAATAAAAGACCCACAATCTGAATAAGTAATGGTGTCTTGCTTTTACTCGAGTTAACATTAATGTTAACACATGTGATGTGTGACCAACACATTTTTCACAGGTCCTATAACTTTCCTGCTCTGTTTCAAGTGCTCTCACTCCTTGCCTGGTCTTGCTTGTTTGGGATGTGCACAAACACCACATTTACAAAATAACCTCAGGATATTAACATTGCGCCACATGAATTTTCCAAGACAGTCGACGTCTGTCTTGAGGAAGCAGTTTTGAGTTTGGTGGACCACATTAGCACTTCTCCACACCCACATTCTCTCCTAACTGTTGCCCAATCATCACTTTACTTTCTGTTCAATGTGTGACCAACAAGTCATCCGTTCTGAACACGAAGACAAGGCAGATTAGGATTAGATCGATAATAGTTTAACATCAGTACTGAACCACTTCCTGTCGTGTCCTCGGGTGAGTGTCAGATGTGATTTATACCTGTATATTGTTATTTTAACCAGCTGAGCTGGAAACAGTTGACAGTAATACAGAAACTCGACGTCAGCTTTAGATGAATTACTTTTTTAAAATATATTGAATAAAATAATTATTAGTATATGGTTTATATTTGCAGTGGGGAATAAGTTCATGTTTATTTTATTGGACTATGTAGTATCTATGTGGGTTTGATTGCTTGGTCAGACATTCAGTCAGGCAAGTGTCGAGTGAAGTTTTTTTTTACTTCCTCCTCCCCCATTTCCTTTCTATTCAACTCTCTCTTTTTTTTGGATAACTGTTTGTACGAAGCACTGTTCTATTTTTGAAATAAGCACTGAATCTTGACCTTCCAGTGAAGTTTTTGTGTTGTTGGCTTCAATAATACGGAAACTACATTTTAACTTTAAACTCACTAGTGTTTAAACAGGACAAACCTGTTTCTTATGCACTATAAGTGCGTATCATTTCTTAGTTAAACATCCACCTGATCAAGTAGATGTTTAACTAACCGCAAGCAGATCTGCTGGAAGTTCAAACTCCAACCAGCTTTGTGTCCAGATTTCCTTCTGACAAACGTATTGATCTCTTTCTGCCACGGACCAGCTCTCAACCTGTTTTCTTTAGGAGGCTGACGCTGCACTCCAAATATGAAATTCAGGTGAGGAGCCTCTAAAGAAAACAAATGATGACAAATAACTAAATTCATTTGGTGAAAAAGATCATAGGAAAGGCAGAACAGCAGTGACTTTATGACATAACTTAAATAAATATGAATAACTCTTTCTTTTCACCTCAGTGTTTAGTTTATAGAAAGGTCATATAGATACACAACAAAGTGAATTGCTTTCTCTTGTTGAGTTTGAGAATAATCAACAGGTTAGTGGCTGACCTACAGGTCATGACAATGGCAAATAACTCAGGTAATCTGTCAGGAAAGCTGTTTAAGACCAGTGATGATATTTTAATAGTTATTTCTTTATCATATTTTTGTGAAAATGCTGATATTAAAATATATAGAAACATCTCTGTACTCAGAACAACTTGTGAATGATCACAGTGGAATCTGGTGAATATCTCTCGTGGGTTTCCAGCAGAGTGACAGTATGGCTGGAACATCTGGTGAGTCCAGGCACAAACAAACAAACAATCAAACAAACAAACAAACAAACAAACAATTAAACAAACAAACAAATTGTCTACTGATCCAGTAAAACTTTTTTCTTTTTCACAATAGAACTCATTTACTCTGCTGATATAATGAATCACTTTATCAGATAAATTGATGTATCTGTGTTTTTCTTTTCTTGTTAAAGTGACAGATGATGTGAAACCAAGACAGCGTCGTAGTAGCTTAGACCTCCTGCCACCTAACAGTGAGTTCAACAGAAATCATTTATATACAGTGTGTGTATTTTGAAATTAAAGCTCAGGTCTGTTTTAAAATTAGAAAACATACAATAATACTTTGTTAATTTTGACAACTAAGTTACATTGTAAGGACCTTTGTATAAGGGAGTTTGCATATTCTTCCTGTGTGTGGGTTTTCGCCGTGTTCTCAGGTTTCCTCTCACAGTCCAATACTGTAACATGCAATATGGGGATTGTGCCCGCCGCAACCCTAATGTGCAGGAGAACGTGGTAGAATATAGATGGATGGAAGTTACATTGTCCAGTTACAATCAAAAACTGTTGGAAATAAAGAACCTACATATAATCTAGAAAGAAAATGCTTTAATTGCTTTAAAAGCAGTTCATGTTTTATAACTGGACTGGAGTTTTCACAGTAAGCCAGAGAAGCCAACACTGCTGAAACACAGACAGCAAGCAATAAGGAAAGCAATAAAAAGAGCTTTTATTACAGGGCCGGGGGCGGGATGGGATGATCATTTTTTGCATTTGTCTCTTTTCCACACAATCGGAATTTAATAAAAAACATATAATGCCTTGAACAAGTTGTGCAAAATAAGATTGAAAGTTTGAAAATGTCAATGAAATCTATTCATCTGAAGGTTAGGGGGTGTTTCACAATGACAATTACTTTTTCTGTTGCTGTGTGGTTTTGTTTATTATATTTTTTTTTAAAAATCAGACTAATTTTTCTGACTTTTTATGTTTATTTCTCAGTGTCTGAGCTGAGGCTTGTTCTGCTGGGGAACAACTGGTCTGAGAGGAGTTCAGTGGCGAACTTCATACTTGAAGAGAATGTTTTCAGCTCACAGAGAGAACCAGACAACTGTGAGAAAGTCAGAGGGAAGTTAAAGAAAGAATTTGTTCTCATCAACACCCCCAATCTGCTTCATTCCAACACCTCAGACATGCAAATGAGAGAACATGTAGAACACTGTGCATGTCTCTCTAAGCCTGGACCTCATGTGTTTCTGCTGGTTCTAGATTCTGAAGACTTCACTGAGGAACACAGACTGAGACTCTGCACAGTCCTTGAAATCTTGGGTGATCAATCATTTGCTCGTTCTCTGATTCTGATATCAGGTAAAAACTACAGGAGCCAAATTCCTTTAAAAGACATAATCAGAAAGTGTAGCTACAGATACCTAATGATGGAGAACCTTGAAATGGAAGAGCTGCTAACACGGCTGCGTCAAACACAAACACAAGTAGAAATAATCATGAAAGAGAAAGAAGAAGAGAACTTAAGGAGAGAACACAAGGATATGACAAGAAAAATCACTGAGCTGAAGGGAGAAAATGAAAGGGAGAGAAAACTAAGAGCAAATGAGCAAACCGAAAAAGACAAATGCATCAACAAGGAGCGTGAAGAGAGAAAGAGACAGCGAGAGGAAGATGAAAAGAGATGGAAAAAACAAAAAGAAACTCTGCGAGAAGAGTGTCGGAAAAAAGTGGAAACGTCAGAGAAAAAAGCCCATTTAGAGAGAGAACAGAGGGAAGCTGCTGAGAGGAAACTGGAGCAGTGTAGAAAAGAGATAAAGAAAAGTCAAGACGCCTGGGATAAAGAAAAAAAGGAATTGTGGGAACAAAGACATCAGGACCTAAAACAGCACTTGGAAGTGGAGAAAACCAGATCAATAAAGCTGCACGAGGAGTTCTATCGCAGGAGAAAAACCTGGATCAGTTCCTGTTTTATACTCACATCATTGTCGCTCTCATTGTTATTTTATATTTTCCATCTTAGAGAACAGAAACTGTGATGTCTGTCTACATCAAATTCCAAAAATTCATCATCTGGTTTTCTAATGTTGTTAAAGCGGCTATAAAAACAACTGATTGTTATATTTCGGTCTCCTCCCATCACATGAGGCCCGATGACAATCTCTCCATCTCTGTCACTCTTTGTTAATATTGACACTCTTTGTTATATTGATGCATGTTGTGGGACTGTTGAGGTTTCTTTGTAGTCGCCTCTGCTGGGGTAGCAATCATTCCATACGAAAGGTTGTGTATACAGAGTAGTTGAAGCTGAAGAGCCAATGGGAGTCTATTTCTCAAAGTTATGTATAACATATGTATACGTTAGATGCACTGTGGGAAACTGAGCAGCCATGGTAGAGACTTGTGTTCTCTCTAATTTGCTGTGATACCAGCAGTCACTATGATTCCATGCAACCAAGTTGAGCTATATGGCTGTGGTCGAGGACAACTGTCCTTGTCCTAGTATACAAGTGGGGACACCATGTCAAGTGTCATTTTAAATGGAAACTAAAAACAATGTCATACAAATCATATTTGTATGACATTCTATAACACAGGCTACTGTTACTGGTCTGAAAACATGATTGTTTGTATATAAGAATTCCTGCTTCAGAGTTCACTGTATCGTTGGCTTGTCAACAACATTTATTTTACGACAATTGGAACAAACAATACCTTTTACCAACTGTGTCTATTGAAAATATCAAATTCTATACGCTGCCAGAGCATCAAATTATTCAGTTGAAAAAAATGACACATTTTTGTTATTTCTTGGTTTTGTCCAATAAATTAAACTTTGTAATGTTTTCATGTGGTAAATACTTAAAAAATACTAAATACTGTTATTTGTACTATTGTTTTGCCAAATAAAATCTGTTCAGGTTGTAATATATGTTGTATTACAGAGAGATTATGGTCGTTCTAACCTGATAGTGACAGTAACGCCCTATGAAAGAGAACTTTCACCTGAAGCTAAACTAGTTGTGTTCCAATAAAACAGACTGCATCCACACCCTGAGTGACAATTTTGTACTCAGTCATTTCATGACAGTGTGTGGATGTGATGTAATAACAGATTGTTCCACAAGATGGTATCTGTGTCAATAACAACAACTGTTTTATCAGCCCATTTTATTATAACTCAGAATTTTGCAGGTGGAGAAAAATTGATGATAGCCCAATTAAACCTAATGAAACAAACAAGTTTAAGTTCACAGACTACTGGTTAGATGTTGTGTTGTCTTTGAAGTCGTTTAACTGGCATGTAATGCAACACTGCCACTACATGTTGAACAGAGGTTACTACACCCTCTTTACTTTCGACAACCCCATTTGGTCAGACTGAGGTCACTTCACTACTTTACTATATATTTCGTCAGGTAATTGTTTCCTACAACTGACTGAATGACACATTATTCATGTTACGGGGTCAAAGTTGAAGCTGTTATTCACGTTATGGGGTCGAAGTTGTAATGGTTATTCATGTTCTGGGGCAAAATTACACCCAAGGATGAATTTGTATTATAAGAACTAGATAGACTGCTGCCGGTAGCTGTGGAGGACTATTTCATTATTTTAACATCGTGAGATCAAATCCCACCTCACCCAAACATACGTCTTGAATTTCCTTCATAATATTTTGCTACATTGTGTGTTTATACTTCAAGGGGATTACATCTAGCATTTAAAGACAACCAGAGTGCAGTCAGTCATCATCTAACCGCTTTATCCTCCACCAGAGGGTTGCGGGGGGTGCTGTGCCAATCTCAGCTACATCGGGTGATAGGCGGGGTATCGCAGTCCATCGCAGGGCCACACACAGCTAGAGACAAACAACCATTCACTCTCACACTCACTCCTATGGTCAATTTACCTAATCCCCACATTGCATGTTTTTGGACTGTGGGAGGAAGCCGGAGAACCCTGAGAGAACCCACGCACACACGGGGAGAACATGCAAACTCCATGCAGAAAGGCCCTTGTTCCAACCGGTGCTCGAACTAATAATACTGCCTTTACATGCTGGTTTTTACAGAAGCCCTAACATTTTGTTTAGTTTATTCCGTTTTCCGTGATAACGAGATAACTAATTTGAGATCTCGAGGATCAAGATGAAAGCCTGAATATGGCTCCACAGTTTTTTTAGCTGGATTTCGATATGGATAAAATGTCATATCTCGATATTCATGCCAGATATCTCAATATCGATACGATATGACTACGGGTTCGGTGAAAACCAAGCATTTTTTAGAAAAATAAAAACATCATAATACAAAAGACTGGAAAGTGCAGTTTTATTGATGAGAACTCACTGCCAGTCATCAACATTAACTTAAAGCTACCAATCAATAAATAAAATAATCAAACATTTTGCTGCAGCTCTGCTTTAACAATAAATAACCAATATATGCATCAGCTGGTGGAAGGTGTTTGTCATTGGTTACCTTCAGCTGTCGATCCACAGCAAGCATGAAATAAGGTTTGTGGTTGGCTGGCCGTAGTGGTGCATTCAAGGGCAATCATAAAAATGATGTTTATTGTGACTGCCAGAGCTGTACATGCAGGGCGCGCGCGCGCGGGGGGGAATCTTTATTGTTTATATTGTTGCTTTTTCAATATTAATATCTTGAATGTTCATATCTAGATATCATGGACAATTGTAAGGTCTCAGAAAAACACTGAACCCAAACACACAAATTCAGATACTCCCAAATTAAAATGTATTTAAAGTAACAAAATAACTCAGGCAAAGTCTCAGGCTGGACAAAAGCAGCAGGACGAGAGCAGGGCGTGTGTCGTGAGGGTGAATGAGAATGGGTTATATTTGAAAGGGAGACCGAATGGGAGGCTGATGAGGATAAAGAGGACCAGGTGTGGAAGCTCTGGTGAGGGGAATGAGGTGATTGCAGGGCAGACGGGGGTGGCAAGATCTGCAATGAAAGAAGAGTTAGTAAAGCAGATAAACACACATGATAAACGAAAACAGTCAGGGGCCCATTTCGGAAAGCAGGTTCAACAAACTCTGAGTTAAAACCTTAACTCTAGATTGTCAATACGATACGAGATAGTAGATAGTAGATATGGACATCATTGGAAAGGTGAGGAGCTGTAGTATGTTAATCAGGTGACATATTTGAGGAAGCATATTTGGGGGTAGTGCAATCATCTTTTTGCAATGGTTAATACACCAGTATGTAGAAGCTGAACTGAATTGATATTTTTAAGGATAATATACGATAATTATTCTGATCCATGAATTGTCAAATGTAAAAACAGAGAAATGGTAAAGCAATTATTGTTTCTTGATGATTATAATTTAAATTATAGTTATTTACTTGCATTTCTGAACAGAAAAAATTGTTTTACTGGTTGAATGTTATGTTATCTTCTTTCTATACTTATTTGCCAAATGAATAACAATAACATTTGAATCAATGCAATAAAATGTGGTATGGCTTAAATGTACTTTTAGTGTATACAGTTTCATTTGGTGTGTAGACAATTATTTCATGGAATTCAGTGTATTATACACTTTACTCATGAAGTAATTGACCATTAGAATGAAGTCATTTTATTACTTTGTGTAATAGACTCAAATTTATTTTTTGTTAAGAATCAATTGGATATAAATATACATTGAAGAATAACCAGCAAAGTTTCTTCTCACAATTTATTTAACAAATAAAACAAAATCTACTCAAAGCCAACCAGTTTGCTCATGTGTTGCTCACGTGTTGATGTTTTGAAAGTTCCTTGTTCTTCCTTTCTTGTTTCTAGTTTTCTGAGGAGCATTCATACTATTGAGTTTTCTTTTTGTTGCTTCTTCTTCCTCCTCTTCTTCTTTGAGTTTTCTGGTGGAATTCTCATTTTCGTTGTGTAAACAAATTGTTATTTTTTTTTTTTAAATCACTTCCATCACACCACAGTACCTTCCGTCACGCCAGGGTGTTGTTCTCCAGAGCTGCAGCTGGATGCTTCTCAGGGTCTTTGCATTAGGGGCCAGTGGGGCACGGCCCCACCAGAGGGCGCTGCTGTGCAAGGGTGGATTATAAGCTTTTATAAGTTTTCCTGTATCAAAATTTTTGTTGAGTACAAGCTAATAATACATTCAACTTTGTCCCCAAAGAAATGTCCACAGTTTTCATTTGATAAACGCAATTTCCTCTGCAGACACTTTATGTAGTGTAGTTGTGTGTGAATAGTTGTGCCTGATGCTGCGCCTCCACTGTGGTGGAGTGGATCAGTGGTTAAGACCGGTAACCTGTGTGCGAAAGACATCATGGTCGCAATAGTCGCAAGTTTGACGCCACCCCTGGCTGATTGTACTCAAATCAAGTCGATTTGGATAAAAGCGTCTGCTAAATGACATGTAATGTCATGTAACACTTCACTTTTGGCAGTTCAGGGCCACAGAGTGCTTCTCACTGGCTGATTTGAAGCAAGGGCAGGGACTGCTCGGCTGTTCAACAAGTTATCCTTACTGCTGTTCCAAGGAGGAAACAGCGCCCCCAAAATCCCACTTGTGGTTAACAATATATTACATTCGTAGTGGTAAGGACTACCATAGAGAATACATTACTAATAATAATAATAATGAGAATAATAATATGATAACTTAGCATTGGAAAGTTAATGAAATTAGGGACTACTATCCGCGGTGCTCGTAAGGATGAATACTGAAGTATGCAGGAAAACACAATTTTTTGCCTCCATGATCAAGAGAAAACCTGATTGAGTTTGGACTGATTTTATTAGAACAGAATAAAAGGTTGATGGTGAGAAGCGTCTTCCCTCCCACATTCTTTACATGCTTAGTCTGTCAAGTTGTGTGTGACTAATCAATCACACTTTCGTATAGTCGCTCTATTTTATCTCTTCTCTGTCTTTTACCACTATTTACTGTTTTGGATTTTATGCGCCGTAATCATGTCCGTAGACGTGCAGCGTGATAAGTGTGATGCGTAACATGGAGCAGTCCATTTAGTGCAGACTGGAGGGGGGTGCATGGTTGGCAGAAAGACCGTCAGAACATGAGTAATTCCCTGATTAGACAGCTACTATTGTGAAGAGATTTTTATTAAAACAATAAATATGGGGACAAAATATAAAGAGGGCTTTCTGGGGGCAAATGCCTGGTTTGCCTAATAGTACGGTCCACCTCTGCTGATGGCAATCTACTACAGAGTACCTCAAAAGAATTGAACATGACAATTGTAAGGTCTCAGAAAAACACTGAACCCAAACACACAAATTCAGATACTCCCAAATTAAAATGTATTTAAAGTAACAAAATAACTCAGGCAAAGTCTCAGGCTGGACAAAAGCAGCAGGACGAGAGCAGGGCGTGTGGCGTGAGGGTGAATGAGAATGGGTAGGACCAGGTGTGGAAGCTCTGGTGAGGGGAATGAGGTGATTGCAGGGCAGACGGGGGTGAAAGAAGAGTTAGTAAAGCAGATAAACACACATGATAAACGAAAACAGTCAGGGGCCCATTTCGGAAAGCAGGTTCAACAAACTCTGAGTTAAAACCTTAACTCTAGATTGTCAAACTGAGTTTTGGTTTCAGAACAGCTGATCAGCATTAGTTCAGTTCACTCTGAGTTAAGCGCGTGCGTTGGGAATGAAAAAAGTTATCATCAGTGGAGCTCTGATACTACGATTGACTAGGATTAATGTGCACAGTGTTGGTGAGAACTACGGAGGAGCCAGGGGGTCTCAGCCCCCCTTAATGAGACATAAGCTCCCCTGGAAACATGATTGGTGAGATTTTGGGGGTTTTGTGATTGATGTGATTGTGATGATGTGGTATGTTCTAAGGTCAGAAATTCCATCGGTATCAATAACAACTAACATGGTATACCCATGTTAGTTGTTATTGATACCGATGGAATTGTTAATGATATTAGATGTGATTTAGCCTCACATGGTGGTGCACTGTTAACATTGTTGCCTTACAGTAAGAAGGTCACTGGTCACAAGGGCCTTTATATGTTCTCCCTGTGGGTTCTCTGTGGGTACTCCACTTCCTCCCACTCACTGAAAGCATGCAAAGTTTGTGATTAGCTTTCTCAGACACTGTAAGTATAAATGTTCGAGTGATTATTTGTCTCTATATGACTGGCGACCTGTCCAGGCTGTAGCATCATGGATGGGATTAGTCTGTAAGAAAGTGGGGACTGTAGCTGTGTCACTCTTCAGACGACATTCTCCAAGTGTGTAGTCGCTGTAGTAAATACACATTCAGGTCATGAAATAGGCCACAGGGAAAAGGACACATGGAGTTAGCCAGAATCATAACCACAAAACCAACACAGACAATCCAACAAAGAGATAAAGGGTGACGACGAGACAGGTGAAAGTAATTAGGACAGGGCAGGTCATCTGAAAGGCCAAGCACACACAGGACTAGGGAGTGACATGACAAGACTCACCTCTTGTGAGTATCAAAACAAAACAGGATGCGCATATCCACAAAAAAAAAACCAAAACACAACACCAGTAACGACAAGACAAAACTCAGCAAACTGAAAGTACAAATGATGTCTAGATAAATCAAAACACTAGAAATAAGGTTGTGACAAGATCCCCCATAAAGTCTACACACGGGACATTTACTTAGACTCATAGGCTACTGTATTTACAGTAAATGTATAATATCAGAAAACCTGCCAAACAAACGATGTCTGATTAAATGGAGACATTTCATGGTGAATTGTTTGAAATGTTAACTTGTCATCTATGGGGTCTGAGGACATCATCCAGTCAACAGGTCTCTCCTGTTTTAACACTATTTCTGGTGTTTTGTGGCAGCAGCACTTTGCATCAGTTTCAGATGGTTAAAAGAGCAACTGAGTGACACTCCCACAGCTCCTAAACAGGCCTGAACCAGTCAGAGAATGTGGACAAGGTGATGGGCGATAATCACAGGGTCAGGGTGTGCTGAGACAAACCTCTGCAGCCAAATCACATCAACAAGATCACATCTTCAGTTTACGAAGCATTTTTTTAATTGAGAGGATGTTGTTTGGACCCAAAACGGATTTCTGTAAGCACAGTACATTAAGTGTACTGAATTTGACTTTAAATATTTCACTCTCTCTGTGTAATGTAAGATGAACTCAAGATTTATGAAGTGAAACAACAGCTCCCTTGTCTCCCAGCAGATTTTCTCTATAGACCTTTGGAAAGGGCTGTCTAGTGGCAAAACTATTCTTAAGGTATTATAGACATAATATTTTATTTAGTGAGCCTTTTATTAAACAGATACAATCAGTTTCTCCTGTTGTCACTTCTGGCAGTATACAAAGAGCTCGCCTGCCTGCTCTGTGAAGGGGATGTAATGATTTTTAAATCTGGATTCTGCTGAGGTTGGAAATGGTAATGTACAAATACAAACAGAGGGAACAACAGATAGTTCACCCAGGTGTTGCAGCTTTCATTTGCTCTCTATCTCACATTCACACAGAATCTCTCCTATCAATAAAAAGCCACGTTCTGCAAATATGTCTACAAAATAGATTCAGATCAGTGACACCCCCACCACACCCCTCCCCTGCAGCAGGTATGTCATCTCAATGGATTTACAAGTGAAGTTAAGTCCATACATGGACAGACAGCAAGAGCTTTGGTTTGAAAAGCATGCTAAGGTACTGCCTCCTGGAATTCTGAGTTATCATTGGCTGAAAGTTAAAAACAATACACACACACAAAAAAAAACAGGAAATTATCTGCTGCCTTGTGGGAGAAAAATGTAGCACTGCAAAAGAGGCTGTAACTGGACATACATGTACAGACGTGTCCGTACAGGATCAGAACGTGGATACAATGACAAGGACAGCGATTCAGCACAAGATTTCAAACAGGAAAAGAGGGCCCAGGTTAATCAGCTGGTGAGCGTGGAATAGAACAGGAGACCAACGCCCCTGATGGTTTTGGTGTAAGACTGAGTAACACTCAGCCAATGACCGAGACGGACACATTAGAGAGAAGAGCAACAACTTGAAGATAGAGGGGAAATTATTTCAGGAGGCAAAAAAAGTTCTGGAAAATGTTGAAATGTTTGGGAAAAAAAGAAAAACTCCTCAAGAGTAGTCAGAACAGGCAGGCCATCAAACAGATTATGCAGATTATTATGTGAAGTATGGAGGTGGAAGAAAACAGTGAGGGTGTGTGTGTGTGTGTGTGTGTGTGTGTGTTTGGGGGGAGGGTACATTCCAGTAAACAAACTACACTTAACCAGCTACTCTGAATTCCAAAGTGACAAATAATAAATGCTGCTGATTTTTCCAGAGCTCAGTCTCCTGTTGGTAACACTGACAATGTATAAGTGCCTCATACAAATACACCTTAAAGATCCTCAACTATCCCTTTAAATTACTCAGCTGGGTTCCAGATGTTTTTTGTTTTTGTTTACATTTTACAAAGAATCTCACAGAAGAGAAATAATCAGCTGCAAAGTTTCCTGGATTTCTCTGGAAACTTGAAAGTTCCTTAAAGCACCTGATCAGCCAGAAGAGACGAGATTATAATTTGTAAGTGAACAACAGTGTTAGTCCTGACTGGCAGGATTGACTCGTTGCATTTACACAAAACCAACACTTACAATGTAGTTCCTTCTTATGCATCAGGCCATGTTGTCTCAGGCAGAATGAAAAACCTGTCAAACATCTTTGACAATTACTTTAAAAGCAAACACTTTAATGTCACAGCTTATCTAAATAAGATATTACAGCTTTTTACTGGGCTCCTGGGGCCCACACTGGAATGTGTAAAATATAGATATAGATAGCAATTTTTAAAGGTTAAATGAAATGAAATGAAATGAAATTAAATGAAATGAAGTGAAATGAAATGAAATGTTTATTCATAAAAATGTTTTTCTACAAATATTATGAACATGGAATTGGTCACTCTAAAATGACCATAGGTGTAAATGTGAAGTGAATGGTTGTTTGTCTCAATGTGTGGCCCTGCGATGGACTGGTGACCTGACCAGAGTGTGTGCTACCGCCCCTGTGTCAGCTGAGATTGGCACAGCCCCCCCGCAGGATAAAGCGGTAGATAATGGATGGATATCACTGAGGTACAAAGAGAATGTTATATTGAGTTTGCTTCAAGGACAAAAATTGTCTGAATGTGTGATTTACAGCACAAATTTGGCCAATGGACATTTGAAACACTGTAGAGATTAGATTCTAACTAAGGACTGTTTTGTGACAAAGAGGCCCCATTTTTCAAGGAACATAATGAATTATAATATATGTACTGTATTTCTGTATATGCACAAGAAAAAAATGGTTGGGAACTTTAATGTAAATAATCCGAATTATAAAGCTGCTCCACTGTTACACAAAGAAAATATAATACTTGCATTAAGCACGCTCTGATCTGATACATGCTATAAAGACTTGTATTTTATGTTATAATAATTGTGCTGTACATATTCAAATAAAGACGTAGGTTTATACACAGCCTGGCCAAAAACAAGTGGTCACCTAAAAAAAGGATCACGCACTCATTCTCTGTGACTTTGTTTCGATAAGCTTCTGCAATGTCATAAGATTAATTTCCGTCCAGTGTTGCATTCATTTTGTATTGATGATGGGAGAGTCGGACCACTGCGTAAAGCCTTCTCCAGCACAAGATTCTCAATGGGTTTATGGTCTGGACTCATGTTCTCATGCTCCCTGAAACACTCTTTCACAATTTTGAGCCCGATGAATCCTGGCATTGTCATCTTGGAATATGCCGTGCCATCAGGGAAGCAGAGGAAATCCACTGATGGAATAATCTGGTCATTCAGTATATTCAGGAAGTCAGCTGACCTCATTCTTTGGGCACATGATGTTGTTGAACCTGGACCTGAGCAACTGCCAAGACTACCAACAATAAACGACTACTGTAAAAAATTGGTGACTTTTTTTTGGCCAGGCAGTATATAATTCCATATTATGCATAATATAAACATGAATAATGTGTAATTTAATATTTGGTAAAACATATAAAGAAAAAAATGACATGAATAAACTTAACTTAACATAAATGGTTAACATTTACATAAACAATATGTAAAAATACATTTTAATACTGGACCATTTTTCAACAATCTTTTTGAGCAGAGAGAACATCCCGTCCAAGATTACCATATGTGTTTTGAATGTGTTTTATTTCTGTTTTATATCTATTTTATACTTCAATAAAGTTTTTTTATTTTTTTAAAAACCCAACAACTCTGATGTTTAGCCAATACAAGGAATAATTTGCAGCATGCAGTGAAGAGAGTGGGATATGTTGGCCTGTAAGGGTATCCTTCACAACAAGGCCAAACTCAACCTCAATCCTCTGATGAATGAAACTGAATTGGGACAGTCCTTGTTGCTGCACTGTGATAAATCTGGCTGACAAATGCAGCAGACTGAGGAGAGACGTTTCTATTTCCAGCATTGAGAAGATTTGGCACCTGATGGCATTTAATCACCAAGTTTTACCATCTAGAGCACGGGTGGGCAATTATTTTCCCCAAGGAGCCACATGGGAAACATTAAATATTGTTGAGGGCCGGACCAATGGGCTGAATTAATTCTGCTCAGTATTTATTTTATCTCTTCATAAAAAAACAGTAAATTGTATTGTTTTGGTGTAAATTAGGCAGCATACAAACACACAATAAACAACATTAAGGACAATACGATTTTATTCAATTATAACTAATTGACTCTATTGGAAATATCAAATTGCTACACTATATAATGAATACTATTATACTATACTACTGTATAGTATAGTATAACATTTTGTCACATTTAGCTTCAAACAATGTTTTAAAAAGTGGTGTGAATTTTTTAAAGTCACTTTTTAGCATATTTACAACAATATTTGTTAACTTAGAAATGTATTAAATAGTTCAATCTAAATCTAAATCTTACACCTAAATGTTCAATCTAAATCTAAATCTAAATCTATCTTTTCAAAATGAAAGCAACACAGGTGTATTGCATTTGCAGCATAAATACTTGTCTATTTGTGTTTATGACTGACATACTGCGGGTCGTAGTAGGGATGCCCAAAGTGCCGTATGTGGCCCGCGGGCCGTAAAGTGCCCAGCTCTGATCTAGAGTCAACATTACAGAGATCGCTCAGATTCAGAAACGTCACTGGTCTCAGAAGGACAATTCATCTGGAGCTTCCCACAGACAATCACATGTTCTCCAACACTCATTCATAACATACAGCACATCAAGGCATTGGGCGTCAGACAACCGTGACATCATTGTGTCATAAATTCATTGTGACTATTATCGCTTGTCCCATTCATGTGTATGGGGTTTGTCCTTATAGATATCTACAATTCCAGAAAGCAGATATCGACAATGTCATTCTAACTATCTGACGTCTAAAAAGGACAATGTCGACATCTTCAAATGAAGATAATTAAAGACATCTTGGACTTGAATTATGACTTGTCATAATGACATAATAGCTGAAACTGGAATTAGAGATATCTACAATTCTTTTGCGAATACCTATAAACCCTATACATGAATGGCAAAAGTGACATTATTCTGACTAGTAAAAACCAAATTACAAATATCTGTAACTGTAGTTTGGACTAGTAAGAAAGACGTCACAGATATCAGTAGTGAATGTCCCGTCTACCGATTAAAAGTTTACACAGCTTGTAATACCAATCACAGTTTAGTGAGAAAGGGTTCTGCTGTTGGCAGCTCTACACAGTAATTGCATGTATGTTTATTTCAGCAGTGGTAGCAAATGCAACAAAAAAATGTCTAGAGAGGTAACTTTATGTCAACAGGATGCAGCACCAATACACATCGAAGTCCATAATTATTTAATAATATTATTTAATGAATGCTGCTCACAGACAGAGATGTTGGAAAACAAAACCTCGGTTTCATTAAACACATTAAATGCGATTGTGAAACACTAATCACTTGAGCTCTGCAGGTTTGCAGCTCTGCAGCAGTCACGTGAAGAACCAGTTCTCCACTGATCCACTTCACTTTCCGGTTTTTCCGCTCCTTCGTCTTCAACTGCCTGCAGATAATTTGCATAATTGGCGTGAAACTCTTTTTCTTCTTTTTCACGGAGGGCTTCCGGTTTGAAGGGCCAATCAGAGCCCTCCTCCTGCTCAAGCGGAAACTCTGCGATTCCAGGAAAAAAGAAAAACCCGCGGGGTGTTTTCTTCAGCCAATCAGGGCACAAACTGGCGAACATGCTCACCTGGACCAATCAGGGCATCAGCTGACTGAACGTTACCTTTTAAGGACAACGCTCTGGCCCTGCGACTGCGGATAAAACAGGCTGCTGTTGAGATAGTGACGCCGCATACACCTAACACAGCTGGGGCAGTGGATCACCCGCGAGACTTCACCCACAGACACACCTAAGACTCACCTGCACAGGTAAGAAGACGACGCTGCTGCTGCGAGCTGCTCTCCTTGTTTATACCGGATGTTTTTTTTTAATCTGTGCTGTACTTTGAACCACCATCCTATTTTACTTTCTGAAATGAGGAAAGTTCCAGGGAAATACAGTGTCAGGTTGGGTGTGAGGGGGGAAGAAGAAGAAGAAGAAGAAGAAGCAGAGAAACTGACTGCCTGTGCAGCACACATGAAAATATTTACTTATTTGTCTTCTTTTAACTTTAACTCTGTCAAAACTCTTTAACAAGAGTTTTAAGTTCCAGTGAAAATTAGGACTTTGTTTTTATAGTAACCCCCCCCCAAAAAAAACAACCCAACAAAACTGACTTTTCTTTCTAACATATCTGACTACAGCTGAGTTACTGTTGTGTTAATCAAGTGTGGAAAATCCTGATGGTATAAACTGCTATAATTTTTGGATAACCGGAAGTGAGTTATGCTCTACAAAATACTGGCTCTTGACTCCCTCATAATTGAACACACCTGGGGCTGAAAGTTGAACAGTTTCATAGGACGGAATAAAATATTTCTGCTTTTATAACAAAGTTTGTAAGTGGAGGAAATTGACAAAAAGCCTTTAACTGTGCGTATATCATATTGGGTGAATGGGTGTTGTGTTTTTTTTTTTTTGTGTTTTTTTTATATTGGTATTACAGCCTTGGTGTGATCCGAGTGTCATCCGGTTAGAGTAACTGGCCTTGTTTCTTTGGGTTGGGTCCTTGGCCCGGAAAGTTCTTGAGTTTTGATTGTATGGATAGTGTATGAGCCTTGTAATGCGGATGCAGTTGAAAGTGAAGTCTTCGTTCCTGTTGCATCATAAAGAGTCTTGACGTGTCCTGACTAAACAGGTTTTTGACAATGACTTGAGGCAGTTGATTAGACTTGTTGGCTGGAGGGAGATGATTAAAATGATGTGGAATTGGTTCAGTGATTTATTTTTTTTATTTTTTAAAAAAAAAGATTATGCAACTAGAGGATGTGTTGTGTCATACACTTTAAGTGTGATGTGAAGATTTGAATGTCAAGTTTGTCCTTGTCCTCCTGACTCTTCATATTCTAAAATGCTTTAGAACCTCATATCTAGGGAAGTGATAACTTATTGATCTCCTGATGATGGAGATTCTCAACATTGTGATTTGTTGTGGTGTATTTTCTGATTCCTAAAAAGACTAAGTTTAAGATTAATAATAGTATAGTAAAATTATGATGAATCACTATTTTGACTGTTAATTACTTTTTTTTTTTTTGAACAGTCTAAATGTGTCAAATTTACAATATTAAACTACTTAACATTTTTCTGTCAAACCTGTGTGCATTAAGTTATTTTTTTTTTTTATTCTTTCTTAAATTACCCCTAGAAATGGAAGACGACGTCGCTGCCCTGGTTGTTGACAATGGCTCCGGCATGTGCAAGGCTGGATTTGCCGGTGATGATGCCCCCCGTGCTGTGTTCCCATCCATTGTCGGTCGTCCTAGACACCAGGTAACAACCTGAAGCACCCGTCTGTGCACTTGTAAAACCGTCTGTACAGATGCAGTAAAGTTGTCTGTGTTTGCAGGGTGTGATGGTGGGAATGGGACAGAAGGACAGCTACGTGGGAGATGAGGCCCAGAGCAAGAGAGGCATCCTGACCCTGAAGTACCCCATTGAGCATGGCATTGTCACAAACTGGGACGACATGGAGAAGGTGAGGACATGGCTGTGATGCTCTTCAGGGGAGAGCTTGTCTTCTCATATCTGAGAATCACCACAGGAACTGATTGAAATGAGATCAGGAAGCACTTTGAGATTTCAAATGAGTGACCCACAAGGAAGCCTTTTTCTAGTTTATCTAACACCTGAGCATTGGTCAGGACACCCAGAATGTGCTGCCTGACAAAATACCCTTAAAGGTGACATAGAATGCTTGTATCACACATATGTTAGTTATGGAGGTCTACTTACATATATTAAATTGTTTTCATGATCAAAACCTCCTAATCGCTGAAAACGAGCCGATCAAAATATCTCCTCACTGAGGCTCTCGTCAGCCGCGCTGTTTCAGACCACATCCCTAGAATGTGGACTGTGTTGTGATTGGCCAGCCAACGAGAGCTTTCCCACTGTCCTGTGATTGGCCAGGTACCTGGAAGTGACGTAATAGATAGGCCAGCTCTCAGATACACAGCGCCCCCTCTGGCACGGTGGATGCTCTGCATCTCAGCAGCTACAACGAGAGTAGTTTTTCTTCTTCTGCGGTTGAATGTACGCAACCGGATGTACTAGTGACTAGTGCTGCACCAGGAGGTGCTACGGTGGTGAGGATTTTTGATGACGACATCAAATTAAGGAAGTGCCGATCCGCTTTGCAGAGCCCAGGAAAACAATACAACACTATTTTCTCAGCAACTGTTTGTTCTGAAACTTTAGGGTTTCATAAACGAGGTAATGACGCAGATACACACACAAACGCAGCGTTAATAGGAGCTTCCGGTCTGTGGGCTTTAAATCTTGTAACTGGAGTTTCCACATTACTTGTTGCTTATTTACATCAGCTACTTTTCAACTTATCCAAGCCTGTTGTATGTCTACTACTGAATCATGCATAAACAAAATGTAACCCAAAGTGTTGACATTGAATTAATGGGCAGATAAATGCTTGTTATGTGAACATTGCTGCTGTTCTCTAAACAGACTTCCTATCCCACAGATCTGGCATCACACCTTCTACAACGAGCTCAGAGTTGCTCCTGAGGAGCATCCTGTGCTGCTGACTGAGGCTCCACTTAACCCCAAAGCCAACAGAGAGAAGATGACTCAGGTGAGCAGTGACTGATCGCTTGAGATTGACAGCTGCATCGTCACTGAAACAAATGCAGTGAAACATGTTTTTAAATGGAGTTAATTGCTTTTCTGCACCAGAGACGTTTTTGTCCATTTTCTTAAACTTGGTTATTGGATCTGAGGAAAAGACATTGTGGAAATTCAGATTTTTCCATCAATGTATGAGGAAAGTCCAGCTTGTGTAGCTCATGATACTGTAATGAACATGACTAATTCCATTCATACACATGGAAGGATTGGCAGGCATATCTACTGTGACCATTCAGGATAAGTGCATCATGAACACCTGGATAGCTTGGTTTAGTTTGGTCTTTTTGGAACATCAATGACAAGTGACTTGTATTTGTTTTAGATCATGTTCGAGACCTTCAACTGTCCTGCCATGTATGTGGCCATCCAGGCTGTTCTGTCTCTGTATGCTTCTGGTCGTACCACAGGTGAGAAATCATCCAGAGATGCAAACATTTCTCAAACTCTTGGTTTTCCTTTTTGTCATTTTTTTTTTTTTCCTCTTGTCTTATAGGTATTGTGATGGACTCTGGTGATGGTGTCAGCCATACTGTGCCCATCTATGAGGGCTATGCTCTGCCTCATGCCATCATTCGTCTGGACTTGGCTGGCAGGGATCTGACTGACTACATGATGAAGATCCTCACCGAGCGTGGCTACAGCTTCACTACCACTGGTATTGCTGCTTTACAACCTTTATTATGACTTCAGATTTGTGTGTTTTCTAACAACAAGCTTTTTTTCTGAACTCCAGCTGAGCGTGAGATTGTGCGTGACATCAAGGAGAAGCTCAGCTATGTGGCTCTGGACTTTGAGCAGGAGATGCAGACCGCAGCTTCCTCCTCCTCCCTTGAGAAAAGCTACGAGCTCCCAGACGGACAGGTCATCACAATCGGCAATGAGCGATTCCGCTGCCCTGAGACGCTCTTCCAGCCATCATTCATTGGTTTGTAAATTAGCACATTTTAGATCGCTAAAGACATTTTGTGATGGGTGATTGAACTTGTGAGTATCACAGTTACGTTTTCACCAGACATTTAAACATGTTTGTCTGTCCAGGGATGGAGTCGGCTGGCGTTCATGAGACGACCTACAACAGCATCATGAAGTGTGACGTGGACATCCGTAAGGACCTGTATGCCAACACTGTGCTGTCCGGTGGTACGACCATGTTCCCTGGCATTGCTGACCGTATGCAGAAGGAGATCAGTGCCCTGGCACCACCCACCATGAAAATCAAGGTATGTTTTTGATTAGTGTTTGACTTTTCCCCATTTCCATACAAGACATGGGAATGTTCAGTGTGTGCCACTCAAGTGTGCTGATGGGCACAGTCCCATGATTCCTTGTACAAACATGGGAGGAGTTCTTTCAGCTGTGAGTCTTGGAAGCTTGATGTGGACTGGCAGTTTCGTTTTCCGTGTTTTTTAAATGAGTTGCAGCTGTATCGAACATAAAATGTGCACCATTTTTAATTTATTTATTTTTTCCCCCTCCCTTGCCATCAGATCATTGCTCCCCCAGAGAGAAAGTACTCTGTCTGGATCGGCGGGTCTATCCTGGCCTCCCTCTCCACCTTCCAGCAGATGTGGATCAGCAAACAGGAATATGACGAGTCCGGCCCCTCCATCGTCCACCGCAAGTGCTTCTAGATGTATGGGGCGTTGGCTCAAGTTTAACACGCTGTTCAAGTATTCATCTCCCTGGAAATGTCTCCCAATCTTGCACGAATGGACAAAAAGTAAAATGCTATTGAGAATATCCAGCAACTGATTAGGTGTTTCAGCTTGGTTGTTAAAGGCACTACTCTGCTCTATCTGACCCTGTCACTGTGACCTCAACAATAAAATGCCAAGATATGATTGTTTACAGCTTCTGGTGTTTGTTAGATTTAATGGGATTTACTGTACTTGCATTTTATACTTCTTCTGATGACAGACCGCATGTCCAGTTGTGAGGGAAACAAATGGCTAATGGGCTCATATGGTGATATCTTATAATTCGAACTGAATTCAGTTATAATTGTCTCCAAAGGTCTCTGTAATCAAGGGAAATTAGAACTCAGTTATCCGGGTTCCCTGCAAATTCAATATTTCTATATTGTACACGACCTTAATTGCAAACTTGTATTAAAACAAAAGTTTCACTTTAGAGTTCAGTATGGTGACAACAAAAACCTGTTCAACATTCCAGTAAGGATTCTAATGGGCCACTAACATCTGCCTGAGGGCAGGAGCTAAAACTGTTTCTTTTGAGATACCTGATTTCTGGGCGGTGAAGTTCACAGGGCAGTTTATTTTGTTTGCAGAGATGTTACCATACCACACCGGGACGCTGTTGCACAGGGAAAAAAAAACCTGTGTACTGAAAGAAAGTGTCATCACTTTCTGGCATAATGTTTTGCATGTTTGCCAAGCCAGGCTGAGAAGACACGAACATGTAAAGCGAGGTCTGAATTTGGTGTAATTTATAGTAATGAAGGGCAACCTTTCGTACCAACCTAACAATTTGACTGTTTTATGGACGGGAGATGTGACAAACAATCCCTTTTAGTTTCCACGTCAGCATTTTATGAAAGTTCACAAAATATACAGAACGGATACATGCAAAAATAATTTTACAAGCAAACAAATCAAGTGTTGCCACGCTGTACAAAAGTATTCAATTGCATCAGTTGTCAAAGCTTATTTTTTAGTCCTTCCAGTCATTCCTTTTTTATTAATGTGGAATTTTCCTAAAAATAAAGTTCTACAGAGAAAATCTCTCATTGTCAGCAAAATGTCTTTCTTTCAGCTGAATAATATGACCAGTTTTCCTGAAAATAGTTTTGAACATCCAGAACATTTTAGAATGTGTATAATGATAAAATAAATTAGGAATTGTTTCATTTATGATGAGATCATCAATTTTATTACATTACATTTAGAATGAAACTTGCCATAGGTTAGCAGTTGATCAGCCTTCTAATACCCTCTTCTACCCAATCCTTTTTTTTATTGAATACTCCTGTTATTCCATGTGTAGAAGTTATTTGGTGAAACATTATGCTTGTATAGCATTTCCCATGCCAGCAGAGGTTGCTTATGGAAGTTTGCTAATCTCACAGGTAACTTCAATTTTATAGTCATATTTTAACAGAAATTCAAGACCTCCAATTTTATTAAATATGGATTTAGGTAAAGTGTTCCAAATATTAACCATTTAACTTTGAAAGTGATAAACATTTGAAATGATGTACTTCCAGACTACCATTTCTTCTAGTGTTGCATAGAATGTCTTTCTTTCAGTAATGGCATTTGTTCCTCCAGATGAAATTGTGTAACATGTTTCTTGTATATTTCAGTAGGCATTCCCAGTGATAATGACACATAAACAGCTTGTGATATCCCCTCAGCTTTAGAAAGTAAAACTCCCATTCATTACATTACATTACATGTCATTTAGCAGACATTTTTATCCAAAGCGACTAACAATAAGCGCATTTAAAAATTTGGGAACAACGTGCTTGAAGTAAGTAAGAGCTTCAAGTAAGCCAAACTATAAAGTGCTAGTGCAATGTATAAGCAAGCATTCAATGATAGATCCCTCATCAACCACATATATTTTTTTGCTCCACTATTGGATCAAAGTGATTGTATTTCCCAAAGGAATACCATTTAGTTCACATGCCTTTAGTGGCAATAACACTGACTTCACCTTAGTGAAATCATCAATACATCTGACAGCTTTGATAACCTCATTCTTGTTTGATAGAAATATGTCATCAGCCAGCTGGGCTAATTTAAACTCTCTGTTTAAGACCACAATAACTTGGAACAAATCTTTTTGTACCACAATTACTTGTGTGACAAGAATGAATAAAAAGGGGCTACGTGGACATCCTTGTCTTATTCCACAACAAATATCAAATCTAGGAGTCATACCATAAGCCAGGCCAACAGAGCTATTACATCCTTTATACCAGGGTTAGTCAATTAAATTTAATTCATTCATTTACCCCCCGCGAGGATTAAGCGGCAGATAATGGATGGATGGATTACAATTATTTTATTGAAGTAGCATTGTCATTGTATCAATACATGCACTGTGTGAAGTCAAGGACTCAAACCAAATCAAATGAAGAAAGCTGTAATTCAATGCCATTTAACCAATATTTATTTTCAGTGCAACTTTGGAGGACTATATACAATAATAAATAATAGATAAAACAAATAAGGAAAAATAGATAACGTAAGTAAAAGGAAGGTAAATTGGACAGTCAACTGAGAACTATAAATAATAAGTACTTTCATAACAACAAGAATAATAATAATAATAAGTTAAAAATCAACTATATGTGTGCACAACTTTATTAGCATGTTGCTGGCCAGTAAATGAATGTGTTAAAATTATTTTTGACCGATCATATTTGGCTTTAAGATTCACTTATTTTTGGAGCCTAACTGCCGAATTTAGTGGGTAACTTTTATCAAATGTATTTTTAGGCTTGGTTTCGTAGTGGCGTTTCACATTCCCACTTTTAACCACTGCCCACCGTCTCAGAGCAGATAAGACAAAGCGGCTTCATACGGTGGCCGACAGGGGCAAATGCACAACGACGGAGGAACGAGCTGCATGTTCACTAACGCTGCAGATTGAAAAACAACAACAAAAACACACACAAACACAAACCCCAAAACACACGCAGGATAGAAAACACACACAAAATTCACGTTCATGAATATGCAGCTCGTTTCTCCTCCTGTATGTGTTCTTGGTCGTTGCAGTGTGTTTGCGAACATAAATGTCCATTTGAATTAAAAGCCCGCTTTTCTCTCTCTCATCTTCTCAATCCTTGTATTTCTCTCTTCCTGTCACTGCCACTGTCACAAGACTGCCAGCTGATTTCCGCGCCTCTATTCAATGAAGGCCCCCTACTCTAAGGACATAAGGACAAGTACTTCAAGAAGAGATCCAGAGATGAAGAGCTGTTCAGCAGAACCATCTCACACATCAAGACATCCAGGACCCTCCACATCATGTGTCAAATCCCAGTATTTTGCTGAATCAGTGCTACAGTTCTGTATCCAATCCAATCCAATCCAACTTTATTTGTTAAGCACTTTAAACAAACCACAGCGGACCAAAGTGCTGTACAGAATAAATAAAAGACATAAACGGCTTACAATAAATAAAAAAACATTAAAAAAAACAAACAATTAAATCAAATTCAAATTCAAATAAATAAAATAAATTAAAATCAACGTCTTATGAAGTGTCAAAGGCCAAAGAGAAAAGGTGGGTTTTAAGGAGGGTTTTAAAAACAGACAAAGACGAGGCCTGTCTTATGTGCAGAGGCAGATCATTCCAAAGTTTTGGAGCTGCGACAGTGAAGGCGTGATCCCCTCGGAGGTCCCGCTTTATTTTAGGCACAATCAGGAGCAGCTGATAAGCTGACCTGAGAGAGCAAGCGAGCGCATGAATATGGGTGAAGAAGCTCAGAGAGGTAGGGCGGGGCTAGGCCATTCAGGGATTTAAAAACAAATAAAATCATTTAAAAATCTATCCTGAAGTGGAGTGAGGCTAAAATGGGGGAAATGGCTGTAACCACTGGCAGTTTGTGTGAAATAATTCAATTCAATTCGATTCAATTGTATTTGTATAGCGCCAAATCATAACATACATTATCTCAAGGCACTGTACATAATCAACATGGAGGCATCAGTGGAGATCTCTGACAGAACCAGACTCAAAGATGTGCAGTCATCTGCCTCGACCGGTTGGGGTGAAAGGAAAATGGGGAGACAGAGGAGAGGTGGGGGACAGAATGAAAATGAAAATGAAAACAGACATACAATATCTGAATCTCCTTACAGCAGTAATCCTCTGCAACCACCAGAGGGTGATAGTCACACACAAGTGGCCAACAGCCATTTGGCATGTGGACCAAAATAACACAAGAAACAAAAACCTGTATCTGTGATGTAAGGCTGGACTCACCTGGTGGTGCAGTTGCCATGATGCCACTTGACTGGAGGAGTTTAATTTAACTGAGTTCCACCAAAAAACCTGAAAAATAACAAATAGGTTCACTGACTCTATTTAAAGTCCATGTGATCTACTTAATTAATTAAAAAAACAGATTTTCAGTTGAATTAACTGCAATTGCACCATGAATGTGTTGATTCACACTGTATTTGCAGTGATAAAGCACTTTCTCTTTCTTCTCCCACTGGCACCAAAGGTGTGGTAACATGTTGGTGTTCATACCAGTTTGGCAGTTTGACCTACAGTTCAGGGTTGCATTCAGAATACAAATCAATCATTGATGGCAAATCTTGGCAAAGAAGAACAAGATGATATGTAACTAAATCAGCCAAATGGTTTTTCCCTGAACCCAAGAAAACTGTATCCATTAACTCAGATTTAAGCATGAAATCCCAACCTGAGCCTGTCAAGGCAAGTTCAAAGTAATATTTTGGAATGTAGGTGTGTAGCTCCAAATATAATTTTATATTTAATATCCATGTGCATATTTAAACTGCATGTGAGTACAACAAGTACTGACCATGGTTATGCAGCGACAGGTTAACACAGACTTAAACTACATCAGGTTGTGTGCTGACAAACAAGATTGTCTGTTGAGTTCAGGTTAGCAATGACTCTTGTTCCTGTCTGATGTAAGTGATGCATGAGCATTATGTTCATGTAACCTGTTGATAACTATTTCTTAGCAATGGTGGTCTCACTGATTTACATGGAAGTCCCTAATGATCGGGGGGTTCCAAAAGGGAGTGTTTTGATGTTGTTTCTATGTCTCAATAGTGTTACGTTATTTGGTTTTATTTTGTAGTTGAAAGTTGCTAATTTATTGCAAATTTGTACATCTGCTCTAGTTTTCTAGTTCACTGCCCCTTAATTACGACCCATAATTAAGTAATTAAGGGGCCGTCCACATGCAAACGGATTTAGGTGAACATGCATACTTTTTTTTGCCAGACAGGCGTCCCGTCCACACGGAGACGGCATTTTAGGGGACCTGAAACTGTATTTTTTGAAAATGGCTCAAATGCCGGCCTCACGTTTCTGTGTAGACAGCGAATACAATACTTTAGGGAAACAATGACATCATACGCCCAGCTCTTTCTCTGCTGTCATTCATTGTCTTGTGTTTGGAGATTGTTTGACTGTTACCAACTACTGTCAATGAAAAAGCGTCAAAAAGTAAAGTGTCGTAAAATAAAGAGAAGAGAAAACAAAACCTATTTTTACTTGAATTTACAAAACAGATCAGTTATTGTTCCACAAGTCGACTGCACTGAACATCCACAGCTCGTCTGTGACTCTGTTTATGTGTGCTGTGTGTGTGTGTGTGTGTGTGTGTCCGACTCAGAATTGTGCATTCACATTAAGTATTTTGGTTTATGACAGAAAGTCCCTAGATTTGTCACTAGTCACCTTTTTAAAATAAAAAATAAATTGTCTGGGTCTATAAAGTTGCTAAATATGCGCATGAAAATGGCAAGAACTGTAACATTATTTCCCTTTCTTTCCCCTGGCTTGGTTCATTCTGTCGCCATTAATGTTATGTGTTTTTTTTTTTACTGCCGCTCCAAGGTTACAAAAAACAAAAGTGACACAGGTTTGGTGTAAATAACACAACTATAATTAATGCAATTTATACAGTACAGTTGCACCAATAATACTCTGAGTTGGTGGGAGGGAGGCCCAAACTCAAATTCTGCTTAGGGCTCCATAAAGGCTTGGGCCGGCACTGGAAAGAAAACAAAGAAAGAAAAAAAAAGAATTCTAAAAATGATACTTTGACCAGTAGGAGGTAACTTAATACATTGTCTAGTTGTTTTCCCTGCCTTCATTTATATCCTGTTCTTTTAGAGCTTATTGCTAATAGAAACAACTCAATCGGTGCCAATGAACTGAAGCTGACATCAGCAGTAGCTTGCCAACCGTGTCCATGAACGACTTCTCACCTGGCTCTCATCTAATTAGCATCAGTGTGTTCAGGTGTGTTCAGGTGTGTTGCTCTGCATACACTGTCATTGAGGAGGGCAGCAGGTGATTTGACTGAACCGTTTCCTCGTTTTTATTCACAAACACACTCACTCAAATACCGACTTACTGAAGAAGAAGAAGAGGAAGCAGCGGACAACCGCATGTAAACCTAAGCTCCGGGATGTTGACGATCGCGCACAGTGAAGAATCAAGCAATTACCGTTTTCAATGGTAAGAACATGCGCTCTTGTTGCGCAGAATTTGCGTTTTTATATTTATTGTTTATGTACTCGAACATTTTAGTACTCGAAACATATTTCATACATATTCCAAATCAAGAGAGCCATAACTTTAATTCGGTATGGATATTTTACATGAATGCTGCGCAGAGACGATGAAATAAGCGTTATACAGGTTCCTGTCTTGTACTTGCCTGTTGTAATGGATCACTGAAAAGAATGGCAGCTACTGAATTTAAGAGACGTTCATATTATTATGTTAAAACTGGTTTAGAAACCTATTTCTCTGGAATATTCCAGGTGCTGTGGAAAAACACAACCTTTTTACTCTAGCCTAGATTAATGACTTTTTACATCATTTACTTTTTCAAGGGCTTAAAACGTAACACTTTGTTTTTATTTTTTTTTATACATTTGCCCATAAGATATCATTTTCACAAATAAACCAAACTCACCACACTGCTAACATCTTGTGTCAAACCTTCATCCCCAGGTGGGCTGCTCCTTTTGATCATTTTATCATTTTGATAAAGGAATATTACTTTTATTTAGCTTTTTCTTGAAGTGTTCAGTGGTGTTTGATCTGTAGAAAGCTCTTCAACTCACATGTCACTAACTGTATCCCAACTTGATGTTGACTGCAATGTTTTGGCAGTGTGGGTGCAGCTGCTTTGCATATTACATCAGACAGACGGTATTGTATTGATCTATTGACAAATTGCATGGTCACAACGGGAAATGTCAGTGAAGCACACAGTTGCACAGAGAAACAGGAAGCCATGTTGTTTTGCATGTCATTTGCCTTTTTATAAATAATATGTGAATGCAAATAATGTCAGTCAGATGCAAGACCCTCTTATCATAACACACATGCAAACTTTAAATGAAAAACAAGTGTGATCCTGAGCAGGAATATTTTGTCCTTTTAATGACGCATCCATCAGGTTATTTTGTTTTATCTTTCTTAAAATGGAAAATTCAATGTCTTGTGCAACATTTTTACTTGGCCAACTAGATTTTAGTTTTGTCTTAAAGGTCCAGTGTGTTGGGGGGCATTTTCATTATTTTCCTTTTTATTACCTTTTTAAAATCAAGACCAGTTGTGTTTCCATTACCACCAGAGAATGTCCTCTTCCATGTTGTATGACATGTTCGTTAGCAAAAGGTATTCAGTTGGTTGCAATGTTTTTGTTTGAGACGAAAATGCAAAACAATGACACAAGTATGTGGACAATAAAAGATAAGAATCCTTTTTTTATCCCACATGGGACAAATAAAACTGCAGCATTATGTGATAACACCAAGGAACAGGACTATGCACATATTTATCAGTCACTTTATCCCGTCCAGCCACACTATCACTTGAAGTTGATTTGCACCTGAGTAGAGTGAATTCTGTTCCCTTGCAGTGTATTACTAATGTCTCTTCTTCTGCAGAGTGAGCTTGGACAGCATGTGAGGTTGTAGGAGGAGCTTCATCATTTCATCCCGATCGATCTTCACTACTGAAGGTGCAGCACCCTCCATCTTTGGAGCATCACTTCATCTCCTTGCTACTTCCCATCCCCTTTAGGTATGAATCCTTATGGAGACACAGACCAGGACTCTCATCCACGCGATGATGATGATGATGCTGCTTCGCTTCCCTGTTCAGACCTCGGCCTTGACAATGATACCCATTCTCCATCCTTCTCCAGTTCACCGTGTCCTCCAGTAATTTTGACAGGTCATACCTCCTCTCCTTCAACCCCTCACCTTGCTCCCACCACCACACTGACTTCCTCCCAGGTCTCTGTCATCATTCCGTCACCAGAACTCCACCAATCTCCCCTCCCACCTCAGTTCTTCGAGGACACCTGCCCAGACCTGGAGTGCTCCATCTGCTTCAGTGAATTCAATAATGTCTTCCGCTGTCCCAAGATGCTTCACTGCAAGCACACATTTTGTCTGGAGTGCCTGGCACGCATCAACGTCAAGTCGGCCGAGCCCAGCAACATCCTGTGCCCACTGTGCCGCGGCCTCACCCCGCTGCCCTCCCTGGGTCTGCCCAGGCTACCCACAGACTCCGATGTCCTGTCATACCTGCCGTCCGCCATGCAGAGGGTCTACAGCATCCGCTTCCTCCGCAAAAAAGGGAAGCTGGAAGTCAAAAGGTCAGCACCTTGATGGAAAAATTAGTGTGTTCTTACTGTGACTGTTGTACTTTGTACTTTTTAAAAGTAAAATCTAATCATTGTTTCCCCATCCAATCCAACCAGATCTGGTTGAAATAAATGACATCGCTGTTTCAGATCAGATCGGTGTCAGTGCTGATGAACCTTGTCACATTTTCACACTTCTGAGTTAATCATTTACTTGTTAATCATTCACAGATTTTATGGGTTAATTTGTCTGATGGGATTCTTCAATTGTCTTCAGGTCATCTGGAAGTCACCAGCATTGGAGTCAGAGGACGCAGAGGTCTGCAAACCCTTCTCTGCATGTTGGGCTTCCCAGCCCACCTGTCGAGAGCCACAGTGGGGCAGGTGGCATGGGGGGTGCTCTCTTTAGACTGACAGGCCAACCGGCATGCCGAGCCTTCCTCCTGACATCCGTGGTGATGATGATGTTGCTCCTGACTGGCATCGTCATCTTTCTGCTCACCTACACAAGTGAAAATGACCCACAATAACTGAGTGTGACAGTTGACTGCTAAATTAGTCACCTGCTGCAGCAATACAGCAGCTGTGCTCAGGTACTGCCAGAAGTGGGAAATAGTTGAACCATGTTAAGAAACAGATCTACTCAACTGCTGATGAACAGCATCTCAGATGTCAGCCAGTGGTAACAGGCTGACATCTGTAGGTCATGTCAAGGCAACAGAGCCAAGTAATGTTCCTGTCACTTTGGACCTGGACTGAGGCCCATCAGCATGTCTTATAGACCTGCCAGCAGGTAGCGCTGTCACTGCAGCACTTTAAACAAAAGGACTGAACGTTTGTTATGTTTTAAATCCTGAGTCATGAAAGAGTTGTTTACATCAGCCAGTTTTCTGTTGGGAAACAGGAGCCATGCTGCAGTCTGACAGACATAAACTGTAAAGAACTAGTATACCCACATTAGGGCTCAGCTCAGACGTTTACTAAAAAAACATGTTTGTTCTCTGCTTAAAATATCTTTCAAAATGTCATACATTAAAGACTATGTTACAAATAGAAAGGGAGAAAAATGGGTATTTTATGTCAATACTAATATCCAGTTTTATGTTGTGTTTTAAGGCTCAGACATGTTTTACTGTATAATAAATTTTATATTTTTATGTAACTTATCAATATGTTAAACTTAAATAAATTCCTTTTTTGAATTATAGTTTTGTGTTTTTTTTTGTTTCGTTTGAATGGTCTTAATGAGGTACTGAGTCAAAGTTGATTGTGCTGTGAGCATCCCCTATGCACAGAACAGCCTCTTTACTTGCCATATAAAATCAACATCAGCTCAAGTGTATAATAGCTTTAGAATATGTCTACTTATTTTTTCTCACCATTTGACAGTCTTATTCATGTATAAAGGAGATGCAGTGCAAATGTGTAATTTTGTGACTTTGAAGTCCTTCGTTCTGATTAACCCAAGAGACACAACACTGCCAAACCAGGCATCATTACATCAGGAGAAGGAGGGGGGTAGAGAAAAGCCATCGCTGCTACTCTGACTTGTTACACTAGCAGAAACCACCGTACATGAATTGTGAAAAGGTGAAAGATAGAGGCCCTTTCTCAATACTCAAGTATGCAAGGATGTACGTACGTACTTGAGAAGTACACCTGAGTACATACTTGCCAAGTAAAGGGAGTACACCATGGATGTATTATAAGAACTGTAGAGTGCACCGCCCCCTTGAAGACAATTTTGTCATGGTGGCCACTCCCGGTACTGCAACAAAAAATACTCATGGGCCCAATTTTCCCATTGATCACAATAGTAAAAGAGACACATCGAGACATGGACACAGGCTTTTATAGATCTTTATATTTCACATTTGTAAAACCTCCCTAAAGGCCATAAAAAGCTCAGAAAAATCTGTGAACGAGCACAGCAAAAGCGCGGTCATGTGGCGTCTCGGGAACGGCTAATGTCAGGGAAGCATACGATGTGAAAACTTTATGAGAAATGTGAATAAATGAAGGCAATTAGGAGTTTTCTTTTACATTTTTAAAATATAACGACAAAGCAGGTTTTAGTTATTTATTTAAAAAGTTTCTGACTTCCGCGTTCATTGCCATGATCATCCATCAGCTGTGATACAGCCCAAATTCCTTTATCCAAACAGGTCCCTAAAAACAATGACTTACGATTGGTCAGAACATATCTATTACTCCACAAGGGTGAATTGTGAGGAGTAAAGTTGTGATTAAATAACAATTTCCAGTAAAGGAGAACTTGCTGGTGATAGTCCAAAATAATAGTCATGTTAGCTTCCATAGCATAGTCGTGGTCTCCGGCCTGCTCTACAACATCCAGCATTACCTTTAAACTGCTCCACAATGTTTCCACCAGGTATTATCAGTTTAGCAGGCTTCACTACGTTATTTGTATTCATTTTAAGTAGTGCTGTCTGTTGAACGCGTTATTAACGGCGTTAACGCAAACCCATTTTAAAGGCGGCAAATTTTTTTTGCGAGATTAACATTCTTTTTGGCCTAGCAAACTGTAGTTTTTTTAACATGCTGTTGCAACAATTAGTAATGTTAGAAAAACTACAACACCACACTTTGGGACAAGTTTGATGCAGCCTCCGATTCAAGTTGCCGTTCAACACGCCATCTTGCCGGAAGTCCAGTCAGTAAGTTTTTTGGGATATGCGCTGGGTGAACAACTCCATAGGAATGAACAGAGCCAAAGGGTCGGTGCTCTATCCAGTTCTTATAAAATTGGATTATTGACCCATTTCTGACTCCATATTACATAACTCGGTAAGAAGTGAAGCTTGAGACAGTGAGACTCTCACAGGGCAGCGAGTGCAGTGCATTTTGGGAGTTGTTGTCATTCATCTACATGAGCCAAAAAAAACTTTTTCTGCCTTTCTCGGCCAAGAAAGCACTTGCTTCAAATATTATTTCACATTTCTACTACATAGATGACCGAGTTTTAATAGACATTCATCTTTCCAACGGTGAAATATTCCTTTAAGTGGGTGAGTCTTTTGTAAATTGGCTAAAATCAGTTATGGATAATTCATGAATCATTTATCTAGGAATCTTAAAACCACACAAGTGAAAGGCTCTTCCATACACTACTGCAAACCCTTTACACCAGCAACTGAACGTGCTGCCACACAATGGACCAATCCTGACCAAATGTGTCTAACATTCATACATGATTTGATGGTGCAGACACAGGGAGGTTCCTGATGAGGAATCAAATCCACCACCTTCTTGCTGTGAGGCAACAGTGCTAACCACTAAGTCACTGTGCATCTTTACCATACATAGAAACATCATGAGATAATGTTTACATAACATGGCAAAAATTAGTTTGGAAAAACCTGAGTGTAAACACAATGTTGAGTCAGCAGAGTTTATTTCTTTTTTTAAAATCATGATAAAATCTTGACACGAGCTGCACCTTAAGAATCCAGGAGGTGGAGCTGTGGCATCAACAAATAAAGTAAGTAGAAGAGATGGCTCCTTGGAGAGATCAGAGGATAATCTTTTACAACAATAATATGTTGTAAATAAATAACAACATAAGTCAATTTGTTTTTAAGTAATAGAGTAAGTTTGGTTTATAAATATAAAATATAATAAATGTCTCTAATTCAGTGACAGTTTTGATCCAGAAAGTGAGACTTCCTTCACTGTATTGTGAGTTGATAAAAACTTTTAAAATGATCAGTGACTTTACCCCAAAATAAGGTATAAAATGCCCTTTGTTCCACCGGGGTACTCAGCTACTATGCATGCACAAAGTTTCACCAAACAAACTGCTCAATCCAGAGTTGTGATCCTTCAAATGAGGCATTGGCTTCTCACACCACAGCACTAGAACAAATAGATTTATGTAGTTCTGTCTCTTAGCTTTAAATCGTCCTCTTCCATACTTCCATGCCAAATCTATCAGTCACAAATAAGATGAAACAGTCATGAACCTCAACTGCAGCAACAAGACACAGGATTATCTGGTTTTTGGAGCAGATTATTGGTTTCTGGGAGAAATAGATGAAATATGTGTCATACACCACCATATTTGGTGTAACAGTCTTTTCAATTCAAATTATGTAGAATTTGATCTACAATAACTGTGTGTACATGAGCAGATTTTATTCACCCTGATTAAAATCAATGACTGGAAATTCACTGTTTAAATTGATGTGTATTTTCACTAAACCATTTTGCCATGTACAGAGCTGTCTAATTGTCAAGAAATAGTAATAGAAATAAACTTTATTCTGCCCGTACTGTAAACTAACATCTTTGTTGTGGCTTGTTCTCATCTCGGTGTTTTTAAATCATTTGGATGTTCCTGCAATCCTGAGTTTGTTTTTTGCATGTGAGTTGAATATGAAGTGAACCATGTTTGCAGGGACTCATTTTAACCACAAATCCTGCTTCCTAGTGTAGGCCCCACATTCCAGTTTCACTTTGTAAAACCACAGCGGTGCAGCAGCTCTCATGTCATTTGTACAGAGACAGATTTTTCCTACTGAAGTAGACACAAACAATATTTTTACTTAGACCACATACTTTTGGGTACCTGCATCTTTGCCTGAGTCAAGACTGTTGAGTGGAAATGTGTTGGTTTACAGATATCTATCCATCCATCCATCTTCTACAGCTTTATCCTCCACATGAGGGTTGTGGGGGGTGCTGTGCCAATCTCAGCTGACATGGGGCGATAGGTGGGGTACACCCTGGAGAGTTCCCTAGTCCATCGCAGGGCCACATATAGAGACAAACAACCATTCCAATTCACCAAATCCCCATATTGCATGTTTTTGGACTGAAGCCGGAGAAGCCGTAGAAAACCCACATACACATGGGGAGAACATGCGAACTCCATGCAGAAAGGCTGTGTCTTCTTGCTGCAAAGGCAATAGTGCTAACCACTACACCAACTGTGTGGCCCCATGCAACAGATATCCATCAATTTAAAATTATTATAATTTTTTTTCCCTCAGATTAATTTAAGGCCTTTTTTGAACTGTTACAGAGCAATGGAAATACAGACCTTAAGCGTGTCCAGTACAACCATTCATGCTGTGATTTGTTTACCTGATGTGATCCTGGAACTTGGCTGCAAGCTCACTCCCATCACATCTGATGTGTAATCTAAGTTACATGTGACGTCACTCAACCAGTCATGGTTACAGTTACTGTGTTTACTGACGCTGTTAATTGGGTGCAGGGCCTGTGCTTTCTACTAGAGAACTGATGCATCCCTTATAAGAAAAACATTTGTGACTTACCAACATCCTGGTGACTTTGTCCTTGTGACTTCAAAGAAATGGTTGAGTTTAAAAAGAGGAAATCTGATGAGGACGTCAAATCATCAGAGATTGTTCTGCGCTCACATCAATGTTGTGATGTCTGCGGTGTGACAGTGTGGGCGTGTGTGTGAACATGGGTGTGTTAATAGGTGGCTTTTTGTATGGACACACCTTAAAAACACATGCAGCGTTTACAGAAGCCCATTTCCATGGAGACCAGCCATGTGACTCCCACCCATTATAAGAGCTCACAGGTCTGCCCTCAAGTCTCAGTGTATCGCTCACCATCAGCACCATGCTCATTTAACTCCACAGAGAGACACAAACCAAATGCAAGATTATAAACTGCCTTTGCACTGCTCAAAAAGTGTCTTCACACACCAGTTGAAATTTCAGTATGATGGCACAAATCTATACAGTTGGGTAAAATGTACCCAGATACAGTCCCACCCTGTTTAGTCCCACACACACACACACGTATTACACTCACGCCTTCACTGAAGTTCTGTCATGTTAGCTGTGGCTGAGGCATGACTACACACCACTGAAAGGAACAGTCATAACAAAGAAAATGAGAAAATAAAAATAAAGATGAAACAAACAAGCATAAAATGTGCATGTGTTTGTTGACAATGAAATTAATCAGCAATGAACCGGTTCTGGGTGGGGTTGCATCAATTTGGCATAATAATTACAGTTAAAGTGTTTTGTTCTGCTGACAGCTAGCTGGATCAGGTAGACTTACACCACCAGGTGTAAATATTTACTAATTACTAAGCTCGGCACAGTTAATAGTGAAAGTGGTGCCACCCATTTCAATGTAGGAGTGACTAAAACCAGATCTAGTAAATACTTACTCTATTACTAAGGTTAGTAAAGTGAAAGGTGGTGCAACCAGGCCCAGAAGATTGAAATCATACATTAATGATTAATTTTTAAAAATGAATATCTTTTTTTGTTTGAGAAATAATTTTGAGGTTTGGGAAACACACATCAAGATCCGGTTAACACAGTTTGATGCTGCTTGAACTCCTGCTTAACAGTGACCACTTTTGTCCTAAAATACCTGATTCAAATCTTATACAGTATGTGTAATGTCATATTTATATTGATATGTAAAGCTTCTATCTGATGCTATGTTCTTCAGCCAGGCTGTGATAGTTGGTCAGCTGTATTGTCTGTGACATTCATGGACAACATGTGTTTAGAGAGTGTCCACTTTGTGATTGTCTTTGTTATGTGATTTTGTTAATCAGAGCTTCCATGACATACAGGTGCAGTGGTGCGGATTGCACCACTGTGTGAAGTGTTCGAGAGGAGTCAACCACTACTAGTCTGAGTCTCTATTGGAATATATGGAGTGCTCTGTGTGTGTGTGTGTGTGTTGAATGGAGTTGAAGCAAATGTGCTTGTAAATTGAATCTGTTCTTTTATTTGTTTTCTGTTTGTGTCTTAACTGTGTAACTGTCGAGTGTTTTGTATTTGCTGCTCCCTATCTTGGCCAGGAATCCCTTGAAAAAGAGGTTCTTAATCTCAATGGATTTTTCTGTTTTTTCCAGGGTGTTAATGGCGGAAGGACAATGGAATGGAATAGGTATCTCAACTAAAGTAATTTAGTTATTTGACTAGTGAGGGAAACACATTAGCCGATAGCAAATAGAGCTCTTCATAGGTCCAAAACAAAACAAGAAAAGACCTGCAAATCTTCTACCTGAGTCCCTGCAGAACAGATAAATGTTGGACCCAGTCAGGACACACTGACCTGATCAGTACTGATATTACATCTACATTCTTTAACAAGTGAACACACGAGGTGTCAAAACCAACCTCTGTGTCCTCTTACACATGCAGTGACTCACTTAATTCATCTGTGATTTCAGATTAAACAACTGAATGTTCTCGGTGTATGGATGGATGGAACGCCCTTTCCCTGCGTTAACACTCAAAACAAGATGCATATGTAGATGAACCAGCTTCAGTGGTATTTAAGCACAGCTCAGAGCTCAGCCAGGACACAGTTGTTAATAAGAGAAGCTGGAGGAGTCGCGTTTTTGAGAATGCTGCTGTGTCCAACACAGCGTTGCCTGTGAGTTGAACCTGAGTTCACTGAACCCAGCATACACCTGTGAAAGGATACCTTCAGGTATAGTAAGTCATTTTCATAACTGAGGTTTTTTCTTCTCACACTGTTATAACCTGTGTGGCGTCCTGCACGCTACTTTCACCTCCCACAAATATTTCGCCTGAGGCTGCGGTACTGTACCTTGGCTGTCTCTGTGTAAATGTCTGTTTGTCTTGGCTGTATTTATGTCCTCAGCATCAACCTGGCAGAGTTTAGCCCGAGAGAACGATGGCTTTTTTAAAAAAAAAGGAAAATAATGTGATCTTTGCACGAAAACTGAGCTGAATATTAGATGGATGGAGAGACAAAGTGAAGGTGTGGAGGTCGGGGAGGTGGATTAGCAGAGACTTCCAAAAATGTTTTCATTTAAATCTGAAATTGACACTTTTTTGGATTTAACTTATTATGCTCTTAAAACTGATTGCACAATAAAATGGTGATAGAAAAACCTCTGTGTTTATATTCGTTTCCAATAAGCCACGTTATTCTCCTGGCAACCAGGATGCAACTTTTATTGAATCACTTCCACCAGTTGCTATTTTTTACTTGTTTGTGAAAAACAATTGACCTGGTTGTTTTTGGAAGTGAAACTTACACATATTCAATTCTGTGCATGGCACCCAGCCCTCACTTGGAACCAGCAGGCATGCTCTTATCATGAAAACACAGTAAAAGTTTGGTGCGAAAGACTGAGTGGTTTACAAAAACCAGAACTGTAAGCAAACGTGTTCCTATTAGTTTTACTACTATAATGGCAATCTTAATAAAAGAAAATCTTCTTGTAACTCTAACAGAAACCAAAACCTTTATCGTGAGATGATAAAATATTTTCTAACATTTCTGCGCTTCCTTTTTGCATCATTTTATCCCATAGATCAAACAAATGTAGTTTTTCTTTGTACAACATTTATATTCTAAGTAAAGTCAACTTACTTTTGCAAACAAACTGAACTCAATTGTGTTAAGTTGATTTCACTTCCAAAAGTAAGTTGACTTCACTTGTAACTTGCTTTTACAAGCAAAAGTAAGTTAATGTGACCCTAACCCAAAACTAATGTTGTACATACAAATACAACTCTTATTTGAGCTATGTGATAAAGGATGCAAAAAGTTGCCTTACTTTTTCTCAGTAGATAAAACACAATATATTGTTGTCATGGTGAGCTACTTAAATCCAATATGTCATCTATGTGTTGGTCAACCTGTGCTGGACAAAATGACATAACAACAAAATTAAGAGGGTGAATTCCCTGCAAATAAGTCATAAGTACACTCAGCAAATTGTGTGAGAGTTGCACTAGAGGAAAGGTCAAAGGGTCAACACAATCAAGAGGTCATAAGTCACCAAGATTGACATATTTTAGCTGCCAGTTACTCAATTCATCACATATTTTTCTAAAGGATTTTTAATTATCAATCTTTAAAACAAGACATTTGAAGTTGCATTTTGGGCTTTGGGAAACAGTGATAAAACATTGAAAAAACCAATTCATTGAAAAAAAAAAAAAAAGAGGCAGATTGTACTTTGGACTGTTCAGGTCTTTGGAGGACACATTTGGTTGGCATCCTCCAGAGCTTCTGAAAAACCTCAAAGGTGTATTTCAGTTTGTTAGGGTACCTTAGTTCCAAGACATAGATAAGCTCCATCAGGTAGGTACAAGCATGTGCCACATCAGGGATACCAAAAAGGACCTCTGCTCCCTCAATGGCTATTCCAACTTGCTTGGGGAGATGTTCATCTCTGGCTTTGCTGACCACGAAAATGTTGAGGACATGTGTAGTAAGGGCCTCTTGGGCATCATCATCATCAAAAACCTGTAAAATATACCAGAAAGAATAAAACCCTCTTATATACCAATGTGAACGAGACATACAATATAGCTCTCTTGGCACTCTTTCTCCCCGCATTGTGAGATCAGATTGATATGATTTGGTAGCTTTTGTAACTTCAGAAGACTGTCTACAGGTATCACAGATTTAAATTTAATGCAATTGAAAGACATTTTAAGTAAATATAAGACCCATTGACTAAATTGTCTCATTCAATTTGCTAGTTTAATTTCCAATAAATGGCAATCTTCAAAAATTTAAATAAAATAAAATAAAAAATAAAATAATCTAATTAAAATGTTAGCAGCAGTTCTCAGCAAACTGCAGCACATTCATGTACAAGTTAATAATTAGATGCTAAAATAATAACATTATTAAAGGTTAAAATCATACTACATTTTCCCATTTTCCCATTCAAATAAGACCGTCAAACAGAAATTAAAGGGGACATATTATACCCTATTTCCCCCATTAAAATAGTTCCCTGGTGTCCTAATGAACATGTCAGTGACATGCTTTGGTCAAAATACCATAAGGATGAAGAATCATAGTAGTTCAATAACCCTGCTAAACCCGCCCCTTTCAGAACGCTCGGTTTTCGTGCATGGTCCCTTTATATGCAAATGAGACACAGGCAAACACACACCCACTTCTTCCAAGGGGGTTTCTGATTTGTCCTCTTTACAGCGCTTTACAGCTCTATTCGTCTCCCCCTCCCTCCACTAGCTCTCTGACAATATCAACATGTTAGTGAGAGTGCCGTCACAGGAAGAGACGTCCTACATAAGGATCGAGCCGAACACTGTCCAACTGTAAATCAGTTAAAAACACTTAGGAATAGAAGATCAGCGGTGACACAGAGAGTGCAGCACCGCTGCACAGAGAGTGCAGCACCGCTGATCGCCAGCGGCACGCTGAATAAACTGTATGTTGCTGTATCAGACCGGAGACTGTGCTCCGGAGGTATATGAGGATTACAGCCACATAATCCGAAAGAAGGCAATCAATAAAGCGAGGTATTGTATTGTAAGTCGCTTTGGATAAAAGCGTCTGGTAAATGACATGTAATGTAATGTAAAAGTGACAAAGAAAATTTCAGTATCATCATGTTTTATAAATCCCCCATCAAAGGGACAAAATATATGCAGACAATAATCTACCAATTGATTTCTTGATGGTTTTTGTTTTAAACTAATCAGTTACGGGCCACACGGTGGTGTAGTGGTTAGCACTCTCGCCTTGCAGCGAGAAGACCCGGGTTCGAGCCCCGGTTGGAACAAGGGCCTTTCTGCATGGAGTTTGCATGTTCTCCGTGTGTGTGTGGGTTCTCTCCGGGTTCTCCGGCTTCCTCCCACAGTCCAGGTGACAGTTAGGTAAATTGGACACTCTAAATTGACTGTAGGAGTGAGTGTGAGAGTGAATGGTTGTTTGTCTCTAGTTGTGTGTGGCCCTGCAATGGACTGGCGAACTGTCCAGGGTGTACCCCGCCTATCGCCCAATGTAGCTGAGATTGGCACAGCACCCCCCGCGACCCTCTGGTGGAGGATAAAGCGGTTAGATGATGACTGACTGACTGACTAATCAGTTATGTGGACCTATTAATGCAACCAAACCCTAAAATTAAAAGGAAAATCCCCAAAGAACAAAAAGACGACCCTAATAAGTAACATTCATATGAACATAATTAAAATAGTATTATTGTTTCACTGCAATTTATGTGAAATTCTCCATATTTTATCATTTGGCAGTCCTAGTAGTAATGTTAGAAAGTGATATTCATCACATTTATCAACTGAATGTTATGCAAATCGATTTCTTTCATTTATTTCCTGCATGGCCAATTGTATAGAATTGATATCATTTTCATTTATGCCTGTCATTTTTACATGCTGTATTTGTGCTACTTCTGTATTTTGTCCCACATGCTATATGTTGAATTGTTGTATTTTCATCTTATATTATGTAAAGCACTTTGAATCACTTTGAAGCACTTCAAATCAGGGCCGGCTCTTGGCATAGGCGATATAGGCTGTCGCCTAGAGCGCCATCAAAAAAAATAAAAACATTTTAAAACAATGAAAATAAAAATGATTTTCTATTCCCAGTCGCCCTCATTTGTGTGTTCTCTCTTGAAAATAATAAATATTAACAAATGAATAAACAATAATGTTCCTAAAATGTGGTGCTGCTGAATCACATGACGGGTGACCTCAGGGTCAGAGCAGGGATCAGAGGTCAGGTCACAGACAGGTGAAGCTTTTGTTATTAACGACATGAAAAGGCCGTCCAAGCCCTCGGGAGCGCAAAACCGCAAGAGACGAAAAGAAGAGGAGAAGAGGAAATTACAATATAAAGGTAACATTAGCCTGTACAATTTTTTTAATTGTGCCGTTTTGTGTGAAGACGTTTTATTAGCGCTATTTATTTAAAACAATAAATGTTTTCATATTTCTGCTTGCTAGCTACATCGTGTTTAATGTGAAAATGCGCACTGCATCAGCGCTGTTTATATTTGTGATGAGTTTTCATTAGTTTTCAGAAAAGTAATGAAAACTCATCACAAACATAAACAGCGGTGATGATAACTGTTATCATCTCTGCCTGCCTGGATGTCCAGTCTGATTTGGTATTTTATTTCAGTTTCATCACGTCATCATTATGTTTGAGTGTGTTGAAAATTAATTTTACCATCGTCATCACTAGTATATTAACACCTGTGTGCCCACTGACACAGTTGTGGTGCTGGTGCTTAGTTCTACTATTGTCTTATCACGTTTGATATTGTCTTGAAAATCAGTAGCCAAGTGATGCAAAATGCAAGCTGCAGCAAGTTATTTTTTTTCTTATTATCACTTGTTATGGATTGTAATGTAATACATTTACTCTGTCTGTCTAGATGCACTCAGAAAATATTTGACTTCTGAAACACCTTCTGGAGAGGGGCCTTCTGATGCATCCACAGGGACACCACTCTCTGAAGCATGTAAGTTTATCCAATTGTTTGTGGTCTCTGACACACTACTATGTTATTGTTATTGTTACTGAATGGTAGTAAATCTAATTTTTAAAATTAATTGATTTATTAAGTGAGATTGACACAACAAACTTAATGCAGTGGTGTGGCAGTATGGATGTGCTCTGTTTAAATACAGCTACAAGTGAGGCACCATGCAGCAGCAGCACATCAACCACAGCACCAACCTCTGCAAGTCAGCATGAAGCAGGTGAGTTCTGTAATTAAATGTTGTAGTCACATCACTGAACAATACTACTGTTATTCCTAATTCATGCTTAAGATGTGTTTATTGCCTGATGTCCTGTAATTTGTAAATCATTGTGTGACTTTACTAATACTGAATGATTAAAATTTATATTTGCATATGTGTTTGATTTTCTTGCAGGTGAAGGGACAAGCGCAGCATGCACTGTTTCACAGCCTGAGGATACCATAGATGCTTTTGCTGCAAGGAAGTCCAGACGTGTACAATTTTAGTTGAAGTGAAAGACACGCTGGAAAGAGTTACCTGAAAGTTTGTTGTTGTTGTTCAAATGAAACTGTTGTGATTGTTCTTGTGGTTGCTGTAATTCAATACTTGAAAGTTGTGATTTTTTGCTGTTTGCTGTTGTTGTTCAAATTAAACATGTGTGATTGTTCTTTTGGCTGGTGTAATTTGTGTGTGTGTGTGTAGGCACAAAATTAGGTAGAGCCGGCCCTGCTTCAAATACTACATTTACATTTTTTTAAATGATAATAGGCTACATTTAATCAAAGTATTTTACATGACTCATTACATTTATCATACAATTGATGGTAGATTATTACATGAAGAAATGCAATGTTGGTTATCATTCTATAGGAAATAATCATATGACAGATCTATTGATCGTAAAACAGTTATTTATCTAGAATCATTTAGCAAATCAAGCAATTCAATGGAGACGAGGACCCCTATTACAGTAAGTGAACGCAGGTGACAGCAAATCAATCATCTATCTCCTATCAATCGGAGGCCCTAACCCTTGTTACATCAAATGAATAATTACATTTCCTTTTATTATATTTTTTTTGCTAATTTGTTTAATATTGTATTTATTTTTTATTATATTTTATTTTGGTGATAATGTTTTTAATGTACTCATATATAATTATTAGTCTAAATAATTTCTCTAATACATTTTATTATATAGTTTATGTTTTACATATTATTTTATCATTCCATGACAGTTGTGTTTCTCTGTTTCTGTCTATTGGACATTCTTTGATCATAGATGGTGCTAAGCTTCACTTTTAGCCTGCTACAGACCAGGTTTGCCCGGCAGCTTTAACTTTTATGTTATTTCAATAAATGATGCTTAATTTAATTTATTTTGTTATGTCACATCCAGGTACATGTGCCACTTAACAATAATCTCACCTTATTCTGGTGAGATATGCCTGCTTAAGTTAACAAGGGTTAAGGTCCTGATCTGGCCCTTCCGACAACCACGGGTGCCTTCCGAATGTTCCTGTCATGTGAGGGGTTAACAGACGTGATTTCAATGTGATCGGACACATTAAACACCCGATTTAAAATCATAACTATTAGACATGATTATGACTGAACAGTGTTTGGAGCGCGAGCGTAACAACTGCAATAACCAATGAGAGTGAGTTTACTGGGAAACAGATGTTGCGTACTTTACAAGCCAAGTTGATTCTTCTCAGCCATAACTTCATTCACAGTTTTTTTTTTTGCGTTTCTCAGCACAAAACGCGGCACATACAACAGCTATTAACTGACCCCGTCGAAAGTCTACCTCTATATTCTGAAATCTTGTTAAATCACGTGAGTTTTTGTGACCTTCCATATCACAATTCACAGTATACTGTTGCTTTGTTTTGTTACTTAGGTAAAACCAAACAAAGGATGCTTATGTTTTAAAATAACTGCTTTATCTCTTATTGTCAGTCATAGCTATGTTTCACTGAGCTCATGCCTGCCTTCCCCTGGTTTTGCATGCAACACACCTGACAACATCCAAGTAGCTCATACGACCCCACTTCGGAAAAATCCTGGACTATCCCTTTCGTTAGCCCATTGATCAAGCAGTCTCTGATTTCTCACCTGCACAGCAGTACTAACTTTAAATGTATGATGTCTTCTCTTGAAGCTACATACTATCGAGCTATTTGCTACTTTGCTTGGCTTCAGAAAATATGTCTACTGCAACTGTTGAGCACACCTACACTAAAATCTTTTGACTTCATTTTTAATTCCTGACAATGTCTGCAGGGGTTTGTCATGTGGATAGATCAGCACCAGATTGACAGAACATGACCTGCTGCAGGCAGAGCAGGGGAGAGGCACGTATCAAAATAGCTCCCTAAATCAATCCCATTAACTGTCTGTATGGAGCTATATTAGCTGTTTGTTTCCCAGTTGTCATAGCAGACTGTAATTACACATGTAAACACACACCCACCAGTGCTTATTTAATATTACTTTAATACATTAAATGGCTTCGACCATCAACCCCTCCCCATGTTGGTGTTTTATCCTGTGAATATTTAAATTCAGACATTTTCCTGCTGTAGGAACAAAGTGGGGTTAACTTGACCATGCATGTGCACTTTTCAAGTACATGTTCTTTTCTCAACAGTGAAAAGTAATCGTCCCAGCAACAAGTCCACAGAGAAAATCACAGATTTACGTCACAACACATTGTAAGCTGTTTTTATAACATTAGTATTTGAAGTTGGGCCACACGGTTGGTGTAGTGGTTAGCATAGTTGCCTTTCCAGCAAGAAATACCAGGTCCGAGTTGGAACAAGGGAATTTCTGCATGGAGTTTGCATGTTGTCCCCGTGTGTGCGTGGGTTTTCTCTGGCTTCCTCCCATGGTCCAAAAACAATATGGGGATTAGGTAAATTGTTCACTATAAATTGACCATAGGCATGAATTTGACAGTGAATGTGAATGTCTCTATATGTGGCCTTGCAGTGGACTGGCAAACGGTCCAGGGTGTCAGCTGAGATTGGCACAGCACGCAGCAGTGACTTTTACAAAAACTTAATCTAGCCATTTATTTGGAGCAACCTTTTTATTTAACACAAAAACGTAACTTTTTAAGTTTAATAGTGTCACTGTTTAACGATTGTAAGGCAGAACAACTGTTCCCTGAATTCTGCAGACTGAATTCTGTTTCTTCACCTGCTGACTTGTTTCTTTTTTTTGTCATGACAGTTGTGATGTTAAACAGGCATAACCACTTTGATGCTGCTCTATGGAAACATGTCCATAGAGCAGCATCAAATCTTTGGCCTAAGGATAATGAATGCAGCTGCAGGTGAGAAGCTCCTTGGCTTGCATCTGAAGATGGTAATTGTGTGTGGGTTTGTCTTCATGTTGTTATGACAACTGACGATTGATTACTTTGCAGAAAACAACACAAACCTGGATAAACAGCACAGTATAAGTATAAACAGTCTATATCAGAATCAGAAGAGCTTTATTGCCAAGTACGATTTGCACATATAAGGAATTTGTTCTGGTGTCATTGGCGCATAACAAGCATACAAAATTTTAAAAGGTTAAGTGAACAATATATCTAATTCCACTGGGCCACACTCAAAAAAATTATTTGTTCAATGTACTTAATATAGTTATGTCAACAATTTCCACAAAACTGTCTTGTGTTCAAACTAATTGAATACTACTATTACAGAGGAAACAATTAATGTATGTGAAACCAACAAGACTGTATTAAGTAATTACAATATTATCTGGTCAAGTTAGCCTTAATTGATCAAAAAGTGTTCAGCTAACTAAGCAAGCATTCATTACACTGACCTAACCCACTAATGTAAATGTAACTCAGCTGCATTGAGTAACACTAATTGAACAACTCATTGTAGTTCCAATTTAAGTGACTTGAATAATCATTTCTTACATAGTTTTCATTGTTATCAAGCTAGTGAATTATGTTGGACTTACTAAACCTAGTTATGTCAACAATTTCCACACAATGTAGTTAAGTAAATTCAAATTACAATACCTTAGTTCTGTGAAAAATAGTATTTATTACCAATGGTAACAAATGGTACTACAACCATCACAAACAAACAAATTTAAAAACACAAACTTTGAATTTGCGTGAGTTATACCTTAAAATTGCTCCCTCATATCAAACAAACCATTTCTCAACATGTATAGATTACTTTTGTTTCCCCATTTCTAAATAAAAATGTTTATATTAAAACGTTTTTTTATGCTATAAAATCCTCAATTTTGTTTCCAGTTAAATTTGTATAAAATGCCCAATGAAAACAAAAATGACCTACAAAACCAAAACCAAACCTTAAAGCTATATTCTTTAAGAAGCAGGCAGAATGAATATCACAATGAAACATTAGATACTGATTTTTTTAAGATGAACCATCTACATGAATACGGTGAACACATGTCAAGTAAAAATACTTTCAGCATTGTAGGGGTAAAAAAACAAACAAATCACTGCAGTGTTTTCTAAAGTTAACCCACTAAGGGAAAAAAAAGGAAAAAAAGTAGTTCAACGTACATTTTTTAACAGACAGTACCAAATCTTATGAACTCTGTTAAACATTTAGTGCATCTGATCCACTCATCACTGTTCACAGTTCAACATGCAGATCCAAAAATCAGTTTTCTGCCAGATGGTTTGGGAATCTGTCCTCCAAGTTTCCTCTGTGCTGCTCAGGAGCACGACACTTGTCTAAAACGTTCCTTCAAATAGTTTGTTCTTTAGCACTTCAGCCTTTGTTGAGAGTTTGTTGCCATCTAGTTCCATCACAAGTTTCTGCAGAACCTCAAATGTGTACTTCAGGTTTGTTGGATAGCTCAGGTCCCGTGAGTACATGACGCCAAACAAAACGGCGACTGCATTTGCAATGTTATCAAGGTCATGGAGCACTTCCATACCTTCAATGATTATTCCAACACCTGCCAGGCCATCTTTAGTCTCTGCACCTTCCATCTTTATGGCAAAGATTTCCAGGACTGTCTGGTCCATAGCCTCCTGGTTGTCTTCAACATCCTCAAAAACAGAACAAATGCACCTTCAGTTACAACATACACATCATTTATTATCTATCCAGTCTCCAATTTCCTATTGTTACAGACTACATTTAGTCTTGTCTAGAAGGATGTAGCACCATCCATAAATAATACCCAGACCTGCAAACTCCTCAGAGGAAAAAAAGGTGACAGTGTCCGGCGGCGGCAGGGTGAGGTCAACACCCGCTTTCCACTAAGACGCAGACTAGACACATTTTCAGTTTCTGGAGAGAAAGTACAGTAGAAACCAAAGGCCGAAATACAGTACTTACCATGTACTCTCTTATACGATTTTCAGGGTCTTCATTGAGGTAAACCATTAGTGCTTTCAGTACACAGGCTTTTCTTGTTTCAACAGCTTCATTCTACAGCAGAGAACAAGGGAAGTGTGAGGGCTTATATTGTTATTGCATTGGGCAGCAATTACCACCACAGATAATCATTGTTCAGCCAAACTGGTCAGACTACTAATTTTTACAATGCATTTTTTTTATATTTACAAGCAGCTTTAGATACTTTTTTTGGCATGCTGGAATGTGCATTTATTTGAGGTACATGAATACAAAAAACAAAACTGAAAAAAATGTTTCTCCGATCGTTTCACAAGACCACAACAGTGCGTGCTGCACATTTTTGGTTTTGGAGTGAATGGAGTTACATTATAATGTCAGCTATTTGCATCTCAGCGCCACACTCTGTGGAACATGCACAGATCTGCAGGTAAGCTTCTAACTGTTTGGAGTAGGGATGCACTGATATACCAGCGGCCGGTTTTCAGCCCTACAGTGACCAGCTGGTTGGTCTTCATCATAAAAAATACATAAAATAAAAAGTACCTTATCCAGGTCTACCATGATATTCCTCATTTTCCGCCCTGCTGCTCCTCCTTTACGTTTGAAGATTGTCATCAGCTGTGTAGAATGATGATCCAGCTGTTGCATGAGTAAACTCTGCTTCTACCTACAGACATTTAACAAAGTATAAACATATCAACCAAATACAGCTCAAAGAAAACAATAATCAATTTACTGGACCAACAAAATGTTATTGTGACTTCCTAAGATGAAAACGTTGTCCCATGATCAGGTAGGTATTGTGTGGATCATTCTAAATTAATGCAATATAGGAGTATAACAAGGAAATCCCTTAGTTCCAGTTCCAATGACCACCACATGCTTGCAGTACAACACATTTGACACAATGCTGTTCTGGAAAATTACATCACATGAATAAAGACAGTTCACCTAGCATTTAATAAATGTATAATTATAATTTATAATATACTTAAAATATATTTATAATATACTTACACACAATGCTATATTCCTTTTCAAATGCTGACTCGGCTCTGAGTGAGCAGGGCAGCGGAGCTCCCTCACTCCACCAGCATAAAAAAAAAGTCACTCAACTAGCTTACCATTAGCTGCTGGCATGAAACTAAAATACAAGCTAATGACACTGTTTTTTAACCAAGCTGTTTAAAAAAAATGCCATTAAAACTAAAAAAATTTAATGTTGCATTTGGTGAGATGCTAAACTACAATTCCTGAGTGAAATTGTTATTGTAATGTATGTCTGTCATCTGGCATTTTGTTAATTGGCTAGCTCGTTAGCTAGCTAGCATGAGCTAACATGTTCTCATATATGCTAGATTTTGGCAAGTACAGTAGCACCGGCAATATCACTCTCTAACCATTTACAAATGTTCCAACAACAAAAAAATATACTTACTCAGACAGAGATAGATGTCATTTGATGAAAGCAGGGTAAGACCTTGACCACGAGCATGTTCACCCGCCAATTTGCACACAGCAACACTGGAGTTTGTGGAATCAGCTTCTGAGCATGCGCAGAAACCCATCTAGAACATTCTTAGTGTGATTGTGCAATTCACTTAACAGTGTTATGTTGAATTTACTTAGCTGGCTTCTTTTGCTTTGACAAGTTTTTATTTTAAGTTAGACTTATTAAAGTGGACTTGGTTTTAAAACCAAACACATAAATGTTAATTAAATATAATATAGGATCATTTATTTCATTCAACAACTCACAGAGTTCACTTTTTTGAGTGCATGCAGCTGCATTGCTTCTGAAAACTATTAAAACACTCAACTGTTGAACTGAGTGACACTATTGCGCCTCAGGCACTGATACAAGACGTGCACACTTTTTAATCACGTCACTGAATCACCCCTCACACATGCATCACATCAGTGTATTTAGTTTCAATTAAAATACTCTGCATGGGACAACATTTGCCTGATAATGCTTTTCCACAAAATCAAAAAACATATCCACAATAAAATTAAACCATGGGTCATTCAAAGAAGCTCTTGAAGACCTGAGCTTAACTCAAAGAATTAAAGGAAAGCGAGCTTGTGGCAGCCAGAGAAAACAATTTCTCAATATTTTCCACCTTGGATCTGTGGCAAATTTGGAACTCATGCATGTGTGGCACATGGTAGTTTGTCAAACACTGGATCGGTCAAACTATCAGTCCAAAACCTACAGACCCTTTGTTTACTATAATATATGATAGTGTTTTCCCACTTTATAAACATGATATGTTACAAGTGTGTGCATAAAATACCATGTCTATTATTACTGCCATTTCTGTGAGTTACAAGAAGGTTCCAGAATTCTGTTCAAGACTGTAATATCATTTTATGCATGTGCTATTTGTTAATTCTTAGATGAAAGGCAAGCAAAAGCAGATTTATTGACCCAAAATAGACACAAAAAAAGGGACACCAACATTATCCTCCTGATTTCTAATCTGTCATGACTCAACTACTAGCAGTAAATCAAAGCATTGCTGACACTTTCGGTCTCTAACATTTCCCAATAATTGCCGTTAGTCACAGGATATGTATACCGACAAAAGTGAAGTAAATGACCCATGAACGTGACTGTTATATGGCTGTTAAATATTTCAACTCTAACGAGTGAATATTCTTTCACATACTTTTCACATAATTTGCTTCGATTTTAGTGTGAATATGATATAGGTTTGTTCCGTTACCTTTTGCAAGAACAGAGGTTCAGAGCACAGACTGAAAGAAGCTTCATTCTCCTTTGACAGTGTAGCATCAAAACTATTTAAAGCTGTTATTTATAGGTAATAACAAGTTGCATAATGTTCCTTTCATTTCTGTTTTTACATTTTTCTGTGTGATTTGAGCTTTGGGTCACTGAAACGCTTGAGGAGTTACAATTAATATCTGATTTTTACTAATAAAAGTATGGTGAATCCATAATTAGTCTTCATTTTGAAAGTCTATTGTTTTGAATAGCTGAAGAGGAAATTTGATGTTTAACATTTTATAGATCAAATGATCATAATGTTAACGTCAAATTTAATTTCTCAATAAGAACAAGTGGTTGAATTAAACTGGAATTTTCCTGAAGACAAATGATGGGGCTGATTTTTTTTCAGCAGGTAATAGATGATGTGATCATCGCTCCAGGAAATTTATTTGAATTATTAAGCTATAATAACTGTGCTATTCAGGCTCTAACATGCCTCCGCCTTATGTTTCCTGCGGCCGAACCCTTTTCACTTTCCAACAGGTATGAACCAACACATTGGTATTCTGAGCCCATGTTGGTGCAGGCAACAGACAGCTCCCGCAACATCACACAACATCAAGGACAAGGAGAACCCTAATGAAATACAGTATTCTGGCAGCAGGAGGATGAAATGTTCCCACGTTCTGTTATTAAATGCCTACAAACATCATCTAAAAGTGTCCAAGAGCCATCTAGAATGAGTGCACCTGAGGGTTACTGAAGAACGTCAGACATGCCAAAACCACAACTTACAGGCAATCAAGCCTTCTACATCAAAATGATTTAAGTGTTGGGAAAGACTGACATGGATTCTGTTATAAAAGTAGATAATCAGAGAAACCAGAAGTTCCTTCAGTAGGTGTCTGTTGATCTGTTGAAGTCCAGGTACTGATTTTGGGATATTACATGTTAATAAAGTCTAACTGCACAATAAACAACTTCTCTCAAGTATGGTTAAAATAGGAAAACCAGTGTCTCACTTCTAACACTTAGAAACTCAAAACCATCAAAAAGCTGATTAATAAACCCTCAACTATTTCTATCATCAGAGGAAGGGAAAGGTTGTATTTTCAAACTTTGAAAGGGACGACCAAGGAAGGACACATCAAAGGCAATATGAGTTTTTAAGTTGTTTTTAAATCGAGTGATTTTCAACTAAATACATCCTCAAAATTTTCGCCCATTAGAGGCCATTCACAAAATGACACATTATACACCTGACATCCACCACCTTGGAAAAGCCACGGAGAATAAAAAGGATGCTGCACGTGTTTGTGTAGCTGAGCTGAGCGGTCAAATTCCCAAAAACAGGAAAAAATTTGATTCATGTTACCAAGACTTCCACAAGCACATACTTCAAATATCTTCAACATTTTGTCACATTTAGCTTCAAACAATGTTTGAAAAAGTGGTGTGAATTTTTTCATCTAAATCTAAATGTTAAATCTAAATGCTAAATCTAAATCTAAATGTTATACATACATATAAAGTTTAATGTTAAACCTAAATCTTTCGGTTGAAAATTTAGCTAATATGAAAATTCACACTGCTGGTAAGCAGAAGTACCAAAATATAAGCTCGACAAGGTCATTGGCCTGTTCTGTGTTCCGCTGGCTCAGACATCTCTGTCGTTAGATATCTAAACACTACCTGACCTCTAGAATTCTCAAAATGTGGGCTTCCTTTTTCTGCTCATTAAACACATTTCTTGCAGGTTGTAAATGATACGCTGTTTGTTGTGAATCCTCGTTCACATGTGGTGAAGAGTCAATCTGGTTGCTTGCTTGATGGAGAGCATTTAGATTTAGCATTTAGATTTAACATTTAGATTTAGGATTTAGATTTAGATTTAGATTTAGATTTAGATTTAGATTTATTTACATTTTAGATTTAGATTTAGATTTAGATTTAGCATTTAACATTTAGATTTAGGATTTAGATTTAGATTTAGATTTAGATTTAGCATTTAGATTTAGCATTTAGATTTAGCATTTAGATTTAGCATTTAGATTTAACATTTAGATTTAGATTTAATATTTAGATTTGCGGCCGTAGATGATCAACAGTTTATTTAACAAAGTTAAAAAAAAAAAAGTGTCCGCTCAAGGCACCGAGCTGGAGAATAAACACAGAAAAAGGCAAGGTTAGAATTAACGCTCAGCTCATTCACAGGAATTCACAAGAGTCTTTTCACTGGAGGACTCTCAACCACTGGTTTCAGAAGTGATACATGAAAGACAGGGTGCACCTGCGGGGAGCTTTAGTCAGACGGCACTGGGGTTGATAATGCAGTCGATGATGTACAGACCGATGTATCTGGGAGCCATCTTCCGAGATTCTGTCTGGAGGGAAAGGTCCTGTGATGATAACCTGGCCTGTTGACCCACCTTGTATTCAGGGGTCGATGGCGGTCCGCCATTTGTCAGTTCCTGGCAGCTGTTCTATCCAGGGCAGCTCGGGCTTCCCACCAGACTCTGTGGGCTCGTCTGCACTGGGCTTGCACAGATGGGACAGCAACCTCTGTCTCCTGGCAGGGGAACAAGGGAGGTTGGAAACTGTGAGTGACCATGAACGGGGACAACCCTGTGACAGAACTGACTAGGGAGTTGTGGGCATATTCCACCCAGGCCGGGAGTCGGGACGCCACACAACGCAGCGAGGACTCCAAACCTTGGTTTGCCCGCTCTGTCTGGCCGTTGGACTGTGGGTGGTATCCGGACAAGAGACTGACTGAGGCCCTCAATGCTTGGCAGAAGGCTGTCCATACTTGGGAGGTGAACTGGGGACCTCGGTCTGACACAATGTCCAGGGGAATGCCATGTTGATGGAAAACATGCTGGACCAGCAGGTTGGCAGTTTCTAAGGCTGATGGGGAGTTTGGGAAGAAGGACAAAATGCACTGCTGACAATGGTTAGAATGGTGTTATTACCTTCTGAAGGAGGGAGCGCAGGCAGAGCAGGCAGCAATGAATTCCCTGGTGTCTGCAGCCATTAAGGGCCACCAGAAATGCTGTGAACACCAGGGTGACAGGCCAAATTGGATGAGTGCCCCCACTGAAGTACTGGGGACCTAGCAGATGGTGGAACAAACAGTCGCTTGGGGGGCATCCGTCTGGGGCTTGATGATCCTGGAGGGCCTCCTGAACTGCCTGCTCCACCTCCCACCTTACCGCTCCTACCACACAGGATGGTGGTAGGAGGTTTGTTTCCATCATAGGTTCTTCTTCAGCAGGGGAAAACTGGCGCGAGTGGGCATCTGGCTTCAGATTTTTAGGGCCTGGACGATAGGTGAGTACAAAGTTGAACCTCACTAACAAGAGTGCCCACCGAGCCTGATGGGAGTTCAGAGAAGGTAAGACAGGTTTTTGTGATCTGTCCACACGATGAATGGGTGAACCGCTCCTTCCAACCAGTGCCGCCATTCCTGAAGTGCTAGGACCATTGCCAGCTTCTGCGGGGGTGAGACGACAGGAGAAGAATACACATGGATGAATTTTTTTGTCCGCAGGCAGGCGCTAGGAGAGGACGGCCCCCACCCCTGAATCGGAGGCATCCACCTTAACCACAAACTGAAGGTCAGGATCTGGGGGAATCAACACAGGTGCATTAGAAATCATGGTTTTCAGTTCATCAAATGCATGGTGACCATTCAAAAGCTCTCTTTTAGCTGGGTTAGCTGGGTGAGGGGAGCAGCAATGCGGATATAGTTTCTAATGAACCTTCTGTAATAATTGGTGAAGCCCAAGAACCTTTGCAAATGTTTATGTGTAGCAGGAGTACGCCAACCCTCTACTGCTTTTACCTTGGCTGGGTCTGGTCTAAGCTGCCCCTTCTCCACCACGTAACCTAGAAAAGGTACTGTAGTGACATGAAATTCACATTTTTCAGCTTTGACAAATGGCTTGTTTTCCATCAACCTTCTCAAGACTTCTCTGACATGTTCCTCATACGTGTGTGAAAAAATTAAAATGTCATCAAGATACACGAACACCACTCTGTTCAAAAGTCTCTCAAAACATCATTGACAAGGGCCTGAAAAACAGCAGGTGCGTTTGTCAACCCAAACGGCATTACCAAATACTCAAAATGTCCCAGATGTGAGTTGAAAGCAGTTTTCTACTCATCTCCCTCCCTGATTCTAACAAGGTGATAGGCATTTGTTAGGTCTAGTTTTGTAAAGATTTTTGCAGTGTGAAGAGGTCCAAAGGCTGAGTCGATGAGAGGGAGTGGGTATTTGTTCTTAACTGTTATCTTATTCAACCCTGTGTAGTCTATGCAAGGACGTAGGGTTTTGTCCTTTTTCTCGACAAAGAAAAAACCCACCCCTACTGGGGATGAAGATGGGCGGATGAGACCTGCACCCAGAGAGTCATTGATGTACTTCTCCATGGCTTCTTTCTCAGGCTTACACAGGTTGTAAAGTCTTTTAGTTGGGAGAGGAGATCCTGGGAGCAAGTCTATGGTGCAGTCATAGGGTCGGTGTGGTGGAAGTGAAAGGGTACAGTCTCTGCTGAATACTTCCTGTAAGTCATGATATTCACGGGGAATGTTAGTCAAGTCAATTTCCTCAGGTGGTTCTGGAGCACTGGGGGTTTTCTTGGGAATAGCTGAGTGCAAGCAGTGTGCGTGGCAATAGTTACTCCAACTATGAATGGTTGACGTGGTCCAGGGGGTTGTGTATTTTCAGCGAAGGCAACCCAAGAATTATGAGAGACAATGGGGATTGAATAATGTATAGGTCAATTCCTGGTGATTGCCTGACGAAGTCAACCCTAATGGTGCAGTTCTGTGAGTGACGACTTCCAGCAGACTACTGTCAACTGCCAGGACCTCTTCAGGGGTTTCAAGTTTCAGTGGGAGACCATTGTGCTTAACAAGATTCAAGTCAATGAAGTTGTCATCTGCCCCTCAGTCCACTAGAACCTGAACTGGAATTGACTGTTGTGTCCAGTACAACATACCTTTCACTTGTACCCTTATCTCTATCATCAGGTTGCTTTCCGGACTCCGGAGGCCAGAGTGACCCCCCTCCTTAAAAAACCCACCCTTGACCCATCTGAAGTAAATAACTACAGACCTGTCTCTCTTCTTCCTTTTCTCTCCAAAACTCTGGAGTGTGCTATCTTTAATCAACTCTCCTCCTACCTTCACCGGAACAACCTTCTTGATCCTCTTCAGTCTGGTTTTAAAGCAGGTCACTCAACCGAAACTGCACTTCTTGCTGTCACTGAGCAACTCCACACTGCCAGGGCTGCCTCTCTCTCCTCTGTGCTCTTTCTGCAGCATTTGACACAGTTAACCACCAGATTCTTACTTCCTCCCTTCAAGAACTAGGTGTCTCAGGCTCTGCACTTACCCTACTCTCGTCCTATCTTCAAAACCGAACATACAGAGTAACCTGGAGAGGTCGGAACCCTTTTCTCTAGCTACTGGGGTCCCTCAGGGTTCTGTCTTGGGCCCTCTCCTCTTCTCTCTATACACCAACTCTCTTGGTTCTGTTATTCGCTCTCATGGTTTTTCCTATCACAGCTACGCCGATGACACCCAACTCATTCTCTCTTTTCCCAGCTCCGACACACATGTAGCAGAACGGATCACCGCTTGTCTGACTGACATCTCTCAGTGGATGTCTGACCATCACCTGAAACTCAATCTCGACAAGACTGAATTTCTTTTTTTCTAACCCGCCCACTCCGCTCTGCATCGACAAACTGGCTCGCTGCCCCCTCACTGAGAGGATCACAGAGGCACTTGCAGAACTCGAGACTGTTCACTGTCCTCGCTCCCAAATGGTGGAACGATCTCCCCATCGACATCCGGACAGCTGAAAGCCTCCACATCTTCCGACGCCGACTAAAAACACATTTCTTCTGACTCTACCTCGACTAAGACAAAAAAAAAAAAAAAAACTTGTACATCGCACTTATGACTACATAGTTTGGCTTACTTGAAGCTCTTACTTACTTCTAGCTCTTATTTGTACCCAAATGTTTAAATGCACTTATTGTAAATCGCTTTGGATAAAAGCGTCTGCTAAATGACATGTGATGTAATACATGTAATGTACCCATGCAGAGGAGGTTGTAGTGGAGGAAGTTTGGCTCACCAATGCCCCCCTTTTCACTGATGAGCTCCGCTGTTTGGGTAACCCTCTTCATTTCAGAAAAATGACTAAAATCTGAACACAAATTGGGGCACTGGCCGGGGACTGCTAAGGCACAGGCCGCAGCTTGTCCGGTAAGCAGACTCATTACAAAGGCTACATTGTGTTGCCCGTGGGAATATGATACACAGGACACAATAACTGGGGTTTTATAGCTTTACTCTGGCTTGCAATGGGACAGTCGGCCTGAATCAATAACCCAAAAATCTGAGTGCTGTTATACAGATTTGATATTTAAAATAAAATAAAAATAAAATACAAAACGTCCCAAAATACGGCAGTGGCCAAGGAACTAATCACATAAAATAACGCAATACAAGGTCAGTAATATAACCATTTAACAAACAAAATTTGACATGTATAAAATAGCAAAAAGACACTTACACTACACCAATCGTCGTTCCACGTGTTTGAGTTTTCCTTACTTAACACCGAAATTAGCTGCTAACCGTGGTTGACGCCTAGTGTGTTCACATCCTGATACGTATTTCCATCCATTACCATGTTCGGTCGCTTCACAGGCAGGTAAGTTCCAGTGTACGATATGCTTCACCATGTGTGTATTTTTTACCGTTCGATTCAAGCAACAGTGTCCGTTACCCACTTTGAAGCTCTCAGGCACACATTCACAGACAGAAAAACCACAACAACCCAGAACGCCCTTTGCGGTTAAACCTAACAGGGTTCAATGCTGCCACCCTGTGACCAAAATGTGCATTTCTGTATTTTACAAAAAGATTACATAGAAAAACAGAACAAAATAAGCAAAGAACACATTTAAATCTTACATGGCATCGTACAATAACATCTGGGTTTAATTACCACCCGGCTACACTTAGATTGGTGAAAGAAGTAGGTAACAGCTTGTTGATTAGTGAGCACTGGTGTAAAAACTGAGCACATGTCCCTAAAAAGTACCTGGGAGGGTTGGGGATGTAGGGTTCACATGGCCACAGCGGCAAAACGTTTCTAAGTACTTAATTCAACATAAAGTGTCGGCTGCTGCAGGGGAAGACAAGTACACAAACATAACACAAACTCAACCCAGGCCATAACAAATACATTTCTAAGTTAACAAATGTTGTTGTAAATGCTAAAAAAGTGACTTTCATAAATTCACACCACTTTTTCAAATGCTGTTTGAAGCTAAATGTGACATGTTAAAAAAAATTTCAGCATGTGCTGCTTTATAAACGGCACCCCACGTAGCTATAATCAAGATTTAATTAGATATAATTTCAAAACTTTTTATCCAAGTAATTTCAGGTGACATTATTTCATTATTATTATTTTGAGGATTAAAGAGTGGACTTACATATTGTTGTTAGAAATTGTTGTAGAAATAACGTTTTATTCCTGAAAAATTCTACATGTTCTGCGGGCTAGACATGGATGTATTATAAGAACTGGATAGAGCACCGCCCCTTTGGCTACGTTCATTCCTATGGAGTTGCTCACGCCAAACTTTCTGATTTCCGGGTTGTGTGGCCATAGAGCATGCGCAGTAGTGTTACTCCCATAATGCCTGCGTTCTCGACTCAGTGTCGTGTCCATGAACAGCGAAAGGCATGATGGGTGTACGCTAGTGTTTGCAGACTTCATGATTGACTGATTACTGATTACTTCGTTCTTTAAACCATGGATTTGTAAATAAATGGCAAAACCAGCGATTGTGAATACAGTAAGCTGAAAAGTATAATGACGTAATTATAGGTTAAAATTATCAATTTATTGGTTGATTAGTTTATGTGTTGTCGCCGCCTCCGCCACGTCCATGCTTCAGCTAGCTCACCCCAGCTATTTCACAGGTGACTCAGGCAACTGAACAGACCAGAGTAGCATACGTCATTTCTCACCTTAAAGACAGAGCTGAAGCGTGGGCAATAGCAGAATGGGAAAGGCAAACTAGTATATGCCACTCAGTTAATGACTTCATGGACTCTCTGCGCAAAATATTGCATGTGGCAATATACATGTGGCACCAGGTAGAGAGGCGGCGAGATCATTAATCCATCTACGACAGGGGACACAGCGGGTGGCGACTTCGCCATTCAGTTCCTGACCCTGGTGGTGGACTTGGGCTGGAATGAGCCAGTGCTCATTGACGCCTTCATGCATGATATCAACTCTCGCCTACTCGACCGTCAAATCCCCCTGGACATCCATGATGACCTCGATTCCCTCATCGACCTGGTCATGCGACTCGACAACCACCTTCGTGAATACAACGACGACCGTTGTGCAGGCGTCCTCGCTCCTCATTACCATCAACCCTCCGACTTCAGCCACCGTCTTGAGACTCCGCAAACTGTACACGACACACGCACATCTAGTATTTTTTGTCAGTTTATTCAGTGGAAATTTTTCATGCACATGTGTGATTCTGTGCCACTGTTGAACTCTGCTTATCTGTTCCAGTCAAGTGACTCTCATGTCGATCCTGTGCCTGCATTCATACGTTATTTGAGGATCTTCGTTCCTGTCATGTCCTTTCTCCATTAATTCTTATGTACTGCCTGAGAATGTGACATTAAAATAAAAAGAAATAAGCCAAGAGGTTACCAGATAAGCAAATTGAAAAAAAGACAAACTATTTATTGTCCTTACATTTCCCATTGGTGTCTTCAGTGAGCTGAAAGGTAAGCTCTTCAATTAGTCCAGCAACACTCCTCATGTACTCTATGTGCTGTTTGACTTTGCGAACAACAATGACTTCTTCTTCTTTCAGCAATACCTTGTCAAAAACATTTTTTTTAGCTCCATATCACCATGACCTGCAATAAATTACATAAAGGGTTATCTTACAAACTCCTATAACAATATTGGGACAGAAGATATTTTACATGCATATTTGTTTTTTGTGATTTTGATGGCTGCAGCAAATTTCGAACAAGCTGGGGAAATTTGTTGAAAACTCCAAACCACCTGTTTGGATCATTCCCCTAAACATAATTATTAGTAACAAGTGATAATCTCATCATCATGTCTTATTTATCCACCGAGGTTGTAGCACTGTAAATGTGTGTGGCTGCTCAGATAGTGAGACAGAACATATCACAGACTATCACAGTTATATACAAGTTGTGCTCCAGTAAAACAGCCTGTCAGCTCTGATGAACATGTCTGTGAGCTAAGCAGCAACGAGACCCACAGAGGGGGCAGAGGAGAAGAAGGAGACAGCTTTTAACAGTAGCAGTGCTCCAGCCCCAAGACAACAACTTTAAAGCCCACATAGACCGGAAGCTCCAATTAACGCGGCGTTTGTGTGTGTATCTGCGTCATTACCTCGTTTATGAAACCCTAAAGTTTCAGAACAACAGTTCAGCCACTGCTGAGAAAATAGTGTTGTATTGTTTTCCTGGGCTCTGCGAAGCGGATCGGCACTTCCTTAATTTGATGTCGTCATCAAAAATCCTCACCACTCCTCTCAGCACCTGGTGCGGGCACTAGTCCAGGCACATCCGGTTGCGTACATTCAACCGCAGAAGAAGAAGAACTACTCTCGTTGTAGCTGCTGAGATGCAGAGCATCCACCGTGCCAGAGGGGGAGCTGTGTATCTGAGAGCTGGCCTATCTATTACGTCACTTCCAGGTACCTGGCCAATCACAGGACAGTGGGAAAGCTCTCGTTGGCTGGCCAATCACAACACAGTCCACATTCTAGGGGTGTGGTTTTGGTCTGAAACAGCGGCTGACGAGATTCAGTGAGGAGATATTTTGATCGGCTCGTTTGCAGAGATTAGGAGGTTTTTAATCATGAAAACAAGTTAATATATGTAAGTAGACCTCCATAACTAACATATAAGTGTGATACAAGCATTCTATGTCACCTTTAACAAAAACTAAAGCTGTCTCTCCAAGGGAGATTTACAAGCTTGTAGCAGGCTACGTGGTGATTCTAATGTGGTTGTATCAACTGTGGAAGCCCCAACTTTACGTAAGATTATCAATAAAATCCCTGCTGCTACCGCAACAAAGTTGACCTGGACACGGAGAAAGAACTGAAAAAGTTACATGTGTTTGGAATGAATTTACACCACAGCAATTTGTGGACAACCAACAGTAAGTGTTTTAAGCTGAATCCATAATGTTTCTTTGCAGCACGTGAAAGCTGCCTGGTGAGTGAATGACACTGTTGAGAGAGTCAGCAGACACATAATGCTATAAGGGCTTTCGTGCTTGTTGTAACAAGCTACTTTTAAATATGCCCTAGCACTGCCTTAGCACTTATCAAATGGTTAAAATCATGGGATAGGAAAGCTCATAGTTCAGTGTTTCCTTGATAAAGGGTGGGGGTAGGGACAATGTAGGGGTCTTAAAGTAAGACCCTGGAAACCCAGATCCTTCGGAACATAAAACCTGACTGAACTACTGTTGGGAATAAAAGACCCTGAAAATGTCAGACCATAGGAACATCAGATCTTGGAAACATAGGACTAGAAGACATCATACCTTGGAAATATAGGACCTGGGTATAGGATCTTGATTGGACCATGAAAATATTAGACTTTGGGAGCATATGACCCTAAACCGTCAAACTTGTGGAACATATAGGGTCCTGCTCTCCTTGATGTTGTCTATGTACAGTGCCTTGAGATAATGTAGTTATGATTTGGCGCTATACAAATAAAATTTAATTGAATTGAATTGACACTAGAAACATTGGACCTCTGATGTTGGATGTTAGGGGCATTAAACCCTTGAGACAATAGAACATCTTGGGATCTTGGGAACATCAGATACTGGAACACAGTTAGCTGTCAACATTAATCAGCTCACACTGTTAAGTAAAAATAAGTGTGAATTCCAGTTGCATCAGAAGTCATAAGTCAAATCTGGGAATGAAGTGCACTCCAGTTCCCAAATGACCAGTGGTTAATGTTAACGTTATAGTAAGGTTCACTATCCAGCAAGCGAATCTAGCCCATTTGCCTGCACAATGCAGTAGCAACATGTTCATTGACACTAGTGGGATAGTACTGTGCATACGTCTTATATTGGATAAAAAAAGTGTATTAAAAAACCCTGTAAAAACTAAAACGTCACCATTGAATCATTAACTGAGTGTATAAGGAGTTCAAATGAGTTGATGACTTGAAATTACCTCAGGCAGCATTCCAATTTTCATTTTCTCCTCATAGCTGGGAAATTATGTCCTCCGAGTACAACTGTGAGCATGATAACATTCTAATGTCAGTATTTACAGCTTAAGGCAACATTTTACCTTTGTGCAGCTGTGTATTAAACCAGCTTTAATTCCAAGTGTTTTATAATGTAATCTATTCACACTTAAATGTTAGATGGAACCTAAATCCAGATGGTTAATGGTGAAATTCCCCTTTGACTTCCTCCATAATTATTTATTTTAACAACTGTTTTAGTGACTGTGTCTTGTTCACTTTTGTTTCTTCTTATTCACCTTCAGTGGGTGTGGACAGACTAAATACAAGTATCTAATAAAAATAGACATCAGTGAGGAATTCATCCCCTTTGGCCAGGGCCTGAACGTCTTGACACTCCCTTCCTGAATCACACTCGGATTTGGGATTCTGTGAACTTGCAGTTTTTGGAACTGGAGGGGGTTCAAAGGGTCGTTATATGAATAAGACTTAATTAAAGAAGCAGCAAGTAGGAACAACATTTCAACCTGCTCTGTTTGTTGTTAATTTTAGAGCAGGATTGTCATGGAGATGATCCAGCATCCAGCTTGACTCCAAACATTAACTGGGCTTCTTCCAACTTTCTCTCAATTCAGAAGCATATTTCCAAAGAGTCTTTCAAGGAAAATATGAAATGATGTCTGCTTCTATTAGCAATATTATAGACCTTATCTAGGAGGGTGACCAGGTCCTAAATAATGACGTTGCCCAGTGAGAGTTAAATGGTTTCATAGTGATCCAATACAGACCACCATTATACCCAGGTAGAGCACAGTTGATGAAAGCAGTTTATTGCATATTGTTGGTGTGGATTTCCAGTGCAATGTTTTGAATAGTTTGGTGCCTTGCCATTGAGCCCACTGTCAGCTGGTATTGGATGGATGGATGTTTGTAGCTCTGCATCATTAGAAAGTGGACATTTTCAGACATGTCCCCAGATTTGGGCCAGCAAATTGTCCATTGTCTGGGTCAGGCAGTTCACAACAGCAGGTGAATGTCCAGAACATCCATGCGAGGGGGCACCTGGCATGGGCATGCAGGCCAGCAAAGCACTTGCCAATTCACTTCTAGGGAACATTTCTCCTACTCTGCTCTCTCAGGAACTCACTTGGAATTTTCAATTACAGTCCCCCAGACAATATCTGAAGAATGCCTGGACTTCAGTGCAGGTCCAAAAGCAGCAATTGTCTTCATTGTATAATGGTGAAAGTTGGTGAATCCTGGCCGTTCAGCTCTCCCACAACCATTTACAAATATGTTGCTTCATTCATCCTAGGAAACATTGCCTGTAGACAAAATCCAGTGATTATTTTTGTCACCACAACAAAATTAGACAAACACTTCTTTAAAATAGAGTGATGGGTTGTTGTTAGGCTTCATCTCACCTAATTTCTCTTCCTTGCACGTTATTTTTGCTTGAGTCACCTCAGGCTTCGACCACAGACACTCTCATTGACATTTCTGGAATGTTTTTGAGTCTCTTTGAACGTCTGCATGCACGCAACACACACAGAGACTCTTACTGTATATCATTATTATTACATTAAACTATGAGATGATGTACACCCAGAGCTACTGATCATGACACACTGAGGATAGTATTATTATCATAGATAGTATTATGGCATTATTGATAAAACCATGTTACACAACATCAGTTGAGTGGAAATGGCTTAAGCTGCAGTTTGTGCTAACGACAAGAAACCCAACAAATCTTTGACACTGTTGAAACTGTACCATCCCAGAATTCACATCAACCTAAAATCATCATGAGCCTGATTCTTCACACACACACACACACACACTGATATCCAGAGCTGTGGGATTGTGCCAGTTTGTCTACCATGTTGTGATGTTATATAGTATGTCATAACACAGACAGCAGCTCAAGTAACAATGTAACTCCTTTCAACAATATGCACATTTTTCATTTCTTTCCTATTAACCCTTGTTTGTGAGAGGAGGTGTTTGATTTATTGTTCTGGGATGTTTGATTGTTTCACAACCAGACCCGTTATAAATTAAAACAAAATAGTCAAATTTCTTTCTATACTATACAGTTATATATAAACTTTTTTTATATGTGATATGTTTATATGTGAAACTGAGGAAATGTGAACAGTAAGAAGAGATGAAAAGTTATGGAAATTGTATTGGCAGGAATTTTTTTCTACATTTATTTTTACTTTATTGCTTGAAATCCTCTTCACACCCAGATTGTAATCTATGAATTAATACATTGTGAGGAGGCTGGGCCTGTAAAAACACATAACAATGAAGGGCCCAAACAAAATAATTGGATCATGATCATGATCATGTCATCATGAAAAATGACATGTAATGATGCATCAATCAAACTGCCATCGGCCCCTCAAACTCCCCATGAGACAGTGGCAGAAAAGGCAGAAAAGGTGCCAACGACAGGTGTTGGTCGCAAATGAAATATGTTTTTTGGAAGGCTACTGCCAAGAAAAAGGCTGACAGAGCGATCCCAGACCAGAGTGATCATCGGTTCTGTGTTTGATGGCGACAACTGAAAGCCCAGACAGGGTTGCAAAGTGATGACAAGATGGCCCTGTTTCTACTGGACAGGAAGGTTAACCTTATGTCTTTGAGATTATTTGTCCAAAAAAGTAAGTGTCACCGGAATGTACCGAAAGTTACAGATGCTGCACAGTGCTTGTGAATCCTTGTTTGTGCTCTGGAGGCAGTAGCTTCGGAGTAGAGTTGCCAACTGTCCTGTATTCGCTGGGACGTCCCGTATATTGGGCCTAATTTATTTGTCCCGTACGTGCCCTCTCTTGTCCCGTTTATTGACTGCTACGCTGACCTAACCACTGAATGATACAACAACAACACTTGAGAATCATCATCCAATCACAGTGTGATGATGACAGGTGCTGTCCCACCTCGCACCGGGAGACGAGGTGGGGCAAGTAAATGCGCAAATTCATCAGTTCATTCAATTAAACTACAATGACTAAACCTGCAAAAAAGAAGAGACAGTGCAGCTACAACAAATTATGGTAAGTTAAAAGGACGTGGGGTAAGCCCGTCAGTGGTGATTCAACAAAAGCCTTCTGCACTTTATGTCAAAGGGAATTTTCAGTTGGCCACACACAGATGGTGCACAGATGGAGTCACTTCTATTTTATTCCTCAAAAACTGCTATCATTATGACAAATGCCTTAAAACAATACACTGTGTAACCGAGATAAGGGCGTCTATACTGGGTACATAAATAAACAATCGAAGGATACGAATGGCCGGTGTTGACGCCAACAGCGTCTCACTTTTATTCCACTACCTTTGCACTGTTCCTTGTTCCTTGTACTGACAGTGTTATCAAAGCAATTATAACAATATGGGAAAATATATTGTGAGAAAAGCAAAGATGGCTGACACATCACCACTTCCTTCCACTGTACAAAAATGACACTTGATTTTTATCCAACAGAGGGCAATAGAGGTATTTTGGCCTCAGTAATGGGAGCTGTCATGTGTTCGTCTTTATATACCTTCATTGGCACAGCCTCAATGCAACCACAGTGTGATGTGTAACAGCATGTACACACTTAATCTTTTCTTAGCTTTTGGCATTTTTAGACACTTTGCATTTGGAAGCTGATTTCACATCAAAGCACAGTCTGCCTCGCATGACCTCAGGTGTCATCAGTGGATTTACACAGTTACAGACATGTCATCAGCTCTAGGCTTTTGAGCTAATTTCTACTTGTGAAAGTGTTTTTGTGAAGAAATGTCTCCTCCTGTTGAGCCCCCTTTACTCCTGCAGTTGTGCAGGTTGTGGGTTTTTCATAGTAAACTAATGATACACTGATGCAGCCCAACCTCTGACTTGAGCTTGTTGTGCAGCTGCAGCAGCAATTCTCCCACAGCACTAAAAAAAAACCATAGGGAGAAGGTGGAGGAATTTTCGTGGTGGGGGAGAAGTGGTTTGCGTGCATCTAAAAATAATTTTAACTTACACCAACAATAATTCCAGTGGTGGGCGGGCTCTACCTGGCCAAAGGCAAGCTGACAACACCTACTCCGCACATATTTAAAGAGTGTGTGTGCAGAATTTAGAGCTAGATTGGTGATGGAGATAGACTTCCAGGGGGAGAGGAAGTAATTGACGACAGGCTGACACTGTGACATACAGGCTGAGGCAGTTTGTGTCAAAGAGAGAGATTCTACGACTGAAAGAGACGAGTAAATGCAGCAGCTCGGACTGCAGAGGTGCCTTGAATATTATAGGTGACAGTGTTTAGTCTAAGAGCAGGAGGAAAAAGCACTGCAAGCTCAGCAGTAAAAACAAGGAAGCAAAAACGTGAGAACGTGAAAGGAAACAAGAGAAGGCGATCGTTATATAACAGTAAAGTCGAAGAAGATCCTCAAACATCAATCATGTCCTCATCATCCTCATGCAGACCGGCCCCTGTGGCCCTGGGGCCTTTGGAAACAACCAGTAACCTCTCCAGCACCTCTTTTTCCTCTTCCTCCCTGCATCCCTGTCCTCCACGGTCTCGCCGCTCCCGTCGGGTCCTGTATCCGGCCTTCCGGAGCAAGAGGCCCCTGCCGAGGGAGGCCCCAGACCAGGCATGTCGCTGGCTCCTTTTCCTTTCTGCACTTGTCTTCCTACAAATCTACACGGAGGAGACACACACCTGCACAGGTATGTCTGAATACTCTCAACGACTTACACACTGACTCCTGATCTGAGTGAACTATGTGCAAATGTAATGACAAATGACTGCAGGGTATAGCTTAGCTAAATGCTTACTAAATCCCACAAGTTCTCCACGTATATGAGTGTCATTGTGATTCTGAAGTATTTTCTGCTCAGATTTTAAATGAAATGTCTTCTGATATTGTGTCAGTGTAAACGTGTTATACACTATGTATGTTTTAGCTATTGCTACGTGGCCAACATTAAGAGAACCTAATATAGCTGAAATGTTGTGGCTTTCACTTCAGCTTTTATTTTTATTTATTTTATTTTTTTAATGTAAAACTAATCTCATTCACCATGGTTGTGTAGGTTAAAGGTACCATAAGAATTAATTCTGTACTTCTTCTCTGATTGTAGAGGTCCAGAGCCAGTGCCCAGACCTGTCAGTATATCAACCCCAGGAGGGTGAAGGGAGCATGTGTGCAGCATTGGGGTGGACAGGAGAGGAATCCTGGAGGGTCCAGACTGTGGGAGGAGCATCAGAGGTTCAGTTGGAGTGCGTGGTGGCCTGATGGGGAAAAAGACAGTGTTTAAAAAGAATAACACCACTAGACGATTGTGGAGCCGACTTACGCTGTTGGACTGAGGTTTGAACTCATGAGTCACGGCTCAGCTCCATCAGTGGGTTTGACGTTATCACTGACCACTGACATGAGACCACACACATGTTCTATGCATATTTCTATCAGGAAGAAAACCCACAAAGAACTGTCACAGTGTCCATTAATATGTTGACAACACAATACTCTCACAATAATCTTTGTAAAGGACTGGATTCATACCAGAGTTTCTTCAGCACCAAAATCAACTTCTACTGTGCATCTCTGCAGAAGAAACTATTTAATGTTTGTAAAATTGTGCACTGCAATAATAATACAATGCATATGTGAACTGTATAATATCTGTATTAACTCGTATAAAACTTGTAAAAAGTGTAATAAAGTAGTCATGAAAGTGTATTTATGTGTTTGTGTGTGTAGTGGAAGAAGAAGAAAGTAAGTACTATAGGCATAATTTAGTTTAATGATGCATTCACGCCAAAGCAAAGCAATTAAATACAGTCAGTGCAAAGATACAAATAGAGTCTTCAATAATGCAAATTATGTGACACAACTAATGCAAAGACAAAAAAAGTTGCATCATTTGCATCATCACCTGCTACTAGAACTCTGTGTGGCATTCATGTGGGCTCTAATCTGAGGCGCTGTTAACTTGTGATTTGTGAGGCTGGATACTCGGATGAACTTATCCTCAGCAGCAGAGGTGACTCCTGGTCTTATTTTCCTGGGGCGGTCCTCAGTGAGTCCTCAGTTTCGTCATAGCACTCTATGGTTTTTGCGACTGCACATGGAGGCATATTCAAAGTTTTTGCAATTTTCCGGACTGACTGACCTTCATTTCTCAAAGTAATGATGAACTGTCGATTCTCTTTACTTAGCTGATTGGTTCTTGCCATAATATGAATTCTAACAGTTGTCAAATAGGGCTGTCAGCTTCTTCAAAGAGAAATCCCACATTCCAACATCACTGAGTGAGAGTGTAGGTGCTGATGTGACATGTTGTCACACAGGATTTATGGTTTGTTTCATAGTTTGATAAGTTAATAAATGCATTTCATATAGTGTAGATATGGGATTTAAAAGTTGTGGATGTTAACTACAGAGATAAAATATCATTATTATTTGTTTCTATTGGTTTATTGGTGTCTGACAGAACTGAAGTTTCCAGGTATTAGTTTTCGTACAATGTTGAAGTTTAATGTTTTTATTTGTAATTTTTCTAAATTACTTTTGAGGAGAAGAGAGATTTAAAAGGACATTGGAATTACACACCTCTCTTTATTACAAGCTGCAATAAGGATATTTTGCTGTGTGATGTGTTTAAGTTAGGAAACCTGTTCATTTCAACTGTGTTTACTCATCACTGTAGTTGTCACGGTGAGCAAGGGTGAGGATTACCATCATTGACAAACGTGTTATATTTTCCAAAATATATTTGTTTGATGACTAATGTATATATATACATATGTATATATATATATACATGTATATAGACGTACATCTATATACATATGTATGTATACATACATACGGCAGTCTGACCAATCATCACAAAGTACTAACTCAGCACGCTTTTGGAACCTCGCCTGAGCAGGTACTAAAAATGCTATTGGAAACACTACTTAAACCGTGCCGTGGTGTGACGAGGCGAGTTTTGGAATATAAGTGTGTTTATACCATGGCTGGCAGGGGAAACACACTGCAACGACCCAAAATACATACATCAACAGAAACACGCCGCAAAAACAAAATGAAAAAAATCCCAAAACACCGGCAGGAGAGAAAACACGAGCATATTCAGTAACGGAAGTTCTCCGAGTCTGTGGGGGCGCTCGCTGTCGTGCAGCTCTACGACCAGTGGGTCAAATTATTTGGAAAGAGTAATTAGTTACTGATTACTGCTGCAAGAAAGTAATCCAGTTACTTTACTGATTACTTATTTCCAAAAGTCATTAGTTACTTAAATAATTACTTTACTTAGTTACTTTTCAAAAACACAATGCACAACCTGAATACGATATGAAGCAATAGACCGTTCAGCCTAATTCTATTGTTTCTGCATATTCCAGCATATAAAATTTAATTCAATGAAACAGTGTCTTTTATCTTTCTTATCTTGTCTTTCTTATATTTCTGCATATTCCAGCATATAAAATAAAATTCTTTTTTTGTGTTCAGTTCAGCGGCACTAAGTCCTGTCGCTCTTATGTCTATTTTCATCTGTTTAGCAGGAGAGGGGCCGTCGGAGGTTTGACCGGTGGAATCGGATGCGGTCGCCTCAGCGGTCATGTCAGTGGGGAGATCTGAAGGTTTCTCAATGAGTTTCACATTCCTGTGCTGGCTTGCTAGGTGCTCGCTCAGACTTGAGGTGGAATTAAAAAAGTGTTCAACTGAGGCTAAGGTTTTTTGTCACTTTTTACCGAGTCAAACTCAAAGTAATGTCGCTACTTCAAGCATTAAACACTGCATGGCCGTGGTCTCTCCCATGGGAGGTGCCGTTTGTAAAGAAAATAACTTCAACCTCACCATTTTGTCACATTTGGCTTCAAACAATGTTTGAAAAAGTGGTGTGGATTTTTGAAAGTCACTTTTTTGTGTGTGTTTGTTAACTTAGAAATGTATTTTATAGTTAAATCTAAATATTAAAGGTTACACCTAAATGTTCAATCTAAATGCTAAATATAATATAACAAAATGTTGCAGTTATTTTCAGAAGGAGCCGCTTTACGTCGCAGAAAATAGGTTTAAATGTTCAACAATTTTCTTCAAGTCAGAGACTGTTTTCATTTAATAAAATTTTTGCTTAATGCAATGTGCATAGAGTTAAAAGACTGAAACTAATAAAACGAGTTTTGAAGAAGAGACTTTCATTTGATTCCATTTTATATGAGGGAATATGCAGAAAGAATAGAATTAGGCTGAAAGGTACAGTGTATTCAGGGTGTGCATCATGTTTTTGAAAAGCAACTAAGTAAAGTAATTATTAATGTAACTAATTACTTTTGAAAATAAGTAATCAGTAAAGTAACAGTAATCGAAGTACTGTTTTTGTAATTGTAATCCCTAACTTTACTTGAAAAAAGTAATCAGATTACCCATCATTGGTCCCTATATTAATAGTTTGGAAAAGACTAGTCTAAACACAGCCCACGTTAGTAACCACATGTGCGTGTGTGTATCCTGGAGAAAGAGCAGTGCTCCTCGAGGTAGTGGGGATGACTAAGAGGAGAAAGCAGGTAATCCCTGTTTGAGTTGAAAATAAACACACAAGTCTGACGCTGTCAGAAAACACCCATGACTGGTTATTAGTGTGAGAAAGTTAGTGTGTCTGTACATGTGCTGGTATGTGAATACGTGAGAACACACAGCTGACCACACAGAAATAAAATGAATGCTTAATCCTTAGGAAAGATTAAATAAATAGAGCATAAACAAAAAAAAATCAATCAATCAGTCAATAATAAATAAATTCAATCAATTATTACATTATTATATTATCAATTATTATATTATATTTTAAATAAAAACAATTAATACACATACTCTATGAGTTTGTTTACATACTGTATTATATAATGGCAGCTAGCTTTTATTATCTAACCTTTTGTCTGTATGTTTTTTTATTATTGTTGTGATTGTGTATAATTTTCTACTTACTTTAGACATAAAACCTAAAACGTGTTTGGTATTAATGTAAGGATTGAGTCAGTCTAAAGCTGTTGAGAATGAAGAAGAAGACGTTATCTCACTACAGAGAAGTGTGACTGTCTCATGAGTGTGTGTGAGTGTTTGTGTGCATGTGTGTGCACTTGTTACCTTTTTAGGACTTCTGAAGATCCTTGTCTGCCATATAAACTGACCTTGTTAGGACCAGTAGTCCCCATGAAGACCCAAACCTGGTCCTAATGACACAGAACCTTATTTCTGTTTACGTTTAGGACTAAGATTTGAATTGTGGTTTGGTTATGGTTAAGGTTAGGCACTACTGTATAATGCTGTCAATACAGTGTCTGAAGAGGAATATCTGTGTAAACCTGTGTGTGTCTGTTTGTGTGTGTGTGTACCTGTATTTTCTGGCATGAACTCTTACCTTGTCAAGACCAGTTGTCCTCATGGAGACCAAATCCTGCTAATAATGAGGCCCAGTGTGTGTGTGTGTGTGTGTCAGTGTGTGGGAGAGAGGGAAAGATAAAGAAATATCATATATCATATCATATATGATATATGATATTTCTTTCTAATATTGTTGAGATTCTAATGTGACTCCTGTGAACCCTCCCGTGGTTGTTATTGTTTTGTTTGTGGGAACAATCACCATATAAACAGTTGGGTTGTCATCCACACTGTCACACCTTAGCTTCACTGTGAAACATTATTTTACATCGTTTCCATTTTGGCTGAGTTATGCATGAAAATAAGCAGCATGTTGTCCTGGTAAAAGTAAGATTGCACAACATATGGTCTAAGATGATTATCATTATATGTGATTTTCTGATTAGTGTAATGCTTAATATGTTGTTACCGTCACAATGCTTTTGTTTTCTTTGCTTTTGCATTATTCAGCATGAAGTATGTGTTCACCTCAGACGCTACATTAATATCACCTGAGACAAATGGAGGAAAAAGGATTTTGTGAATGAAGCTGTCAGGGTTATTGTTTGTTGCCACACCACAGCAGAGAATCGAAATCATATTGAATATTACAGAGAAGAGAAACTACTATTTTACTACTGTTACTACTGTTACTCTGGTGATATGGGTTAAAGGAGAGAGTCTCTTTCATGACACGCAATAAATACTTTTGTTGATTTAAGGCGATAAATATGAGAAAATATTGCTGACATTATGTTTTATATTACTTTGTTATGACAAATGTATTACCGCTCCCAACACTGCCAGTTCTGTTTACAACTGACAGCACATTTATTTTCAGGGGATTCATTTATTTATTTTTGTTTGTGTTGTTGCGTATCTTGTGTGACAGAGACTAATGCTAGAACTGTGTAGACATGTGCATCACACTTCTTTTCTCCTAACCAATAAAGGATTTTTGAGTCTTTGTGAGTTATCCACAACCTGACAAGAGCTCAAGTAACTGTTAGAGTCTTGATCCTTTTGTTATAGCATGTCACCATCTGCAAAACGTTTATCTGTCAATCACCTGCACAGTGACATTGTCAGCACCCGCTGAAATGATTTGTAAAATAGGAAAGTAACCCCTGCAGGGAGGAAGCATTCCTGTGCTGCTCATCAGGTTCATTATAGAACAGAAAGTAAACAGGTGAAACCTGATCTCCTCAGGGTTTTTTAATCATCTACCTGAGCCAAAAACAACAGGACATAGTTGCCTCCTGTTAATGTATTTCTGCCCCACTGGTTTGTGTTTCAGTCGCCCTGATGTAACAGTTGTTGGCTTGAAGCCTGATCTGGCTCTGCTTTGTGGAATCTTTCTCAACGTGAGTTTTGCCTCTCACAAAGTAAACGGGAAATCCTCAAGTCACTTGTTCCGTGAATTGAAGAAAGAATACACTTGTAGAAATTTCCCTGAACAGAGATAGAAGACAACGTGATAGTGAATAAAGCAAGTGTATTCTCTATGATCGGCATGATGTTCATTTTGGACGTTGTGATCCCGTTAATGCTGCTCTCACATGTATGTCTCAGCTTCTCTCCTGCTATTTCCCTCTCATCATCTGATGGTTGCACTGTATCGATCTCCTCATCAACTCATTACCCACGTCCGGCTGGCAACCGGCAACAAAAAAGGCTACAGAAGTGAGTGATTATGCCGTGCCATCCAAATAGCAAACAGTCTACTAAAGAACTTTGTATACTCACTTTTCAGCCTGCTGGCAAACTACTCCGACTTTGCTCAGACTCCTGCTGAGCTGTTTCAATCCCTGCTTTCATTGATTAACAGCTACATCCGCCTTCTGCTGTTTTATATATGTATTGTGTGAACAAAGAGAGCAAAGTGGAACCAATTCAAATTCCTTGTTTGTGTGCACAAAAAAAACTGATTCTGATATTGTCTGTTTGTTTTAGCCTGTGTAATTAGTCCTGAGCTGTTGTATAACACTTGGACTGTAACTTTAACAAGTTACCTCCAAGTGTCTGTCATGACTCCAATACCAATGCTTATGATGTGGTTCTGTGTCCTTACCTGTATTTTACTGCTGTGTCTTTATGAAAGGGACCACAGAGGTGGTCTGCTGTATCTGTAATCAGAGACTTTTAAAGAAAGTGTGGAAGTCTCTGGTAGAAAAAGCTGCACACTGACTCCACAAGTCTTTTTTTTTACTCAACTTTAAGGTCATTTCTTTCAAGATGAAATTATTGTTGGACAATTTTAAATAAAAGATGAATTTAAGCCTTAACTTTGTTTGAGTCTGCTCTCTGGCTCAACAGTAAAAGATTGCATCATCTTGATGTAATTGGCTGAGCAAGTTGGAATGGTTACTAAGGGGGGTTGCTTCTCACGTGTTTACAGGAATGGTTCACAGGGAGATGTTAAACTGACCACACATGTGCTGCTTTTCACAGCTCACCCCTACCTCAGCAAACAAAATACACTACTTCCTGGCACTGAGGAACTTGTGACTCCGTGTCAACGTCAGTACTCCACCAGCAGCTCCCTGGGCAGATATCCACGGCATGTCTCATATTGGAAACTACACACACGGGAGATTTTTCATGTCATGCTGCTGCTGTGTGTGTCAGGGTTTTTTCTCCCCAGTCTTCTTGTAACTGCCAGACCTCAACTGGAATATTCCAGAGGTCTGAGTTTGAGGAAGTTTGACCTTTTGAGCGTCCTCACACGAGTAACTGGCATTTATGATTAAACCTGCAGTGAGTAACTTGTGTGTGATTATTCTACCTCTCTTTGATTCATGTATGCCATCAAACTGTCGAATGACTGGGTTTGTTTGAGCAATAGAATTCACGTCTGAAAATGTTCATGCTTTCACACTCCTGTTCACAGACAACTCCCATTACTAGTGCAAAAACAAATCACTTTCTTTTGTCAGAGCAACACACAAGATCTAAATTCCGCTATAATGAGAAACAGAGTCATGTGGAGCTGATAGGCTTAATCAGCATTGCGTGAACTCATTTGACAGTGGTTTGAATGTGAACAATCCAGGAATAATCATGTGATCTGATTCTGGGAGGCATGTGGGCAGAGCAATGGTAAAAGTGGGGTTTACATAGTCATGCACCTCCCCCACCCCCTGTGCTCCCCCTCCTCACTCTGTCACCTGCTGGACGCTGCCTGGTCCAGCACGTAGGCTGGTTCTCATGGCAACAAGCCAGTGACGAGCCAGCACAACCAGTCAAAACCATTTTTGATCAGAATTATTATTCACACAATAGTGACCCACATCACATGGTCACCGTGCTGTTTGTGTGTGTGTGGTGGTTTGGCAGGATCAGAGACAGTTACTGTAACAGGAAAACTCTGGAAGACAGAGAAAATAAACACCATGTAAAATCGAACCACATGACTCGACAGTTTAAAAAAAAAAACAGGATGCGTTTATTTTCTCCACTGAAAGTTGTGACATCATTTACGGTAAAGCTGGATAAAGCGGACAGTGCCGCATCAGAGGGTGAAAGAGGGGGAAGCTGTGACAGCTACAAAGGTCGACTCAGCCGGGAAAGAAACACATGCTGAGCCTAAAACATTAAAGTGCTACTTTAACCTTTTACTGGGGAGGAGCGAGACCTTGCTTACGTCAGAGTGGAATTTAAAAAAACTGTTTTGTCTGATTGTGACTCACCTTCAAAATAACAGACTTAATCTCTTTGGATTGTAACAAACTCACATACTCAAATAGTTTAAGAGCATTTAAAAGTGGAGATCTAAATGAACATTTCATCTGCCTTTTAATGCTGGAATAAACATCATTTTTGTTGTGGTAACAGGGACTGGACCCAAATGCAAGACACAGAACTGAGTAATGCAGTGAAAGTCAATATTTATTTGTGACACGGTGAATAAATGTGCAGGAGGAAGGGGTGCTGGACAATCCCACATGGTTTTGTGACGGTGGCAAGTGAGTAAGTGTCTTTGTTTGGAGACTCCACGTGTAATGGCAGACCCACGTCCAACAGGGAGGTTTGTTCAGGGGACAAAGGACTCACGGCTGGGACAGGAGACACAGACAGGTAGGCAATGTTGTGAGCTCAAGCACAAAGCAGACAGGAACAACAGGTAGGTGAATGGAACAGCTGTCTCGTCTGCCTCTGAGCAGAGGCAGACGAGACAGCTGTTCCAAAAACTTAGAGAGTTATCAAAAAAACAACAACACAGTTACCACATTGTGGAAACTGGACAATCAAGCAACGAGTGGCTGGAAAACCAGAGGCTTTATGGAATGAGTCTGATCGTGGAAATGACTTTCACCTGGTGCAGCCTGCTAGAGAGCGTTAGCCACGCCCACACACAGAGCACACAGACAGGAGAGGAAGAAACAGGAGGAACAGACAGACACGGGAAAACAGACAACCGACAGAGGAGAAGGAGATTTGTCTAAAACTTGTCATCGTAATGTTAAAAATGACTGCAGGTAAGAGTAAGGTTGATTAAAAAAATAAAAAATAAAAAATTACAATCTCAGCATAACAACAGCTCTGAGGAGCAGTGATTTCCTACTGCTGCATCATGACACTGACACAGCAGGAATAGTTAGGGACATGAACATTGTAAACAGCTCTGATCAACCCTCCATCTGACCTCGTAACTTCGGTGAGCAATTTAAGTTGTAGAATGAGAATAAAGATCATTTCCTTTCCTTTCTTAGGCTTCCTGGTCACATGTGCATGTCCATAGTTCCACTCATAATACAAATGTAGTAATCCATTGTATTGCAAAATATTGTTTTACATGGAGCACGCACACAAAGTCCACATGGTGCAGACATGCTGTCAGTTCATATCTTAATTGATATGGGTGGATTATTATGGAAGACCATAGTAAATCTCAGTGGATGAATTTGCAGTTAGTTGTCTGATTCACAGACTAAAATGATATTTGATGAACATGGTGGAACCCAACATGCCAGAAATGTGGCAGGGGTGTGAAGCAATGCACAACAGGAGAAAGCATCATTGACATCAGTCACAATGTTTCTGTGGTTACACTTTAGAATTTTAACGTCAGCCCTTTCAAACTTCAATGACTGTCAACTGAAGAATCTGCACCTAAAATGTCAGAAAAGAAAATTGTCACATTCACCTGGGTGTCATGTTCACTGCATCTACTGCAGAGTCATTCCATTCACACTGCAAACAAAAGTCAAATGTACCAGTGGAAAAAAAGGTTGTGTGCATAATTCTGCATCACTTACGTTGTTGCTCTGCAGACATATGAAAGTATCAGTGACACTGTAAAATCTGAGGAATCCTGTGTTGAAGCTGGAAACCCTGAGGTAATAGTTAGTAGTGTGTCATAGTGAGACTTAGTAGGTACTTGTGTGTAACACCCACTCATACTGTAATTGTTGTTCAAAACACGAAACCTAAAAAATGCAACAACTGTGAACAAAGAGATGTTGTACAATATCCAAAGTTTTCATCAGACATGTAGTTCCGTTTAATTTTCATCTTAACTATTTTATCTTGGCAGATTACCAACAGAAACTAATGATATAAGCACGTACTAATGTTTAAAGAAGCACATACTCTCCTGATTATTAGGTTCCTGAGAAATAATGCAACATGTACGTAAATCCACCTTTACCCTAAACAAATACAGTATTTACACTCTTGAGGTTTTAAACTTTTCTGATTCTATCAACACTTTCTGTACAGAATGAAATATCTGTAACACTTTGGGAAAAAGTTTCATTTGTGACTTATCAACATTTCTAAAGTGACATTGTTCACAAGTATTTGAGTCAGAATTCTAACCAGTTAAGGAGGAGTTTGTGGTAGGAAATGTGTAAGAGAGATCAAGAAGAAACTTTTCTTTTAAAGTTGTGTTGCAAGGACATGGTTGCACCACACTGCATGTGTGTGTAACGGGTGTGACAGCTACGTTGCCGATCTCCTGCAAATCACACACCACTGTTGTAGGATTTTATAGGATTTTTCTTAAAAATAGATAAAATGATGTATTGATTTATATCATAAGAATGTTTTTTATAATCATGTTAAAACTCTTGTTGACAATAAAAAACAGCAGCATGGGTCACTCACACCACATGACCCTGAGATAAATGACAACGTGGCTGCTCCAATCTGTTTACATGGATACTGTTGTATCTCAGTTGTTAATACCTGTGGCCAGCAGGGGGCGGTTCAACACACAAGAGAGACTGTAGGTGAGCACGATGTGTTTTGCTTTGTCTGCAACTCTCTGCATCTACGTATGTAACTGCTGTGTAGATTATAACTACAACCCATAACTAACATTATCATCCTGCCTTTTCACCTGAGGGACAATGAGGTGCCTGAATGAAAAGAACAATGTAGCACAATGCAGTCTGCATGTCTACTTATCTCACTCATGTCTCCCAACACCACCAATACTTTGAATTATCTCTGACAGAAAAGGTTTACTAATATCAGAAAGCGCGATTAGGGAGCCACTCTTATACCAGAAACACTGTGTACTGTCCTGTACAGATCCCTAGACATGACACGGTGGAAAAACTCTAATTTGTGGGCACAAAGTAGTATTTCCTGCTGGTGAAATAGGTATAACGTGTACACAATACTATTAAATGATATTGATATCATTCCAAAGATATTCTCAAAATATTGCATTGCAAGGTGTCATTATTACCAAAGTTAAGTAAAGTTAGAAAGATATTGACTGGTTCGAACTTCCGAGATCAATTACATTTAAACAAAACATTGTTGAAACACATGCGGGACATCATAGTGATGTGGAAAACAGGCTTGATCAAAAAGATCCCTCTTCCATTCGGTGTCAGTGTCAGTGGTGGAAACCTCATCGAAGCTACTTGATGACGACACATCCAAGGTAGAATTAGAATTAATTTTTGCACACACACCAATTACTGCATTTAACCCATCCTTTTTACACACCACACACACACAAGGCTGGGAGCAGGAAGAGTGGGCAGCACAATTATGGAATTACGTACCTATGGGTCGTAATTCCTCCACACGACCCATAGTGTAATTTCGTTGGAGGACAGTCTTGTTGATATGCACGTCTGTTAAAATAAGTCATATGTACCTGTGGTGTGCAGAAATGTGATCCTGGGGACTGGATTGGCACTTTATTTTATTTTCATAGGTATGTGTGTGTGTGTGTGTGTAAGGAAGGTACTCTCCACTTCTTTCAGGACTGTCACTCAAGGTTCCTACTGCAGTGAAGTGTGTGATGTCATGGTACTGACGTGAGCAGGTCTGGATGCTTCACATTCTTCCTGCTGAAGCTCACAGCACAACAAAACAAGCACAGGTATGTTCCTGCTATTTTAAGCTCACAGAGGCCTCAGAAACTCTGCTGTGTTGGGACCGAAACCTGTAGAGACTGTGCAGCACTGTGACACTCAATATAAAGAATGAGCAGTTTCGTTCTCAGTCACTATGATCGGGATCTGTTTGCTAATGAAGTTTGTGAAGAATACAATCAAGTATAATCCAAGCAGCCAAGTTATCTCGTCCAACACTCTACTCTAAATTATATATACATTTGGGAGAAGAATCTTCCTCCCAATAAAGATACTCTTTGAGGAAATTCAGGAGTAATAGAATCAAATGTCTCATATGTCCTTAAAATAATGAGACACTAACAGTCTCATATAAATTCTCACATTTATTTAGCTAATAATAGCATCCACTCAGATCCTATTTTTAGTCAACCCTGCTCAACACAAAGCATTCTTTCTTCTCAGGTGTCACAAACTCTCTGGGGGAAATGTGAGTTCAGGATTAACTGTTGCCTGGAAGTAAAACAAGTTATTTGGAATCATTTTAACCAGTGTAAACATGTTCACCTGTGGGACAGATGTGGGGATCCTCACGGAAGGGAAAATTCCAGTGAAAGAGCTGCGAAATAGACAAAGTTGTCATGACCTCCCTGATGCATAGTTTAGAAGAAGTGCATGAGTCTTGTTCTCTCTCAGATCAATGGATTGATATTATGATTAGATATTATTACGGAATAACTGATCAATAACAAATGTAGGTTATAATTTAAATCACTTCTGCCCCGACACAGAATGGGAGTGTGTATCACGTGTTGAAGCGCAGAAGTTTGCGGATCTAGACTCTGCACAGATTCCAAAGAATTGTTTATTGATAATTGCAGTCATATTAACTGATAATGTCTATTTACTGAAATAAACAATTAGTCACATTTCTTTCATTAAAAATGCATATTGGAGGTGGTTTCAGGTTGTGTTAGAAAATATTGATATTTCACTTGAAATAAAATGGAGAACTTTAGATTTTCTTTTTAATCACTATGTGTCCAAACAGGAAGTTGTGCAAATGAAAAAGGGAACAAATGAGCTGACACACACACATGACAATGGGGGATATTTAGGCTCAGTTATGACATTATGGGATATTTATTATTGTTTGCTGTTATGTGTTTGGGTTGAGTCATTGAACATTAAACATTGTTTGGTCATCACTGATTGAGTGACAGCTTTTTCTGCTTTTTTGTTTCCATTTTGAACTCAAACTTAAAACTCATCATATTTGTATCCGAGTCAGAATCAGCATTTGTTTGTTTGCCTGTTTTAATGCAAGACAGAAATCTTGAAATCATGTCAGGACAGTCCAAAAAGTTGATGAGGGCTTTACTGTAAGGAAGTCCACCATTTTGGATTGAATGCCAAATCGAAGGCGATTTTGCGCCACTGGTATTTGAGCAAACTTTTCCTGGAGTTTTTGTGTGCTCACCTTCAAACTTGGTGAGGTCGCTGTGGACAAGTTGAGGAGGTTACACTGTTGAACGTTTTTTTGTCACATGGTGTAAGATAGGGGGTGGCAAATAATGGGGGCAAAAATTCTCAATTTTTTGCAACAGTTTTGCACACACAAAACTCTTATAACTTTTTGCGATGGAAGGTCCAATCAGAACCAAATTTGCGATGATCGATGATGGGCCAATGCTGAAGACGTCTTGTTTGAAAACATTACCTCCTGCTGGTGATAGAAAATAAACAAAGAAAAGGTGTCTCTACGATTTTGGGAATCCTGGTCTGATCTGAACCAATTTGGGTAGGATTGATGATAGTCCAGCCCTGAAGATGTCTATATGAATGACATCTATGACTTTTTCATGCTGCTCTAATAGGGATTGTTGGATCTACCTAAAACTTGATATGTGAGACCACAGACCCGCCCTGAACAAAAGTCTGCAAAAGACGACCTCCCAACAGGAAGTGGAACGCCCGAAACAGGAAGTACTTTACTGTACATTGACCGATCTGCACGAAACTTGATACGTGAGACATGCAAACTTCCCTGAACACATTTACAACCATAGATATATATATAAAGGCTAGATGTCTGACGGTGGAGTGTCGATAGACCGCAGAGGGTGGCCATCTTGCCACAGTCAGCTCGCTCACCCATACCTTGTGTGTGTGTATGTATTCATTGCACCTTTCTGTTCTGTTTAATGGTATTTGAAGCCCATAGTTATAATATAATATATATTATATTATATATATATATATAATATATAATATATATAATATAATTATAATTATTCATAAATGCAATAACTACATCTCTGATGTTTATAACAAACCAAACTGCTTGAAAATCAGTAGCAATATTGAGCAAGTTATGGTTATTTAAAAAGTCCATGTACCACTACAACACATGTTATGGGTGAGCGAGTTGACTGTGGCCGCCCTGTGTGAACGTTCGACACTCCGCTGTAAGACATCTACCCTTTATATATATCTATGTTTACAACCATGACCATGACCCAACAGGAAGTCGGCCATTTTAAACAGGAAGTTCCCTCTAACTTTGCTGGACATTGACTGATCTGCTCAAAACTTGGAACGGGAGACCAGGAACCCATTCTGATGCTGTTGTTGCACACGTTGCGGTGGCTCCACAACCCGATAAGCGCAGGGGTGGTGCTGAAAAGAACTAGTACTGAAATTAACTAGTAGCTTGCAGTACTAGTTAACCTTGTTCTCTTTCTCCCTACTTTGTGTCTTTCCTTCCTTCTCTCTCTCCCCCTCTCTCTCTGTGTGTCCTCATCTTGCAGGATGCAGGATTATTATTATCATACATATCATCAGCATTATTATTATGCTATAATTAGGGTTCGAGCAACAAGGTTGCATCAATCCTGGTGAAAATTAACGTCTAAAAGTCGTTTGGCGAAAATGCGTGGAAAATTGGAAGTGGGAGGGGCTAAAACGTCACGCAAAAAACTTCTATTAGGTCAACTCATGTCGGGTTTAACGTACGTGAACGAAACTTGGTACACACGTTCATTAGGTGGGGACGGTCAAAAAAGTCGATGGCGACTTTCCCGTGAATCCTACAGGAAGTACACCATCTTGGGTTGATCGGCCATTTTTGGGAGACTTTGGCAAATTCGCACCAATGGTATTTGAACTAACTTGTCCTAGAGTTTTCGTGCGATCACCTTCAAACTCGGTGAGTTCGCTGTGGACCAGTTGAGGAGCATGAGTTATCAAAAGTTTGATAGCACGGCGCACGAGATAGGGGGCGGCAAAGTTCGCGATGATTCTGATGTTTCGCATCAGAAAAACAAATCTCTTATAACTTTGCGATGGAAGGTCCGACCCAGACCAAACTTGCTATGATTGATGATGGACCATGGCTGAAGACGTCTATGCAAAAATGGTCGAGTTTAAAAAAAAGAGCCTCCTTGTGGTGAAAGAAAATACACAAAAAAAATGTTTTTTTACGATTTTGGGAATAACTTTTACACAGATCATCGTACCACACTCAAAATTGGTCAAAACAGTCTAAACACATGGTACATGATGCGTGATGAATATGACGACAAATCGTTTAACGGTGTTGCCATGGAAACAATTCAAAACAAACTGCTACAACTTCGCGAATCCTGGTCCGATCTGAACCAAACTTGCTAGGATTGATGATAGTCCGGCCCTAAAGACGTCTATATGAAAATATTCAATTTCGAAAACAGCGCCCCCTGGTGACATCAGACAATATGACAGCTGGTATTTCAATTAACTCGTCCTAGAGCTTTTGTGCGATCACCTTCAAACTTGGTGAGATGACTGTGGACAAGTTGAGCATCAAAAGTTATCAAAAGCTTTTTAAAATGTTGTATGGCGTACGAGATAGGAGGCGCCAAATTTGGAGATAATTTCGATTTTTTACAAAAGACAATTAAACTCTTATAACTTTGCGATGGAAGGTCTGATCCCAACCAAACTTGCTATAGTTGATGATGGTTAGTTGCTGAAGATGACTATGTTGCTGAAACGGTACATTTTGAAAACAGCGCCTCCTGGTGGTGGTAGAAAATTCTAAAAAAACAAACGTTACAACTTTGCGAATCCTGGTCCCATCTGAACCAAACTTGCTAGGATTGATGATAGTCTGACCCTGAACACGTCTATATGAAAATATTAAATTTCAAATACAGCGCCACCTGGTGACAGCGGACAGAATTACATTTATAGTTTTTGATAATGCTTCAACAGGGATTGTTGTATCCACTTGAAACTTAGTATGTGGGACCCCAGACCCTTCCCCAACATGTCCGTAAAAGGTCAACTCCCTACAGGAGTCGAACGCCCAAAACAGGAAGTAAAGTCTTACATTGTCTGATTGACACAAAACTAGATATGTGAGTTACGGGACCTTCCCTGAATATGTTTATGGAGATGCCGTTGACCGAACAGGAAGTCAGCCATTTTAAACAGGAAGTGCCCTCTAACTTTGCCATACGTTGTCCGATCTGCACAAAACCTTATATGTGACACCAGGGACCTGTCCTGAGCATGTCTGCAAAAGATGACCTCCCAACAGGAAGTGGAATGCCTGAAACAGGAAGTAAACTCTAAGATTGTCCGATCTGCACAAAACTTGATATGTAAGACAAGGGAACTTCCCTGAACAGTTCCCTTGTCTTACACGCATTTGATCAAACAGGAAGTCTGCCATTTTAAACAGGAAGTGCCCTATAACTTTGCCATACATTGCCCGATCCCCCCGAAATTTGGAACGACATGCGCGGGGACGCTGCTGAAAATAACTAGTACTGAAAATAACTAGTACCGCGTGCGGTGAATGAACGGGTAAGAGCTCGAGGCACGCGGGTCGGCTCGAACCCGTTCAGTGCGGTACTAGTTATTTTTAAAGTTGATATCTTAGTTGATATATAGTTGATATATTTTTTATCAACAATTTCTGCTGCTGCTTATATAATTGATATTGTAATTCTATCAACACATCATCACTGATTCAAAACTGTCCTGTATAAACTTATAACATATACAACATATTGTTGTTACATATACAACAATTGTTGTGTATCTGCTCCTGGTCTCTCTTGCTCTTCTGTCTCTACCTCATCTCCCTCTTGTCCTTTCACTCCCCCCTTCTGTCCCACACCTCTCCTCTGTCCCCCATGTTTCCTTTCACCCCAATCGGTCGAGGCAGGCTGGACGAGGCTGCACATCTTTGAGTCTGGTTCTGTCAGAGATTTCTTCCTGTTTTCTCTTCACTGATGCCTAGTGTTTGCTCATTGTGTGAATTGTTGGGTGCTCTCTGTACAGTGCCTTGAAATAATGTATGTTATGATTTGGCTCTATGCAAATAAAATTCAATTGAATTGATAGTAAATGGTCTATATTTATATAGTGCTTTTCTAGTCGATGGCCATTCACTTACACTTTCATACAGCACATCTATGTGCAGCCCATTTTCTATCACTCATCTTTCATACCCATTCACACATAAATGGGTATCAAAACCACGGCCCTCGAGTTGAAAGGCGACTCGCTCTATCACAAAGCTACCGTTGCCCCAAATTGGAGTGGATCTCCTGTCAATCTGACGGATGAGTAGATAGGCAGTCATTTCCTTTTAACATGGGTCCCTATGTAGCCCTGTCCCTGGGGCACACATTCTTCCACAGATATCGCAGGGAGTTTTGTCCAGTGTTGAGGTGAGAGGTAGAAGTTTTTTGCTGCTGTTGACTGTTTGAAGGTCTCAATGCCTTGGTGCCTCCACCTTTCCCTGTCAGCAGCTGTATCCACCCTGTATTGATTGTCGATTGTGTGGGACTGTGGATAGAGAATTTTCAAAATCTGATCCGAGAGTGAACTAGACATCTGCATCTCCTCAAGACTTTGACCAATGATAGGACAGGTCAGAGAGAGAAGGCAACTCTTATATCAACTGCTAATGCTGCAAAGAAATGTAAAAAAGGGGTAAAATAATCTAAAACAGAGTCAAAAAATAAACACAATTCAACTGTGTTTGAGACAGGAGAGATATGTTATGTCATCTATAACATATAATATGTTATAATAATATATAATATACATTAGATGTGTCAGTGTTTACCTGAGGACAGAGAGCTTTTCATGCACAAACATCAGACAAGCAATTGAGAGAGATTCATTTGTGTTAAAAGGTTTCCTGTCAGAGTTCAACATTTCATAACACATCCTGTGATTTCAGAGTGAGGACACAGACAAAGTCCCCACCGAGTCTGTTTCTGCAGTTTTACAACATCTAAATGAAAAAGCAAACATCCCCCTGTAAGAATCCATTGATGTATTCATTTTTAAGAGAAAGGCTGAACTCATGGTTAAATGACTCAGCACAACAATTTACAAAAAGGGAAAAGCAGCGAGGAAATTGACATGCATGTTGGAAAGAAAATCAGCCTTTTGATACTGTCTGATTAAAATCTGGATTCTTGACTGGTGAATTCAATTATTCACCATTTTTTTGTACATCTGTTTTCTAAGTTCAACAACTTTTTTTAATTCATTTCAAAATATCTTTATTATCATAATACTAGGTACAATTAAATTGAAGAGACCGTGTTTGTTTATTATGTTTATGTCAACAGTGCAGTACTCAAATAAAACAGATAATCAATTTATCATTGGGTTGGTTTTTTTTTATTATACAATTAATTAAACTATTTTTCCTTGTATTTTTTCTTGTGATCTTCCATACTTGAACATGTTCAGACTGTGCTGTTGACAGTAAACTGAGCTGTTCCATGTGAACATCATGTGAAGGTGACACTATCAACACACACACAGTATATATATGCATATTTATATATATACATATAATATACATTTTACTTAACATATTCTTTAAATGTTACTTAAGTGTTGAAAAGTAATTCCTGACCATATTTTTGGTCAGGTTAATTTTGTGAGTAAATTAAACTTTTACATGAGGAGAGAATTGTATTTTTTATGTTTCAGAGATTGAACCTCTGGCTGATTTTCTTGGTTATTCATGGTCATGACTTCATCAAAGGTCTGGTGATTCAGCTTCTCTACAGCAGCCTGATCACCAACCATCCATCAAGAACTATGAGCAATAAGGTGCGGCGGCGGTTGAGCTTTAGGGAGTGGTCTGCTCTGAAAGGGCGTTTCTAAAGTAAAAGAAACAAAGGGAACACACACACAACCTGGAGTCGAAGATATAAAATCTGAGTTCGCAGTCGTTTCCCTCATATCTGACTCTCACAGCTCTACACAGGAGAACACACAAAGAGACTAACTTAAGAGAGAGCCACACTCAAGCGCGAGAAAATGTACACACGCTCCAACAGCGTCACCACGACGGTGCAACAAGAGAGATTCGCCTTCTCCCGGATGGCCACGCGCAGCACGGAGCCGGAGGTCTTCACATTTGAGCGGATCCCGGCTCAGGCCACCGCCATGCGCTCCTACGTGCCCATCCGGCCGAAAAAGCGCTGTACCAGGGTCATGTACCCCGCCAAAGTCCGCATGCATCTGCCCCCACCGGAGAAGAGCCAGGCCAAGCGCTGGCTGGTCATCCTGTGCCTGGTGGTGCTGTGGCAGATCTACACCGAGGAGCCGTGCGCCGACGTGACGTTGAGCAGCGCCGACGCGACGGTTTTCCCATTCCAGTCCGCGGAAGAGCAGGCGAGGCAGCTTACACAAGCCAGTGTCAGCTCCGAGCTGCTGACAACCACACAAACCGAGGCATCTGACGAACACACCATCCCCGGCACTGCCTGCCCCACGTCCGGCCAGGAGGTAGAGAGCAGCCGGCACTTCGAGCAGAGCGCCGGGAAAAGCTATATGGTGGCTCTGCTGGTCTACCACAGGTTGGGAAGCGACAACTGAACGTCCCGGGAATGGTCTCAACTGCAAACCACCAGGGATCAAAACTGAACCGAGCTGGTGTCGACCCTGAGCGGTGCGACCATGCATAACGCAGCCGGGAAAAGCGTTCCATGCGCCGGCTTCACCCTGCCAATGGTGCACCTGAGAACAGAGCACGACACGGGGTTTCTGGAACACTTGAAAAGAAAGAAAGAAAGAAAGACGTGAACTCCTGAATTGAAACTTGAATTAAAGAAAACTTGAACTGTCACTGCACTTACAAGCCTGGGGACAAAGTGATGTCACTCATATAGGCTTGAAACTGACGATGTCTATAGCCTACTGTAAATGTGTCATTTAGTTATTTATTCTGTTATTTGCTATTTATTTAATAATAATATTTTTAATAAAAGAAATGTGTAAAAGAAATTCCTGTTTCTGTCATCTGTTTTCTTGGGTATTTTACATCTCATACATATTATGAAACTGAACACAATCATCATTTTAAAAAAAGGAAAAAAGGAAAATATAAATCTGTTTTCTGCTGTTTTAAAAATTATTGGAGGATAATTCTGATTTCTGCAGACTCACAGAAAAACCTTCTGCAGAAACACTTAATGTTCCCCATTTTTCACTGTTTAGTGAATGCAGTAAAATGCTGAGTCATGATGCCTCATCTTGACATTACATTACAGCTTCATCCCATGAGCAACAGCAGAGCTCTGCTGCTCTAATGACGAAAAGTGTCAGACAGTTTGTAAAGGACCATATTCACTGTAACCTCATGGTGTTTCAATGATGTCATGGTGACTGAGGTCTACCGTTCCCTCTGGGCCTCTGGGGAAGCCTGTTGATGTTGATGTTGGAGGTTGCCATGTCACCATGTCACCATCATTAAATACATATACAGCTGAACAGGTATGCAAGCCATGTGTGAGGGTGGGGGTGGGGGGGCGCACTGGGTGTGAAACTGTGTGTTATTTGTAGTGACACTGAAACAAAACTAATATTTTCTAGCCTTTTGTTAGAACAGTCACATGTGGCTGCTGAATCTGATTTCTGCTCATAAAACGTTGATCTGACCATATCGTCTTATTCATATTCTTAATTATTATTGGGGAAGCAATATTCAGAAACGTCTCTACTGTTTCAGGGACTACACCTCAGGGGAGCAAATGAAGTTTGCTTCTTCTAAGCAGTCTCTCCATTCCTATATTCCTTATTATGTTGTATGTTGCCAGCTCCCTGACCACTGTTATAGACACAAGACATTTTCAGACTTAATAAACCCTCTCTTTATTCCCCAACTACCAGATCAGACACTTATTACAGAGCCAATTTTCAGAATTTCTGAAATTGACTCCATTCTCTGTCTGAACCACAATACGAAGAGCTTTATCATGACTTTTTATACAAATAATCTTCAAATGGTCTGGGAGCAGGATTTGGGGATGGATCTGTTAAGCAGAATGTGAAAGACTTTCCTAGGACTAGATCTTTATGTATTTCAAGGAACATATTATAACTTGTGTGTGTGTTTTGTCCTCAACATCTTTAATATATAATAATACAAAAAATATTTTTGTATCTTATTTACATAAACAATACCACATTAGCTCTGGTTGTTTGCAGAGGTGGTTTAGTTTTTGATCACTGTTCTGGACAAAGCTTGTGGCCTGTGGTTGTCTGTTTATTCCTGTGTAGTTGTGTTGTTGTACTGTGAAGGTCACATTCACACAGTTTTCCTCATTCTACTCACAATTTACTCTCTCTACAATCTACTTTTGACATATTTACAGCCGCAGCTGATAACACACACACACACATGGCTGTGGCATGTCTGGTATCTGGTCAGTTCACCATCTGAATCTTCAGGAATGAGCTAATGTTGCTTTTTCCAGGATTTTACAATACTCACTGGCCACTTTATTAGGTACACTTGTTACAACTCCTAGTCAGCCGATCATGTTGCAGTAACGTGATGCATTAGGCCTGACATGGTGAAGACATCCTGCTGAAGTTCAAACCACCAAACAACATGAGAGAGAAATATGATTTAAGAGACTTTAAACATGGTTGTTGGTTTTAGACAAGCTGGTCTGAGTATTTCAGAAATGACTGATCTACTGTGATTTTCACACACAACCACCTCTAAGGTTCACAGAGAACAGCAGTTCTCTGGATGAAAATGCAGGTAAGAAGAGAATGACCAAACTTTAAAGCAGTTGAGATACTGTAATTGGTTGTTATATAATCAGATTTGATGCTCCAGACCTTTGCACAATGATAAACAACACAATCTATTGTCAGTAAATGGGTCAGAACTAGTGTTGTGGTCCATTACACACAACATGAAACAACAGCATGACATCACATATTGTTCATGAAGCTGCAGAGTGTGGAGTTGTTGTTGTTGTTGTTGTTTCATTGACTGTGAATTGTCTAACAAATACGCTCTATCAGTTGTGGTTGAACCACACACACACACACATATCAGGGGTGCAATAGTGTAATATGACAGCTAGAGGTGAGGTCATCAACCAAGTAATCAGGGACTGTGCTCACTCACTCACACACACACACACAGCAGAAACCACAGTGGAAACTCTCCACTTGCGTGACAAATCTTCATATACAAGAAGCTGTTGCTCCAAACACACTTCACCCTCATTACCTCTACAGTGTAAACATGCTCTCTCTCTCTCTCTCTGTCTCTGTCTCTCTCTCTCTCGCTCACACACACAAACACACACACACACACACAAATATACACATAACAGACATAAAGAAATGTATATCCTGGATAAAGAGATCAAGATAGGTGACACATGTATGTCATGCTTTAAGCACAGTATATCATTTCTGCCACTAGAAGACTGTTAATCAGAACAGTAACAAAATACCTACAGTAGTTCCATGACGTCATAAGGCAGTGACGCATCATTGAAATTGTTTTCTGCTGTCTCCTTTAGTTACCCTGCAAGCTTCTGCGGCAGAACATGCAGCAGACGGCAGTGAGGAGCGGGACTCTTTAGTGACAAATACACACAATAATATGAAAAACACCCTGGCTAATTGTACTACCAAATATGTGCTTCCTCACACACACACTGTTTCATAGGGGATTTGCTCCAGAAGTTGTAGCTGAGCTGAGTGGATGACATCATTAAAAGTAGCCAAGGAGTAACAATCCATTACCTCAAATTGACATTAAGGTCAAATAAATAAATATCCAACAAAATATTTCAATTAATGCTGAGATTTTACATGTTTTATTGTTAACTATGAGCTAAAACCTAAAAACTTAATTAACAATGCAAGTTAAAGTCACCTGCTTTGGAGTGGGGAGTGTGTAGTTTACTAGGTAACACAAACTGTCTTATGCACGAGTTATGGTTGCAGTAACAATTATCTATCTTAAAAGACAGAGCGGAAAGCTCCCAGTGAAATAAAAATTTTAGTTCAGTTCGGAGGGTATTCCAGCAGAGGGGGCAGAGAAACTGAAAGCTTTTTTTTCCCATTTCGGCCCGAACGCGGGGAGCAGACAGGTACAAAATGTAATTGGATGATGAATAAGGCATAATGGCTTTTCTTTTAGTTTTCTGAAAAAAGTGCCCAAATAAAAAAAAAGTCATCCAGTGTGTGTAGCGTCTTACATTCAGGGAGGGCATGGAAGCTTTAGCATGCAATTCGCAGTGGTGGATGAGGCGGCTACAACCAGTGATAAACCTCAGAGCACAGTGGTAGACCGGAGTCAAGGACTGTAGGCAGCTGGTTGAAGCACACATTTACACAACATCACCATAATCAAGTAGAGGTAAAAGAAGTAGTCGATATCAGAAGCTTCCTTTTCTTCCATTTGAATAAGAATATCTTGCAAGAGACTGATCCACTATGTCAAATGCCTTGGACAGGTCAATGAACAGGGCATCGCAAAACCTTTTTGAGTCCAGTGCCTCAAACACATCATTTAAAACGTTTATGGCAGCAGTGGCAGTGCTGTGTTGCTTCCTAAAACCTTATGAAGAGAGTTTAGAATGTTGTTGGATTCTGAAAATTCCTTCAATTGATCGCAAACCATCTGATTGGATCCTCTGTGGGCCTTCAGAGATGATGTAACTGCTCACAAAGATACACAGAGCCGTTTTGTTTCCACTGCTCCTCAGGTATCTTCTGTAGTTCTGAATATTTGCGTTAACTGTAATCACATGTGTGGGCCCATCAGTTGCTCCTCTTCTTTGCCTCTCCAGGATCTTCATTGACTGTGGTTTGTCATATCTGTCAAAGACAATAAACGACACATTTTATCTCTTGCTTCTTCAGAAGAGACACGATCTTGAGGATCAGAAATAAAAATCAGAAAAGGCTGAATCAGGAAGACTTTGGAGCAGAGCCATGCCATAAATGATATAGGCTGATTTTGCTGTGATCTCAGGCAGCTCTTGTGTCACCTCCACTACAGACTCCAGTTTCTTTGCCAGGTCAGCTTTTCTGGTTTTCCTCATCACTCCATCATCATAGAAGAGAGAGAGTGGGACGGAAGCCAACTCGTGAGACATAACATTTTCCAAGGTCACCTCTTTTTGTTTTGAAATGGCCAGGAATCTCCTGAAGAGCATCCATTTGAAGCTTTGTAGATTTGCTGGTTGCAATTCATTCATTTTCTTTTGTTGAAAAGATTGAAATTTCATCATTTGGTGATGGTTTCTTCTTTCTTTTATTTTTTTTTCATTACCCTATTGCAGTGTTGTAATCTAACAAAGTACAGACACTTTGTTTCTGTACTTAAGTAGAATTTTCACATATCTGTACTTTACTTTATTATTTATATTTCTGACAACTTTTATTTTTACTCCACTACATTTCCTAAAGAAAATGTGTACTTTTACTGAGTTGAGTTGGTGACGTAATGCCTGTTTGCTGTAGCTAGTTGTTTTAAGTGGCACCAGCTGTTAGCCACTCAGCTGTTAGCCACGGATTTCAGCTCCAAGTGGACTTAAAACACACCCGCGGCTCGTTGTTTACCGTGTCCGACACCAAGACTCTGGTCTCCGGGTTTCTGTTGTACACTCCAGACACTGGGTTTCAGCTCTTAGCTCCAGCGAGCTCACGCAGATAAACCGCAGATTTTGTCTCCAAGTTGAATTAAAACACAGTGTGTCTAGAAGCTCCACAGACTCCAAAAGCTCCACAAACTCCAAAAGTTTCAAAAATACAAGCAGACACTAGGAGATAGAGAGAGAGCTTGTCACCATTCATGACAGAAGGTTAATTTAAATGTTGTTTGAAGTTGTTCGCCTGTACCTATTATGCTTTTATTTTTAAGAAGCCACAATAAATGTAAAAATTGTAATTGCTTACTTTGTTTAAATACTTTTACTTTTACTTCTAATACTTAACTACATTTTATATCAGAAAATGCTTATGCTTTCTGCCTATTCATTAGAGATTAGTTTAGAGGTCAACAGTACATAATAAAAACAAATTATCAACATAAATTCAGGTGATCCATGTACACCAGGTACCTGACTACTCTCACACATAACTATAAGTGGATCAGCTTCCTTTGGAAAACTAGACTGTGCAATAACCCTTTCAACCCCAGAAAGTTCTTTTTTGGCTCCGTGGGGTGCATCACTTCTTCAGTCGATTTCACAAATGTCCCACAAAAATAAGTTCCACAACAATGCATTTATTGAATAGGTGACCCTGAAGATTAAAAAAACAAAAACATTGCTGTGTATTATTCTAACTTGGGTAGGGGTGCAGTACCTCAAAACATGAGGGCCCCCCCTGCTAGGACAACAATTTCCGCCTACACTAAAGTCATGTTTGCAGGACTATATTCTAGTATTTCTTTGGAGAAATTACATTTTAAATATCTGGATGAACAGTTACTTGGGTCAAACCACAGCAAATTGAATGCAAATTTGAGTGAGCATTATGAAATTATGGGCTTTTTTTGTTACTTCACCCCTATCCAGACTGGCCTAATTTGGCTCTTTTTCAGATATTATGGTAGGTCTAAAGAATAGCCCAAAAAGATTTCCCACAAAAATAAAGTTCCACAACTGTCCATTTCATTAATGGGACACATATGGGATGTGAAAAAACATGCTTGTATTTTCTCGGGGTAACTCAAAATCTGAGGGCCCCTCCTGCGAGACTAACTTGAGGACCACCTCTTTGACCCCTCATTGGACTTGGAGTGTTATGAAGTTGCCACTGTGGTCTATTTTGTTGTTTCTTAAAGGTAAGAAGGTGACCTTTACAATTTATTAGGCTATTGTGTTATGTTGTGTGCCGTGATACCTTTTCATATTTTCTCAAAAAGAGAAAAAAAATATTTGTTGTTGCAGTCTACCTATAATTGTGGGGCTGTTGTGTGCCGGAATATATAATTAACAGGGAAGTCTCTCTCTCTAATCTATTACCGTCAATGGGTGTGCACCGTCTCATTTCACATTTTAATTCAATTATTGTTGTTGCAGTCTACGTGATACAATTTTGAAAGTAGGTGTGAGATTGTGGGTGTGTGTGTGTGCGTTATTTATATATCTCAACCTTAGTTTGACATTAATTATTTATTAGAGACCTCAACAAAGTACAGATTATAACTTGTACCCTTACAAAATGAATGGACAAAGAACAAATAACTCTGAAATAAGGACAAAGCAAACTAACTGAAGAACAAACCAACATGTAATAATAACATAACAAGCAAAAAAGACCAAATGTTCAAATTTACCAACAAACCAATGTGCAAACAAGCAAATGAACGGCAAAACCAATAAAAGAGCCAACAAATAACCAAACAACCACATGGACAAACAAACAAATATAAAGTTAAGCAGATATCTTTTACAGTTTTTCTCAGTCGCTTTGGTGCTTTTCTCACATCACTATTAACATTTGCACAGCAGTTAGTACATTTCTCAAAACAATTAGTGCAAATTGCAAAACCTAGTGGATAACCTGCAAAAGCATGTCACTTGCTCAAAATGAATCATTCCTCAAAAGCAAGTATTCATGTCAATGAAACTGCCAGTGTCATCAAAATGAGAAGCCTTGACACCATCGCTAATGAACAAGATAGTCAAATGGCTTTGTCAAGTTTTCATTATGACAGTTTATTCTCTCAGTGTTTTCCAATGCAAAAAAAAGGTCAGAACTCAGTGACACCTGAAAATGCTCAAGACAGCACTATACACTACTTGTCCAGCCATTTGAAAACTACAGTAAAGTTACACATTGCTGTAGTTAGGGAAGTAAGTGAGTACAAGACACTGATGTTAGGAACGGTGAATGATTCAAGAGAATCTTAGAAGGAAAAACTAAACTAGACTGACAAAAACAAAATCACTTCTTAACAGAAGGAGAAAAAACAAGACAAGACTCAAACTTTGACTGACGTGTTCTCTGAAAGTATAAACGACACACTGGCAAAAGACAAAGGAACTGGGAACACTATATAGAGGAGAGGGAATCAAGGGCAGGTGCGAGTGATTACTTAAGGATCACCAGGTGAAGTGCATGAGGGAATTAGGGGAGATGTGTCTCCCAACTGAGGAAACTATGAGACATGACATTTACCAAAATAAAAGGGGAAGTGAAAATCAAACACCAAACGTGACAAGAACTTAACGTGACTTTAAACTAATACGATAACTACACAAAGCAGAACAAAAACACTAACAAACTTCTTCTGCCCTGGCCTCTATACCGGCGCCGCCCGCCGATGACTATCTGCCGCCGCCTTCATTCGAGCCGACCCTCGTAGAAGAACCTCTCGAGCAGCTGACCAGACCTGGTGGCAGTGTCTCACCATGGCATGGGCGGACGGCACCGTAACCTCCTTCTCAGTCTCAGGAAACAGCAGTGGTTGGTAACCGTTAGCACACAGAAAAGGAAACAGACCAGAAGCAGAGGTTGGCAAAGAGTTATGTGCATACTCCACCCATATTAAGTGCTCGCTCCAGGTTGTAGGGTTCTGTGACACCAGGCACCGCAGGGTGGTCTTGAGGTCCTGATTCAGCCTCTCCGTTGCCCATTGGACTGGGGGTGGTAGTCCGAAGTGAGGCTGGTGGTGGCTCCCAGCAGGCCACAGAACTCCTTCCAGAACCTCGAAATGAATTGTGGCCCCCGGTCGGAGACTACGTTCCGGGGGATTCCATGAAGCCACTTGGTCCGGCACCAGCTTGGCTGTCTCCTTGGCTGATGGTAACTTTGTCAGGGCAACGAAGTGGACCATTTTGGAGAACCGATCGACAAGCGTGAGGACCATGGTGTTGCCCCTGGAGGGCAGGCCGGTGACAAAGTCCAGTGAGATGTTGCTCCAAGGTTGGCTGGGCACTGGAAGGGGTTGAAGGAGTCCCTGCTGAGGTCTGGTGGAAGTCTTATTACGGGCGCAGACCGGGCAGGCTGCCACATACACTTTCACATCGTGGTCCAGAGATAGCCATCACAATCTCTGGCGGACGATGTAGCTGGTTCGCTTAGCCCCGGGATGACAAGTCAGCAGTGCAGTGTCAATGACCCGAGACCGCTAGGTCTCTGGGATAAAGAGCTGTCTTGCTCAACCACTTCGCGCTTGACCAGTTGTTCTATAGGCCAGGAAATGCCTCCTAACACATGGTCAGGTGGTAGGATAGGTGCTGGATCCGTGGCCATAGGCTCGGGGTCGTGGAGGCGGGAGAGAGCATCCGGCTTCAAGAAGGCACAGGTGTGGAGTCGGTTGTCCTGAGCCGAGCACTGGGAGAGGATACCCCCGATACCGCAATTAGAGGCATCCACCTCCACCACAAACTGTCTTTGGGGGTCCGGAATGGTGAGGATGGGTGCAGAGGAGAAGGCGCTCTTTAAGCTTTGGAAAGCCACCTCTGCCTGGGGGGATGGGCTAACCAAAGTGGTAAACACATTTTTGGATCTCAGCGGACATTTTGTTCAGTACAGCGTGTCGGACAATCAACAAAGACCCTACCCTCAGCCTCTCAGTGACTGCTTTGCTTCGGATACTAGTCGCTACATTTTTGTCAACATAAAATGGCATTAGGAAGCAACTCCGGACATATCAAGGATCAAGCGGGAGAAAGGATCATCGGAGATAAAGGAAGGAAGTTTGCTGGTGTTTATGCGCATCAAGCTGTGTACTTATTGGAAGGAATGTGGCTTGCATATGTATTTGTTTGTCCATTGGGGACTTTGTTTGATTGAACACCGTTTGAGTTGGTCATACCAATCGCTGGCATTGATTGTGTGGATCCGGTGCTGTTATATCTCTGTGCTGTCAGATGAATCTCCGCTTTGTCTCTTTGAAATTGCCGCTGCTCCGCTAATGTGCGTGATTTTCTTTGGATTTGAAGGGTCTGGATGCACAAATATTTAAAGTAACTGGGAAAAAGAAAATGAGCCAAAAGAGTGTTGTTTCAAGTGTTGAAATGGAGAGTGGGAAAAGGGAATCTAAGCCCACAGTAAAGGCTTTGGCAAATAAAATCGAAAAGCTTCAAAACGAAAGGAGAATGAATGTGAATAAAATTAAAGGGTTCATACCACAGATGAAATAATTCATGAAAAAAATGGAAAATGTCTCACAAGTACAATCTCTTTTGGAGAGTTTCATAGATCAGTGTGAAAATGCCACCAAGTCACATGACATGCTGATTCCTTTACTCCCTGAGAAGCAACAGAAGAAACATAATGAATGGTTTTGTAGCATTATGGACTAAAACAATACATTTCAAAGGGATGTCGAGCAGTGGTTGAATGAGCCAGAGGAACTGCTTGTGTTACATGATCAAACTGATTCTGGTGAACTGAATAAACAGGTGTTTCTTCCAACACCTGAAGAAATTCTGCAACAGGCTGCCTCCATCATAAATACTGACGATCTGCAAGACAATGTAAAACCAAATGACAGTGTGTCAAATGTGGGAAGCAGGGTGTCTAAATCACAAAACTCTGCCACAGGAAGAGAGTCTGGTGCTTCCAGTATTTCTTCTGCACGCCTCTGCTTTGAGGCGTGCAGAAGAAAGGACATTTGGCAGGACATTTGGCAGCTTTAAGGACAAGACAGAAATTGTTAAAAGACAAACATGAACTGGAAGAGGAAGAGGAATGACTACGTAAAAAGAAGGAGCAGCTTAAATTGGACGAGGAAATTGCAGCAAACATGGCTAAACTGAATGTGCTCAAGTCTCGGAGCATCTTTAGTGAGAAAACCTCTGTATCAAAGCGCTCGGATGGACTGACCTCCTATCTGGCAAAGGACAAGAAACAAAACAGACCCTCAGTGCTAAAGCAAAGTTATTTGTACCACAAAAGTCACAGCATGAAATCAACTATACTCACCTGGCTGCAGGAACAAGGCCTAAGGAGAGAAATCAATCTCAGTTAATTCATTAGTATGGACCCAACCTATATTCAGCATCCTTAAATATAGTTCATTTTGACTGACATGACATAAGCAAATCATAATGTTATAAAACAGCAGAGAATTGTATGACAGTAACTGATACATGTCCAAAATCACTGGAGGAAGGAGAAATTGCTACTATGATGTGCACAAATGACTAAAGGTTGTGGAGGTTGAACTAATTATGTTGTGAGAATTTTCATTCTCATAACATAAGAGAAAAGCACCAAAGCGACTGAGAAAAACTGTAAATCAGTTCTTACTTCTAAAACTTCTTTTTTTCTGCTGTGCCACTGTTCCTGCAACAACAATATGATTTTCCAAGTGACTTTAATGTGACATTTCCCAACATCAACATTTGAAAAAGTTGCAGATGAAACAAAGAGAAACAGAAGGCTAGAGAAGAGAAAAGCAGAAAGGACAGGGGTTTTTTTCTTTTTCAGTGTCATGAGCAGAAATAAAGACAATGAGACTTATCTGTCTCTCCCCCTCGTCTGTTTCTCCTCCTCATACCAGCACAGTGAGTCATTGCTGGCAGGAGGCCACCGACAGAGAAACACGCCAGTCCAAACCAGAGCCGAAGAGAAAAGGAGGGCACAATCTGGGGAGGAGGAGCAAATGACGATGGTAAAGAAAGAAAGGAAATGGTGGGGTTAATGGGACATTCCCTGATTACATCTAACAGGAAGTAGAAAAACATCAGATCAGGATTTAAGAAGAAACGATACATGATATTGACACTGATATTACTCACACACATTTGTCTCACTGTAAAAGTGGTGACCTTTGTTTACTCAAACTTGAACTTGAATTTTCATTGTCCTTTTTCCATTAAAATGATTATTTTGTGGCATATTTTTAGCTATGTAGTAAAAGTATGAGCTTCTTACTTACTTACTTACTGATTTTCACCCATAGTACTCCATCACCCTAATCTTAAGCCATAGTGGCTTTTTCTTTGGATGGTGTTTGTGGTCAAAGGTCAGCCGCAACAGGAAGTCAACAAAATGCAACTGCTATTCATTCTTATATAATGCATTACATATTTCAAATAATAATTAATCATATCATTCATTTTGAAACGTATAACCACACATATTCAGTGGATTAATTAATTCAGCGAACGTATTTCACCGACGTACAAACACACACATTGTTAAGAAAAGGTCACACGTCATCAGCAGGTTCAGTACGTCCTCCATGACCGAAGCACAGACTCAGTCTGATACAGTCAGGCCAAGTGGAAAGGGAACTTGACTTGTAACCAGAGGGTCTTCGGTTCAAATGCTGAGCTGAGCGAGTGAGTGCTGTAAAAAGGACAAATCAGAAACCCCCTGGAAGAAGTGGGTGTGTGTTTGCCTGTGTCTCATTTGCATATAAAGGGACCATGCACAAAACTGAGCGTTCTGAAAGGGGCGGGTTTAGCAGGGTTATTGAACTGCTATGATGCTTCATCCTAATGGTATTTTGACCAAAGCATGTCACTGACATGTTCATTAGGACACCAGGGAACTATTTAAACGTGGGAAATAGGGTATAATATGTCTCTCTTTAAATAACTCACACACTGTGTGTTTGCCATTACTGGTTGATGGTTCCTCATCACATGAACTCTTTAGGACTGAAATGTCACTACCTCAAGTTACAGTCATCTGGTTGAATGTTTCTGACACAGGTGATTTTGTTCTTGAGTTTATTGGCAGGCTTCACCAAGTCACCCCATTATTTACAGTGCTGATGCAGCAGTTGCCATCTGTACCCCTTGAAATGCTATTTGAATATTTAATGAGTTAATATAAATCTCAGGTTTGTCCCAGAGCCAGTGGATCAGAATCAGAGGTATGTGAAGTATTTGTGTTGGGGGTGAGGGGAGAAAACACGCCCAGGCAGGTGGAGCTGCATTCAGGGGCCGAGTCATACATCCAAAATAAATCCGACATTTAAAATCATTAATCCACAGCGCTTTCTCACACTCACAATGGCACTTAATGTCATTCAACAAGCCGAGCAGACATACCTGCGCCATGACCACGAACATGCTGCACATTCCAAACAAGCCACAGAAATTGGAACACTGTGTCTCTGAGGTGACACTGAAAGGTGCAGCCATTCAGATACACCTGAACACATCACTGCTGTTTAGTGTCAGCACATGGATGACACAAGTGTACTGTAATTAATGCCACTGGTTCCCAATCTGCATGTGTAAAGCATACAACAACTCTATGGGTTTAAAAAAAACCCATAGAGTGTACTTTCTTCTTAGCATTTGACAGACAGACAGACAGACAGATCTATATTTATAGTTTCTGGTGAAACCAGGTGTCTGGTGTCAAACTGAAATCGCTGTAGGATTCTGACAGTGACAAAGAGAAATGCTCTGTGGAGCTCAGCGTGAGCCGCAGACCAGATGATATCTTTGTTTCCTCCACAATAGTTAAATCATTTATCAGAACATGAACTGGACTAACTGAAACAACTCATTACTCAACCTTTTCATCAGCAAAGCATACCAACACACCCTGGACACTCCCTTACAGACACACACACACACACACACACATGCACACACACACGCACGCACACCTACACACCACAACCATAACCAGTTAATGCCTAATCCTAATCGTAACCTAACCATAATTCAAATCTTAGCACTAAATTTAAATGTATGCCTATATCTATGTCCTTGATTCCCTAAAATGTCCTCATGCTTATGGTTTATAAGTTTTTGGTCCTCAGAAAGATATACACTCACTCTCTCTCTCACACACACACACACACACACCCACAAACTGATCATTTCCAGTGATGAAATGGATGTTTTGAAATAAAGGTGAGTGTAAACCTCTCTTCACCACAAACATTTCCTCAGAAAAGAAGAAAAGAAATTCCCGGATTGCCTTCCTTGTTTCTACAGTATGTCACCAACACGGTGATATGTGATTATCATGGCTATAAAGTAACCATAGTATTTTTGGTATCACACTTTTACCGTTTCAAATTTAACCCATTCAGATATCCATTGTTATTATAGTTTAATTCGTTTATCATTGAACAAAAATGTTCGATTGTGCCACTGTGAATATTTTTAACCGTGTGGCTGAGAGCCAGAGAGACAACACATCAGGTGATTTCACTCGACAGCCTGCAGCAGCCACAGAGGAGCAGTCAGTGGAAAACTACCAGTCAATAAAGATTTAAAAATTGAGTTAATGCTCATTTTATTCACATTTTTTTATGTGATATATCATAGACGTACTTTCTGATTTTCCTCTTTTTCTGACTGTGTGTTTTTTCTCGATCTTTCTCATTGTCTTCAGACGACCCTCTAGCTCTTATGTGAACGTTGGCATATCTTTACATGTGTACATGGCTCTAAGGCTCATCATTTTTAGTCAGGATTTCAATGTGAAATCCCTTCAAATGAATGTTTGGATGTTTAGCAGGCGGCTGCGGCTCCTTGTGTCATGTCAGAGGAATCTAAAAATGATGAAATGTGAAACCAAGAGAGAAACAAGCTGAGACACATGTGAGACTCATCTCTCCAAATTCCTTCTGCAGCTTTAACCTCAACTCTGAAGGTGAAAGTGCAATTTCATGTGTATGTCAAGGACAAGACAAACTCGAAGACCTGAGGGATTAGACTGAGTCACCATTCAGCCTCTCTGCATCCAAACATCGGTGGTCGTCTTCTTCCTTGATTTGACTTTTCTGCCAACCATGGGAAATGTTACACGTTTGAAAATGTTTTAATTTTATGTTGGTTAATGACTTCATACATGTCATACCAACATTTATAAAAGGGCATCGTTCTGAAGTATGTGACTGTCTGTATAAATGTAAAGAACATTTTTGAGCTCACTCATATCCATAGTTTGCTCCCACAATGCACTGTATTCTGCATGCAGATTGATGCTTGGAAAAAAGTGGTTGAATTGGTCAATAAGCAGGTTCTGCAGATGTATTTACATACATATACAAATCAAACATTTTTGATTATTGGCAGGTTTGGTGTTTCTTGGACTTGAAAGTCCCTTCACTAAATAGACATTTCCTCTATGACATTATATACACACTGACTCTGACTGAAGAGGAGGTTGATGTGAGGTTGTTGGTGTTGAAGAACTCCAGCTGTATCTCTGTCTGCAACAGAATGAACCAGATGATTAAAATAAACTCATACACACTCCATTCATGTTTTTATTACCGTGTGTGTGTGTGTGTGTGTGTGTGTTACAGCAGCCAACTGGAATGGGTCCAGTTAAAGGAATCTCTGACCTCCTCCTCATCCTCGGCATTTCTTTGAATGACTCACAGACAGTGACGCGCGGTCAGGGGAGGCAGAGCCAAATAAATACTAACAATGATAAAAGAAAATCAATTTGTCCATTTGCTATCGTATTGTTGAACAGTGTGGGATTGATTAAAGCATAATTAAACATTTTTTAAAACAAATAAATGTTTCAATTAAGGTCAAAATTAAAATATAAGCTTCTATTTTGGGTTCATATCACATCACATCATTGCTCGCATTCACGGCCTTCATTCGCTGTGGCATTGTTTCTATAAGCTTCTGCAACGTCACAATGTTAAATGAATTTTTCACCAAGATCTTGTATTGATGATGGAGAGTCAAACCACTGCCCAAAGCCTTCTCCAGCACATCCAAAGACTCTCAATCGGGTTAAGGTCTGGACTCATGTGGTGGCCAATCCATGAGTGAAAATGATGTCTCATGCTCCCTGAACCACTCTTTCACAATTTGACCCCGATGAATCCTGACATTGTCATCTTAGAATACGCCCGTGCTATCAGGGAAGAAAAAAATGCATTGATGAAATAATCTGGTCATTCAATATATTCAGGTAGTCAGCTGACCTCTGAACCTAGACCTGACTAAATCCAGGTTTTGGCCATACAGTGTATTTAACTGTGATAGTGGACCAAAAAACCTCCACTCCACTGGAAACATGATGATGAGTTAAAAGGCTATTTATTTAACACAGACGCTGTGGACATGTTTTTGCCACAAAGGTGGACAATGTAATTGGAGGACAGACAGAGTGTGTCTTTGTGAGCAGAAATGGGGACAAACTGTAGCCATTTGGACAGAGTCCATGAGTTAAACAATGTCCTAACCTAAAAAGACACAGAGAAAAACAGCAAATGGTTTTGTCCTGATCTGAGTTCTGTTTTTAACCATGAATATCATCATACTCTGCTCCTTCTTCTTTCTTCTGCCTTCTTTAGGAAAGTGTCTGCTTATGTGAAAAGCTATAGTGGAGAAGACATTTCTCCTGCAGTGATTATGAGTGGATTATTAGCCTGTAATGTGGTATTATTGCACTTGTACTTGCCCAGCATAACTCTACCCTAATTATGGCACCACCACCAGGTCAGTGGGTACACATTGGTCTCTGGTCTCCTCTCGTAGGATAAAGGTATGTGTGTTTACAGGTGTATTTGGCTTCACTTTCATCGACCTGTTGGCTGGCCCCAGCACCGGTGGCTCTTAGTCTTGTTGCTGGAGGGTGGAGTTTCTCTTTTAGACCCTCAATGTTGTTGTGTTTCTTCATGTAACAGAGATGTTTTATTATTATTTGAAATGTTAAATGTTACTTCATATAAATTCATTATTTTTCATTTGGCTGAAAAGCTGATTCAGGCAGTCATCTCAGGCTGCACCACAAACATGTAACACGCCTCATTCACCATAGAACATAACAAACACACCCTTCCAATTTTACTGTCAATTTTAACATTTTAATTGCAACACTTTTCATCCGTATCCCTCTGCCCATCATTCCATTTGCTGCCTCATTTCAGCATTGCTGCCTGTACTTTAGCGCCCTGCTGTTGCCCTGCTGCAATAAACTAAAAATATGAGTTGTCTCAGTTAAACTGGTTTGTCTTTGTCTGAAGCTGTCTGAACACAAGGTGAGGACATGTCCCGTCATATGTGGTTTTCCACAGTTGATTGCCACCATATTTGGCCTGGTTGTGCCCACAAAATATTCATATGTCTGTTTCTTGTGACACATGTGTGATATGAAAACATGGCTAAGAATGGAAGGAAGAGAATAATCTAAGTTAAGCTGAAACATCTTTGACTGTAACTTTAACCCATACATTTAAATCATAGACTCTGATGTCCTGGCAGATGTCACGTGCAACCAGGCACCTGTTGGACAATGAACACTCTGACTTTCACTCTATTTTCCTCTGAATGGGAATATAGTTAACAAAAATCATTTGCTGTTGAACTCTTTTGGAAAATGGTTCCTGGTGTCATGAAAACATTCCCCAAGACTTACATTCAAACTGAATTTTTTTGCAATCACTGGAGACTAACTGCTGCCACCGTCCTGCCTTCTGGGATCACCTTTAACACCATAAACTGCATCCATTTTGATACACATTCATTCATCTTCCACTTTATCAACTATTTGAAGGTCGCGGGGCCCCTGATGCTAATCCCAGCTGAGGGCAAAAGGCGAGGTACACCCTGGACAGATCACCAGTATTTTACATCTTTATCCCATAAATCCCTAAAGAAATATAGCAAACACAAGTGTGTGCAGTTCACTATAAAACGTCACTGGTAGCGTGCAAGAAAGGAGGCCAAGAGGCCACTTAGCAAATTTGTTCTTTATGTTTACTCAGAATAAAAACGAGTCACATGTGTTTTCTGTGGAGGATGTAAATGTTTCCTGTGAGCACCAGAGTGACTGATGGACAACCATTAGAGGAGGAGAAGGAGTAAACGGATGAAGAGATAGAGTGATGCTGATGGGCTTTGTTTATATTTGGCACACTAGAGCCAGTTTATGTGTGAGTCAGTGCACAAAGATGCTCTGGTTCTGCTGACGGTTGTTGTGTGTGGACAGCCTGCAAGATGTTTCCACTGTCTCCTGAAAGTCTTGCCTCTCGGCAGACATTTGGTAGTGCCTCCGGACAGTCCAGGCTCTGATCTACATGAATGGCCAGAGAGACACAACCTGACTCAAATCTGAAAAGAGCGATGAGTTTGCCCCAAAATATGATTCAGTTTTTTGAAGTAGTCACAGCTGACTCTGCTGTGAACACTATTAAGATATAAACTGGCCACTTCCTTCCCCAAAACAAATCAATGATTTTACGTCACAGAACACTGGAAAGGATGATGTTTTTCTTCACATGTGTGATCATCCTCTCCATTAAAGCACAACATGTTACAGACTTGAAACAAACTGAGTTGAGGTCAACCAGTGTGGATTTTTCTCTGACCATTACTGACAATTAGAATTAGAAGATTTTTTTGGTCAATACAATACAATACATTACACTACATTACATTACATTACAATACAATACTTTTCTGATTTTGCATTTTGCAAAAGACTAAGAAAATTGCTTATCTTTAATAAATATTTGATCTTTGATTTGATATTTGCATCAAGTAATCAAAAAAACTAAACTTTAACAAAAAACTTAAGAGTGCACTTCATCAGCATGTATCAAGGGTTTGGGAACAAAAATGTGTGACTAAGATTAATAATTAAGAATTTGCTGATTCATTAGATAATTATGAGTCTTCATGTGAAACGTTGCTTTGAATGCAAAGAATGTACAAATGTTACATTCCTCAATCACGGTTCAGTGTTGAGCTCAAAAATATAAAATGAAAGATAAAAAAAAAAGGTCATTGTAATGCTTCTGGTCACTACACCATACTGTTTCCCAGTCATATAAGTCTTGTGTGGCACCAGCAACCCTCATGGAGGATAAAGCGATGGAAGAGCGAGCGAGTGAGTGAGTGAGTCTTGTTTTTAAATGGTTATAAAAACAGTATGAAGAAGCAGAATCCGACCTCTGCTTCGAAAGTCAGGGTTAATCTGAGGCTACTGGAGGTTGAGAGTTCAGAACACATCTGTCACTCGAGCGTCAGCAGGACACATTCCACTGCCAACTAACTGTGGTCATCACCTGTGACATCACTTGCTCCTCCCTATATGACTGTGACTGTCAACTCAGAACTAAAGAGGCCAAAGCTGCATTACATTTGCTAATAAAATTAAAACAAAAAGAAAAGTGTTTGACTCATTTTTAAGGTGTTTATTAGCTCACACGAGTGGATCTGAGAAAAGCAAAACACTCATGTGATGCAATAAAAAGGTCACCACAATTGTTGTTACTGGTTGTGACCTGTGTGACCTGTGGTAAACACCCCAAAGTAATATTGAGTGCTTCACCATTATTTGTTTTACTAAACTCTTCTGCCATCTGCTGGCTAACACACACACACACATACACACACACACACACACACACACACACACGCACACACACACACAGACTCCCATTGACTTACATACATTTGCACAGCTTAATCAAAGCCTTATCCCTGACATTAACTATAACCAGTTTATGCCTAACCCTAAACTTAACCTAACCACAATTGAAATCTTAGCCCTAAAATGAAATTGGGTTCTACGTCATTAGGACCAGGTTTTGGTAGCCAATAGGACTATTGGCCCTGACAAAGTCAGTGTTTATGCTAGAAAAGGTCCGAACCAGATACAAATACAAGTAAACACACACAGCAGCAATAGCAGTTTATTTTTTCCTGATATGAGAACAGTGTTCTGTGTGCTGTGACATGGTCTCATCATCCATCTCATCCTTCATTCTTCTGAAGACACTGGATCAGATGTGAGATTAATTCTCCAGCACAATGAGGGTTGCTTATTGTGGCTTGTTTTGAATAAGACATGGCTCAGGCTGGTTTGCAGTATGTGCATAGTCAGTTCCTCGTGCAACAATTCAAACAATCTGAGCGATTACTGAAGCATATTTTGGGGAAAGTCACCCTTTATAAGTATTTTATCAGATTTCACCTCCCTCTGGACTTTGGTGACAGGGAGATAGTTCTTACACACTCCATAAATAGGTAAACATGTGCTTAAGGTAAGCAGGTGTAGATTTTATTAGGTCCCCGCTGGCAGTCATGTTGTCAGTGAGCGCGAGCTGTTGGGATCTAAAATGTTTTTTATATTATATATAAATATAAATATAATGTATTTTAACAAAACTGCTGCATACAATCCCCACTGCAACTGATTATTTTAAGTATTCTCTGGATTAGTTGTCTCATCTATAAAATGCAGAAAATTGTTTGGAATTTTTTGAACTGGTGTTTCTTAATCCTTAAAATGTTCTTTCCACAAACCAAATATTAACTTACATAGAGGAGCAAAGGAAGTACACTCTTAAGTGGTAAAAACATCGAAAGCAAAATATAAATTGAAAATACTTAATAAAACTTAATAAAAATAAGTGTGTGTTAATGTATTGTTTCTAAAGGAATGTCTTTCGAGTGGAGGAAAGTCATGCAGTGTCCTATGAGATGTCCTTGCAACTTTGTTTCCTATGAGTGTCCTTCCAATCAAGAAGGGTTCCATTATGAAGCTACTGTCCCACATGACTGTGTCCTAAAGGGTTACAGAAAATGTCCATCTCAGTGATACAAAGTGATGTCAAAAAGATGTCCCTGTATACCTGTGTGTACGTGTGATTCATTCGGAATCATCAGCAGTAATCAATGATGAAGACTATTTTATGTAGGCACCAGCAGCTTCTTACATCAGATACAAAATAAATAAAAACAAAATCACATTGACCTACAATAGAGTATCAATTTTATTTTCAGTGACATAATAATTAAACGCTAACAAATCAACAGTTCATTGGGATATCAATGATCATTAACATAGCAAGGGTTTGTTGCATATCTTCAAAGGTCAAAATGCAACTTAAACTTGCTTCATTATACAATAATGTGTGGAGACCCATATAGATGTCAGTTTTTTTCAGTCCCCTCAGCCGGTCTGCCTTTAACTCCAGGGAGCACTTCAGACATGTTTGCCCCTGCCCTCCCAAATGTCTGTGCACGCCACTGCTAGAACATATTTATTTATTTTTGGAAACTGCAATCTGAGAACCTGTTTTTAACTTACAAAAAAACTGATATTTCTTAGTCGATAATCCCATAATCAGAATAGCTTCTGATTAATTTACCGATGATTAATCATTGCTAAAATACATTCAAAGATGTTAATACTCTACTTTGGTTGTTGACTTAAAGTTACCTTACCAAAATAAGAGTATTTTCAGGGCACAGTGCAGCTCTAATAAACCTAAAGAGTAAAGAATGAAGTTTTGCAGCAATCGTCCAGTCAGTAGGTTAGTGTGTAGTTCTCTTTGCAGAACTTTACAGCACATTTCCTACAAGTTCTCAGATGTCACACCCTCAGGGGCTCGTGTTGCCCTCCTCCTCCTCCTTCTTCTCCTCCTTCCTCTCCTCCTCCTCCTCTGAAACGGGATGTGATGTAAATACACATTATCTTTTTTCTGTGTGTTCCTCTCTTTGGACTGTGTAAAAAAAACAACATTTTTTTTCACGTCCTTCCAAACTCACAGTTTCAGGAAAAGTTGAAAAGGTGTTTATAAGGAGTCAGAAAAGAAGGGAAAAGACCCGCCGCAGAGACAAAAGTGACCGTTGGTTTTTTTCCACCATGATCCTGTAGCTGCTCCGCCTGGACTCCGACAACAGCCCAACGAGCTGCCGCCGCCGGGGCAGGAAAAAAACAACCGGAAAGGAGCTCCTGCTGCCGCCGCTGCCGCCGCCGCCGCTGCTGCTGCTGCTGCTGCTGCCCTGCGGACAGGTAAACAACTTTACAGCACCTGTGTGTGTGTGTGTGTGTGTGTGTACAGAGTGGAGGACAGTGAGCAGGGAGACATGACTGCAGCTTGAAACTGAGATTGCATGACAACGGCGGTGGTGGATCAGTGCTGCTGCTGCTGCTGCTACTGAGGCCTACACATGTGACACCTGAGCTCTGACCTGAGACCTGTTCAAGCATTATGGCGCACATTTTACACTGAAGTTGACATTTCAGTAACATTATATCTGTGACACTGTGCGGTTAATGGTGGTTTAAAAGGCTGCTGTCATAATATACATACATAATATAAACATTGTTGTCAAAATATAAGACATAACAAAGTCCTAGTGTTGATAGGCAATATACAATATAACTGACAATACAGAAATCATATTATACCATTATATCTATTCAGGCCATAGTAATAATAATAATATGGAAATAATAATATGGTAGGAAACAGCAACTAAATGGAAGAACTGGGCAACCTGTTCAGAGTACTAAAGTACTTTTAGATAGTACAGTAGTATTTTAATTCAGCTGATCAGTCTCTCTAAACCCGAGAACACATAAGATTTGTTGCTCTATTTTACCCACAATTCACAGTTCGGCAGAGTCTGCACCAGTCAGCATGGCTAGTTGGCACAGAAATATGTTATTGTGTTGAGTTGGCAAGTGTGTGAGGGTAACAGACCTGACCCAACCTCATTTGCAGTCAATCAAACATTAGATTTTTTGAGTTGGATGCAATCTGGTCACAGGACATGGAAGGAAGTAGCATCGTTAAATGTGTGATCCCAGTCTTTGGGTCGCCTGCAGTCCTGAAGCTACAGAGTCTCAGAGTGTTTGACTCAGACTGTGAACACTGGGAGCGCTGTTTACATTCAAAGAAAAACCTGGAACAAAGATTGTTTCACCCTTTGTGATGTGACCTGAAACTCACATCCTCATAGAAGTTCTTTTTCTGTGTCCAGGTGTTTCTAGGTGTTCAGGTGTAACAGTAGCTTCGTGTTCATGACTTTTTGCCACATGTGTCTCCGGTCAACATCTGAGTGTGATCAAATCCTTCAACTGTGTCACATTCAATTTCAAATTTGTTTGTGCTGGCTTCATTTAACGTTGGAGACCTATAATGCTAATCCTGTCATAGCCACGATGAATAATGCTGCTTTGGCTCAAAGAAGAAAAATAGTTTGACTTGTTTTTTATCAAACCTCAAATTAAGGTGAACCTCAGCAGGTTTGTCCTTATAAAATACACATTTATGCTTCTTGTAATTAATTTGTAGCCATCATAATTGGATCCAGATCTCCTCCTGAGCTCAACATGAAGCCAGTAAAGTGATGTGTGTGTGTGTGTGTGACTTCAAGCATGGATGGAAATGTCTTACATACAAACACCCCTGTCATTAAATATAAAAAATAAGTAATATAAAATATCTGACCCTTTCATCAAGCTATGATCTAGGTAATGATGCTCCCATTATAGCTCTGTAAACTAATATCTACTCAGTTGCACAGACATTCACAGGAAACAGTCAAAATGGCTCCTGATATTTATTTATTTATATATATAAAATCATTGAATGAATGTAGAATAAACACAAAAATTATCTTGGTGTTTTAAACATGTTAGTAAACCTTCACAGAGAAATACAAAAGAAAAAAGCACTACATGAATCAAAAAAAAAAACAACTAACACAGATCGAAGTGGTGGGTGATCGATTAAAGCGGCCATAGCATGGTCCTATCTCACTTATATGTAAGATATGGAGGTGTACTTACAAACATGAAGTCGTTTTATGGTCAAAAACGTCCTAGTCGCTACAAACAAAGCGATGTAAATGTCTCATCACTGACTCTCTCGTCAGCCGCGCTGTTTCAGACCAAAACCACACCCACAGAACACAGACTGTCTTGTGATTGGCCAGTTACCTGGAAGTGACGTATTTGGCTAGCAATGATCAAAACATTGAGTAATCTCGTAATCCCTTACGCTTTTGATCCGGAGTCTGAGCCAGAGTCAGAAGACACTGGGACAAGTGAAAGACTGCTGCAGGACGCCTGTAGCTTGGATAACATTGTGGTTACCGAGATGATAAACACACATGCAAGTGAAACACAAGCGTAGCGTGTAGCTTAGCCTGTAGCTTAGCCTATAGCCGGCTATCGCTAATGCTAAACGACAAAACAAGCACACAAAGACAATTATATACATATTGTTGGCACTGCTCCTTCCTTTAGGTGAAGTTTGGTGCTGTGTCCTGCTTTATATTGCTACTATCAACTGTAGAAGAAGAAGAACTACTCGTTGTAGCTGCAATGCAGTGTTAATTGGCACTTCCAGGCTATGGGATCTGTAAAGATCAGACATAATGCCCTGCTTGGAGCTGTGAAAGCGAGAGGGAGAGAGAGACACCCACAAGGAGAGAGTGACACACACAGAAAACACTGGTGGTGCACACAAGTCAGGGAGGGCAAGAGAGAAAACACAAACTCACACAGAGAGAAAAAGGGAGAGAGATTAACAGCACATGCACACACACACTTAAGTTTTGTCCAACAAGCCGTCAGGTAACTTTTTAAAATGAAACTTTCCTCCTAAAAGTCCATCCTTATCCATCGTTGCGCCGTAGACTGTCCTGTAACCAGGATGGCTTGGTTTGCCTGCACATGTGACCATGTAGCCACCAGAAGTAAAACAAACAACGTTAACTGCGTTCATTTTTAACGCGTTAAATAAATATCTGCATGCACAGTAATCAGGTTCAGTTTTTCAGGTGTGTTCCATGACCACCGTGGCTGAGGGATGGTCCGTCATTTTGAAGCTCTGCATGTTAAATCAAGCGCTCCTCACATTCTTCACATGCCTCCAGCTCTTTGTGCCTAGTACCCATTACCTGCTCTAAGGTCACATGTGCCCTTTAAATGTTCTGATAATGCAGGAAGCATGGAAACATCTACCTGAAACAACAGTGGCCCCTTTTACACCTGGTATTACTGTAGAATGTGTTTTCTGTGATCAGACAGCGTTTCACCACATGCATTTACACCTATTTACATGCATCTCCAGTGTCCACATCAAGATCTGATTGCTATCTGATCATGGTCATTCCCCTCGTCATCATCTCCCCCTCTTCTTCTGCAAAGATTTCCAGCAGCAGACTGCGTTGTCACAACCTGTGTGCTGCACGTAAAGTCGCATTATTGTATGGACTTCACTTTGCTTTTTATAGTAGGAGAAGAAGTCGTCTTCGACTGAGGAGACTGCAGTTTTCTTGCCACTTTCACGGTTTGCTGGGATCCCAGCCAATGTTGTATATCACGTGGTTGTTGAGGGTGGAGCCTGAAGTGTTTTGGCAGATCAGATTACAATCCATCCTCAATGAGTTATGGGTTTATTTACACCTGTGCACCTGTACTTGTGTACAAGTGACGAGAATTGTAATCCAATCACAGACAACACATTTTAATGCCAGGTGTAAAGGCGCTCAATGAGTCAACCATACCAAAATGAGTATATATGGCAAGGTTATACATGTTGTGACTGTTATATAACATTAAAGTCCTTTTTAGAAAACTGAGCAATTGTTGCACCTGTGTTGCGGTGCCACAATATTCTAACAGCTTGCAATGTGATTGGTTGTACACATAGCAGATTTGTGTTTCTCTTTTCATTGAGTCATAACATAAGAACGGTAATAGATACCAGTAACAGGAGAATTACAGTAGATGATCTGCATTTGGCTGATATTTTTACACTGGATGCCCTGCCTGATGCAACCCTCCTATTTACCCGGGCTTGGTACCGGCACAAGGAGTACACTAGATGTGACCCCTGTGGCTGGGGTGGCATGGTGGCTCAGTGGTTAGCACTGGTAATAGTTTGCACTGTTGCCTGAGGAGTTTGCATGTTCTCTCCATGTATGTGTGGGTTTCCTACCACCATCAGAACATGTATGACTGTTGGACACATTTGGTCAGGTTGGTCCATCGTGGCAGCGCGCTCAGTCGCAGTGGCTCTAATCAACCCTCTATCTGACCTAGTAAATATGTTGTGCAATTTCAGTGGACTCTCTTGAACGGGTTTGACCTTGCTGACGTGGAAAGTGGGGTGGACTCGGAGCGACCTGGGCAGACGGAGAGGGACAGAAACAGGATTAATGACCTTGGCAACAGGAAATGGACCTACGAACCTTGGAGCGAGCTTTCTGGACAGCACTTGGAGGGGGAGGTCCTTGGTGGAAAGCCAGACCTTCTGCCCTGGCCTGTAGACTTCATTCGAGCCGACCCTCGTAGAAGAACCGGACCAGACCCGGCGCCAGCATCTCACCATGGCATGGGCGGACGGCACCGTAACCTCCTTCTCAGTCTCATGGAGCAGTGGTGGTTGGTAACCGTAAGCACACTGAAAAGGAGACAGACCAGAAGCAGTGGTTGGCAATGTATTGTGTGCATACTCCACATTAAGTGCTCGCTCCAGCTAGGGTGGTCTTGAGGTCCTGATTCATCCTCTCCGTCTGCCCATTGGACTGGGGTTGGTAGCACGAAGTGAGGCTGGCAGTGGCTCCCAGTAGGTCACAGAACTCCTTCCAGAATCTTGATGTGAATTGTGGCCCCCGGTCAGAGACTACATCCCGGGGGATCCCATGAAATCAGACCACTTGGTCCAGCACCAGCTTGGCTGTCTCCTTGGCCGATGGTAACTTTGTCAGGGGAACAAAGTGGACCATCTTGGAAAACCGGTTGACAAGTGTGAGAACAGTGGTGTTGCCCCTGGAGATGGGCAGGCCAGTGACGAAGTCCAGCGAGATGTCACTCCAAGGTCGGCTGTGCACTGGAAGGGGTTGAAGGAGTCCCTGCTGGGGTCTGGTGGAGGTCTTATTCTGCGTGCAGACCTTTACGTCGTGGTCCAGAGATGGCAGAATCTCTGGTGGACGATGTAGCTGGTTAGCTTAGCCCCGGGATGACAAGTCAGCAGCGAGGTGTGTGCCCAGTCAGTGACCTGAGACCATTTTCAGGTCATGGGCGTGGGCAAGTCTCTTACGGCTTGGACTTTAGCCGGGTCCATTTCTATTCTCTCCGGTGAAACCACGAAGCCTACAAACGTTATGGTGAGTGAGTGAAACTTGCATTTTTCAGTCTTGACGTATAGTTGGTGGTCGAGAAGGTGGCAGAGCACTAGGCGAACGTGTTTTACATGCGGCTCTAAATCAGGTGAGAAAATCAGGATATCGTCCAAATATTTCAGTTAGTTTCAATTTAGTTTAAATTCGCATAGAACATCGTTCCACGGCCGGCACATAAGCTAAACCGAAAGGCATGACGAGATACTCATAATGGCGGGTGGGGGTGTTAAAGGCGACATCGAATACTTGTATCACACATATATGTTAGTTTTGGAGGTCTACTTACATATATGAACTTGTTTTCATGGTCAAAAACACCCTAGTTGCAGACCAAAATCACACCCCCAGAATGTGGACTGTGTTGTGATTGGCCAGCCAACAAGCACTTTCCCACTGTCCTGTGATTGGCCAGGTACCTGGAAGTGACGTAATAGATTGGCCAGCTCTCAGATACACAGCTCCCCCTCTGGCACGGTGGATGCTCTGCATCTCAGCAGCTACAACGAGAGTAGTTCTTCTTCTTCTGCGATTGAATGTACGCAACCAGATGTGCCCGGACTAGTACCGCACCAGGAGGCGCTGCGGTGGTGAGGATTTCTGATGACGACATCAAATTAAGGAAGTGCCGATCCGCTTCACAGAGCCCAGGAAAACAATACAACACTATTTTCTCAGCAGTGGCTGAAACTTTAGGGTTTCATAAACGAGGTAATGACGCAGATACACACACACAAACGTAGCGTTAATTGGAGCTTCCAGTCTATGTCGCCTTTAAAGTCAGTCTTCCACTTATCGCCCTCTCTTCTTAAATCTAATTTCATGAACACCCACGCCTCCTTTAACTGTTTGAAGGCAGTGACATTAGCGGTAAGGGGTACCGATTCTTGACCGTGATGGCATTCAGTGGGCTATAAACGATACAGGGGCGCAGTGAACCATCTTTTCTGGCCACGACGAAGAAGCCTGCCCCTGCTGGAGAGGAGGATGGCCGAATTATGGCGTTCGGGAGACGAGAGTGTATAAACCCTCCCCTTGGGAATAGTGGTGTATGCCCTATGTGGTGATGATGAAGGCTATTTTCGCACATTCAGTGGAAAATGCTTGTGGCATCAGTTGGAAGTGCAGGTCACAGTTTATCAAAAAAGGGGCGCAGTTACCGGATTCACCGGAGAACTTGTCCAGTGGTCCCAGACGTGGAGGATATACCGGTACCATTCCGGCTGGCGGTGGTATAGCGACCGATGGCACCGGAACTGTAGCTGCAGCAGAAGGGAGAGAGGAGGCGGCACGGGGGTCAAGGTTTTGTAACACACTGTGAATAAAAGGAAAAAGAAAAGGTAATATCTATGTACTTTTGATATTTGGTTAGTTCTTACTAGTCCTAGTTCAAAATAATATGTATGTAATAATGTAATTCAAAATGCCCTAAATTAAGTTTGAACTGGTCAGAATGCTATAATATAGATATTATAATGTTTGAGTCACTTTGTAAACTAACCGCTTGCTGACCTGCACCAAAGTCCATTGAGAAAATCAATAATTTTATATCACAGCACACAGGAGTTGCTGATCCATTGCTGCTCTATCAGTAAGTTCAAATGTGTTATTTTGTGACTTCAATATTCAAAAACCTTTTTCGGATTTACCTTGAACACTTGAGCACTAAACTTAATTTTCCTGTTGGAAATGGAGAGATGAAGTGGTGAACATGTTCTTAAGTTATCATTAATCAATGATTTAGTTTAATGATATTAATAATTTATATACTGCGTAATAGTTGAAGGTAAACGGCAGCAACAAACTTTCCCTTATGTGCACAGTGTATTTGGATATTTTGGGTCTTTAGTTTTGAACAATATGTTTTGTTCAGGGTGAACTCAGGCTCCCTCACCCCCAACGAGAGAGAGAGCGAGAGAGAGAGAGAGACATGTGGATTCCGAAGTTTTTGGGTGAGAGAGAGAGAGAAGAAGAGAGAGGCAAATCTGGGTTGCGTTGAATGTTTGGAATGTTGAGGCTTTTGGCTCCAGTTTGTTCTGACAGAAGAGGGAAGAGAAAGAGGGGGGAGGACGAGGGAGGACATATGAGCAGGGAAGGAGGAGAGAGGGAGGGATTAGGGTGGATATAAGGAGTGAGGAAGTGAGAAAGAAGGAGAAAAAAAGCAGATGGAGGGAAAGCAAAACAGGCTGGATTGATCAATCAGAAAAGTGACTGTTGTGACTGGTTGAGGGTCACTATTTTAACAATTATTTTTCAGCGGTCTCTCAGTCCAGTGGAAACCACAGTCGATGATGTTACGGAGGTCTTCTACTTTTAAGTATTGTTAAACTTGCCAAGACAAACGCAGACATTCAGATTAAAGAGATGGTTTATGATCATGCACCGTAAGTGTATTACAGACAGGTGACTGCTCTCTCTGCAGGCAGGCGTAGGCAGGCGTACAACAGAAACAAATGACTGTAGCCACCAAAAAAAGGCTCTCCTTGTTAAGTAAAAGTTTATGTTACCTTAACAATATATTCATTTCTTTTCTTTGTTTTAACGGTTAATCATTGGAAACGGAAGTTTGTGTCACTTTGTTTCATTCACTGCACCACCGTCCACAACGAACATCAGCAATTTTAGCCAATTTAGGTGGATTCTGTTCTCTTGGTCATGTTCCTATGATTACTTTTACTCATTATGTAAATAAATGTTATACTTGACACATTGTTATAAATTTGTGGGAGTCGGGGGGGCCCTAGGAAATTTCTTCCTCCAAAGGGGGGCCCAACAGAAAAAGTTTGAGAACCATTGCTCTATCCCACTCTCAGGACCAGAACCAAAAAGTACAGGGTGAGGATTAATGCCTTTTACATTTGATGACCATTTATTCAGATTAATACAATAATGATGGAGATGAACGCTTTCTTCAGTTCACTTGCAATGTCCTACACATTACTTGTATAGGTATCGTTGTGAGGACCAAAACATTTTTGAATGAGGGAAGTAAGGATGTTTTGACTGGTCCTCCCATTCTGTTACCCCTTAAAAGAGGGTTAAGTAAGACTTGGTTTTAGGGTTTGGCATTTAGTTGTGATGGTTAAGGAATGTCTGTGGGTGTCCTCACTATGAAAGCAGTGCAAACGTGTGTGTACTTGTATTTGTTACCTTTTTAGGACTTTTCTGGCATAAACACTGACCTTGTCAGGAGTAGTAGTCCTCATCAAGACTAAAACCTAACCTTGATGAACTGGTTAGGTTTAGGGCCAATATTGAACTGTAGTTAGGTAAGGGTTGGGATTAACTGGTTATGGTTAAGGTTAGGGATAATGCTTTGTTTGAGCCGTCAGTGCAGTGTCTTAAGAGGAAAAGCTGCACAAACCTAGGTTTTTAAGATTTTAAGATTTACAACAAAAAAAAACATGTTCTCTATGTGTTTGTGTGTGTCAGTGTTGCATAAGCTCTGTGAGTGGGCTGCTGTTTGTGTTTCGCTTTCATAAAGTGCTCCACTTCAACAGCAATAACACACACACACACAGACCACCAGTGAAGTGTCTGCACCGTATACAGTGCATTAGTCCAATTTTCAGCAGTGTTCAACTACAGGAACTTTTCATTTGATGTCAGAACAGCAGTGAACATGTAGCTCTAGTTGTAGAGCTGTGTTCCCAAAACATGTTCTCATAAGTCATTACATCTAAAATGTGAACATAAATAACTAAACTGAATGGCAGTAGCTAATTTGGGCACATCTTTTGTACAAATTGTTGCTCAAACATAATATTATTGTACAACACTTAACTTGTGTTACAATGCAATTAGATGATAAGATTAAGATAAGAAACAATAAGGTTAAGATACAGTATGAAGTAAGATAAAGAAAATATGTAATGCAATAATAGAAGTTAAATACAAAACTAGTTTACAGTGTGATATTTAGTAAGCTAAAGACACAATATGATAATGGTAGGTTAAGACAAGACACCAATGAGATGATAAGATGTACCTTGTTTTCATTCCTGTAGGGGAAATGCAAGATTACACTGGTAAAACCTTTCTACAATTTGGACAGTTTGATAAAATATCAATATTTGCCCAGGCGTATTGATTATCATATTGCATGAGGAAGGATGAAGATGTATATGGGGAGCCCGAGCCCAAGTTAAAAAGGGAACTTGGCTTGTAATTGGAGGGTTGCTAGTTTGAGTCCCCACCAGGTGAAAAAAGGGCTGTGGTACCCCTGAGCCACGTACCCAAACCCCATGGTTTCCTAGGCGCTGCTCAGTGGCTGTCTGTTGCTCCTAATTCTAGGAAGGTTTCTCATAAAGCAGGGGTGTCAAACTGGTGGCCCTCCAATCGATTACATGCCCGCCCACCACTGTGTGAGGTGATGGAATAGAGACAGAATATAAGACTAAATGTATTTGCCGGCAATATTATTATAATAGTAATAAGACATTTATTAAATGTATTACACTCCACATGAAATAATATATATTTAAGCTGTTTTAATCACAGTTATCCTTGTCATTATTTGCTAAATGTTTAATTCTCCATTTTTGTGCATCATAAATGTGTTTTTATTGTGAATCATTTTAAATCAAAACAAGCACTTTTACTTTGCAATTCTGTCAATATCATAATGAATATCTTATATTGCCCACCTGCTTCTAAGTAGTTGTTTTTTTTCCACTTTTTTTCCTCTATGTCGGCCCCTGCTTGACCAGACTAGATGCTCATTGGCCCCCTAGGTCATTTGAGTTTGACACCCCTGTTAGACGATGGGTTAAATGTAGAGAAGGAATGTCCCCTGCGGGACTGATGAAGGACTAATTTAATTTAATATCACCAAATCGATATTTTGACACACCTATACTAGATACTGAAAATAATTTTTAAACTAAAATGTTTTGTTTGTGTATGTGTATGTGTTATTGTGTGATGCTTTGTCTGAATTAATGTTTGGTGGTAGAAGATGAAACTTTTTGTCTCAACTCAAAATCACACAAAGTAACATTTCTCTCTCTCTCAGAGATGTAGCGTGTGTGCTGGTGTGATCGGTGGACCATCATGCACCTCTTCCTGCTGCTGATCCTTCAAGCTATAGCAGCCTTTGGACAGATTGACCCCAGTACGAAAACACACACACACACACACACACACACACACACACACACACACACAAACACATCCAGGAGTCCTCACTGTGTGTGTGTGTGTGTGTGTGTTACAGCACATTGTCGATATGCGTTGGGCATGGAGGATGGGCGGATCAAAGATGATGACATCACAGCATCCAGCCAGTGGTATGAGACAACAGCACCACATTACGCCAGGTCAGTGTGACGGTGACTCTAAATGATGTTGACTTTGTTTTGCTCTTTGGTTTTGTGCTTTTATTTTGTCATTATATTTCACATCCTCTCCACCCACTGACTATGAATGAATTAACAAAAACTTCAATCCTTCTGATGTCTTTGACTTTAGTCAAGTTGTTATTATGCACTTCATTTCAGTGCAATGTAACATTTTTACATTACACTTTTTTAGTATATTTTAATTTGAGAGTGTAAACATTTGCTCTGTATTTTACTTAATGTATATTATTTCTCATTCACTGTTTGTCTTTACATGACTTTATATACATTTGATCAGCTGTAATATCAAATTATATTACAATACAGAATAAACACTTCACTGACCTTGGACTGTGATGTTTGAATGAATGAACATTTTTTTTATTACAATGATGTCACACTGAAACAAACATGAAAAGAACTGCTGCTCAGTCCCAGATACAAACACATAAACAAACAGTGTCTCCATTCTATTTGTTTTTGACCTTATGAAGTATGATCTTCCAGTGGTGGGGAAGGGTGAGTGTGAGAAGCATCATCCTTTTAACCTTTGACATCATCATTCAGATTGCTGTCAGCATAAACACACTCATGCACTAAAAATAGTGAGTTAGTTATTTCCTAAGACACTAAACCAGCGAGTGAATCAGACTCAGAGGATGAAATGCTCCATGCCTCTGACTGCAGAACCTGTAGATGTACGTATCAACCATGTGTGCATTTGCAGGTTCAATCGTGAGGAGGGCGATGGCGCGTGGTGTCCTGAGGGACAGCTGGAGCCTTCAGACAGTCAGTACCTGCAGGTTTGTCTCTGTCCACCACTTCAAAGAAAGAAAGCACAGTCTCAAACGGAGTCACAGTGAGGCTTTTAAACCAGCAGCGAGTCATGACACTGAAAAGATAATGAATATAATGTGTGAACAATTCAAAGACTCACCCATGTGTGACAGACTGGCTGGAAATGTGATCTGAGTCTGCAAAAACTCGGCTACCCCAGCCAATCAGAGACAGAAACATCCAGATCACTGCTACAATAACCATTTAGATGTCCACCAATAGACATGAAAGTGAGCTAAATTAATCCTGGTTTCACACGTCATTCCCTGGGTCACTAGGGCTGTCACCTTTTCTAAAAGTCATGCTTGAATGAATATAAAGATATTCTCCATGTGGTAATAACTTCAAACAGTCTAATGTGCCCTGTTCGTCACATGTGACCAAACAGACGAGTAGGCAGCATTATTAGCAGGTTAGTAAAGAAAAATGTTTTGTGGAGCTCTCATCAGATGTGCTTTAACAGTAAGTGACAGATGACATGAAGTAACCTTTCTCTCGCTCTCTCTCTCTCTCTCTCACTCTCTCTCTCTCCCTCCCCATTTCTCTGAAAGATGCAGAGTAGTTGTAGTAAAGCAGCCAATAGCAGCGCCCTTCCTCTCTTTGAACTGTCTGGTGATCGGTCAAAATCTCCAGTCATGCAACAGAATTAGCAAAGACTGTAAACACAGAGTTAGGTTATGATAAAATGTTTGAATGAACTGTTGATCACTAACCTGTGAGAGAGGCTTTGAATATCACACATGAAAATAAAGGAGTTTTAGTTTGTTTTAGTTTGTGTCTGGCTTGTTGGTGTGGTATGTGATTTGACAGAAGCCTTTTGTGTTCTTCAGGTTGACCTAGGCAGGTTGACCTTCTTGACAGTGGTGGGGACTCAGGGACGATACGCCAGAAACTCTGGGAAAGAGTACGCCCGAGCCTACCGGCTCAACTACAGCAGAGATGGTCTGCTGTGGAAGTCCTGGAGGAACCGCCTGGGAAACCCAGTGAGTGGTGACGTGGTCGGAGTGGAGCAGTGAGAGACAGACAATGAAACAGGAAACCAGAAAGAATGGATGAGAGCATGTAGAGGAAAGATGTGATGGAGCGATAGAACAAAATGATGGAGTGAAGACTGGGAGAAAGAGGAAGGGAAGGAAAAAAAAAATACTGCTTCAGGTTATTTCACACACATGAAAGGAAATGGCACTCAAACCAGCTTCCTGTCAGCCTTCGAGGTCCCTGGCTGTCATGGAAACGCCACTAGGACGCAGTTTAAACAGATTTCCAGCAGCTTTTAAAAACATGAAAGCTTGTTGGTTGTTTTCTTGAGTTTAGAAAACAAGCAAGTTATTGTTAAAGAGGCCATAGCCCGGAAGTGCCAATTAACGCTGCGTTTGGGTGTGTATCTGCGTCATTACCTCGTCTATGAAGCCTTGAAAGTTAATAACAATCAGTTCAGCCACTGCTGAGAGTGCAGGGTTTGATTGAGCTCTACGAAGCGGAACGGCACCTCCGTTGACTAATAACGTCACTGTCGAATTTCACCACTCCTCTAAACAGCAGCGCCTCCTAGTCCGGGCACATCCGGTGACGTACTTTCAACCATAGAAGAAGAAGAACTATGCTCGTTGTAGATGCTGAGCGTATCGATTGTACAGAGTCCCATGGTCAAAAGAATAATAATAATTGTGCCCACAAAATAGCTATAACGTGCACACAGATTACTATTTTGTGGCCACGAAGTATGCACCCAAAATACTAATTAATAAATCATCATTCCTGGACATTTGGGTAAGCAAATCGAGCACACCTCCTCTAAGGTGGACACGATAGACAGCGATAGCGTGATAGAGTTTTATTTTAGGCTGGGAATGAGTTACAAAGACATTCTGAAAAGCCTGTCATTGCAAGGAACCATTATTACCGAGAGGCATTTAAACAGAATATTGAGAGGCAGGTTTCTTTACCGGCGCAGGTACAACAATAACAACACCGCTCGATTTGCTTACCCAGGTGTCCAGTAATGGTAATATTATTAATTAGCATTTAGTGTGCATTATACCTACTTCGTGGCCACAAAGTAGTATTTTGTGCACACGTTATAGTTATTTCGTCGGCACATTATATTTTATTTTTTTACCATGTCATGTCCGTACAACCGATACACTCAGCAGCTACAACGAGAGTAGTTCTTCCTCTTCTTCTACGGTTGAAAGTAGCACCAAACTTCACCTAAAGGAAGGAGCAGTGCCAACAATACGTATATTACAATTTTTACAAACCGTAAAGTGTTTTTTACACTTTACGTAAAAAAGGCTTTGTGTGCTTGTTTTGTCGTTTAGCATTAGCAATAGCCGGCTACAGGCTAAGCTACACACTCATTTGCATGTATGTGTGTTTATCATCTCAATAACCACAGCGTTATCCAAGCTACAGGCGTCCTGCAGCAGTCTTTGCGATGATGGTGGTTCACTTGTCCCAGTGTCTTCTGACTCTGGGTGAGGGATTATAGCGAGGGGCCGTGACGACGGCATTACTCAATGTTTTGATAATTGCTAGTGGTGCAGCTGCCTGTCCAGAGGGGGAGCTGCGGGTCTGAGAGCTGACGTGCCAATTACGTCAATTCCAGGTAACTGGCCAATCACAAGACAGTCGGCGTTCTGTGGGTGTGGTTTTGGTCTGAAACAGCGCGGCTGACGAAAGCGTCAGTGATGAGAGATTTACATCGGCTCGTTTGCAGCGACTAGGAGGTTTTTGACTATAAAAACGACTTCATGTTTGTGAGTACACCTCCATATCTATAAGTGAGATAGGACCACGCTATGGCCGCTTTAAACAATCAGACTCTGATGACAAACATTGTTCACTAATGTGTTTTGATCTGGAATTATGGCATTGGTAAATATTTTCCAAAGAGTTAATGGTTACAATCACTAATTTCAGGTCTTGTTAAGCAGCACATGATGTGCATTTGTAACGTATATGTTGATGTAAATGATATTCCCATTTAGAGGATGATAAAATATGATAGATATGATATGATATAGATGATGAAATATGGCACACACCGTCAAACCACTTCAAAAGACCATTATGTCTTTAACTTCAACTGCGTTCAATTAAGATTCAGCAACTCCAACAAACATCGCTGTAGCCCTGGTAACAATAGCATGAGTCCTGTTCAACACTGGTTTGCAGCCCTGTTTACTGATGCTGCTTTTTGTTTCTCACCTCTGGGGTATTTGTTTGCAGGTGATGGACGCTAACAAAAATGCCTACACCTCCGTCATCAACGACCTTCATCCTCCGATTATCACTCGCTACATCCGTCTGATCCCCGTCACCAAGCTGTCGACCACCGTCTGCATGAGAGTGGAGCTGTACGGATGTCCATGGGATGGTGTGACACACACAAACACACACTCACATGTGTCATGAAGTTGGGGGATAAAACTTGACATCCTGCCTCTTTAATCTCCGGCAGATGGTCTGATCTCCTACAGTGCTCCAGAGGGTCAGCTCATGATGCCGCCTGGTTATCCAAGTGCCAGCCTCAATGACTCCACGTACGACGGAGCACACGAGCGAAGGCATGTCGCACACACTCATGCCTGTTTTTCTGATCTGCTTCAGTGACTGACAGTCATGTCATCCATTAGGAGGCTGTTTGGTGGACTGGGTCAGCTGACAGACGGCGTAATTGGCCTGGACAACTTTCTACTGACGCGCCAGTACAACGTATGGCCAGGCTACGACTACCTGGGCTGGAGGAACGACTCGCTGGGAACTCAGGGATACGTTGAGATGGAATTTGTGTTTGACCGGCAGCGGAACTTCACATCCATGAAAGTTCACAGCAATAACATGTTCTCCCGTGGTGTCAAGATCTTCTCCTCCGTGTCTTGTTGGTTTAAACCCCGTCTCATTGCCGGCTGGGAGGTAGAGCCTGTGGTGTTCAAGACAGTGCTGGACGACAGGAACCCGAGTGCCCGTTATGTCACTGTGCCTCTGAACCGCCGCACCGCCAAGTCTCTGCGCTGCCGCTTTTACTTTGCTGACGTTTGGATGATGTTCAGTGAGATCTCCTTTCAGTCAGGTAATGCATATACATGTGCACACACACAACACATGGAGGCACACACATGCTAAAATAACATCCAGTATTTTGTCCTTCAGAGGACACCATACTCCCGACCCAAATGACCCTGGTGGTGACTTCCCCTCTGGCCAGTGAGGAGAGCACTGTGACACCAATACCAGAGACAGGTGTGATTAAAAAAGTGTCAGTGTGACAGATGTTAGACAGACTTTTCCAACTGGAAACTAGGAAGTAGGTGTTGCTTTTTAGGGAAAAACAAATCATCATCTTTAGCTCACAGATCTACAGCTGCCTTGTTTTGGTGAGTTTAAGTTACTTTTGTAGATCCATATTCAGGACTGCAAACACTGTTCTAACAAAACAAAGCATAACAGTGATGGAGGCAGCAGTGGATCCACAACTCCTGTACGCTGCTATGTAAAATCACCAAATTTCTCAGTGGACTCTTGTGAACAATTGACCAATTAACTTTAATTTTCTTGTTGGAAAAGTCTGTACAATGGTGGAATGTATTTATATGCTTTGAAAGCAAGTGGATACGGAGGAAACGGATGAAGTGATGATCAAAATGTATTACATCTTCTGTAATTGTATAAAAATATGTTACTATAGAACAAAAAACTAAACTTCCATTGTTTTGGGGGCTTTAACAATCACTCCACATTCTTTCTCACACATTCATCTCATTGACACTTCTCTCTTCACAGCAGCTAATCCATCTGCAAGTGTTCCTCCAGAAGGGAACACAGCCATTCTGATTGGCTGCCTGGTTACCATCATCCTGCTGTTAGTCATCATCATCTTCCTCATCCTGTGGTGTCAGTACGTCTGTAAGGTGCTGGAGAAGGTGAGTGAGTTTTCTGTTTCGACAGTCGATGTGATTTATTTTGAATGTTTGAATTTCCACCTAAATTTTAAGTCATGTCAGCACCTACTTGTAGTTTGGAAAAGTTACAGTCCAAGTCCAGAACCTTTTTCCTAGAAGGATCTAATCCAGGTTTTCTAAATCCTAATTTGTGATGATGGCCGGAACAGCTTGTCTTTGTTTTTGTTGTTGTAGCTTTACCTGAGGGACGACATGTTCATCAACTATTTTGTATTATTTTCGTAGAAAAATGAAACTGCTCTCAGGAGTTGTGTTGTTTTGTTTTTTCAAATCACCTCAGGTCTAATCAGACTGTCTCAGAGTAGAAGCTGATAGATTCATTCAAATCTCCTGTAAACTCTCCCATTGTTTTCTCTCTGTGGTTCTTTGAGCCACATGTTGAGTGATAATCTGTTTGAAGCAGCAGATGTGAACAGCTGTTCAGTATAAACCAGTTTTACCAAACAAGAGACAGAAAAAGGTTTAGACATTTATTTTCCCCTTTAGGACGTAAGATCAGAGTCTGTGGCTTTGTGTTGGTGTGATGTTTATTACAGACAACTTTGAAATCCCAAGGCAACTTTAGGATAAACTGAGAAATGGGATTTTTTTGTTTTAGTCAAGTGATTTCTTCAGAAACTAGAAGAGACCCAACTGTAGCAGCAGCTGTCCTCAAATGCAAATGGAAACTGAAGTTTGTGATGCCTTTTTTTTAACTGCTCCTATTTTTGATTGTACTGTTAAATAAAAGATGCATTTGATTGACCTGTGTCTTCTCTCCAAGGCTCCACGTCGCATCCATGATGAGGAAATGACAGTTCGTCTGTCATCCTGTAGTGACACCATCATCCTGCAGACCCCCCCTGTGCCCCCCCGCTCTGGACACGGCCCTTCAGGTTGTCAACAGCAGATATTTTTAATGCTGAAACAGTAGAATTAGAAAAGGTGAAGCTGGATTTGATTTTCAGTATGTTTACAGTGATTACAGTCCGAAAGTTGGCTCTATTCACTCAGGTTTTCCTGCATACATTTTCCAATTTAATCATTGAATCAGTGAAGTTACTGAATGTTCTAATTTGTGTAACACCCACTGCTGTTTAATAAAGATGATGGAACTACCTAACTCATTCACTCACTCAGTGTTTTAAATATAGCTATAGGCACATAGTCAGAGCTGAGTTCTCTGTGCATCCATGTGTCTAGAACCAGCATAAAACAAGCAGGCACAAGACACAGATGTTCATCCATTCATTCATTCATCCATCCATTTTCTACTGCTTTATCCTCCACTTGAAGGTTGCGGGGCTAGTGGAGCCAATCCCAGCTGATATAGGGCAAAAGTAACCCTGACAGTTCATCACAAGTGTCCAGTAAACCTCTGAATGCCTCTGAAAACCCACTCACACACAGGGACAACATGCAAACTCCAGCCACCATGTGTCCCCTTCACAAGACGTTCTCTCAGGAATATGTTGAATACCTCATCTCACCGTTGCACAGCCTTTTCCATAAAGAAAGCACTTTGTGTTGCTTTATAAACAGCTCACTCGCTGCTCCAAAGTCTGCAGAGAAAATCTGCTGATTGTGTCAGGATTTCTAACACCAGTATCACAAAATAACTTGTTTGAACTTACTATTGGAGGCAGCAGATGATCAACAACTCTCTTTGGTGCAACATAGTTGATCTATGAGGATCTATCAGGTACTGACTGTCAGTGTCAGTACAGTATCTTAAAGCTGCAGTGCATAGTTTTTAGTGATTTATGTTGATGTTGAAGTTATTATTCTGCTTCCACCTGTCATCAGCAGTGTTGGTTGAGTTACTTTAAACATGTAATCATGTACACATTACTTGTATATTAAAGTAATACATTGCTACATTGTTATATTGAATCTCAATGGGATTGACCTGGTTAAATCAAGGTTAATAAATGAATAAATAATGTATTCATTCATGTGCTGTAATGTTTCCTCAGGCCCTGCCAACACTGACCCTCACTATGAGAGGGTTTTCCTGCTGGACCCACAGTACCAGAACCCAGCGATGCTGAGAAACAAGCTGCCAGAGCTGTCACAGAGTGCAGAGGCTTCAGGTGAGCACACACTGCAACAAAGGTTGTTTGATTGTTACTGTTTTTTGTTCTTTTGACTTCAGTTTAGTCATAACAATCATAAATGTAGGGACGGTGCACCAGGAGAATGATGCCTTCAACACTGAAGGATCAGAGGAGTCCTGTAGACAAATTGCTGCACTTTTTTTAAATAAGCAGGTCAGATATCAGTCCTCTGTCACCATCACTCATTAACAGCTCTTCACTTTATTTCCTCTAATATAGTTTTTGTTTCTCTTTTTCTTCCACATTTTCTCACTGAAACTGAAAAAGTAAAAGCTCATTCATTCTGCAGTGTTTCTCTCCTTTTCTTCTCTGTGCCCGTTTCCTCTTCTTCCTCCTCCTCTTCCTCCAGCTCTTCTCCTTGGTAATCCTCTCTATGACCTGCTGACTTCCTGTCACATGGCGTGGCTGGCTGTGTGGTAAGAGCAGAGAAGTGTGAAGACAGTCACTTAAACATTCAAAAATCTCTGAGACAAGACGATGGCTTGTCTTCATTCACTTCTCACCCATGAAGCTACAGTACTTTGGAATTAACTGCATGCTGACGTGTGTTGTGATGGGAAAACTATAATACACTAGCCAGAAACAATTCTATGCTTCCATGCTCTAAAGTAGCCGTTCTGTTGTTCGACCACTGGTGTTCAGTGATTTCAGTGGTGTAGTGTTAGCGAAAGGTAGTTCGATGTTCCAACGCAACACCACTATTAGAAATGCCTCCTATTGCAATAAAAGCCCAGTTGGGCATCACAAGTACACTTATCTATGCACTAATCCAAGAACACATTTTTAAAGAACTGTTATTCCCACCCATGTCTTTGTTGTTCCATAAACAGCTGGTCTGCTGCACATCAGCAAACACTGCCTTTAGAGAATAAGTCATTTCCACTAGTGTAGCATTAGTTAGTATCAGCTGTATGGTAACATTTCACACTGAGAAACCTGGAAGTAAAATGTTGTGTGCTTTTACGCTTTGTGTTTGAGTTTAGACTGTCAGTAATTAAATTTGAATTCTGTGTGTTTCAAAAAAATCTTGAATTACATTTTTAAGTGTTTTCTTCTACTACAAGTGATGAACACATGATGATTAGATGCCTGTAACGCTGCATAATGGTGCAGCAGATTACCTCACAGCTAAAAGGATATCTGTTTGAATCCTTATGACACATGTTGTGTCCTATTGTGTTTGTTTGTGTTGAGTTTCTCAGAGTATGTTGGCCCTGAGTGATAAACTGGCATCCCCATCAATCATCGAAGGATAAGCATTAAGAAGATGGTGATATCATCTACTGCTTTATCCTCCACTGTAGGGTCGCGGGGGTGCTGTGCCAATCTCAGCTGACATAGTCACACCCTGGACAGTTTGTCAGTTCTTCACAGGGCCACACACAACAAACAACCATTCACTCTTATGGTCAATTTACTGTAGAGTGACCAACTTACCTAATGCCCATATTGCATGTTTTTGGACTGTGGGAGGAAGCCGGTGAACCCACACACACATGGAGAGACAATGCAAACTCCATGCAGAAAGGCTCTTGTTCCAACCGGGGCTCAAACCTGGGTCTTCTTGCTGCAAAGGCAAGAGTGCTAACCACTACACCAACCGTGTGGCCCTGGATGGTTATTATACCTTTTCTGTTTATCCTTGAGACGTGATGAGATTTTGTCCTACTAAAATGTGGAGCACTAACTAGTCGATCCAGATGGTTTGTTACAGAAACATCTGGGAAGGGTTCCTCAGAAGCTGCTGGGAAAGGAGCAGGCTTTCTCCAAAATACTTGCAGATTGATGCAGATGATTGGAAGAAACATGTGTCTTTGACATGTGTGAAAGTCTCTTGGTAAAACAGAAAAGTGAAAACATAATTTCTATTGAGAAATCCTCCAGTGCTGATCAATAGTCTAATCATTTCCAGGTTTGTTATAATTGATGATATAACTACAGTATATTGATATACATATGTGCAGTATAAATTGGTCCACTATGGTTCATGCTCAACTTTTAGTATGGACGGGTGGACAGACTGAAAACTAAAGACACACCTCTCTCTACCATCAGCATGTGGAGGAGGTTACGCTGAGCCTGATGTCACCCAGTGCACCCCACACCAGTGTTTCCATAACAACGCGCCACACTATGCAGAGACAGACATTGTGCGTCTGCAGGGTGTCACTGGCAGCAACATGTACGCTGTCCCCGCTCTCACTGTGGACTCTCTCACCAGGAAGGACATCTCTGCTGCTGAGTTCCCACGGCAGCAGCTGATATTCAGGGAAAAGCTGGGGGAGGGGCAGTTTGGAGAGGTGAGCTCTGGGTGGGGCAAGTTTATGAACTTGAATTGTTGGATGAACTTTGTTGTTTCTTGAGTTTGTATAATGTTCCAGGACTGCATAAGGTATTTATTTATTGCAGGTCCACCTGTGTGAGGCCGAGGGTCTCCTAGAATTCCTAGGGGAGGGGTCTCCCCTCCCTGACAGAGACGGCCATTCTGTGCTTGTCGCTGTAAAACAGCTGAGGGCCGACGCCACCAGCCAAGCCAGGTATTTGTGTGGTTCTATCTTGCTGCTTTTTCCCCCCAAATCAATGAGTGGGTGTTGATGATGGGACTTTCAGAGTATTACACTTAGTAACTATAATGTACTTAATAAAGTAACTGTTAACAAACAGAACAAATAGACACTCTAAAGATCTTTCCCAATATCATGCCATTTAAAGCTATGAGGCATCATATTGAGCTGGCTCGTGTTTTCACTGATAAACTACTTCCAAGAAGCTTAGCAGACTGCTATTCTTCCACCAGGGGGCACTGTTTAGTTAAATCTATACTAGATTTTCACATCTTCGTGACTTCACTGTTCACTCACTGCTCCAATCACTGCCTGAATGAAATTGCAGTAGATAGATTCATAGCCAGCATTTGTTTGAAGTGTGAATCTGAAATATTTAATGTCTAAGTTCAAGACTTCAATTCAATTTTATTTGTATAGCGCCAAATCATGAGCTACATTATCTCAAGGCACTGTAGACAACATAGTCTTCACCTGAGAATGTGTCCTCTCGTCACTCCCTCTGTCAGGAATGACTTCCTGAAGGAAATTAAGATCATGTCTCGCCTGAACGACCCAAACATCATTCGACTGCTCTGTGTGTGCGTGTCATCTGACCCGCTGTGCATGGTCACCGAGTACATGGAGAACGGAGATCTCAACATGTTTCTGTCACAGCGGGAGATCGAGAGCACGCTGACACATGCCAACAACATCCCTTCAGTCAGGTTAATACACCTCACACACAGGTTTTACATGCTGCTAAAATAACATCCTCCACTTCTCATGTTTAAATCAGTCAGAACTTATGTTTCTCAGAGGAACATGTGCATTCAGATCTTTATCTTCACCTCCTTTGATGTTTCACTTCTTCTCTGCTCAAATTTATTCTCCTGCTCCCTCCAGTCTGTCCAACCTCCTCCACATGTCAGTGCAGATCGCATCAGGGATGAAGTACCTGGCATCTCTGAACTTTGTGCACCGGGACCTGGCCACTAGGAACTGCCTGCTGGACCGACGCCTCACCATCAAGATTGCTGACTTTGGGATGAGTCGAAACCTATATAGCAGCGACTACTATCGCATCCAGGGCCGGGCGGTGCTTCCCATACGATGGATGGCCTGGGAAAGCATCCTGCTGGTGAGGCGCAAATGGAAAAACTAACTATTTCACTGAGCAATGTACCCAAGGTAAAAGTAGGCCTCATAGGTAAAATGAAATCCCCCAGGAGTTTAAGTTCAGCAAATTCAAATAACTTTTAATTATAATTAAACATCGGTTTAGGTCAATATTTACACATAATATACTTAAAGGCCACAACAAATGCATTCAAGTTATACAAATTACTGTTATCCACAACGTTAAATTTCCATCACCAATATTAGTTTAGGTTAACCATTCCATCCATTACCCTACCCTCTGTATTTCTGAAGCTGAACACCAGCGAGTAACTGAACAGATAACTCTTGTGCAAATTCATTATAACTATGATCAGGTCGTTTACACATTCCACAAAACTTTTGGCGATATGCCTCTGGCACAAGTTCATATGCTTTCAGTACTGCATTTTTTACACATGAATAGGTTTTACTCTCAGCAGTACCTAGAGCTGAGTAAGCCTCCTGCGTGCGGCCAGTCACTGTGCATTGCAGCATCAAGTGTGTGCACTGCAGCCGGCTAATGGTAGATGTCAGCAACATGCTCATACAATTTAAAAAAATGGTTCCACAAATTTGGGTAGAAGTCTCACATTTTTAGCCACATTAAATTTGTCAGGAGCAACCTGACCTGAAGGGGTCAGAAGAACATCCTGGATGTTCTAAATCGGCAGCTTTTGCGTACATTCCTTGGTCCTTTTATCAGAGCTAGTCAAAACACTCTGCAACTAACAATAGCTGTTTGGAAACAAATGTAATGTCTCAACCGAGGGAGCATTGATGAAGTGGTCAATCACATTTAGTCAATCATATTTAGGCTTTGTTTCGCAAACATTCCAACAGTTCACAGTACCAAATGAAGAAGAAAAAGAGCCTCTCAGGAGCAGCATGCAGGTGTAGCTGATCAGCTGTTAGGGGGTGCCCCGCCCACAAGCACCCCTGAATCACAGTTGTAGGTCATCACAACTGCTGATAAACACAATATTCACCTGCAGCTACTGTAACAGCTGTAACGCCAAGCGCTCTCTTTCTTTGCCCAGTCACATTCACACTTACACACAACACTCAAGTATTTCAACTCAAGTGAATTATATGATTGACACAAAGTAGGTGTCAGTGCACCATTATACGTGACTTTGGTTCATCTTTGTGATGATATATGCATCAGAGATCAGGTAGTGTTGTGTTTTTTGTCAATGATGACGATGAAATTATTTCATTGACGCCCCTTTTTTCATGACTTTCTATAATCAAGCAAATCACCAAGCACTCATCCCTAATCTTGACTGAAGTCCAATCATGTCCCTGCCTTCATTCTGCTCAGGGTAAGTTCACCACAGCCAGTGACGTGTGGGCATTTGGTGTAACCCTGTGGGAGATCTTCACTCTGTGTAAGGAGCAGCCCTACAGCTTGCTATCTGACGAACAAGTCATAGAGAACTCTGGTGAGTTCTTCAGGAACCAGGGCAGACAGGTGAGATGAATCGAACCCACCCTCAAAGAATACAGCACAGTACACTTCAGTGTGTCATGTCAAGTTAATATAACTAAGGAATTTGTTTTTTACTCTCTTGTAGATTTTTCTTTATGCCCCTCCTCTCTGCCCACCATCTCTCTTCGAGCTAATGATGCGTTGTTGGAGTCGAGATATCCCCAACCGACCCTCCTTTGAGGGACTTTTTCAAGCCTTGAGGCCCCACGTTAATCAGTGAGCTGGGGTCGCTGGGATGTACCATTCTGATACTATTTGTTGTTAACACGTTTGTTCATCTCTGGAAAGGCAATAGATTGACATGAGAAGCCGATGGTCTTGTATTGTGTTCCAAGAAATTAGGAAACTGGCAGAGACTGTGGTCAGATGGTTAGTTTGCTTTGTGGAAATGATAGCACACTATGAGATGGAATAGAAAATGGCTTGAAACATTTCATGTGGCCAGAACCTTTCAGTCATAGTGAACACAGACTTCTCAATGCCAGTTTCTTAGTTTCTTAGTTTCATCCATCTTTGTAAATCCTCTTTGACCAAAATGTTGTGTCAGACCTTGTGACTCACTTCTTTTTTATGCAGTGGTGTCAGAGCTATCACCATCTTTATTTCCTTCTTCACAAATTCTTCAGTCCTGGTAGTTTCTCCTGTCGGTGAGATTTTTATGAATATTATTATTGTAAAGCACTGTGTCTGTGTCTCAATTATTCTTGTTCATATATTAACCCACACTGGAGATAGGGTTAGGGTGAAACTGTAGTGTAGGATTTGTCTATTTTATTTTTTTCTTGGTTAATTGTATTTCATTTGTTTGATCTTTCTAGTTGATAAATGTTGTTCAGAGGGGGTTCTGCCAAAAGGCTGTGTTGAAACCTCTGTGTTTATTTGGAGAAGAAGAATAATATCAAATTATAAGAAAACACCAGCTGTGCCTTTTTTGTTGCCAAAGACAGGAAGAAGAAGATTTTCTTCCAGGTGACTTACTGTTGTAGAAAAAGTGGTTGTCTACCAGTGAGAAGTGAAGTAATGTTGGCAACTCAAATACTGAACCCAACCTAAAGTATAGTACAGAGATTTTATAAAATCATGTTAACAACTTATCTTTGTGTCCAACTGTGTCTTGTAAATTGGGTTCCAAACAAGGAAACGTAACTTTTGTTTTTAACATATCACTAATAGTGACCTTGACGTACAACAAAAACTTGCAAGTTGTCCATCAATCAAATGAGTTCAAGATCAGTTCAACATCACACTTTATTATTATACCTATTATTTACCTGGCCATTTCATGTCACCGATTCAGAGACCTTCTGAACAGACACTCTAAAGAGCCTGGACCTTGTCGTCTGTCCACTTAGGTCATAGGTCCTTTTCTTTTGCTCCATATTTTTGAAATGAATATGACTTCTTTTAAGGGTCTTGTTTAAAGGTGGGTTACAGCTGCACTGCCTTAAATGGCTGTAAAATGTGTTCCACCAATCAGCGTCCCTCAGCAAACAGCCCCACCCTTCGAGAGTTCCTGTAACCTAGTCCTTAGTCGTGAGTACGTCGGCTTCTTTGGGTGAAAATTTGGGGTTGAGGAAAAGTTTTTCAAAATCCCTGGTAAATGAGAAAAGTTCCTGCGGTAGAAAAGGTGATTGGACCAGCTTCCTTCTGCCGTGTGTCCGCCCACTATGTTCCTTATTAAAACATAATTAAGGAGGCAGTTTAGTTTGAATTACAGTGTTTTCTGACCTGACCATCAGAACCAAGGTCCAAACTAAGTTTCATACAGTATCTTTGTAACTTTATATACATTAGTTCCAATGAAGCTACTGTGTTAACAAATCACTGCTGCACATTTTCTTTTCTTCAAGGACATTTAAGAAAAGGTATATTCTATTTTTAATTAGCACTACAGGTGTCAACAAGCCATTCGTGAAATCTGCAATAAACAGATTTTAACTGCATAGCATTTGAAAAAGTCTTGTGGAACAAAATAAATATAGAGCTGTGGACTTTACAGTTGTCACCTCTTGCAGACTTTGATCGATCTGTGGAAAGGCAAATGTAGAAAAAGAGATGATCATGATGATGTGTGTTCCATACATGTATACATGAGAGTACATTTAATGACGTTTTTGCAAATGTTGATGGAAACACTGAGGCTTATTTGATGTGTATTTTCCCAGTTAAACATCAGAGACATTAGTTGCTGACACTTGTGAGACAGAAGTGTAGTACAAACAGTGAGGAAAATATAGTGCCATTAACAATGGAGCTAGTGTTAGTTATTACAAAGTGATGATAGAAAAGTGTTAACCAGCTCTTTGTGTTATCAAGCCATCAGTTTACCACGTTTGCAGCATTGCGTTATTTTCCCACTTTCACTAAGTATTTGTTTAATTGAACGTTTTCATATAAATGCTGAAATTGAATTTGTAAAATGGCTCAAACCAAAATCACATTGACAGGAAACAATAGGAAGACATATGTAAAGTTTGAGTACAACTTTCAGTATTGTTTGTAAGTGTATAGTGTTTTGTTATCTGTACTGTATCTTAACACTTGTATTGGTGTGTGTGTGTGTTCATGTGAAAATGAGTTTTGAGAATGACAATTTTCGACATTCCTTTGAACTGAGGGAGCTAATTGAGATAAAGTAGTTCACCACTAAACCACTAAACTCAATTTCCCAGAGTTCTTTGCTGCAGTGAGCCTGTGTTTTGTTCTGGTTGCTTTAGAGAGATAGATGTGACTGTTAGTATGATAGTGTACAGTGTATGTGGTCTATAATATCTGAGTGTGTGAATGCAGATTAGGTGTGATGAATGTTATTCAACGTTATCTATCAGAATTTATTGTAGCTAGTTCTCTGATTATTTCATTCTGGGAAGGTGTTTGGTGTTTTTCTTCTTCTTCTTCTTCTTTTTCAACAGGAATTCAGTAGTTTAAAATATTTCCAGCACAGATGTTAGTTTTCTTTGATTTCGTATCCACAGTGTTTGATCAGTCTTCAGTATTGTTTCAGACATATTGTACATATTCTAGTAGCTGTGTATATTAATATATTGGGAGTGAGGCACTCAGTGTTCTGTCGCCCCAAGTCAATTTCACTCTGTACTCCCTGATGTCTTGGTTTGTTTTTCTTATAATAAACATTAAAATTTGTCAACATTGTGTCTTGTTAGGAAATATTAAGTTGTTTTTATATCTGTTGACAAGCGGGTGCAGGTGGGGCTGCACAATGATGGTAATTGTAATTTATTTATATTAAATATGAAATAATGTAATTTCCAGCAGATGACTTAAACAGCTCTAAAAGATATAGTGATTTGAGAATGATTGAGGTGATAGTGAAAAAGAGTGTATCATCTGCATAGAAAACAACAATGACACTTTTCCTTTCCTGAATTTAGTGGGGGCAGTATTGTATTAAAGTGAATATGCTTCTTTATTGCATTAGGGAATTAACAGAAGTGATTATTAGTAAAAAATCATTTAACATTTTATTTCGTTTATTTGAGTCCATCGTCACATAGAGATACAGAATATATCTTAATATTTGAATTTATTTTATTTAGTATGGAGTTCTATATGATTTAGTGGCACAACTAGACACAAACTTTTTTTTCAGTGATCACTTTACTTTCTTTATGTGAATAATTATTATTATTATGTGTATATATATATATACATATACAGTATATATGTACATATATATATATATATACATATTTCAATTAAGAGACAATGAACATATTCATTGTCTCTTAATTGAAATATGTTTGTAGATTGTTTGTAGATTATCACGGTTCACCGCCAGAGAGCAGCAGTGAGGCAGAGAACCTGCAGAGAATATCTAGATTCCAGTATAATTCACATCACAATGACTTCATATAGAGTATCAAACAGCTAAAATACTCTGAATCACTAGTTTATATTAGAGCCTCAGGAACCATCATGTAGCAAAAATATTTCCTTTGCATTTGCAAGAGCTTTATTGTCATATTGATTAAAAGTGAGGATTTAGTGTGAGTGTGGCTTTATAATGTTAGTTTAGTAAAGTTTTAAAGCCCATTAGGAACACAAATACTATAATATGGTGTTGAGTATCTAGCCCTGTAATGTCTATCGACTTTGTGAAGCCAAAGTGGAGTACTAACCTAAAAGATGCTTCCTGGTATATTAACCTATTTGTATTTCCATTTTTGTGAGAAACGCACATGCTGTTATTGTCCTCAGTTGAAGTTGAGCTAAATTTGTCAGACAAAGAAACCAAAGCAGAGGTTTTGTGACCGCAGGTTTCATAAGGGTTGGTCAGCAGTCGCTCGGAGCCAACATTTAAGTCACTGAGGAATAAACAGGGTTCATTTTGATACAGGGGGGAAAAACAGCTTCTTCAGGTATGATAGTACGTACATGACTCTTAGCTGGTTGGTTGGATGAATTAAAGAAAAAAAAGCCAATTAACCAACACAGGCTTTTCTCCAGATCAGCAACCAAACACTCAATGAGGTGACAACAACTTTTGTAAAAGTGTTTTTTTATCCTCCCTGGTGGTGTGATGCTAGAGTAGTCCCCGCCAAACCAGACCTGGCTGTAATTGTGGTGCTGCTCTGCTTGCTGTTTATCCTCTATATGTGTGAACGCATCTGGTCACAGCAAGAACTATTTTTATCTCTATCTCAGTGTGAGAACTGTCACGTCCACATGCAAACTGACAAACTCTGTTCACTGTCCTGCGTTTTTATTCATTCATTCATTGATGACAGATAAAAACATGTATGCACACAACATGCGTATGAGCAGGAATTCATTTGCCAGTCCAAATATTAACACACATACAATAAACAATAATTATGTAATGATCAAGGTTTAGATTTAATAGGGCAGATGCATTTGTCTGTTTTACAATTGTAATTCATTTAGTTCTTATTTTATTTTTATTAAAAGTCATCACCAGTGTTGAGAGCCATCTTCATAGTAAAACAGTTAAAGTCTATTCTATTCAGTCTGTGTTCTAATGTCCAGAAGAGGAACTTACTATCACAGTTAAAGACTGATCAGGTACAACATGCCTCATCAATGGTACAAAGATGCTACGGCATTGGGGAGCCAGGATGGCAGGTCGGGGGGAGATCTCAAGCAACAGCAACATCAAGAAGAGGGAACACAAGAAGCTTGAATATAATATATATATATGTATATATGTATATATGTATCGGTGCACGTTTATGGCACTCCAGACCAGCAACAAGGGCAGAACATATGCCCAGCTGTCTTCATTATAGAGAGGCACTGAGTCAGTCTGTGAGAAGAGGAGAGAATAGGTCCATAAAGGAGCAAAGAGACCTTAACTAGCCATACGTATATTGAACATACTCACACATGGTTGCATTCAAGTCCAGTCATGTACCACACATGTCTTTGCCAAATGCAGATGTGACGTTCATGGGCATTAAGATGTCCTGAAAAACTTTCAGTTATCCAATCATGTTCTCACTTTGTCTCAGTCTCACTTCCGCTCCATGTATGTGATGCTCTGGTGTTACAAAACACTTCTTAATTCCATTTACACTATCCCACATATTAACAGTGATGATGATGTTGGCAGGGATGAAGGCAGTGCTCTTTTGTTTCCATGGCTCTTTATGTGTCCTGTGCACAGGAGGCCCCTGCAGGCGGCCAGCCCTCATTATGAAGCCGTTGACAGTGGCTCAGATCAGGCCGACACCTGCTTCTCATTGGAAACCACAGTTGCTGCTACCTTGTATTCCTGAAAGGAAAGTGCCGAGGGCTGCGATAAAGTCAGCCTGTCTTTCATCTTTACACAAAGGTCATTAAAAGCAACGTTTGTTCAGCTAGATCACTTTTTCCTTCAATCATGGGGCAATTGGTTAAAGTGTGCACACGTGTTGGTGCTTGCCAGCTCCCTGGGATCTGCATGGCTGCTTACAGCTGCTGGAATAAACTTCTAATCCCCGCTGCAGCTCTCAACTACAGCAGAAATAATTTGACCTACAGAATCAGAGACCAAGCCAGTCTCAGTCCCACTCACTATTCTATTTCCTCATTTCTCATTCAGCATTTCTTTTTTTATCACTCTTTATTTATCGATTCTTGACAAATACATTTTTCTCAAATAATGAAAGAATATATGTTTACATTACCCTGACAATGATGTGAAATTACATTTGCCCCTTTTTTAAGTTGTCCTTCCTTCAGTCTAATTTTATATTTCATTCTCTCCATGTCTTGTATGTCGTCCACTGTTTTAGTGTTGGTAAATATTTTTCCCGGCTGTAAGGAGGATTTTGGTTAAATATTGGTCTCCTTTACATACTGTCTCTTGTATATATCTGAGATACTCCATAGCCCAAGACCTTACAGAGAACTGAATGAATTTCATCCCAGAAAGACTGGATTTTTGTACAAGTATGGTTGGGTTCTATGCAATTACATAACCTCCAGCACGATTGTGTTATCTTTATACGTTTGCTTATAATTTTAGGTTTTATGAAATATTAGATTTGGTACTAACAAACAAATACCCTCCATCCCTGCAAGTGAGTTGTATTGAAATTAATTTTCCACATGTCGTTCCATCAGGTATTTATAGAGAATCGAGACTATTCTAGGTATTCGAGATATTACTGTATGCTTGCATAAATACCTCAGTTATTGGGTGAATTTCCACCTCACCTTTCCTAATTTGCTTGTTACAACCATTTCACCTTTCTTAATTATTTTACATATAGCTGCATGTGGGCCACACGGTGGTGTAGTGGTTAGCACTCTCGCCTTGCAGCGAGAAGACCCGGGTTCGAGCACCGGTTGGAACAAGGGCCTTTCTGCATGGAGTTTGCATGTTCTCCCCGTGTGTGCGTGGGTTCTCTCCGGGTTCTCCGGCTTCCTCCCACAGTCCAAAAACATGCAATGTGGGGAATAGATAAATTGGACGCTCTAAATTGACCATAGGAGTGAGTGTGAGAGTGAATGGTTGTTTGTCTCTAGCTGTGTGTGGCCCTGCGATGCACTGGCGAACTGTCCAGGGTGTACCCCGCCTATCGCCCGATGTAGCTGAGATTGGCACAGCGACCCCCGCGACCCTCTGGTGGAGGATAAAGCGGTTAGATGATGACTGTTTGAATGTGTTGTCAGTTTTCCCAGGATTTATCATCCCATCCAATCCATCTCAGTAAACGCAGTTTAAATTGTTTACTAATTCTTTGCCAGGTTTCTATTGTAAATTCTGTAATTGAGCTCAATTCTAATTTTTCTTTTACAGTGGACGTTTGGAACAGAGGCCTGATGTTCTTTTTCATTATTGTTATTAGAAACATCACTTAAGGTTAAATAAGACCAGAGCCTCAACCAGCTCAACAGCTGCAGTATAGAAAAAACACTCAATCATCCTGCAAAGGCAATATGATGGCAAACAGGGACAAAACACGACATTTCACAAAATCAATCATTTAAATATTATCTCACAAAGCACAATAATATTTCAATATATACAACATTTCCAACTACATTTGACTATAAAACCACACAGAGAACATGCAAAATCCATGCAGAAAGGCCCTTGTCCTGCTGCAAAGGTAAGAGTGCTAACCACTACACCAACTGTGTTGATATTGGCCAGCCAAAATTAAAATACTTACCAAAACACTTTTACAAAACATGTGATCATATGACAGCTGTTTCTTTTTGTGGGTCGCACACTGGACCAACACTTATGTCACTGTGGATGGTGCTTAAAGCTCCAGGTGTTTCCCTGAGTCAGTTTAGCAGAGTTTAGATATCAATGACATTAACACAGGAAGTTATAAGTTTTATGTCAAGACAGACAGAGGCAACATCAATATTGCGCTAGTAAAGTTAGACAACAGTAAACAGGAGAAGCCCCTCCAAAAAGGTTCTGAAGTGAAGTCTACTGCTCGTAAAATCCTGTCACTTTTCCCTTGTGTCCCCGTTGGCAGCCATGTTGTCAGTGAGAGTAAACTAAAGATTTATCTTGATAACCATAGCTGACCTACTTTCTCTGAATCATCAACAGTTCTGTCTCTCAACCAAAGGGACATGCAGGATAATAACTTTCATGAACCAGTTTGAAGGGAACATATTGGGTTTTTGAGTGTATTCTTGTGCTATAGTGTGTGTGTTTGTGTGATGAACAGCATGTGTGGCAGCCTGTGTGATTTTACAAAGGAGGAAACATCACAGTTGGTAAGTGTTTCAATTTCAGCTCATTTTAAAAGCATCCTGAGCGCTCAGCAGGGAGGGAGGTTGTTCTTTCAATAAAAAAGAAAAGCAAACAACATTTTCTTGACTGTACAGAGAAAAAAAGGTGTATATGGTGTGTGGTTCTAGTTTTCTGGACAATAACATCTTTGTAAGACTAGGCTTCTGTTTTATTACTGTTTGAAGTATTTTTAAAGAAATTGTCTATTTTTGTAGGATGATGAAAAACCTACCTCAAGAATTGTCATAAACCTGGTTTCCAGTGGGGACACAAGGAAAAACTCACCACTTTATCTCAATTGCCGACTTTGACTGGATACTAGGGATACACGATATTGGACCTTTTGCCGATAATCTGAAAAGCCGACATACAGTACTGGTATATATACATTTTTCCCTGCACCCAACTGCAGAGGTCATTTAGTCTCCTCTAGTGAAATTAACATATTTCTTGCCTATACTCATGTCGCAGCATCAGATGTAGAAATACATTTTATTCAATGAGAAAAATATAGAAATGTAAAAAAATAATAGTTGTAGAGGACAGCAGCAATAAGTCAAGGAGGTAGCAGCCTACGTAGCCAACTCATTAGTCATTTCAGCAGATCTCGGTGTGTTTGCCAATATCTGACAATACCAATAGTGTGCCTACAATATCGTGCATCCCTACTGGATACTCAAGTTTGTGTTGCTTTGAAATGTGCTTATTTCTTTCACCAAAACCCATAGAGCAGAGGTGTCAACGTAATTACAGAGATATTAAATCAATTAATAACTGTCCAAGTCGATGACCAGGTGGGTTTAAGTAATGTAGAATCCAGAACAAAGCAAAGTTATACATTAAATAAAGAAAGAAATAAGAGATCAAATGTGAAAGATTCAAGACGTTTGTCAATGGAGAAGCAGAAAAGACACTATATCGGCCTATGTCTCTTCGGCCGATATAAGAGTGTAAGGCAGTCCAGATGTGGCCCACATGCCTTGACACATTTGACACATAGAGTGCCATAGAGACACTTTGAAATACAGGAGTTGTTTATCCTTTGTTACCTATCAGTGGGTTAATGTGTTGGTTTCTGATTCTGGTGTTGAATTCACAAAATAACATGAGGCAACAGAGGTCTGTAGTAAATCTGCAAGGTCACATTGTGAGCACAGTAACAGCTTTGCTACACTTTTGGGTTTGGCTCTGACTTGTACTGTAATTGTGCAAAGCCTTAAAAATACAAAATAAAAGCCTCAGTGAAAAAAAGAATGCATGAAACCACCGGTCCACTCTTTCTTTAGTTGATGCCAAGAGAGTCTTTATCATGCCAATAGACAGCTTTATTATGTAAGCTGAATTTTATAAACAGCTCACTTGCACAAACAAAGTCTGCATCTACTGCTGCCTCATTTGATTGTGTCACTGTAGGTGTTTCAAACATTGAAGTCATAAAAAAAAACACATTTCACCTTGCTAAAGGAGTGCTGTGTGCTGTGATGAAAAATATGGTGCGGGGTGTAGATGTTTAACAAATTGACTGAAGACTTGGATTCTTGTTGGAAAAGTCTGACGAACAATAAAGCAGGTGACACATTCTTAAGATATCATAGACTGAATAAGACGTTGATTTTCTTTGAGCACTTGTTAAGGTGGTTCAAATCTGTTTTCCCTTGTGTCCCTGCAATGTTTTCACTGAGAGTAAGCATATGTGTCTCACACAACCATACATCAAAGAAACATGGACTGTCATTTGAATGTGTGTGGGAATGCAGATAAATTAAAATGCTCATATCTGATGTTTGCCATTGTTTAAGGGCAGCCATCGCTCAAACGGTTCTTGATGCAGGTGGAGCACAGCTGACTGTCTGTCAGTCCCTCATCAACTCCACTTCAAAAACCTGAACTTTCCCTGTAAACTCTAATCATGTGTAATCAATTTAGTTCTTTGTTGAAAGTGTCAAGGTTGAGTCAAATACGGGCCAAAGGTCAAGCCCCCCTAAACCAAAGTGATAAGTTTTTAAACTCCTCCTTTCTCCTCTCTTCATCTCTCTCCCTTTCTCTCTCTCCAGCAGCAGCAGGATTCTGACACATCTCCCTCAGCAGCAGTGTGTGTTTGTGATTGTTTGTGTGTTATAAACACATTTTAAAATATCATTTATTTATTCTCAGACATGAAGGAACTCTCTTCAAAGGTCTTCGTCTTGTCTTTAACACACTTGTGTGTCCTCTGGAGTGGTCTGGATGAGGCTTGGGCTCAGGACGCAGTCGCTGGTCATGGCTCGCTACGGCCGGGGTTGACATGGCAACATAACGGGCAGGTTTTCAGCATCCTGAGCCGCGGTGCCCAGTACCGGCCGTCCGGCAGGAGGCAAGCCGAGACGCAGACCCGCGGCGATACCGTGGTGGTCGTCAGCAACGGCGACAATGACACGGTGCCCTCCGCAGCACAGTCCCGCGGCTCCCCGCGAGTCCCCGCAGCCAGCGGCAGTGCGCAATTACGCACGATGACGCGTCGGTGGCACCAACAGCAGGATCCGCTACCATCCGAAGGCGAAGGTGCCTCTGCCACAGTGAGACGCGAGGACATGATGGTCGGAGATGATCCGTACAACCCGTACAAGGCTTCTAACTATTATCCCTATTATAACTACTACAACTCCTACTACAGACCGAGAGCCCGGAGCCAATATCGACATGGACACGGCACCAGCTACCACCAGAACGGTACGAAAACAAAACCATCATCTTACAAGACAAATATGACATTTATATTCCATAGCATTAATGTAGTTATCTTATCTATTTATATTTTCATATAAGGTTCGTCCAAAAAATCATCCTCTAGTGTTATTAGCTAAGTATTCATGTTTAAAGGAGAACTCCACTGATCCATTGTTTCTCTGTGCTTTGGGTACATTGACTAAGCAAAAATAACTGGCACAAACCAAATTGTCTGGATCATTTCAGCAGAGTAAAGATGGATAGTGACGACTCTACTGCTGTGGGTGGAGGTGCATCTCCAAAACAGGAGGGGGCAGTAATTCTCAATTGTAAAATGTTGAATTTCTCACAACCTTACTTGTAGAAGTACAATTACATTATTATTACAATGAGAATGACTTGATTTTCCCTTAAAGTATTTGAAAAGTTATTGTCATTAGACACGTTTTTGACTATTTTTGAAAGAAAATCTATAACTTTGAGACACAGTCATTAATTAGACACAAGAATAAAAGTCACTGATGTGAAATTTTAGTTAAAAATTTGTATGCCATTAATTCAAGTTACTAGGTAACTCCGTTTAGACAGTTAATTAAATTCAGTTTACATTAACATGATTCTCTGAGACTTTATTTTGAGGAACTTATGCAATATGGCAATTATGCAAGTTGAAAGTAGGAAAGTAGCACCCCCTTGTGACCCTCATGTGAAGGATAACGCGGTATAAGATGGATGGATGGATTCATTTGATGTGAGATACAAAAAAATCAATAATTGAGTTTGAGATGTCAACGTGTTTGACACACTGTATCCTTATCACATTAATGTGAATGGGTTTCCAGTCCTGTCTGAATAATCTGTGCTGTCAGTGCAGGTCTTCCTGACCTGGTTCCTGACCCCTACTACATCCAGATCGCCACCTACGTCCAGAGAATGCCCATGTACAACCTGCGCTGTGCTGCTGAAGAGAACTGCCTTGCCTCGTAAGACAACATTCTCCTGTCAACAGCAAGTTTCACTTTCACTGCTGCTGCATTTGGTCATACCCACTATGAGACACATGGAGGCACACTGTCTGCCATGGTGGGGACACATGGAAGGGTTAGGGTTGTTTATTGTAGAAAATCTCTGACAATTTAAGTCTGTAATCCTGTAGGAATATGTTGACAGTTTTATTTCACCATCAGACAGATTTTTTCCAACTGGAAAGAGACAATCTGTTAACAAACAGGTTAGACTTTCAGTTTCCAGTTGGAAACAAAACCTATATATTATATAAAGAGATATGGTGGCAAACACATTCTTAAGATGTGGAAGACTTGAGCTGAAATTATTAGGTGAGCCTTGGTAACTTAGCTGGCAGCCTTTTTTCAATGTGTCATTAGCTCACACAACCACACTTTAACCACACACTAAATTAAATTGAATTAAATGTGTTACATTCAGTGTCTGCTTTTAATAATTTCAAACATATTATAGGTGTAACACTAAACCTTCCAGATTTAACTTGCTTTTAACTTTTTAAGATAGACGTCCTCATTTTGTTTCCTTGTTTTGTTTCCTCCAGCTCCTCCAGAAACGCTCATGACTATGACACCAGAGTTTTGTTGCGTTTCCCTCAGAGGGTCAAGAATCAAGGAACATCTGATTTCCTGCCCAGTAAACCTCGATATGCCTGGGAGTGGCACAGCTGTCACAAGTACATCCATTGCTGATAAAAGCTAAAGTTAATGCTAACATATACACAAATGCAATAAAAAGTGATGTCACATGCTCTTTCTTTGGCCAGTCACTTCCACAGCATGGACGAGTTCAGCCTGTACGAGCTGCTGGACCACCAAACGCAGAGTCAGGTTGCTGAGGGTCACAAGGCCAGCTTCTGTTTGGAGGACACTTCCTGTGACCCAGGATATTACCGCCGCTTTGCCTGCACTTCACACACCCAGGTACTTACAAACCATTCCGTAAAATATGGAGTTGTTCCGTATATTAAAAAGATAAAAGACTTGTTCTGCACATTGCTCAGTCCACTAATAAAACATTTGTAAATGTATGAGGGAAAAATAACATTTGCCTCCTACTGTCAGGCCCTCTCCATCTGTCTGTCATTCATTGCTCTCAACAGAAAATGGGCACTTTTAATTGGTCGTCCAATTCACCGTGAGTCCTGTGTATCGTACCAAAGAAAGAAAGTTACATACATAGAAATAATATTGTAAAACAGCAAAACTTCCTCTTTTAAGTGTGAATTGCAAGTGTGGGGGGTATTTTCTCATCAGGAAGTTGGCAGCCCTATTACAAACACACAGGTACACATGATTAGATGATTTCTAGGCATCAATGAAAACAGCAGTCATCTTTCAGAGGTTGAAATTTCCACTTTACAACTTGTTTCATCCCCTGATGTCCTCAGTCCACAATTCAAGATGGCTGCTCCAAGCATCAAAGATGTGTTGTTTTTATGTTATTAATTGTGTCCCTTTTGTCCAGTTTAATAAGTCATGTTGTGTAGGCTATGTATGCTATATTGCTGACATTAATCACACAATAACCAGAGTTGAACTCAGTTATGATAGAATTCCCTGATCTGACTTACGAAGCAACTGAAACTTGTTAAGGGGCTTAACTTTGCTGATCTGTGTGTGTGTGTGTGTGTGTGTGTGTGTGTGCAGGGTTTGAGTCCAGGTTGCTACGACACCTACAACGCTGACATTGACTGTCAGTGGATTGACATCACTGACGTCCAGCCAGGGAAATATGTTCTCAAGGTTTATTGTCTAACAGTTTGTTTGTTGTTTGTTTAATTTAATACAATAAAAGTACATTAGTGTGCATTAATACTTATGTAATAATATATGTATCATTCATTAATCACTGATTCTCTGTGATAGGTGACGGTAAACCCCCGGCAGCAGGTTCCAGAGTCCAACTATAACAATAACGTAGTTCGCTGTGACGTCCAGTACACCGGCACCGCCGCCCATGTCTCTGGATGTACCATGACATCGTAAGAATCCTACTCATCATCATCATTATAATGATCGTCAGTTATATTACAAACACTGACAGTGACCAACCTCATCTTTTCCAAAAATCTACCAGGAAAAAATATTTCTATAAATACTATTATGAAATAGTCATGCAGTTAAAAATCTGTCAGTAATACTTTTCTATCAGTGATCGATTGTGTTGCTTTTATTTTGCAGCCACTGAGATGAATTCATGATGGACCTGAAGATGAAGACATGTTTGGAGATGAGCAAATATTCACAGGTGTGAATATTGAAGTTACACTTTGTTTACATGTGACTATAATAATTAAATTGAATTCATATTACTGAAAAAAACCAAAACACTATTTGATTTAAAAACAAAACAAAAACAATAGACTTTATACTATTTAATGGATTTTTTATTAATCTGATTACTTTCTATTAAAAACGTAAAGGTTTAGGTGGTGGGTTGTTTAAACACCAAAGATGTTACACATTTATTCTTTTTTTCTTTCAATTCTATTCTGACCAGGGCTGCAATATATTTTTTTTCTCAATAATTAAAACAAGCTTTTTGATTTTTCTTTGCTACAAATAACAAAGAAATCATTCAAACTGAATCAATGACATTGGAGAACATCATCATTTCCAGGTTTGGGAAACAATAATCAACATTTTATTGTCCAAGTACTTCATTATTCATGAAAATAATCAACAGAATACTTGTATGAAAATAGTTGCAGCTCTAGTTCTTTCTTTAGTCATGAAAATTTTATATTTTCTTTATGAGACTTTCTTCTTTTTCTTAATGAAGCAGCACAACTTGAAACAGATAGTTCAGGCTTGTTGAAGTATGGTTGTATGAGGTAGTGTTGTAGTACTCGAAATCGGTCTTGGTCTCGAGACCGGTCTCAAGACCACTTTTTGAAGGTCTCTGTCTCGTCTCGGAATCGACTGCATTTTTACTCGGTCTTGTCTCGGTCTCAGACAAAGCGGACTCTGGATTCTATTTCAAGACCACAACTGTGGTGATATCAATAAATTGCCTGTGCAGTTTTGGATTAACTTGTTAATATCATTACTGTGATTTTGCGTAAATCGTATTGCTTCGGGTATAACCAATAACTTGACTCATTTATCATTCGAAATTTTTGTCACCATTCACAGCTGTCACTCTTCCCACCCCCTTTCACACGCCCCCCACAAAAGTGCATGTGAGTGACAGGAGAAGAGACCGTGAGAAGATGTCAGCCAACTCATCTATAATCAAATTTTTAAGACTTTTTGTGCGTAAATACCTCCAAAAAAGAAAGAAAAGAGCAACGTGTAAATTCTGCAAATCGACGCTAACGGAGACGGCTGGGACCACGTCCAACTTTTACTGCCTTAGTCTTAGTCTTGTCTCTGTCTCGATATACTGTGGTCTTGGTCTCGACTTGGTCTCGGTTTAGGTGGTCTTGACTGCAACACTAGTATGAGGCACTTGCACACATAGTCAGCATCGTACATCGAACTGCACACTGTGACGAGCAGCAGGAGGCAGGCACATGCTCACTGGAAACATGGCTGTCAGTGGGGAAATGCTTCCACTATAAAATCAAGTGTATGTTAATATTATTTTCACTGCTTTATCTCACCGTTAGATAGCCTTTTCTAAAAGGAAACATGAGGTTTATGTCTCACTGCAGGTAACATATGATAAAGCAGTGAATATATTTGTAAGATAACACTCACTTGAGATGTAAATTGTAGTCATGTTTCCACTGAGGGTGCCTGCATGTGTCCTGCTGTTTCTCAGCAAAGGGGGACGGAAAGAACACATTCACCCGTACATTCACCCGTACATTCACCTGTGCATTCACCCTCATATAAACCTGTACATTCACCCGTATATTCACCCGTACATATTATTGTACATATTCATTCATTGTACATTCACCCGCACATTCACCCACATATTCACCCATACATTCACCCATACATTCACCAGTACATTCACCTGCATATTGTCCTGTACATTCACCTACATATTCACCATTCACATTCACCAGTACATTCACCCGCATATTCATTCACCAGTAAATTCACCCGTACATTCACCCGTACATTCACCCGTACATTCACCTGTACATTCACCTGTATTTTCACCCGTACATTCACGTGTATGCAATATGTTGACTCTGTGTCACTACCTCATACAAACTCACTGAAATAAAACTTGAACAATTTCTTGAATGACATAAGCTAATTTGGGCATTTTCTGCTTTCATGCACACACGGTCAAGAGAGAGAGGGCAAATTTTTGTATTTCTTTTTTATGTTACCACAAATATAGATGCTACAATAACACCAAAGTTATTTTATGGTGCTATAACACCCACATCCTCTCTGTACAAATATACAATTCTCTTATACAGACTGTAAATAAATAATTGGAACACAGTTTTTTATTGGATGTTTCATTGACAGGAAACACAGACACACAGGAGATGTATTATTCATTCATGTTCTACCACTTTATCATTATTATTATTAGTAGTAGTATTGCTGCTTTAGAGTGGATTTTGACATTTTTAGTGCTAAACTTTTTCACTTTGTCTTTGTGTCAAACTAAAAAAACTGAGCAGCAGGTGAAAAATCCTGTCACACTACAAACTAAAGTGCGTGAACATTGTATAGAGTGTGTGTGTCGGTGCGTGTGGGTGCGTGTGTGTACAGAGTGTGTAGTTGTACCTGATGACCTGTAACCGTACATACGTAATCTGTAGAGCTGTGTATTTGTTTGGAGGCAAGCACACATCTCATCTCTCTATCAACCTGCTTTACTGCTTCATATCACATTAAATACTTTGCTTGATTGTGAACACTGTTTTTGTTTGTCATGTTTTTCCTGTTCTGTTTTAGTTCACAGGAGACAGGGTTACGTTCTTGTCCATATGCTGTGAGATATGAAGTTCAATTAGAACAAATAAGAGCTGCACACACACACACACTTCAATGCAGATTACTAACTGCTAGAATGTCAGTTAGCTAAGAGGAATTCATTTAGTAAAAATAAATAAATGTAGTATTATAATTATTGCTTTATTAATAATAATAATAATAATAATAATAATAATAACAATAATAATAATAATAATAATAAAGAATAATAAACAACCACAAAGTAGTATTGATAAAGAGACATTACCATATAGCAATGACCAGTAATAAGCATATAATACATCTAACAGTCAATTAGCAATAATAATAATAATAGTAGATAACTATTAACAAATGTAATAAAATAAAAATGATTAATAACTATAACAAAACATTTATCATCAAAATAATGTTATTACACAATGTAAAAAATGTAAAACTGAAAGTAACCCTATGTAGTCCACTGTTTAAGGGGTCAGCTATAAATATAAATCAATAAAATAATTATATTGTAATGTAAATGTAATCTGACACTTAACAAACTGAGAGCATGTGTTTCTAATTCAAAAGAACTGTTGTCTCACCTTAAAACGTAAACTTAAATTGCGTGTTTTAAACTGAATGCTTCACAATCAACGCCAGTGTCAGTGTCAAATCTGGCCTCTAGGTGTCACAGTTGACGGTAAAAAAAAGTTAAAGTGATCTTTAAAACTCAGAAAATGCCATTATGGAAACACACAGGGCAATTATAACCTGCAGCCTCTGAGTTGTTCTGCTCCAGACAAACGTCTCAGTTATGTAACAGAGAATGACATCCACATCCAGATGATTTAAAAAAACGATGACAAATTTACAATATTATTTATTCATAATATTGAAAGTATTCGGAGTAACAGAGTAACAGTACCGCAATGAAAATTCAACAGAGCAAAATCATTCATATCTAAACCTGAAGTACTCACTTAAGTACTCAAGTAAATGTAGTATTTGGTGATGTGGTCTTATTATAAGGATAACGGAGAAAGTAACGGCTTCTCTGCCAGAGCGGCTGCTCTCCTCAAAGATCGTCCATTGCAACGATGGCTCAGCAGACGGGGGAAAAAAGGACAAAAAAAAAAACAAAAAACAAAAAAACTCATTCTGAGACAGTGGGCGTGGCACATTGCAGTTACCGTCCACTGCAGCCCGTGTTATCAAATCGGACTGTGAAACGCTCGACAGTAAATAAATAAAATAAAACAAAATATAGAACAAATGTGCTATATTATTATTGTTATTGTCATTATTATGTGAAAACAATACCAACACACATATAATACTATGAAATACTGTATATGCACAATGACAGGTTGAATACTTGAGATACATCATATAAAATGGTTGGTATAATGGATTTTCTGTGGGCAATAGTATTCTCATTATTCCTACATTCGATTATTTCCTGATAGAAAAGAGCTTTCAGAATAAATAGAGAGAGTTTTTTTTACTCTAATTTAGCTTCTTACATTACAATTGTATTGTCTGTTTTTGTTTTGTCCCATAAAAATGATCTTAACAGTGTTCAAATTCATGTGGGCTATTTTAGTGAGCGGTCCACGGTTGTCAGAAATGTGCTCACAGTGAGCCCTCCTGTCGCTCGTTCTCTCTGTGCTGCCCATATGTCAAAGTCTTTGTGCTTTTCAAGACATCGAGGCGACACAAGGAAAAAAACACAGCTGGATCCAAGTATTCCTGCTAGCAGATCCACTACCAGCCTCTTCCCTTCGGCCGCTTTGACTTCGACAAGGTACGGTATCATGACAATAACCTTTAAACGGAGACTGAGCCACTGGTGTGCATTTTTTTTATTACAGGAGCTTTCTGTTCCTGACCTATTTTTTTCCAGCTGTCTCTCCCTCTCTCCTAATTTCTCTCTGTCTGGCTAACGCTAGCTTCCACTTTAGCATCCCCGAAGCTAGCCGCTAAGCTAATTAGCCCCCTGCTGCTATAATAGCAGGTAGAGCAGGTATGAGCGGATCAAGTGGAGTCAGGAGAGGACAGAGCAGCTCAACTCTCCTCACTAACTGTTTTCGCCTTCAAATACTCTCTGTTAGGAACTGTAATCTTGACACAAATAGCCCTGCTCTGGTTATTAGTCAAGTCTCCCTTAATAACAAATAAAAATAAGACATGTGAGCTGATACTGCCATCTACTTTATTCAGCCTGAGTGTATTTTCTTCCAGGGCCTCCTCACTAATATATATGTTCACCATTGTGATCGTGACAGTATTAATTATAAGTGTAAGTCAGCGTGGTTTCAAACTCTAAACTAAAGTGGTTTATCCATCCATCCATAGTGTTTGTCTGATTGGAAGTGTTTCTGAGCTAAAACAGAAAGAATTCAATAATCAGCAGACTAAATAACAATAATAATAACAACAACTAGGGATGCATGCGAATATATTGGTAGTGCTTGGGCCAATAACTGATACCAATACTGATGGTACAATGTACAATACATCTGAACGGGTTGTGATTTGGCTCACGATCTCCAGCTTTCGGCAGTGCTGTTGCCAAGTACACCAGACTCTTCTGTTGAATATTAATAGTTTAGAAATGCTTAATTTGGAGATTAATAAGTCTTTTTAACTGATCTGCAGTTCAGCATTGTTCGGTTTGATTTCTGTGTCAAACATCGCACTCAACATGACTCTTCTAGTGATGACATTATAAGTGTCGACCAGGTACTAAATCAGTACCAGGTATTATCGGTAATGGAAAAGCAAAAAATAGTAGTAGAGCCGAGTAAAAGCGCCAATTGTCATCACAGGGGGCTCACAAAGCACTGTCAGCACGGATTATGTGCTAGTACCTTATACAATCACATCAAAAAATCTGAACTATCCCTTTAAATTATCTTTAAATAACAGTGTGAAAATTGTTTCTAACCATTGACAGTTAGTGCAGTTCTGTCTCTCTAACACTAATGAGATTTAAACCTGGCCTCTGTCCATTCTGCAGGATTTAGTGTCTGTAATCAGGTCTTCGTGTAATTTTAAATTAAAGCCTCAGTCTCAGCGGTGACATGCTATCATTACAGAGAGAGTGAACACACAATAACCAGCTCTGGTTCAGGTTAGATGTGCAGTTACCATGACGATGGTAGATGGACGCCAATTCATGACGTTATCTCTAGGGAAGGCTCAATACTGGTATTAGTCCAATTCAGTCTTTTATACAAACAACTAAGCTATTAATGACACATTACTGCTAATACATTTACCACCAGTAATTGTCATAAGTAACTATGCTGCAACTCTATAACTCTTCTTTAAAGGACAACATAACACAACATGACTCAATTAAAATGCTTGCTACCTCTTTTTATTTCCACTTTTCTGCTCAAAACTAAATCTCTGTTTTGTTCTTTTCTTATTTTATCATAAAATAAGTCCATGCCAATGACATAATTACAACAGCATAGCAGACATGCACAGCCCTCACTAACGTTCTGGCTGTGGTCTATGTTTCTCTTTATAGCCTGTGAAGCATTCATGTGATAATTAGGGTTTATGTATCAATGATTTTGATTGATGAATGATGATTTTGAATCATGCCAATAATGAGTATCAGATTCACTAATTTTTAATTGTCTTGTAAACTACACATTCCACTTTGTAGTGCAGCTTGGTTTAGTCGAGGGCAGAATGACAGAGTTTAAACCCTCAAACCCATAGAGACATCAGGACCTCAGAATGAGTGACAAAGCAAACTTGAAACAAACATGACTTCAACTAGTGCAGAACAAATAATCCTTTTCCAATAGAAATCACTATTTGAAATATTTATTAAGTTACACATACATACACATACATGTTGAAAACACTTCATATCTGTAAGTTCTCACACTTGCATGACAGTTGTATAAAGTTATAGGTTGGTTCATTAACATTTGGATGTTGTCATGTGTTAATGCTTCATCTAGTTTTAAATCTACAACACAATAAATATTTAACTGAAGTTAATATCATACATCTAATCACAGTTGTCTTGCAACTGTGACATCACACAGTTTGTTTGGAGGGAATTTTTGGCATGGTGTTTGGGAAAAATATCAGTAATTTTACTGTGTGAAAAGAATCATAGAAAACTCTGCCTGATTTCCTTTGTGTCTCATTGCCTGGTGAGTCAGCTGTTCACGTAAACAGAAAGAATAGTCATCCTCCTCCCTCCTTTTTTTGATCTACTCTTATTTTTGACATCGGGTTTCAGGCCTAAACTGTTGTTATCAAGGAAGTTTCGGCTTAACTCTTCCTCAAAGCTGCAATCAGAGGCTCTTATTTTGACCGGCTTTAGTTCTGTGGTTCCTCCCACACAGTCTGAAAACAGAGCCACTCAAATACAGAAGCTCAGCACTTTCCTGCTGAGGCCCGAAGTAAACTCATTCACTTTAAAACATAAAGATATGTGTTACAGTTTATTTAAAGGGGTAGTTCAGTTTTTTATGGTTATGGTTGTATGAGGTACTGACATATAGTAAGCCTCTAATGTGCATGCTTAGGGGCCAGGCAGACACACATTATATTCTAGGTGCAGATTTTTCACCAGTGGGAAAGTTTTTACCCAGTATACTGGTACTCATTTGCTCTATTTTTGATAGAGATTGATGCACCTTTATCTTCCAGCCATCCTTACTTTTTAATACTTCAGACAGTGATCAATATCATTAACTTCAATAGCCAGCTAATCTAAACAAGTTATTCAAAGAGAGATCAAAGTCAAAGACGCAAAACCTTAATATTATCATTGAGGGCTATGGTGGTGGTGTTTTTTTGTTTCATGTATGTGGCATTATAGTTCCTGTATTCATTTTGTATAATTGGACTTAATGCTTAAGATGAAAAAATATTAAAATTTATTTTTGGCCACAAGCTTGTAATTGTTAAGTAAACTGAAGCAGACAGCCGCCTCAATAGTAACCTTAACTCTCAACAGATCCTCAACAAACCCTCTGCTTCCTGCTAAGTGATATTCAAAATTTCCTTTCCTTCCGGCCCGCCACATTCTCGTTTGGGTCCACCAGAGACTCATATGACATTGTCTGGAGCTGTCTTTGCTGCATTTGGTGCGGTCCAGCAACACCGTGTCAATATCTGACAGTGGGACGGGACGGCATTTCAAGATAGTATGAGCAGGACTGCTGCTCAGCTTTTGGGGACCTAAGCATAATTGGTCAGATGGGCCCCCCCCGCAACACACGTGCACACAAAACCTTGAGAGTTCCACCTTTAATATAATTATTTTAAAATTGACATTAAATATACATCTGAACATTTATATATTAAGTTAAAGAACAACAGCAGCACCATCAGTAATAAATAAAACTTTCTTAACAACAGCATCACAATATAGTAAAATAATTACAACTGCAGACTCCAAAAATTAACAAAAAGCTTTGGTCAGCCATGCGGCGTGTACACCGGAAGATGTGGCTCTGACCATCATCATGCTCAGACTTGCCAGCAAGGCATCATCTCGCAGTTTTCTTTTCTTATGTTTTTAATCGCCAGAGTTATATCTCTTACTTGCCATTATGCCAGCTTCACCATTCAATAACAGCTTGATACGTAAATATGGGAAACTTCAGGTTACAACCAGATCATAACTTTGAAGATTGCACCATTTTGGGAATGGGGTGGGGGGGACCTCTTTTTACACATTAGGTAAAAACATCTAATTTGCCCGAATTGAGGGATAGGGTACATAAAGTGCACTCATTCATCTCCACTTCATCGTGACTGTACTCGATCCATGTCATAAAGATCATTATTTGGATTTAGGGATAAAGCTTTGCATAGGTTCTCAATTATTTTCTGTCATGCCCCCCAGCCCCAGAGGACAGAAATGGCCTCATGTTGGATACGGAGAGAGCACTTGGAGCTTATAAAATTAATATTATATGAAAACGATAAATGCTTAGAATTCCAGTGGGTTTCATTAGTTGGAAGCTGTAGGCCCCACTAACAATCAAACAGTCTAGGCTATTTTCACGATTTACACTTTATTTACACTTTACACGATCAGGATTTCCGATCACCGATTAGTGAGTTTAAATAAACTGATAACCAATCACGATCCGATCACGTGAGGTAGAAATATGCCTATTTAAATGTCTTGTTTATTTACTGTATACTTAACTGTACTGTAAAAGTATGCATATGTATATATGAAGATTAATGAATTAATGACTTTGTGTCATTGTTTTTTTTTTTTTCAAGATTTAATTTGAAGTATTCCTTTGAAAGTTCTTATGGATGTTACCAACCTGTTATGTTCGTATACAGCAATTTAAATTACTTTCAGTGTTCTCAAAATACACACGCCCGAAAATGTATACACACCCCCACCCCGAGGGTCAGAGACCCTCCAACCACAGTCTAAAATCCTGTGGGAAACACTGCTTTACAGTTGATTGTTTCTTCCTCTTGCATTGGTTCCGGTGGCATGCTGCTGCAGATTTAAATCCTTGTATTTTGCTCTGTGACTAGTCGTGATTATCCTGCTGTTTGCTGCCTTTGATCAGTTCAGCCACTTTGTGCACTTCACAACTGTAAATGGTTTCAGAAATCAGAAGTGTCTGACTTTACATTGGGCCTTTGTTGGGTGGTGAGAGGGAAAAATACTCTTTGCCGTAATTTCCTCTCTAGATGGCGAGCAGCAGTTTATCAGAAAGACAGAAACATATGTTTCCTGCATCAGCTTCAGCTTCCTGATCCTAGTGTTGTTTCTTTTTTGTCAGCAGCTGTGTCTGAGTCTGATGATGTGGTATGAAGATGGAGGCTCCTGAATACCTGGACCTGGATGAGATCGACTTCTCAGATGATTCCGTGGTCAGTATGAACCTCCTTTAAATATAAAATATAACAAAACTGTGTGAGGCAGCAAGGCCTGTATGTTGGTTTTTTACAAGGATAAAAACAAAGCATAACAGTGTTGATCTTGATCAGGGGTGGGATCACAGGGGAACTCATAATAAGAATAATATGGCAAAACAGTCATTTTGCAACAGTTGATATATTCCAAGACATTTGTATAACAATATGTCACAGTATCTGCCCAACTGAAGAAAACAACCTGAGCCTAAAAACATAAGTGGATTAGGATTTGGAGGCGTTGCATTCTTTTCACTTCTGTCTGCCATTATCCCACTATTAACTCCTTCTTCAGCCAGTTAACTGAATTCTATTCACATTCCCTTTATCCTGCGATAAATACCACATAATGATTTAAATAGTGACACTCATAATATTGTCAGATAATCTCTAGTCCGAGTGACACCTCGTTAAAATGAAGTGAATGAGTATAAATGCATTTGCAACAAATCCAGTAAATAAACAAATTGTTTTGTGCAGTGAGTGTACAAAGTCTTGAGCAGACACCCGAATTTTGCATCAGTCACGCTGGGTGCTGTTTACATGATGTGATGTTCTGAATGTTAGTTGCTGTCGAGAGTTTGCCGATGTCCTTCTGTTCAATCAGAAATGGAGGTCAGTGTTTTGCGCGCCTCTTACTGGAATAACTCACATTCATATATACAGTGTGAAAGTACACATTCGACAGGGAATTTAGCAACAAATCCAGTCTTAAGGATGTGATGTTCAGTTACTTTTATCAAAAGCGATAAATTTAAAGCTGATAATATTTCAGTCAAATCTTTCCTAAATGACTCTGTACTCTAATAGCCGTAATTGGTTGACCCAGAGTGTTTGCTCAATGACATGAGCAAACACTCTGAATGCAAAGATGAGGTCCTCTCTGCTGGTGAGGTTCGGCTACTTCTTGGTCAATAAATGCCTTGCCTCCTCACCAAACGAGGCTCACAACAGCAATGAACAGGAGGTTCAATACTGCATCAGTGTCCGCTTCATGTTGCAAATAATGTTCTTACCTTATCCTGCAGTATTCAGTGACGTCTCTGAAGAGCATCCCAGAGCTGTCCAGGAGGAGCGATGGTCAAGTTGAGGAGAGACCAGGTAACAAAGTAATGACCTGGTGATGCTAATGCCTTATTTCCACATAGTTTTGACTCTGCACCAAAATATGCACGGAAAACAATTTCTATACAGATTGATAAAGACACCACTGCAGCATAGATGTATATGCACTGCATCCATAGGAGATAACTCAGTGTTTTGCCACCCAGTTTTGTGGAAATTTTAATGGTCCTGATGTATTTTATCATTTTTATTTCATTATTATCATTATTATTTACAACACTGGTTATCAATATACTGTATATAATGACATACAAATACATTCATGCCTCAGGAATGTTATAATTAGCTGTCTTTTTTCATGATTTATGGTATTGTATTTTGTGTGGCAAAGTTTACATATCACACAATACACAGTTGACTTTCAACAAAGCCATACTACTTAACTGTTTTTTGTTTTTTTTATAAATTGTCTGTTGGCCAACGCCTTTTTTGCTAACGTTCTGTGACATAATATGCTCTTTGTGTGACCATATTATGGTCTGTCCAAAATAAAAAAAAATTCTATGCACATTAGGCAAATTCCAGATTGGTAAATACCACTGGAGATCACAGAGGTTTTCCTTAGACATTACAAAATTAGAAATTAGAATTTATTTTCACTAGACAAGGACAGGGACACAGAGCTGTGTGCAAACAAACAGAAGTGACATCAGAGGTGTAATGCACTAGGACTTAGGTTGATCTCTCACCATCTCTTCTTGTTGTGCAGCTCTGGCTATCAACTGGAGTCGAAGCATTTCCTCTCACAGTGGTGTGGGAATCAAACCCACAGGGCTTGCTGAGGTCCACAGTAAGTTCCGGCCAGTGAAGAGAGTCTCGCCTCTCAAACACCAACCAGAGAACAACGACTCTGAATCTGATGGGAAGGTCCAGGGTGTTGGGCTAGGGGAGCTGGGGGAGGGCAGTAAAGAGGACCCCAGCTCAGAAAAGCCCAATCACACCTCCTCCCCCTCTGATGGATCAGGAGGAAAGGCGAAAGGCCCCAGTAGCATTGGCGTCGGTGTTGTTGGTGGGAACAACCCTCAGGCCCTGTTCGGGGAGCTGGAACACTACGACCTGGACATGGACGAGATCCTCGACGTACCTTATATTAAGTCCAGTCAGCAGATGTCCACTCTGCCACGTGTCCCCCATGACAAGCGCTCGGTGACAGGGAGTAACCTGGGTGGGGGCACCCTGGAGAGGAACCGGGGTGGAGGGCTGAAGAGTTCTACGTTATCACACAATGAATCGCTGAACCTTGGAAGCAGCAGTGCACAGACCCCGGTAGATGCAGAATAACCTGTAGTTAAGTTTTGTGATTAATGGCAACAAATATTAACTTTATTAAAACCTTAATCATTATCATCATAAGAACACGAACAGTGATCACCTGCCCACCTATCTCACCATTAAACAGCCTTTTCCAGCAGAAAACTGACGTTTGGGTCACTTTGTATATTACCCACTCCAAAATCCATAATAAAAATAAGCATTTTTAGCTCACAGGGACACATCACTTGCTGGTCAACAGCTGCCTCATTTGTTAATGTTGTGTCCCTTAGGTCAATCTGAATGAAACACCAGAGTTACAAAACACATTTGAACTTACTAATTGAAGCAGTAATTGATCAAGGATTCTTCTGTGCCATGATTTGATCCTGATCTGTTTGCTGATTTCATCTATAATATGGACTTTGGTGTGGGAGAGTGAGCATTTTACAGAGTATCAAATACTTCAGTTTCCTGTTTAAAAACAAACAGAACTGCTTAACAATGAGACAAAGAGTCAAACATATTCTTATGGTATCATAGATTCAAGCTTATGTGGATTTCATAAGGTGAGTCTTTTGTTAGTTAAAGTTAACCGGAGTTGATTTTATGCTCTTATTCTGTCTTATCTTATCTTACGTGTCTATACCTCACACAGCCACCTCATTAGAAAACTTACCTCTTTTTTTTAAAGCAGAAAGTGTCAGTATTGAACATCTAACCTTTGTTATTGTTTTGTGACCAAAATTATACCATGATAATAATTGTTAGTATATGATTGCCCAGATTGAATGGATGTGTGTCACTGATACCTGTATCTTTTATTTGCAGTACTGTGTTCTGTCTCCAGTGAAGTGGTCAGACTTAAGGAAGTCCAAATCGATGGATCCAGACCTCCACCATCTCCACCGTTCCCAAACTGGAGGAGGTTATCAGCCAGAGCCACTATCCTCAGGTCTCCTCAGCTGCCCTTCCTCCCTCTCATCATTCTCTGATGCAGGTATGTCCTGAACGTTCTAAAGCCTTTCTTTTGTCTTTGTGTGGATGATCCCAGTGACATGTTTGACTGATGTCCTCCAGACAAACTGCTGTCTGCTCGGGTCTACCCAGACTCCCAGACACAGAGACCCACTGTGGAGCCTGCAGGTGGCCCAGGGCTCATGTACCCCCTACCAGGATGCAGCATGGGCAGACAGGATGGATCCAAGCCCTGGACTGCTGGACCAGGACCAGGAGCAGGAGCAGGAGCAGGAGCAGGAGGTACAGGAGGAGGTGGTGGGCTGAGGGTATTTGGAGGAGGAGGAGAGTTGGATGAAGAGACAAAGAAAAACCAGAACATTATCAACATTGTCAGAGAAGGACAGATCTCCCTGCTGGTGAGTTTGAGGTCATCAGAGGTTCCGACTAATCGGGTGCAGGAGGTGTGCCATCTAATATGACGTCCTCACCTTGCCCCTTCCCTGTCATCCCTTTATCTTTTCTCACTTCCTTCCATTTCTCTCCTCCCCTTCCTGTTTCCACCTTTCTCCACTCTATCCCTTCCCTTCGTGTTTCCTTTCCTTTCTCTTATTTCTCTTTCTCTCCCTTCCTTTTTTTTCCTTGTCATTTACTACCACCAATTCTTCCTCCTCCTCCGGGTCCTCCTCATCTACTTGCAACTGCTCTTTTTTCCCTCTCTCCTCTTTCATCCCTACATTTGCCTCCTTTCTCCCGGTCCTGTCCTTTGCCCGCTACACCTGACTTACTCCACATTCCTCTTGTTTCTCATCCTCTTTCTCTCCTCTGTCCTCACACCTCATACTTGCCCCTGCCCTACTTCACCTTTCTTCTCCACCCCTTATTTTCTCTCCTACATCCCCCAACTTTCCTTTCTCCTCCTCCTTCTCTTCCTCCTCTTCCTCCTCCAGCCTCACCTGGCAGCAGACAACCTGGAGTTGATCACAGACGAGGACGGGAACAACCTACTTCACATCTCGGCATCTCAGGGTCACGCTGACTGTCTGCAGCATCTCACCTCTCTTATGGGAGAAGACTGCCTCAATGAACGCAACAAACAGCAGCTCACCCCTGCAGGCCTGGGCGTCAAGGTGTGTGTGTGTGTGTGTGTGAGAAGACTGCCTCAATGAACGCAACAAACAGCAGCTCACCCCTGCAGGCCTGGGCGTCAAGGTGTGTGTGTGTGTGTGTGTGTTGTAAACTTCTACATTCTTTTAACAGCAGTAGAATGGTAGACCAACTGAGGAAACTTGTTTATTCACTAATTTCAACAGTGTGACAGAATTTCTCCTGGCGATCCTAACTGTGTGTGTCTCTGTGTGTGTGGATTTCAGAACGGTCACCTGGAGTGTGTCAGGTGGATGGTGAGTGAAACGGAGGCCATCGCCGAGCTAAGCTGCACCAGAGAACATCCCAGTCTGATCCACTATGCAGCTCGCTATGGGCAGGTAATACATGCACAAACATGGTACTGTTACCACAGTAACGGAAACACAAATGTAGGGCAGCCTACATTTCAGGATTTGGTTAGTACCCCAGACCTGCCAACCTCTATGCATTTTAACATTAAACTACGCTGCTACGATGATTCACTTCAAACTATGTGAAAAGGGAGTGGCTTGCAGTTCATCTGTTTATGTGCATCAGTGCAGCAGCCCACAGGCTACACAGTCTATGGGTCTAACTTTAGCAACTTTAGCCTGCTGGGAAAAGATGACTTTGACCAATTATTGCACTCGTTTCCATCCCAGTGTCAAACACAAGTGGAGAGCCGGAGAGACGCCAAATTGCAACTGACAAAATCAAATTTATTTGTCTTGGTCCATCTTGATAGTCGGTTTTCCACAAGAGGGCGGCACCGAACACAGTTCCAATGCGAAATGGACCAGGTTTGAGAATGTGAAATTGTGAAGTACTCCGTAGTCCGTTTTAACGCCACAGCTCAAAAAATTTAACACTAATAAGAACGTCTTTTATTAGTTCCACAGTTAGGAACTTTACAGTTAAAAAGTAGCAAGCGCTGCTGCAACAGGCTGCACAAGTGTAGCCTAGGATTGTTTTAAAGGAACAGATCAGGAGCAGTTTCACACAAGTGCACGTGGCACAGAAATAATACAATAGAACAAATACAGGGATGATGTTGATGATGGTGTGTACACGCACGCCTGCAGTAATAAACATGACGTTTACTGACGTTACTGACAGGGAGAGAGAGGGCAGGACACCTAAACAAGTAATGTAAAATGTCTGTGTAAGGGACATTTTTCAGTTATTTCTGTCCCGTTAAAGTCATGTTGGAGGGATGTAACGTGTCCTTTGTGATTTTCAGTTAGCTTATGTCAAATATATTAAGACCTACATTCAAAGTGAATAATATAAGCAACTTTATGGGTTTAAATTAAATGTTAAATAAGAATAGCCTTTTTCATTAAAATATTTCTTGTTTTCTTCATTGTCTATTTGTATGTTGAGTATCTGACAGACAAGTGAGTGGAGAAGTGATTAGTAAGCATGTGCGAGATACATATTAATTATGTGTGATCAGCCAAAATGACAACCCAGAAGGTCATTGAAAATATGTAAGAACAATAACATTGACAATAAATCCCTGGTAAGTTGCTACTCAAATTACTTTTTCAAGGTTGGCAGGTCTGGTACTCTCTCTGCACACACACTATAATCTGGTACAAAGCATATTTTCCTGTTCCCTGTTCCATAAACTAAACTAAGTAGTAACTAACAAGTTAGTTTTTGATGACTATAAGACTGTGAGCCACATCTTATCTCACGGCAGCGCAGCAAAGGTTGCACTGCCTTCATGTGGAAGACAGCTGAACTGCACCAGCATGTTACACACTGCATATTTGTGCATATTTTCAAAAATCATTGTGTTATCTTGACTCTTTGTGTTGCTCTGTGTCTCTCTGTCTCTACAGGAGAAGGTTTTGCTGTGGTTACTGCAGTTCATGCAGGAACAGGCCATTTCTTTGGATGAGGTTGACCAGAATGGCAACACTGCAGTCCACGTAGCAGCTCAGTATGGACACCTCACCTGTATACAGGTGTGGACTGCTGGACACGCACTGATGGAAATGTTAACGATCACATCCATTTTTGGTCAAATCTTCCTTTGAAGAGTCAATATCACATTAATCTGCTTGTTAGTAACTGAAGATGGTGTTATAGTGTGTTTTACTTTTAGCACATGTTTTACACCGTGAGATTTTTCCTGCAGTGGAAGCAGACTGTTTTTTTTACCCTGCTGGAAGAGGATGTTATCAGTGTGTCTGCTTCCTGTTGGCTGACCTGCGATGCTTGTGTGTGTTTTCAGACGCTGGTGGAGTACGGCTCTAATGTAACAGTCCAGAACCAAGCAGGGGAGCGGCCTTCCCAGAGTGCTGAACGGCAGGGTCACACGACCTGTGCTCGGTACTTGGTCGTTGTAGAAACGTGCATGTCCCTGGCGTCACAGGTTGTTAAACTCACCAAGCAGCTGAATGAGTAAGTTGCCGTTAGTCTGTGTTAGTCTAGCTTATGTTTGAGTTACAGTTTCTCTCGACAGCCAGAAATCATTTGTTATGTTTTTGGATTGTCCGTCCTATTCTTGGGATCATGATATCGGATGAATATCTTGAGGGTATTTCTTTTGTCCACTTAGACTCAATGATACACTGAATAGATTTTTGTGGTCAAAGGTTAAAGTGACCTCATGTTTTCTTGAACGTGATGTTTAAAGAATAACTGAAGAGGAAGAAAGGACTAATAATCCAGTTAAGGTGTGTGAAGGAAACAGAAACAAGGCAGTAATATGAATACTGCTACAAAACCTTAAAGAAGAAGAGCAACTTACTTTCTGCACTGAAAGTGTTGGTCAGAGATAGCAAACAACATCTGGTTCATATTCTAGTGAACTAACTGATATTAGTATACAGTATTAATAAAGATTTATCTTTGAAAAAGAGCTACTTCATTTATATTTTGAACTTTCATTCTGATATGTTTAAATGGGACATATTATAACCTATTTCCCCAATTAAAATAGTTCTTTAGTGTCCTAATGAACATGCTTTTTCCAGGGGGTTTCTGATTTGTCCCTGCACTCACTCGCTCAGCTCGTACTGAACAAATATTTATAATTAGGACGTGTCAGAATGGTCAGGTATGAGCTCTGTTTGACCTGTTCTTAAAAATGTGTTTGTTTGTACGTCGGTGAAATACGGTCGCTGACTAAATACGGCGATCGCTGGCCGCAGTGAAGTGTGAAGTGGTGCGAACACACGAACACACGTTTGCTGACTTTATCCGGCACATTAGCTTCATATATAAAATCCTCTGAGGCTGTGCAGCCACCAACAGCACACATCTCCCTCCGCGTTGACATAATACCGCTCTACCTCCCTCGCCTGCACTCTCGCAGGGACATGGTGGAGCTAAGGTGGAGCTAAGGTGGAGCTCTCCAAATAAACTTACTGGTGGGTGGTAACATTCGCGGTGAAATGCGCATGCTGCCGTCATAAGCGCATGGAATTCAACATCGAGTGTTTTATCGCCTATACTTACACTAAGGGGGACCACGAAAACATGACTGAGTATTCTTTTTCCACACTTTGGCGACTGGTAGGGCCTCCAGAGTCCCAAATATAAGTATTAAAATGATTAAAAATGTTGCATAATATGTCCCCTTTAAGTTAGTTTTTGTCACCAGGAAGAGTTGTGAGCTTGTGTCAGTGTTCACTCTGACATCTGTGTATTTTCTCATCATGCAGACAGGCCACAGAGAGGATGGCACTACAGAAACAACTGCAGAGACTGATGGACCCCAACAAGGCAGAGGGGACACCAACCCGGTCACCTAGGTAACACACACAGACACACACACACACACACACACATTTTTACACCAGTCCAAACCTTGTAGCAAACCACACATTTAGAATTGCTGCTCTTTAACAAACGGAAATCAAGATGTAGCAGCGAAAACTGTGCCACAATGTAGCAGTTTGGAAAAGTGACTTAGAGTAATAATGAGAAACATGAAGAAACACACTAAGAAGCTTTTAAAGGTAAAGTATGATTTCTCTCTCCCTCTCTGGACTCCAGTTCCCATCAGCCCTCCGTGGAGGCGTGGCCAGAGATGATGTTGACCGCAGAGGGGACTCCAGGGGATGGTCAATGGTTAGTTCGTCAGGGTGGGGTGAGTCAAGACTCCGTGCTACGGCAGCTATTGGGGAAAGACATGTCAGACACGCTGTGTCCCAAAGAGAGGTTGCCTCCAGCAGGCAGCCTGAGCAGAGACGGCTCCTGTGGTGCCGGGGCCCCTGGGGGCCGCAGGGCAGGGTTAATGGAGAGGAGGGAGCTCAAATTAGCAAGACTCAAACAGATCATGCAACGCTCTCTCAGTGAGTCAGATTCAGATGGTTATCCGCCAGAAGAAGGTAAAAACCAAGGAGCCCCGCCCCCAAATGCTCAACGCCCTGATAGGCCCTCCCACCTGCCAATCACGGAGGATGAGTCTGCATCAAACCACCTTAATTTGATGATGAAAAAGCACCTTCCCACCTCCTCCTCCACAGTTGAGAGGAAGCAGGTGTTCTCTCTCAGTGGGTCAAAGTCAGTTGACAGCATTGGTTGCAACCCATCTCCCACCTCCAGTGACCCCGACGCTGCAGAGAGTAAAACGCCAGACTCTTCCATCGACTCCCAGGACGGTGCCAATGGTCTGAAAGTTGCCACCAGCCCCAAAAGTGCACTGAAGTCTCCATCATCTCGCAGGAAGACGTCCCAGAACCTTAAGCTGAGGGTCACTTTTGACGAGCAGGTCCACAAGAGCTCGAGTCAGGAGGCGGAACCAACCAAAGGGCATCATGGGAAGGAGAGGACTCCAACAGGAAGCTCTGAGAGCAAGCGTCCATTTGGGACGTTCCGCTCGATCATGGAGACGCTGAGTGGAAACACTAATCACAACAACAATAACAACAACAGTGGAGGTCAGTCAGGCTCAGGGATCAAACCCCCCACATGTCAGAACTCACCAGGCAGGAAGTCGGAGAGTAAGAGCAGCACAGGTGGCGCTAGAGGCAAAAGCAAAACCAGTAATGTTTAACTATCAGGTGCCGACTGAAGGGCAGAGAACGCAGAGTGAACTGAGGCACAGAACGTGAGAAACTATTCAATCAAATCAGTCATTTCTACTGTGGGTTTAGAATCATACTTTCTCACGATCCTGAGTTCACAATACCAACACAAATGTGATGGTTGTATTTGCATCAATTATAGCAACTTTAATTCAAAGTAACTTCTTTATGACTTCATTAACAAAACATTAGTTTAATTTCCATAAACAGCAGGTCATTTCCCCATATGAGAAACTACGGTGGCCTTCAGGTAGCATCAAATTTCAAAAAGCCTTCAGGTCACAACAGGTCTTCATTTTGAGCTGATAATAAGTTATTGAAAATGCAATAGTAAATATTATTTTCCATTTTGTTGTCACATCCCTCTAAATTCTTCACACTTGTCCTTTAACATAGAGACACAGGATTGAACTGACGAATGAATGTCTCTTATTCTGTTAATCTAATGTTCGCAGTGTCATATGTTCTTTGCCTCAAACATTGGACGTTTGTTTTAACAGTTGATCTGAGAAAGGCTCTGTGATGAACTGTCCTTATCCTGTGAAAATACTGATATGCTCTGAAGCTTTTCAGACTGGTCATAGCTTCACCATCTGTAGCAACATAGTACATTTGATTTATTAGTATTTGGCAAATTCACTGTTGCATCGCATTGTTCTAATGTGATATTAACACAGTAAAGCAATAATCAATATCAATCAATAAACTCTTCATATTTAATTTTTACTGTGAGTCCGAATCAGAATTGATGTTAATTTGACACTTCACTATTACTTTCATACTGGAGAATTGAAGAATGATCACTTCATCCCATATGAGGTGTAACAGATGGTGTTCTCAATGTTGAATGACCATCACCAACATCACCAAGAGTCACACGCATCCAGTTATCATGGAAAACTCTGGTGGTCACACACAGGGATCATGGGCCACAGGAATAAGAAGGAAAAGACTGAAAGACATGAATCAATGCAAAGATGATGAAAAGAACCCGTGTTCAACATGACTGAGATGATATCAGTACAAATGCACCAAATACCATTTATTAAACATTTCCTTTTTTTGTTGGTGTTTTCACTTGTAAGGTTCTTATTGATGACAGAGTTTGATCTTTGTTGTGGAGATGAAAGGTTTGTGTTTCTCTGCCTCTCTGTGCAAGACAAAAGATGAATTATTAGTATTTATGTTTATGCACATTTATATGATTTGAAATGTTTAAAAATGTCACTATAATCATGCACGTAGATAACGTGCACCAGCACAACAACAATTTTTTTTACTTTCAGTGTTTATTTTCTGTGCAGTACTTTTGGCATGAAGTAGACGTTAGTTGTGTGATGTGTCTTTGAGACGGGGAGGTTCAACACCTTCTACAGCAGATGAACTGATTATAAAAACAACTTTCAAGGAGATGAAGAAGAACAGCGTAAAACACTTTTTTTTTACTTAACCGTGACTAAATTGTCTTCATCTTTTACGAGGTTTTGAACATGAACAAAAGTGTGACACAGTGGACTGAGGCTCTGGTCTGTTTGGGGGGAAAAAGCAAAAATAGCAACGCACAAACATGTCGCAGGATGATCAGTTACCATCAACTGTTCCATTCCCCATGGAGAGCACAGACACTGAAGCCTCTCTAGCACCCCAAGAGGCTTCAGTGTTTATTACACCTCACAGTACACCAAATTTGAGCTTTAGAGAACAAACATGATGAATATCCAGTATGTGTGTTTTTTTTACTACATGTAATATGATGGAAATGAGACGCAAAACTTCTGCATATTTTATGAAAAAAGGCCCTTTGCATGTTATGTGATCTAGAGATGGAACAATGAAAACTGTAATGTTCAGTTCTTTCCAGGTTATTCCAGATTATCGTTTCTTCACAATTCTTGGTCTAAAAATGATATAACCCCTAACTCATTTTGTTTCTGACCCCAGTTAACGGTAAAGTGATTTCAGTGTTTTAATAATTTTTTTAGTAAAATAATGATAACATGACATTTATACTTGTCCCATGAAGCTGCCGTAAACAAAACAGTTTTTTTCCATTATTTCTGTTAACTCACACATTTTGCACTATTCGCTTTAGTTAAAATATTTGAACTTGAGTGAAAAATGAATGTGTCATGATGCTGCAGAAGCCAATGAGTGTTGAGATAAGGACACTTTATGTAGCAGTACAGTAACAACATCATAATATGGTAATTACCATACTATTACTGTAATGACATTTGTTTTGTTTGGGGGAGAATGGGCCAGTATTTGCACATAATACGATCCTGTAGGCAAACGTTCGCCCGTAATGCAATGCAAATATTCCCTTTGTCGTGAACCCACAATTCATCTTTAATTTGACTGTCATATAGAGGTTTATGAGATGATTTATTTATAGCCCCCCTCTCACACCTGTGACGTTAAACCAACATTCAAACAATATAAATTGTCAGTGCACATGTCCATGTTTGAGTGTGAGTGAAACACAGATCACGGCCTCTGCTCTGAGGTGATAACATTTCGGACACACGTTCATGTGAACGCAGCAACTTAAAAGGATACTTTTGTCCGTCAGGATTCATGTTTATCTGTTTACTAGATACATTGTGATGAATGATGAAGATGATTCCTGTCACCTTGAGTGAATGTTTGGTTTAATTCAAACAAATGTATTTTCTTGAACACAGTTGTCTTGTCTTTTTTTATATATCATTTATTTGTGTTGATGACATTCTTATAAGAAAATACTGTTTATTTTACTGGAGGTGAGAGAAGGATGAGGATGAACGAGCTTGACATCAGATCTTTACTAAATACACGGAAAGAACATGTGGTTATTGTTGGAAAAGACACTTTAAACCAGAGGGGTTTTTATGTTTTTTTAGTGAACATGTACAGAGAGAGACAGACAGCTGCTTTTCACTCCTGTAATTTAAACTGTTGTGAAAACTGAAAACAAACTGAAATAAACGGATTTCTGGACTTTTGGATTGTGTCAAATCATATTTAATTCCAAAGATAGTTGTGTTGTTTAATGAATTGAATCATAAACGTTGTAGAATCCAGAATGAGCTTGTGCTCAACTTTATTGAACGAGCATAATGATAACCGTGTGTTACATGTTCAGTGTCCCTGGTTCTACTAGCTTACTCATGCAGTTGACCTTGTATTTACTTACATCGGTAGGTCCACCTTGTGGCCATGTCCGGAACTACAATTATATGCACTCTGCATATCATATCAGAACATCCCCCCTTCTCAGGATCTAATAACATTGATACTCACTTCAAACCTTGATCAACATACTGATACTTACTTTAAACATTGCTCAACACACAAATACTTACTTCCAACATTGAGCAATACATTAACAGTTTTAAACAACCTTTTTTTTTTTTTTTTTTTGTCTTTTAAAACAAGAAACACAAACTTTTTTTTATTTTATGTGTACTCTTTTCTTACTTTCTTTTTTTTTTTGTACACCTTCTTTTCTTTTTCTTTTGTTTGTTTGTTTGTGTTTTTATTCTTTAACAGTGAACCAATATTCAGTCCATACACTTACAAATCCAGTCTATCAGGTCTTTTTGTCTGGCGCCCAGATCTTCTCAGGACAGGTAATTCCGACTGAACATTGCTTGTGTCCTCCTGTGAATGTCCATCAGTGTCATCATTTGATGCTGCGCTTGCACTGACTGCATCAGCATCAATTTCAGTCTCTGTAAAAGTCTCTTTTGTTTTTAGAAGGCTGCGGCGGTTCCTTCTGAGCACGTGTCCTTCCTCAGTCTTCACTTCGTAGGATCTAGGTCCGACCTCCTGGAGTACAGTTGCTTTCCTGTTCCATGCATCTTGATCCTGGATTCGTACCATGTCATCCTTGGCGAGTGGACTGAGGGGTTTCGTCGATTTGTCGAAGCGTTGTTTTTGTTTCCATTTCATGTTCTCCAACTTTTTCTGTATCCCTGTGTTGGGCTTGATGTCTGTGTAACAGGGAAGGGTTGTGCGTAATCTGCGATTCATTAACAGTTCTGCTGGGGATAAACCACATTCAAGCGGTGCAGCTCTGTAGCTTAGAAGAGCTAGGTAAGGATCTGACTTGCTGTCTGTGGCCTTTTTCAGAATCTGTTTGATGATGTGCACTCCCTTTTCGGCTTTGCCATTTGCCTGTGCATGCTGAGGACTGGAGGTGACGTGATTGAAGCCATAGTGGCTCGCAAACTGCTGCCACTCTTTGCAGTTGTAACATGGACCATTGTCACTCACTACAGTCTTTGCTATTCCATGCCGGGCAAATATGGATTTTACATGCATAATGACAGTACTGGCATTTGTGCTGGACAGCAGGGCAATTTCAGGGAAATTTGAGTAGTAATCAATCACTAACAAATAGTCCTTTCCATTGCAATGAAACAGGTCAGTTCCAACTTTCTCCCAAGGTGCAGTGGGAAGATCTGGAATCATCATGGGTTCCCTTGCCTGTTTGCTCTGGTACTTTTTGCATGTTTCACACTTTCCTGCCATGTTTTCAATGTCCTGATTAATGCCAGGCCAATACACTGAGCATCTGGCTCTCCTTTTGCATTTTTCAATTCCGAGGTGTCCCTCGTGTATCTGTCTAAGTATCTCTGGCCTAAGACTCTGTGGGATGACAAGTCTATTGTCTCTCAGTAATAGTCCGTTTGCCACACTTAGTTCTGCTCTGATGTTGAAGTATTTTGGACAGGAGCCCCTGGGCCATCCGGTAAGTATGTTTTTCATTACTGTTTGTAATTCTGTGTCTTTGTCCAATTCATCACGTACTTGTTTTGTTTTGACATCAGATACTGGCAGTGACTGAACAATCATGTTGACGTGATTTTCAATGTCTTTCTCAGTGGAGCTCGCCTCGCTCATCACTGGCGCTCGTGACAGCGTATCTGCTATCACCAAGTGTTTGCCTGGAGTGTATATTAACTCAAAATCATACCTCTGCAGCTTCATGATGAGTCGCTGGATCCTTGGTGACATCTCGTTGAGATTCTTTTTGATGATCGACACCAGAGGGCGATGATCTGTTTCGACAGTGAAAGAGGGAAGCCCATAGACATAGCAGTGAAACTTTTCTAGCCCATAGGCCAATCCCAAACATTCTTTCTCTATTTGAGCATATTTAGTTTCAGTTTTGGTCATTGACCGCGAAGCGTAGGCAACTGGCTGCCAGCTATCTCCTTCTGCCTGCAGGAGGACAGCTCCCAGGCCATCTTTCGACGCATCTGTTGAAATCTTCTGTCTCTTTTCTGGATCATAATACGCTAGCACAGGGGACTTTGTCAGAGTAGCCTTGAGAGCATTCCACTCTCGCTCATTTCTTGTTGTCCACTTGAACTCTGTGGAGTCATGGAGTAGTTCCCTCAGTGCTGAAGTTTTCACAGATAGGTTTGGTATAAACTTGCCGATAAAGTTGATCATCCCCATTATTCGGAGTACCCCTTTTTTGTCTGTGGGGCGTGGCATGCTAAGGATCGCTTGTATTTTTCTCTCATCAGGCTCAATTCCTTCAGAGGACAGCTTGTCTCCGAGGAATGTCACTTCTTGCACGCCAAACTGACATTTTGCACGATTCAATTTCAGTCCATTATCAGATATCCTGTGGAGGACTTTCGCCAGTCTCTCGTTGTGCTCTTGTAGGGTGGACCCCCATATCACCACATCGTCTATGTAGCAACGTACCCCTTCTAGGCCCTCAAGCATGTTGTCCATCGCACGATGATAGATCTCTGATGCTGAGATTATGCCAAAAGGCATGCGTAGGAATCTGTATCGACCGTAAGGCGTATTGAATGTGCAGTATCGTGAGCTTTTGTCATCTAGCTTGATTTGCCAGAATCCTTGTGCTGCATCTAACTTGGAAAAATACTTAGCACCTGCCATTTCACTTGCAATTTCCTCACGTTTCGGTATCTGGTAGTGCTCACGTTTTATGTTCCTGTTTAAATCTCCTGGGTCCATGCAAATTCTCAGTTCTTTGTTTTTGTTCTTTTTGTCTACACACACCATAGAGTTAACCCACTCCGTAGGCTCCTCAACCTTTGTGATCACATTCATCTCACACATTCTGTCCAATTCTTTCTTGAGGCGCTCCCTAAGTGGAGCTGGGATTCTCCTTGGAGCATGGATCACTGGTTCTGCATCCTCTTTCAATTGAATTGTGTATGTGTAGGGAAGGCAACCCAGTCCTTTAAATACATCAGGAAAACGTTGCACTATGGAGTCAACTGTGCTGTTGTGTGCCCTCACAGCGTCTGAACAGCTGATTTGGTAGACTCTTCTCACCAGATTCAGATTCTTTGAGGTGAGTCCTCCTAACAGTGACTCACGACCCTCAGGTACTATCGAGAACAGCACACTGTATTGTTTGTTTTTCACAGTCACTCTCAGTCTGCACTGACCTTTGCTTTCTATTTCTTTTCCGTTGTAATCTTTCAGCTGCACTGATTTCTTGAATATTTTCGGCTTTTCTTTCATAGCCCTGATTTCTGTCATACTGATCAGATTGGCTTGTGCGCCCGTGTCAATTCTCAGTGCTACCAAAGCTCCATTTATTGGCAGTGAAACAATCCAGTTTTCATCCTGTTCGTGACGCCACTCTGTGTGCCTTTTATGTGCCTCTGTGGCTTGCACTTTCTTTACATTTTCACATGACACCATGTCTATGAAGAACGTCTCACCCAGGTCTGTTTCCTCAACTACCCTCACTGGCTTTGATCTGTCTTTAGTCAGGCACTGTTTGGCGAAATGATTTTTTCCATTGCATTTTGCACATCTTTTGCCATACGCAGGGCATTGCATTGGTTCATGTTTCCCACCACATCGCTTGCAGTTTGCTGCGTTTGCGTTTTTGTTAGTTTTCTGTTGATCATTTCTTTTCATCTTATTTCTGACGACTGCAACTTTAGCGCTCTCGTGCACGACTGATGCACTCGGGTCTGCAAACGTCTTTGCATGCTGTTGTGCTAGTTCACTAGCATGGCATATCTTCTCAGCCTCAGCCAAAGTTAGCTTATCGTCTCTTAGCATCCTTTCCCTCGTCTTTTTGTCAAGTATTCCGTAAACTATCTGATCGCGGACCATGGAATCTTTAAGATCTCCAAAACCACAAGACTGTGCCTTCAGTTTTAAATCAGTCATAAAGCAATCAAATGTCTCTCCTGCCTGTTGCATTCGTGATCGGAACACGTACCTCTCGTATACAATGTTCTTTTTCGGGGAACAGTATGCTTCAAATTTCTCAATCACTTTACCGTAGTCTTCTTTGTCATCAGCCCTCTCAAACTCGAACGTATTGAACACTTCCATGGCTTGGGGACCCGCGACCGTGAGCAGAATTGCAATCTTTCTTGGCCCTGGCTTGTTGTCCATGCCCGTGGCAGACAAGTACAGCTCGAATTGTTGCTTGAAAGACCGCCAATTGCTGTCCACATTTCCGACGAGTTTCAGTCCCTCCGGTGGCCTTAACGTCTCCATCCTCGGTTATTTCGGTGGCTTGACACGAAGTTTTACTCCTGGTACCATGTGTTGTTTAATGAATTGAATCATAAACGTTGTAGAATCCACAATGAGCTTGTGCTCAACTTTATTGAACGAGCATAAAGATAACCGTGTGTTACATGTTCAGTGTCCCTGGTTCTACTAGCTTACTCATGCAGTTGACCTTGTATTTACTTACATCGGTAGGTCCACCTTGTGGCCATGTCCGGAACTACAATTATATGCACTCTGCATATCATATCAGAACAATAGTCAGATCTTTAACAACAGATTTTTGCCGCAAAAGATTAAACTAAAATATCTGCATCTACTTAATATCTTTATAATATGTTTGCCATTTTATCTTGCTGTTAAACATCCTTTTCCAGCTGGAAACTGAAGTTTATGAAACACTCACATACCATAAAAAGTCCAAAGAGAAAAGTGAGTCTGTGTGTGTGCGTATGTGTGTTATTTCCATATCTCTCAAACCGATGAACCGATTGTGAAGTCATTAGTAGACAGACTTTATTTATTATTTTAATTTTGATTTGTTATGTAGCACAGAAGGGCAGTATCAGGAAGTAGGCGTGGCAACAGGCTAATCAGAGTCATAGCACCTGATCTCCTGGGCAGGTGAAGCTCTTTTGTCTGGGTCAAGCTGGAGAGATGTATGTGTGTGCGTGTGTGTGTGTGTGTGCGCGCGCGCATGTGCGTGTGTGTGTGTGTGTGTGTGTGTGTGTGTCAATGCTGGGGTGGCAACTGAGTCGCTGTTGGTATGTACATTATATTTTAGTTTAGTAACATTTATGATGCAGGTCTGTGCTGTTAACTTTGGTGGTATCCTGTCATTTAATTAGGCTTTTTATCTGAATTATGTCTGTTAATTGAGAGGATTATTAACTACTGAGATTATGGTTTAGACTGGATTGAGTTGGAATGGTTTATACAACTAATAATAGTAATTGTTATATTATCAAGTCAAGTCAAGTCAGTTTTATTTGTCTAATGTACTATATGCACGACATACAGCACAGATGAAATTGCAGTCCTCTCAGACCAACGGTGCAAAACAGACAGTAAACAATAAACCTCTATAAATAGAAAGGACATAAAATAAACAATCAACAAGACATAAATAACCAATCAACAAGACTTATATTAGATCGTGAGGTAGTGCAGTTTTTGTGCAAATAAGCAGGGGAATATTATTGATTTGAATTTGATTTAATCAATTCACTTTGTAAATAGAAGCGAAGGAGGTAAAATCATTTAATACACTAAATATACTAAAGATTCAAAGGTTATTAATTGTAATTGATTATGCATTTATTTGATCTTTGAACTAACTAACCTAATTTTGTTTCTTCCTAGATTATCAACTGTATATCAACTACATTATCTTCTTGTAGACTGCCTCTGTGTTTATTGTCCAGAACCGCACCCAGGTATTTGTAAGTGTCCACCATGTCGACGTCTGTCCCACCATTTCAGACTGGAGAGGGCGAAGTCATGTTCCTCCTGAAGTTCACCACCACAATTCATCAGAGAATTTCTCACTGCGGCACGAGGGGAGAATCCACGTGCATGTTCTCCAGTTTGGCCTTCAGCAGTTTGGGCTGGATGGTGTTAAAGACGCTGGAGAAGTTGAAGAACATGACGTGGCCCGAAGTGTTGGGTCTATCCAGGGAGGAGCAGGCTTCCTGCAGCAGGTAAATGTTTGCATCGTCAACCCCAACATTGTAGGGGGTCCTGTGATGGGCACACTTGGGGTCTGAGGTGTGCGAGGACTAGTCTCTCCATGACCTTCATGATGTGAGAGGTCAGTGCAATCGGCCTGTAGTCATCCAGTGCCACAGGATGTCCTTTTTTGGGCACTGGAACAAGGCAGGATGTTTTCCAGAGCACTGGCACCCTCTGCAGATGGAGGCTCAGGTTAAAGAGGTGCTGGAGAACTCCACAGAGATGACCGGCACAAGCCTTCAGCATGTGAGGGTCCAGCAGGCTGGCTGTGATGTTAAGATTTTGTTTAGTTAAAGGTGACATATTTATTGTATGCCATTATGTCAGTATCAGTATTTGCTTTCTACCGTGCACGAATAAAAATGTCACTGAACCTTTGCTGTGTAATTGTAACAATAAGCACTCAAACACACCAAACCAACAATTACTAAAAACACACACAAAGACAGATTTTGTCGCCACCGTACGATTTCCAGAAACAGTGCTGCAGTTTATAAGTTGTCTCTTTCTACTTCCAGGTCAAAGACCAAGGAGGAAATGTTGGTGCATCCCCCAAACACCAAGCCCGACCCGAAGTCTGACTAAGGGTGTACATGCAGGAGTGCATCCAGGAGTCTTAGAACTATGAATCACATTATCCAGGTATGTTAATCCGATTAAGACTAGCTCGATAGTAGTCGGGCTAACAAATATTATTTATTATTTATTATTATTATTATTTGTACAATTATTGTCTTAGTCGCATCTCAAAACCTGAAACTATCCCTTTAACTGTACGTGAATGCAGATAAATGAAAAAGTCTGAGAATCTTGTGGAGTCAGTTTGTGAAGTTCTTTGGTGACAAACTGACTTCTGAGCTGAAGAAACATTCAAACATGTAGTTCTGCTGACCACACTTACATCACATCTGCATGTGGACTGTTCACCTGTGGGCAGCCAAAGCTCAAACACCAGGGGTCAAAGTTCAAATGGAAAGTAGAAGGCTCCCTAGGCCCAAAATGTCTTTCCTTGTTTACTTTTCTGCATCTGTTTACCTTTAAAGTCAATTCTAAACAATTCAAAGATAAAGTTTTCCATCAGTTAATGTGAGACCTCCTCCAGCACCAGCACACGCCTTTAACCACTGCTGCTCAAGATGGGTGTCGCATGTGAATTGTGTGCTTGGTAATTTAATCGAAGACACGTAACGGAGCATATATTTATTTCTGCACGCTTCAGCAGCATCAAAAACAGTCACTTAACGGGGCAGGATTTATGGTGTTTGTGTAGCAAATTGGCCTTTGACGGTTCCCACGCAGGGTAGGTGGCTTCCCCATGGAGCCTAATGGGGTCTGCCGTAATAGTGCCCCTCAATCATCGCTGCAAATATGAAACATTAGCTTGCCGCTTGACAATTATCTAAACAACACAGAGAGAGAGAAGGAACGCCACATTTATCAGGATTTTCCAAATGCTGCTCGCCAGTTACAGTTACAAAAAATAAGAGCAATTTGTTTTGTTTTGTTTATTTTTTCCCACTCACACTCTTTTTCCTATCCACTTTTCTTCTGCAGGGAGAGGGTGACGTTAAACTGATAAATTAGACCTCATTTATTGGACAACAATTTGAGTCCATACCCAGGGGCCTCTGTTCTGTGGTATGGCCGAGGCTCCACAGCTGCTAATTGGTTTGCTCGGTGTGGAGGGAGAGGGTGTTAGGAGGTGGTAGTGGTGGTGGGCGGGGGTTTGAAGGGGCGGGTGGGGAACCCTGGAAGAGCAGTGTGTTTGGCCGTGGCTGACACACACACACACACACACACACACACATAGGAGGGAGCAGTTGTCTGGTGGTGGATGTCCGCGGTGCATGCCACGAAAACAGACGAGACAAGTGCTTGATTTGACAGCCATGGTGGGTTGAGGTTGGGGGTATTCATGTATAGATTTTTGTGTCTGTTGTTTTGGCTTATTTGTGTGCTTCTTTTACTCAGTCAATCAAATTTAATTGACACCGCTGTGCTGGGGCCAAGGCCCCTGCGCCACGCTGGGATGACAGGCATTTAATGCCAAAGAGAGGAGCGGAGGTTCTTCTGCCTGTGAGGGGTGAGTGCGGGGGAGGCGCGGGATGGTGGGTGACAAGTCCACGGGCCGTCAACGGCATTAATTGATGTAACGACATCGATGATGGATACTAATAAATACAACCTTTAAGAAAAAAAAAGGTAATTGGATGGCGTCCTGTGCGAAACCCGCAACCGCCCGATGATAAACACCATTCGTCTTCCACGGAGGCCGTCATGCAGACACTCTCTGTCATTTGCATGCAGGTCGAACTCAGCATTTGCATTTTGGCCTCATCAACAAGACGCCGGCCAGAACGTTGGGGAAGAAGAACTCAGCTCAATGAAAAAGGAGCCAAGGACCCAAAACTTCAGAGTCTTGATTTTCACACCTGGTGGCAATGAAAAGTACCGATATCAAACGTGTGCCTTTTAGAGATGGGTATCGTTAGGGCTTTATCGATACTGTTTCTAGTAATTGATATGGATTCTATAATTTGGTGTTGAGGACACCTAAACACTGATGTGGGAGAACTGTGACAGAGTGTTGTGCTTACCGCACCACCGGAGGACAGGATCTTCTGTTTTAACCAATGGACTATCAATAAATGAAATCGATGTCTCCATACTGACCGAAGAGGAATTGGTTCTCAGCACATGCATTGTCTTTAGTGTGCAGCACAAATGAGAACAACACTGTCAGCTCGTCTTCTGAAGTAGGTCAACTTACTTACTTAGACTTTGTTGACACTGAAGTCAGTTTCAAACCTCCATCATCCAAATAAAGCTCCTGAATCAGTGGTAAAGGGTGAATGTAACCCTGAACCCACTACACACGATTGCCCTCAAGTGTTTAAACACATAACAGGTGGTGACCAAAGATTTGGAACTCAGTAGAAGAACACCGCGGATAGTGGCTAGTACTGTTGCCTCACGGCTAGAAGATCTTCGGTTCGAATCCTAATTTGACGGAGGGCCTTTCTGGAGTTTGCATGTTCTCCGGGGAACACTCTGTAATGACTGTCGGTGTGAAAGTGAATGTGTGGTTGGTGACTGCTCTGTGCAGGATAAAGTGGTAGACAATGAATAAACAAGCCTTATACCTCCTGCCTTTCTCTGCAGGAGGTATATTTGCACCTCAGACAAACGGCTACAAGCGAGCAATTTCTCAGAAGGGTGACTGGGTCTCCCTCAGAGATAGCCGCTACTCCTTTGTGTGAAAAGGAGCCAGTTGAGGTGGTTCCACACCTGATCAGGATGCAGCCTGGGTGCCACCAGGGTACCATCCTAGCCTGGATTCTTGTCAAGGCTAACTTAACTAAATTAGCTCACAGTAGCCAGTAGAGATTTTTGCTACTAGCACCAATGCACTTTATGTGAAGCACATTTGTTTCTATAAACAGTAAAACTCACACTAGTAAGTGACGCAGTGGAATGAACTCAATGAACAACAAGGTGTGTAAATGTGAGTTCAAGATTCTGTGAAGATGTTCTATGCAACCGTTAGCTAGTTTAGCCTCGACAAGAATCCAATGCTCCGTGATTTGGAAAACATAACGTTACTAACCGAGGTGGCCTGTGCAGGCCCTAGTTATTATCACCATAATCCATGTCCAAGAGTCCATCTCCCCACATGAGATGCTTTTTATTCGTTATTTGACACTTTAAACACATAACACGTTAAATATTTAGTTTCACCCAAAACATTTACATTTAACATTTAACATTTAACATTTAGATATAGATTTAGATTTAACATTTAGGTGTAACATTTAATATTTTGATTTAGCTATTTAAAATATCTCTAAGTTGACAAATATTGTTGTAAATGTGAAAAAAGTGTCCCTCAAACATTCATACCAGTTTTTTAAACATTGTTTGAAACTAAATGTGACAAAATGTTGCTGTTATTTGCGTGAGCCACTTTACAAACAGCAAACCATAAATGACCAGGGGGCGTGGTCACAGCTGGATATTTATTCTTGCATGCATCCACACTTAAGACCTGAACTATGCTTTAAATGTTTAATGTTAATGTTTTTATACGACTGACAAACAGACACAAACCATTCTTCAACGATACATCATTGAAATAAATAACAACAACAGATGCAGTATGATGAAATACAATAAAGCTCTCATATGTATTTATTTATTAACAATGTGGGTGTGTGTGTGTACTGTGTGTGGACCAATTGTCAAACAAACTATCTTTGTGAGTTCATTATCAAGTGATGATAAATAATGTTTGTGTTGTGAAGAAACAAACATGAGCTGAGTCTGCAGTTCCTCTCTAGTGTCAATGGAGGGCAGCACTACAGTGTGTAAGCTTCAGCAGCAGAAACAAACACAGGTCCTACAGTTCAGCTTCTCAGCAGCAGTTTGGCATTTAGCTCCTGTGTCACGTAGTCGATTTAGCTGATTGTGAGCATGAAAACAGCAGCAGCACCTCGTTAGACTGTGTGTTTGTCTCTTGAGGTTGTTTATACACACACACACGAATAACCGGCAGTGAACTGGTGTCTTATTTTAATTTTCCTGCCTCTGTAATTGACAGTGTGCTCAGTTTCCTGTGTGTGTGTGTGTGTCTGTGTGTGCGTGACCCCAGAGACGGGGCCGATCGTTGATGATGTTCTGTAAAATGTCAGAAAAACACAAGTGTTACAATCAGAGACATGATTGATCCCCACCCCACACAGCACACACACACACACACACACACCCCAATTTCTCCAGAGTTATAGTGAATTTATAGTTTCAGCCACGGAAACTGCACAGGAACTACAGTGCTGTGTGTCTCATTAACAGACTTCAACAAGTTATAATTAGATATGTTGTAAAAACATGAGGTTTCTTACACGCAGATATTCTCTCAAAGTGAGACCCTGAAAGTGCTTCAAGACAATGTTACCTTGACATGCTTCAGTGAGACGTGTATCACAACACACGTTAATAACATGTTAATAACAGTGAGGAGTTGAACGGGCACATCCTCATGTTATAATTACATTTGATAATGTGTAGAAAATGTGTTGATAAACATGTGGTACAAAGCCATGTAATATAACATGCCCTAAAGTCACACAATGCTCTACACGATATAAATCACCTCTATATTACATGTTTGAATGATTCAAGTAGTAAAGTTTATAATAATATACGCTATTATGTTATGTTACACTAATGTATTCCTGATGTAATGACTAACAATGTTATAACATTCTAAAAGTGTATGTAAATATAATAAATAATAATGTTGCAAAAACATTGTATTGAATTTGTTGTAATAATAATAAACGTATCATTTACAACATTTTTTATTTGTTTCTAATTTAACCTTTATTAAACCAGGAAAAGACTAGATTAAAAATCTCTTTTACAAGAGTGTTCTGGCCAAGACAGGCAGCAGCAGTCATACTCACACACAAACACAAGGTGGACACAAACATTAAAATCACTTAGCATCCAAAAGTGCAAACATTTCAAGGTCAGCTACAATAATAAAACATCTGCAGCCAGATGTTTCTGCCTCCAGGTCATCCAAGTGTTCGATGAGACCAACCGCGCTTGTTTCAAAGTTTTCTGTAACATGCTCCAGGCAGAGGGAGCAGCAAACTAACACTCGCTTTCCCAGTTCAGTTTTGACTTTTGAGACAGACAGCAAGAACAAATCCTGAGACCGAAGACTGTAAGTCCCAGTATTATTACAAACGGTAAGAAGGACGTAAACCTAAGACTGCGTTGTAAATGAGAATATGCAGGAGTCTGAGTCTACGTAAGCGCTTTAAAACCAGTGAGGAACCTCAGAGCTCCATGATACACAATGTCAACATCACCGTAGTCCAGAACAGACACAAAAGTGGCACAATTTCAGTTTCAATCTTTGTACCAGCCGCTGAATATGATTTGCAAAAGAGAGGGATTCATCAATTAATATACCAAGATATCTGTAACTGGAAACACACTCAATCACTTTACATATAATAAAGAACACATTAGAATAATGTATGTTATTTAATACTATAATATAATAAAATGATATTTACAAAATGTTATAATAATACACTTCTAATATATAATACATGCTATAATGACAGATATATATAAAAATGCCTGTTCAATGACCCTCTATAAACATTATCTTGACATGAACAGTGAAGAATAATCTGATTTCATCTTTAGTTGTGGGTCATAATAAACCACATGATGGTGAAAGCGTAATCATTTTAATGATTTAAACTGTTTATCTGGGATCAATTCAATATTGTTATTCTTATTTTTAAATGTTAAAGGACAAAATAATCACTGCAATTATATCTGTGAAGATAAAACTTACCTTGAAAAATATCATGTTGAAATGTTACCTGTACCAGGAAAACCCTTTGAAAAAATAAGACTCTGAGCATTCAATAACTTAATTATATTGTTTTGAGTGTCCAAATCATCAGCAGCTTTTCTGTTTTATGGCACTTTTCCTTTGCACAGTTCCTTGTGCAATAAAATTTTGCAATGTGGAGGACTTTGTCTGTCAGTTATCGTTTAGTGTGAGACTCAAACCTCTGATCGCTCATTCTCACTGCTCCTCAGTGAAATAATAGTGGAATAAAACTCTCTCGTTTGGCTGAGGGGCCCCCAGGGAGCCTCTTATAGGCTCCCGAGGGTCCCCAGACCCCACTCTGGGAGCGGTCGGTTGGGCCCGCATTTACAGGATGTGGTAATGATGCTTGTTTGTCCAGCGGTCTGTAAATCACACCGACATTAGGGGCGTCACAGGATCCACTGGAGACACAGCAGAGCATCACTAATACCCTCAAACCCTGGAGATGCTTGCTGTTGGATCTATACACCCCCCCCACACACACACACACAGTAAAGGGGATACAAGTATTTTTAAAATGACACAGATCATCAGATCATCCTAAACAACAACCACTGGATATGGAGAAAAATCTGATAATTTGCCTTTAAATGGGAGAAAGAGAGAATTGTATTTGGACTTAAAAATCACACTAAAATAATAATAACGATTATCTTTTTTTAGTAATGAAATATTCATTCAAGACCAAAATCTATCCCAGGACCATGAACTGGAGTATGTGTTAACTTCACATATCCTTTTATACTGATTAATCCAGGTCAAAGTCACACAAATAAAATGAAAGTAAAAACTTTGTTTAGATGAATCGTGTTCATGTTTAGTTAGAAAACCTCCACATTTTACTGTCTCACGTCTTCTCTTCTTTCATCATTAACTGCCTTTTTTTGAGCTTTGGGTCAAAGGTATGATCTGTACATTTGTGGTGACTCTCTGCAGACAGTCTCCTCCATCCTCTCCTCTGTCCTCAGCAGTGTCCTTCCTTCATTACAGCAGCTTCCTTTCGTTGGCGCTGCCTGTAGAATCTGTCAGAGCGGTTGGAGAGACTAACCTTTAGACTGAGAGAGGATTCTGTAAAGGTTCAGACAGGAAACAGGCGGAGGCCCACAAATACACCACACGGACATCATTTATTGTATGTGTGTGTGTGTGTGTGTGTGTGCGCTCTGATATTTACTGGGAAGAGACGCCTCCTAATCTCACCCATCGACTGCCCAGTGCTCCCATTAAAGCTGCCTGAGGTGTCCACAGGGAGAGAGAGTGTGAGATCTTTAAAAGGTTGTTGGTTTATGAGCTGATATCTCCGTCTGAGTGTTTCTATGTGTGTGTTTACTGTTTATAATGAGCGTGTGTGTGTTTGTAGTTGCACTCAGATCTTCAAATCATCAGAGGAAACTCGGGTCCGTATTTATTTCAGCAGATTACATACCAGTGTTTTAAGCGGATGTTTGCAAAACTGCCACAAATGATCATTTTAGAAGATTAATGAACTATGAATCATTTAACAACATATTTGTGCTGAATCATTTCAAATCCATAAAAGAAGAAATAAACAGACCAAACATAATGTGTGCTTCTGTTTGATTGATAAAACATAATTCATTTAGAAAATACAGAAGACTTTCATTTGCAGCAGTTATTTTTGTATTGCATAAATCAAACTTTATTTCAAGGCGGATGGAAACTAATAATAAGACAGCACATGTTTCTATAACTCAGACTGAAGTGGTGTTGCATCCCTGGTACAAAACAAGATTCTCAACATTAATTAGTATGTTCATTTAAATGACATTAAAATGTTAACCATTAAACCTTAGCATGTTCTAAAGATTTACATGTTGCCATGTTAAAAGAAGCATGTCACAGTGCTAACATCAGCATGTTTAACTCTTAACTAAGGATGGGAATCTGTATCATCAGTATCTGTGTCAGTCTGATACTGGTCAAAATCCCTGGATTGGATGTCGGACACATACAAATGTAAACAAAAATCAGCAGAAGCATTTTAGCTGAATCATTTTCGGGCTTGGAGGATTGTCTTTGAAATGACTTAACATATGTGTCGTTAACAGCTTCACAATTCATAAATGGTCTAAAATGACAGTACTGGACTCATGTCATGTAGATAGTTGAGTTTGTGATATCGGTATCGTCCCATCCCTAGTCTTAACATCAATGTGTTGTCGTCCCAACATAAGCACGTTAACAAGTTGATTACTACTATCATTAACGTGTCACTGTGCTAGCATTAGCATAACACCTGCTTATTGTCCAATGTCATTTTGATGGACAGAAGGGACAAGAGTTGTTCTTGCTGGACTGCAGCCACATCCTGATACAGTCTTTGTGGATGGTGTGGGTGCAGCTCAATGGGTGGCGGCTCTCTGGGTCCACAGTGTTCTGGCACATGAGGCAGAGTTTACGGGCCCCGTAAGCCTGACCTCCACTTGGTGCTGCTGCCTGGGCTCTCTGCGGGGAAGGCAAAGGCCTCTGGATTGGAACCACTGGCCGCCCGATGGGCCCCGGGGTCAGCCTCTCATTCTGTGTCAGTTTGAGGCTGATATGCTCCATGACCTCCTCCAAGGACATGCCAGCTAAGGTGCCGCGGGAGCTTTTCACCTGCTGGAGCAGCTGAGTCAGCTGAGCCCTGTTGCACTGTGGGAAACGAGCCCCAAGCTTCTCCAGGATCTTGTCTAGTTTGCCAGTGGGGGCAGAGGTGGTGGCACTGGACGCAGTGGGGGGAGGTGGGGAAGGACCAACAGGGTGGATAGATTGAACAAGAGGAGACGGTGAGAGACTGGGAGGGGGTGTCACCCTAAGTGGAGCTCTGATGGGGGGTGGGAACTGCGAGTGAGGCTTCTGCAGAGGTGGGAAATGATGAGAATCCTGGTGCTGTGGTGGGGGTTGAAAATAATCTTCCGGAGGTGGGTGGTGTGGGTAGCGCTGGTGGTTTGGTGGTCGGTACTGTTCCTGGTAGTAATGTGCATGTCTTGGTGGAGGGTAGGGCCGCACCACTAGGTTGGGATGAGAAGGGGGGGCCCCAAACTGAACCAGTGACTGCATCACCTGATTGAATCTGAGGTCAGCCTATGGGAGAAGAAAAGCAGAGCAGAAATATGTTGGGTAACAAATACATATAAATGTTTTAAAATGTGTGCTGTCACACGTGTCGTACCATGGGGATCTGTGGAAGAGATGGCAAGTTGATCCTGGGGAGGGATCCTAACTCTCGACCCTGCTGGAGCCGTAGCAGAACCTCCTGAAAACGGCCCTGGAGCTCAGCCTGGTTCCTCTGGACCACGGCCTCCTTCTTCTCCCACTTCAGCCTCTCATGAGGATAGTCCTGAGGAAGCTCCACCCGCAGCATATTCAGGTACTGACTTAGCTAAGACAGACAAAGACATTCAATTCAATTCAATTTTATTTGTATAGCGCCAAATCATAACATACATTATCTCAAGACACTGTACATAGAGAACATCAAGGAGAGCAGAGAACCCCAACAGTTCACACAATGAGCAAACACTAGGCATCAGTGGAGAGAAAAAACTCCCTCTTAACAGGAAGAAATCTCTGACAGAACCAGGCTCAGAGATGTGCGGTCATCTGCCTCGACCGGTTGGGGTGAAAGGAAAAATGAGGGACAGTGGAGAGGTGGGGGACAGAAAATGGGGGGAGAGAAAGGACAAGAGGGAGATGAGGTAGAGACAGAAGAGAGAGAGAGACCAGCAGCAGATACACAACAATGTATCAGGTTACAAGTTTATACAGTTACTGATATCTGACTTTTTAATTACAAAATAATAATAATGGTAATGATAAGCGTAGCCTCGAAAACTGGTTGTTGTGTTTCCACTACAAAAAAGTACGGAGTACTTGGGCGGAGTCATCACTGCACGGCTGCATAAAACTGCAGTGAAAAAAGTACAGTAAAAGTACTTCATATTATTCATGCTGGTATATGAATCTTGAACTCCTCACAGTCACTCATAGCTCTTCAGTGTGGTTTCACTACGATTACCGTAAACGTTAGTAGAGTCGCGCACTAGAAAAAAAAAAAACGTGCGGCTGATTTGACCAGGCAAACGCGAACCACGGCTGGCTTGACCGCAGTGAATAACAGGAGGGTACAGGAGTAATCAACACAATGTGGGTGCGCTGCTTCCAACTCCTACTCACTCCACAGGCAACGACAAAAACAAAACTGAACTCAGGGGCATCACCCTCCCAGGGTCTTAAAGTGACAGTCACTCATAAACATAAAAGCCTTTTAAACACTTGATGTTGTCATTAGGTTGACAACTCACGTCATAGTTCAATAATACAATAACTCTTAATGAGTTAACTTACTCTGTGCGACCACAGCAGCCTTGATAGAGGCGTCAAACGTGAGCTAGCTAGGCGGAGCTAGCTTATCTGACATTACTTTCGCACTGTGTTTACCTAGGAAGCCGATTCCTGTTCATTGTGAGATTGACGAGTGTTAGCCAAAAGTTATCGTGCTGTTGCTGTTGGAAACAAAGTCCCCTCTGTTAATATTTTCGATCCACTTCTGGTGAACATAGTGGTCTTCTGCACGCCCAGGGAATCAATTTAGACCGTATGGATGCAGACAGACTTTACCCCATGAAGAGTGTCTTCATGGGGTCCGCATGACCAGAAGCCTCTGGCCGTTTCTCAATATCCATACTTTTGCGTACTTGCGTACTCCCGTACTTGTGAAAACATCATCAGCCTCAGTCCAAGTGCTGTTCCAATTCTCAAGTAAGTGAACAGCGAGGACGGTTCTCAAACCCGCAAGTGTTCTCGCTCCGCCCATTTTTACCAAGTATGCATCGGAGGTGACTTAAGCGTACTTAAATTAATAAATGAAGTTAAATATTTAAAATGTAAAAATAATAACATATATATGCATTTATTAAAAGTATTTCATATGTTCATTGATCAACACCGTAAGTGGCGGTAATGAGGCTGCAGCACTTGGCGCCAGCCACCATTCAAACAGCAGAACAATACATACATACTTGCATACTTGACTATTGAGAAACAACCACATACTTGTGTACTCCCGTACTTGGCAAGTATATACTCCCAGTGTACTTCTCAAGTATATACTTCCCAAGTAAGCAAGTACATACTTGCTAACTTGAGTATTGAGAAACGGCCTCTGTCTTTGTTAAGAAGTACAGCCAAAGATTTGCGCCGTAAGAGCCACGATTAGGGCTGGGTATCAATCAAAAAAAATTCGATACCGGTACCTTCATTTCGGTTCCTGACCGATACCAGTTTTATAATATCATTTCTAGAAAGAAAATGACATTTCACATTACGGAAAAAAACTCCATCCTTATTTTTTATTTTTCAGTTAAGGCATTTTCACACTCAATGCAGTTTTTTTTACATAAAAAAAAAATTAACTACAAATTAGAGAACAATTGCAAACAAGTGACAAGTCATTTTCACTAAGGATCTCACAGAAACTTACAGAGGTAAAATCAATGTCTTATCATCTCCCTATTTGACATTAGAACACAAAACATAACAATAACATGGTCGTTATTATTACTCAAAAACCATAATCTAGGCTGAGATAACCCAGGCCTAACTGGTCAACAATAGCAACAGTTTACGCACCTCCACTATAGAAAAGGGTAGCAAACCTTTAACAATAAAGTTGTGACTGTGGCACTTGTTTTTCCCTTTAGTCACTTTCTTATTCAGTCAGTGTGAACAGATTCACAATGACTGGCCTTGTCCTCCTCCTCCTCCTCACATCAGGTTCAGAGGCTACTGTGAGGACAAGATAAACATAACAGTGAACTGTTTAACAGCCGATGCAATAGATTTAACAGACTAAGCTTTATCAGTTACTGTCTATATTCAGTTAGCTTTTCATTTAGTTAACTACAGTGGGTACGGAAAGTATTCAGACCCCTTTCAATTTTTCACTCTTTGTTTCATTGCAGCCATTTTCTAAGATCAAAATATGTCATTTTATTTCTCATTAATGTACACTCAGCACCCCATCTTGACAGAAAAAAAACAGAAATGTAGAACTTTTTGCAAATGTATTAAAAAAGAAATATCACATGGTCATAAGTATTCAGACCCTTTGCTCAGTATTGAGTAGAAGCTCCTTTTGAGCTAGTACAGCCATGAGTCTTCTTGGGAATGATGCAACAAGTTTTTCACACCTGGATTTGGGGATCCTCTGCCATTCTTCCTTGCAGATCCGCTCCAGTTCTGTCAGGTTGGATGGTGAACGTTGGTGAACAGCCATTTTCAGGTCTCTCCAGAGATGCTCAATTGGTTTAGGTCAGGGCTCTGGCTGGGCCAGTCAAGAATGGTCACAGAGTTGTTTTGAAGCCACTCCTCCATTATTTTAGCTGTGTGCGTAGGGTCATTGTCTTGTTGGAAGGTGAACCTTCGGCCCAGTCTGAGGTCCTGAGCACTCTGGAAGAGGTTTTTTTCCAGGATATCTCTGTACTTGGCCACATTCATCTTTCCTTGATTTGCAACCAGTTGTCCTGTCCCTGCAGCTGAAAAACACCCCCACAGCATGATGCTGCCACCACCATGTTTCACTGTTGGGATTGTATTGGGCAGGTGATGAGTTGCCACACATACCGCTTAGAATTAACGCCAAAAAGTTCAATCTTGGTCTCATCAGACCAGAGAATCTTATTTCTCATAGTCTGGGAGTCCTTCATGTGTTTTTTGGCAAACTCTCTGCAGGCTTTCATATGTATAGCACTGAGGAGATGCTTCCGTCTTTGTGGAACTTTCTCCCATCTCCCTACTGCATCTCTGGAGCTCAGCCACAGTGATCTTTGGGTTCTTCTTTACCTCTCTCACCAAGGCTCTTCTCCCACGAATGCTCAGTTCAGCTGGAAGAAGTTTGGGACGACCAGAACTCTTCCTAGACCTGGCCGTCCCAAACTTCTTCCATTCCACTGTGCTCTTAGGAAGCTTGAGTGCTGCAAAAATTATTTTGTAACCATGGCCTGATATGTGCCTTGCCACAATTCTGTCTCTGAGCTCCTTGAGCAGTTTCTTCAACCTCATGATTCTCATTTGCTCTGACATGCACTGTGAGCTGTAAGGTCTTATATAGACAGGTGTGTACATTTCCTAATCAAGTCCAATTAGTTTAATTAAACACAGCTGGACTCCAATGAAGGAGCAGAACCATCTCAGGACAATCTAAAGAAATGGACAGCATGTGAGTTAAATATGAGTGTCACAGCAAAGGGTCTGAATACTTATGACCATGTGATATTTCAGTTTTTCTTTTTTAATAAATATACAAAATGTCTACATTTCTGTTTTTTTTCTGTCAAGATGGGGTGCTGAGTGTACATTAATGAGAAATAAAATGAACCTTTTTGATTTTAGCAAATGGCTGCAATGAAACAAAGAGTGAAACATTTAAAAGGGGTCTGAATACTTTCCGTACCCACTGTATATAGCCATAACATAAAACTGCACACTAATATCTTAAGTTAGCGTTAAATGGATCCCAGTTCAAGCACATATTACCCTGCAGTAACTTTAACTTAAGTTAACAAACATACAACACGTAAACGTACCTGTTGAAATCCCCGACACAGTGCCGTCAGCACTCTGTACTCATCATGGATGAAGTGGAGTCTTGGTGGAGGTGATTTTAAATCAGGCCGCTCTGGCTCTGTGACATCCACAGTAGAGCTGGGAAGTTGAGAGGAGGTTTCCGAGGTTGATGCCGTGCGTGTTTGAGTGCTTCGTTAAATTTGTCATGTTGCCGAGTTAGTGGTGATATCTATTTAACAAATTGCGTCACGCACTATATTAGAATTACTTTTGTTGAAATGGAGCCACACTTTCAATCTTGGTGGGATTTTTAGCCCCTTCGTCACAACACACTCACATGTAGTTAACACAGATACACGTCAACCCGGTCTGTGGGCGTAACAGCATTGTATTCTTCCTGCACGCTGCAACCACGTGTAACGTTACAGCCAATCACCGGCAGCATTATCAGATCTTGATCATGCGATTACTCCGAAGGTATCGAAACATAGGACCAAAAAACAAGGCATGATTCGATACCCGAAAGTGTCGAAGCATTTTGGTCAGTGTCATAAAAGAACTGAAATTTTGGTACCCACTCCTAGCCAAAATTTAGTTCTTCTGAAATGCGTTTTTCCTTGTCCATCTATATTCAACGGTGAAAACACGTGGCTTCTCGAAGCAGCAGTCACAGTGAGGAGCCTCCAGCAGCACAGCTGCATATTAAGGCTACATTTACATGATGACGGTCTGAACAGAAGCCAAAAGTGGCGTCGCATCTTGACTTTTTATTCCGTGACAAGCGTTTTCGGGTGACGCAAAAGTGTGTGGAATTTGATTGGGTATGCATCCCAGGCGGCTCGTTGGCACTGTGATATCACACAACAACACCATGTAAGAGCACATGCGCAAAATCTTCCTTCCTCCTCTGCGAAAAGCAAAACAGATTACAGATCCTTCTCTGTTCTGTAATATTATCTGTACATATCCTGTACATTTCGTGGAAAGACTCCTGTACGTTTAATAGAGCTGCCAGAGCAGCGTGAAGGTCCGTCCCATGGAAATAATCCGACATGTTTGTTTATTTCCCTGTACTGGTGCATGTATGTGACATAAACGCGTACGCAACGTGAGCAGATCTGAGTTTTGCATCTTGCCAGTGTAGACGGAGACGATACGGCGGAGCGTATTCAAGTTTTAAACTCCGGAGGGTGGTTTCAGATTTTTGCGTTTTTAAGCCCCAAAAACGCTGTCACCGTCTAAACGAAAGGCGCTTCCGATAAAATATTTTGTTGTTTTTACCCGCAAGTGTCCTCGTGTGAACGGGGCCTAAGTAGTCATGTGTTTCCTCTGTGAGGAGCAGCTGATTGGCCGTAAAAACAACAAAAGCAGTGAAATATGATATCATCATCATTGACAGTTATCAAACAACCCTAATTCAAATACGGTGTTTAAGTCCCACAATACTGTGATTTGAAGAAATTTCAACTTGTATAATTTAACGAAAATATTAAAAAAAAAAAAAAAGGTTTTTCTTTGTTTACTCAGTTTGCGCTGGGCAGACTTGTTGCTACTTTTGCCGTGGTGGGTGACATTTACGTAACGGTCCTCAATTTTGCATGTCAGTGCCGATTTCCTTGTTGTAACATATTGTGTTCTTCGACCCCTTCACAATTCCATTGAACTTCTGAGTTTTTGGAGAGTTTCTGCTTGAATTTCTTTGCAGGATGTCAGAATAGCCTCCCAGAGCTGCTGTTTGGATGTGAACTGCCTCCCACCCTCATACTGTAGATCTTGTGCTCGAGGAGATATATATATATATATATATATATATCTCTCACAGAGTCACCACTGACTATGAGTCATTACCTCGTACAACCGCAATAAAAAAAAATCCAAACTAAAAGAGTATAAAGCATATTTTCACAATTATGACAAATCATAATTCTTTTTTTCAGGATAATTATAACATAAATTATGTATACCAGGGTTCTCTCACCATGATTTTTTCACAGCATAGGTGAGGAGCATTTCCACCGGATCGACTCACCTCAACACGATTAGGCTGCATCTCCACTACAAAAAAAGTACCTACTTAACGTGGGTGGAGTCATCACAGCACGGCTGAGTGAAACTGCAGTGACTTCGTTTTATACACCACACACAAACACCGTCACCACACACAATCAACACGGTGATTGGCAGTCTGACCAATTATCGCATAGTACCTACTCCGCACACTTTTGGAACCTCACCTGAGCAGGTACTAAAAATATGCTAGTGGAAACGCTACTTTTAGGGGAGTCCGCACGCATCACCCCCTAGAAAAATTTGAAATTTATAACCCTCTGAAACACTATTTCGAAGTAAAACTACTATTACGACAGTGCCGATTAAAAAAGGAAAAACAACAACAGAAAAGCCCTCCTACACTAAACTGCGCTGTATCCCACATCTCATGTTACTCACATCACAGTTACTCATGTCAGCTCTCAGCTTAATATGATGTGATTGAAGTTTTACATGATATAGTGGCAATCATTAACACCTGCTCAAAGCCCTAACTCTTCAAAATAAAAGCCCTGATGTCTGTACCTCTCTGTTCCAGGCCTCGATGCGAGTCATGGCGACGTCCCTCTGCTTTTCAACTGCAACAGTCTCTTCCTGTAAGGCTAACCGCTCGGCCTCTTGCGCTTCTTTCCTCACACGTTCCATCTCCTTTCTCAGCTCCAGCAGCTCTTCCTGCCACCTCAGCTGCTCCTCCCTTTGCTCCTCCGTGAGCGTCATCAGCTTCCTCTCACTCTCCACCAGCTCATTTGTCAGCCTGATAGCAGAGAGGGGAGATGCTGTTTGAAAATGAATTAGTGTTTATTTGACATTTCATCAGTGAAATATCAAATATACTGTTACTATAACCTACAAGTCAATAAAATACAGACATAAAGAAGAAACAGTCCATCAGCTCAGTCAACACGTCCTTCTCTTTCTACCTATTTTTCTCCTCCTCTGCTCGGTTCTTCTCTGAGGTCATCTCTTGTTTTTTCATTAAGAAATTCTTCCTTGCTGCCTTGGAATTGTTCAGCTGCAGTTTGACTTGCAGAGACTCCAGTTTGTCCAAAAGTGCCTGAAACACAGTCACAGTCTGTCAGTGTCCTTGTTTTAGATCACAGTGTCTACAAACATGAGAGAAGCGATGGCATTAAATGAAAGGTTTCAACACACACAAGCTGTAATGTAGTTGTATGAGCTAATTTTACATCAGCAGTGTGTCACATACAGGTGACTCCTCTCTGTGCTGAGAAGCAATCAGACATGATCTTAATGAAAACATGTTGTGACTCAACAGACTTAAACCCAAGGTTCACATAACATTACATTTCACCTTGTGCTTTGTCTCACTGTTAGCCTGTTCCAACTGGATACTGAAATTCAAGTTGCTGTGAAAACATCTCACTCTCTCTCTGATTTTCTTTATGGACTTCGGTGTAGGAGTGCAAGCAGTTTGTGACACAACATTTGGTTTCCTGCTGGAAAAGGCTGTCTAATGGTTACAGAGTTAAAGCACATTATTAAAAGGTATCCCAAACTTAAGATGGCATAGAGTGAATTAGGTATTTCGTTAAGGGGCTAAAATTAGTCTCTCTGTTGTCCTCAGTCACTGCCATAATATTATGACTGAGCTCATGCACACTCACCCCTGGCTACTTCTAAAACAAAGAGGGAAATCCACTGATTTCCCTCTTTGTTTTTTGTGTGAGTTGAGCAAAATGTGTGCTAATTTGACCTGGTGCTGACGGGTGGCCTCCTCCTTCTTCTTCTGCAGTAGTTGTTTGTGTTTCTCTTGCACCGTCTCCTCGTCACTCTGCTTTCTCATTAGACCATCATATTGCTCTGACAGGGTGGTGCTATATTCATACGTCGCCACCACCTGGCTCTCCCAGTCTGCCTCTGTGTTGATGCCCGAGTCACGTGTCATGTTTTCTGTCTGCACAGCTTGAACGTTCTGCAGCAGCTCTGAGAAAGGAAGGAAAGATTAAATTCAATTATTTCTTGACTCCAGGGGTTACATTCTTTTCTACAAAAAAACATTTTTTTTGTAGGGCACATAGGTAATGTGGTGTTAGAAGACAAGAACGCATTATTAAAAATGCTCAGTGAGATCACTGGTGTCTGATATGCATCACACACAATAAAGAAATCAATAAAAATGATTAATTTTGCTTCCAGACATCATAAGACATTTGAGAACATCATCATTCAAGGTTTAAGAAACGCAGATCAACATTTTACTTTTTTTATTTTGTGGACCAAACAAGTACTCAATTAATTGAGACAATATTAGAAACAGGTAAATCAGCAAATATTTAGAAAATTCTGATCAAAAGATTCTTAAATGTCAAAATTGGCTGCTTTTTTAAGTAAATGAAAACTTAACAAGTTCCCCAGGTGTCATGACTCCTTCGTTTTGTATCGCGATACGACACTTGAATTGCGTTGTCACTTTCAAATCGATAATCACGGTAAAACGGGACCACAAATGCAGCCGTTAAAATAATTTCACGGTTTAAGTCTTCTTTAACAAATAGAGAGGCTGGGTGTTGGCTAGTTGTTCTTAATAAACTGACAGGTAAGTGAAATGTGCCAACAGCGTTAATCGGTAACTTTACCTGTCACTGTCATCTTAGCTAACTCCAGCTCTAGTTCTTCCTCTGGACTCAGACGACGTAGTTCCTCTGAAGTAATGCTAACATCCCCGCTAGCCTCCATGCTAACACAGCTACACAACTTAAATCCTGCTGTGTTATTAAGATTTCCAGACACACTCGTGTTAGCCAAGGGGCCACTTCTACTTGATACCGTGAGATATCAGTGCGTTGTCGATTATAGTCCGACTGAAACGCGCCATCTAGCAGAGGTTCCGCCTACGTTGCATAAAACTTTATTGAACATCGGCCAGCAGACAAAAAGCAACATAAAAAGGCGAGGAGTTTAACAAATCGGACAGCGTATAACAAATAACAAAAAGCAGCCTTTTATGTTAATCTTGTTTTTTCAACCAACTTAAATTATATTTGATTTGTTTATTTTCAAGTAGGTGTAATGATAAAAATGTTTTGCTGTCTTGTTTGTACATTTCATATAACATTTAACGTTTATCTTTTATTTCATTTGGTTTGGGTGTAGGCTTTGTAAAATTAAAAACAATTAAAATCACGTGTAATTTGTGTATATTTGTTAACTCCTTGGTTCATAAAAAGCCAAATTCCCAGAAACAAGTGGAGAGTGGGGCCTCTTCTCTTTTTTACCTCCTCTCTGCTTCCCATCAGGACTCCCGGTAGTCACATGACAGAGCTGGGAAAACCTCCTGACTCCCCGCTCCTCCTCCTGTCTCCCCGTCACAGTCGTCTGTTTTCTCGCTGTCTGACGGGGTGTGTGTCGGTTAGCTTTCATCACAATCATCCGCAGGAACCGCACAAACATGTCGGACAGGGCCAGGGACCCTCCTCCGGAGCGCACCGACTTCGAAGAGCTGGAGGACGCAGATGACCTGTTCCCGGAGCCGGCCGCCACAGAGGAGGTGAGTTTGAGGAGGAGGAGGAGGATGAAGAGGAGGCCGAGGGGAGCCGTGGTAGGCAGGGCGTGATGCTGCCAGCTGACAGCGGATGAGAACTCAGAGGTGATAGAGCAGGGAGTGCACGGAGCTTAAAATTGTTCATTTCTGAATTAGGTCTGGCGCGTTTGCTTCTTGCAATCATCTCGAACGCCCGCCGTTACGATAACACGATAACTAAATGGCCTTCTGAGCGACAGTTACAGGAGCCGAGGAGGTTCATGTTTGTGTGGTGGCAAGCGCAGGATAGGTGTGTCCTCTGTCTGTCAGGTGACAGTCACACAGGTGTGGGTGATGCATTCAGGGCCCACGGGAAAAACCAACACTAGAACAAGTCCGCCATACTGAATTATTTACTGAGAAAACACCAGCAGTGTAGCCTGAAGAAAAAGGATAGTTGTTCTACAGCTTAAATACTTGTTCCTGAATGTGCATTGTGCAAACACATTTTACTGTCAAGTGAATGTCTTGAAACCTGTTTTAATTACCTTTAGGGAGAGGCTGACAGACACAAAGCTTTGAGTGATTAAAACGTTGGATTGCAAAGAGAGTTACGTTTGAACCTCCTCCAAGATGGATGCTTGCCTTCACTAAAAACATGGGAAACGGATGTTCAGCCAATTTACAATGGCATGCCTAATAACATGTATGTAATCTCCATTAATGTTCACCACTTAATCTCATAGTTAGACAACCTTTTCCAACTAGAAACCAATGTTAATAAACCCTCTCAGTCTCCCACACCAAAGTCACAAAATGTGTGCTTCAGTGCATCAACAGGTACTGTGTCCCACCATGTAAACTCACTAATTTGGTGGGAGACATTTATGGGACAGTGTTTGTAATGAAACTCATACTCACTGTACAAGTCAGACTTTGTTTCCAGAAGTTCTGTCATAGTATTATCTGTACCTTGCAGTACCTCAGGCTGTCCAAGTAAAACTAACAGAAATATGGCTGCTGTAATCTGTGGATTTTTTTCTTGGACTGTCGATTAGTTGTTTGGTCCATAAAATGTCGATAAATGTTGAACGGTATTACCCAAACCTCGATATGATAATGTTTTCAAGTGTCTTGTTTTGGCCACAAACTAAAAATCGAAAAATCTTTTTATTATTTTATTTTATTTCTTTGTTATATGAAACAAAGCAAACCAGAAAATAAGCACTTCATTTGATTAAATGATTATCAAAATAGTTGGTGATTAATTTAGTAATTGATTAATAATGAATTTTCTTTTGTTACAAGTAAATGAATGGACTGAAGTAGCACTGAAGTAGGAGGACTGTAATTTCTACTGTAATTTCTACTTTACAACATTTTCTTAAAACACACACACAAGCAGACACTCTATGGCAGGGGTGTCAAACGTACGGCTCATGGGCCAGATCCACTATGATCTGTAATTTGTAATGCACATATGTAAATGGTAAACTTATTGAATTTGCATTATTTTTATCAAGACATTTTATGTTGTTAATAATATGTTTATCTAAAAAGATACTTCATTAAATGTAAAACAAAGGGAATAATTTGGAGTGGGTTATAGGGTATTATGCTATTATTTTACTGGTCTGTCCCACTTGAGATCAAATTGTGCTTTATGTGGCCCCTGAACTAAAATGAGTTTGAGACTCTTGCTCTATGGTCTTTAAAATGCTGTTGTAACACTCAGGAAGACAATCATCTACAGAAATGAAGTCCAGAGTGCTCACACTATAAAGCATGAGTGAGTGAGTGTATGAGTAAGTGAGAGTGAGTCACTTCCCTGAAAGAAACTGTGTGTATTGTGGTTACACTATTTTACAATAATCAAACACATGAAGGATTATATTTTGTAAAGATGTTGCTTTAATTTTCAAACCCCGTCCCCTAGATTTTTCAAATAGTATTGGTTTTTGTTGGCCCTGTCGCAAGAATCAGATGTGATTTAAACATTGTCTGACCGTCATCAAAACCAAGAAACACAAATCTGACCTCAATGGAGTTATAAGTAAAGCGTAAGGTTGCTGATTTAAGCAGAAATATCGAAAACTGTGATGTGTCAGGTTCCACAGTTGAACTGGCTGTCAGCACTTCTATGAGGAATCCAGGTGGAAACAACAATCTCCATCTTCAGCTCCAACTGAGCTCTTTTTCGTTTGTCAGGTACATTTTCTGCCACTTCTGCCATTTTTTCCACCTGAGGAAGTGTTCTGAAATAATCAGTGAAAACAAAACCACTTTCCTTTTGCTGTGTCTGCTCCCATGCAATACAGCAACAAGTTTTCTTTTTTAAATTGTGCAATCAACATTAGTAAAGAATGATTTCAGATTTACATAATGTGCCTTTTTAGTTCATTTTTGAATCCGGTTGACGTCTCAGCTTGTCTGGTGTTTGTCATGTGGTATATACAGGAGGGAAGGAGGACCAGTCACCTGCTCCTTCTGAGAGACGTTCAAGTAATTTAGTCCACCCACATTTTTCTAAAAGTCCACCAGGACAGCCTGGTGTGTGTCATTTCTATGTGTCAGCATTTTTCTTTGCTGACATGAATTTCCTCTACAAACGTCCTCATGTTCCCTTTTCTCTCCATCTCACCATTTCCTGCTGTTTTTTTTTTGTTTTTACCAACATTACAATAGTTGTGTAGTTGTGAAATATAACATCACACTCTTCAGTCATTGTTTTTGTAGTGTGTAAACTAATACTGAGGCAGCATCTTTTTTGTTTTAGTTTTGACAAGAAAACAAAGACATCAAATGACAAAAGTGGACTATTAGGTGTGAGACACTATTAGTCTTATACGCTAGTGCAGGCTAATCAAGTTAGTGTGTTTTATTTTCACATGCAGACAATAATATTCAGAATGCAATCATTGTGGTGTTTTTAATTGGTGTTTTTTTTACCTGCTAAAGTGTACTTCACCCCAATGCATTTCACTAAATGCATTTGTATTTCCTCTCAGATTTTCTTCTGTAGTGTGTGCGTGTGTGTGTGTGTGTGCGCGTGCGAGGATTGTGTCCTCTGAACTCTCTCTGTGTGTTTGCTGAGTAAGGAAGGAGGAAGCCCCTTTTTATTGTCCTCTCTTGTCCGAAACACACATTAAGCATTTTCCTGAGTTTATGGTCTCAATCACTACTTTTCCTGATTTCAAATTTGTAAATTATCCAATTTAAAGTGAAGTAGATTCTTTGCTCTCTCAGCTCCACTCTTTAGTTCTTCCTCAGTTCAAAAATCCAAAATATGGTTTTCCTTTTTTTGATGATGCTGAACAAACTGCAAATGGTATTTTACAATTTAATGAGTGATTGTTCTCAGTAGAGAGTTAGGTGACATACTTGACTTACGTGACATTCTTTTTTTGTGTGTTGTGTGTATGCACAGTCAGGACCAGCCAGTCTAACTGCTGAAGACATCAGCACCAACTCAAATGGACCCAAACAAGACTCACAGTTTGATGAGGATCCTGAAGACCTGTTTGCAGGTAAACACACACACACACTGTAGTGACAAAGTTTGTTCAGACGCGTAACTCGGAGAAACTGATACCGAAACTTTCTTGTACTTAAACTCAAATTGCATTTATTTGCGTACAGTCCACACACTGTTGTGACATTAAAGTCTTTAAACCATAAAAAAACCCAGCACGTCTTTTAAACAGTCAAAAACTTTGCTGCCCAAAAATTAGCAACACCTGTGATCAGTGACATGAACTTAAATATGTTGTGGCCAATACGCCCCCTGGTGTTCAGGAAGAATAAACCCAGAAAATACAAATTAATATATGGCTCCTACACAGAAGCCCCTAATTGCATCTGGCAGAAGACAGAGCAATTTTTAAACAATATTTAAAGGAGCCACAAAAATGCAAAACAAAACAAATCCATAACAGATAACATTCATAAACATGGGTAATAATAACTCATGCAATGTTTGCTATTGCATTATTATTGTCAACACATGAACTTGACATTAAATCTGTAGCTTCACATTACACTTGTCTTCCTTTTAAGACGAACTCTTATCAGGAAAGGTTTTCAGGACTCTTCCGAGCAACCAGGATCCTTGTGATGTTCAACTATATCCACACAATCCACAACTACAAAAACGTCTCCAGAATTGAAACTTCTTTTTTCAATTTTTGCCATTCTTGCAATAATGGTGGATACTCAGCAACCCATCTTTTCCAGAAGAGATCTGCGATATACTGAACTTGTTTCCATCTTCTCTTTGCATATAGATCTCTCTTTTCAAAAGTCCTGGTGGTAGAAATGGTTTCCCTTTGATTAGAAGTAAGTGATTTGGGGTCAATTCCTCGAGGTCATTTGGATCATCAGACAGTGTTGTGGTGGGGCGATCATTCAGCATTGCTTGAATTTCACAGAGCATGGTTTGAGAACCTTCATCATCCAAACTTTGTTGACCAAGGACTGAGCTGAAAATCTTTATGATCATCTGTATGACGCTCTCCCAAGGGCCACCGTGATGTGAACCGGCAGGTGGGTTAAAACTCCACTTTATTCTCCTTTTATGACAAATATTTTTCAATATGGTGCTGGTTTAGAGAAGCTAAGGCTTCTCTCTGCTCTCGCTCTGCTCCCACAAAGTTTGTGCCATTGTTCGATCTCATATGAGAAACTTGTCCTCTCCGCATGAGTCTGTGTCGAGAGATTAAGCTACCTCCCTATTAGCTATTTCCCAGATGTTAATGCAGCAATTTCATTTGCAAATCGCTCTTACTGGCAAAAGGAAATTATTGAGGTCTCAGCCTCAAAGCGATCGGCCAGTGATAAGTTCTGACATCCAAGTGAAGCTCTAAAGGCTTGCATTCCTTTATTAATATTTCCAAGCTGCAACTGTTTTCCTTTCTATCTCAGTTTTAGCAGCGTTCCTTTCAGTTTGAGGATCCACACGACTGCAACCTTTAGCTTCTGCCAATCAGAAAAACAGGCCATCAGTTGGTTTGTGGTATCCAAAGTATCAACAATAGTCGTATTTACCATAAGATTTCATTTAACCTCTGGATCGTCAGAGGTGACACTGAAATCCACAGGAAATGCTGGCCACTTTTCTTTGGCCTCCCACAGGAACTTTGGGCTTTCAATCCATCTTTGATTGAGCAGACTTTCAGCCTTCAATCCTCTCGAAGCATCGTCGGCAGGGTTTTGTGATGTGAGAACATATCTCCACTGTGACACATCTGAATGGTCTCTTATAGTAGATATCCTGTTAGCAATGAAGGTTAGGAACATTTTGTCTTCATTTATTTATGTACTTCAGAACTGATGTCCTCTTGGTCCAAGATGTGACTTTTCCACAGTCAAACACAACTTTTAATATTCCCTTCCTTGGATGGTGTACTCCATGGTGAGGTACATACCCTACCCTCACATGTTTCCAACTGATGTTGTGGCACTGGTTCAGCATAGCCTTTGCTAATGACATCAGTAAGAAAGTTTGTGTACTCACTATGAAAACTTGCATCCTTCTGAAGTTTCCTTTTCAGACTGTGAATACGTTGCTTGGCAACACCATGGTTGTTTGGCATGGTGACATTTTCTGATTTGAAAAGCAAATTTTATAATGTCTTTCCTGAAGCTGAACAGAGCTTTCCATGATTTCAACAAAATTCTTCTCCTCTCTTGACATCTCCTCTTGGTCTTAAGAAGTAATTTCATTTAAGTCATGGTTGTATTGTTTCATCAGCAATTCCTCAATGATGTCAACAACCTTCCTCTTTAAAGTAACTGCACTCAAAATCTGCCTATGATTATTTCCTTGTAGTGGACCATTAATCACCCACCCAGTAAGGTTCTGACAGCATATGGTCCATCTTCATGACTGTTAATCACCTTCCAAGGTTCCATCAATTTGGAGGCATTGGTGCCAATTAACAAGTCAACATCAGCTCTTTCGGGGAATCTGAATATCTTTGAAATAAGGCCACTTAGTCAGTTCCTTCTTACTGGTTATGTTGTCTGTTGACCAGTGGCAGCTGGTGACGTTTTATTTTGGGGGGGCGCAATCGGCAAGTCAGTTTTTCAGATGGACTGTGGTAACATAGTCCAGTGGTGATAGGCAGTTACCGCATATCACCACTAAAACACACCAAAGCACCATTCTCATGCCTGATACCGTAGTTTTAAAAGATTCACTTAAATTAAACTAAAAATAAGTTAATAAAAAAGTTTTCGTCTGTATTTTCAGGCATTTGAATTTTGCCTTCTCCATCACTCCTTTTGTTCCCATAGCATTTTCCATATGTATCCTTGTCTGTGTTTATTATTATCAGTCAGAGAAATATTTTAAGTCTGTATTACCTGTCTGAATCCAGGCTTGTTCAGTGTCCAGCATCTGAAAGAGGAGGCAGGGAAAACAAAACATGGCACTGGTCTGAGTGCAACCAGTTAGCCAGTCCTTCTTCTCATACCAGCTCCTGTCTTTCGTTTGCTGTTTTTTTTTGCAGTGAGAGGAAGTTGTTTGTACTTTTTTCCATGATGAAATCGGCAATTAAGCGCTGGTAAAGTTAGCACAACTTACAGAGAAGCGAACAGAGGCATTTCCGTTTCAGCCGGCATTAGGCCATGTCCGCTTGGCCGTGGGAGGTCTGATGCATCATTGCGTATGACGAAATCACATTGGGGCGAGCCCTCCCGGAGCCCATTGAAATGAATTGTAGGGGCCAAAATTAGAAAAAAAGAATCTCAACATGTAAGTCTATGAGAGCGTCTGGGGCGATTTTCAATCTGACTAAAATCGTCCCAAGGGGGCGCGACTACGGGGGGGAAACTCAGGAAGCTGAACGTCACAGCGATATTCAGGCTGCTGATTGGACAATATTATTAAGACTTAGACCGGCAAAATAAACTGTTTTTACTCTCTTTTTTTCGTGTGGCTTAAGGAGGGCAGTGCACTGTCGCCCACTATGGGCCAGCCGCCCCCCCCTGCTGTTGACACAGGCATCTCTTTCTGGGTTAACACATCAGGAAGATTGTAGAAGTGCTTGCCAGAAATTTCTGAGATTTCCAAGTCATTAATGATGCAGCTTGATACTGCGTTATTATGACCCATAGTGCATACGGTAGATGCATTTTAGTTCTTTGTGCTTTAATGTTCAGCCTGTCTGCCAGTTTTGCAGAACAGAAGGTGCCTGTGCTTCCTGGATCCAGAAAAGTGTATGTCTCAATAACCTTACTTTGTGCACTTCACTTGTACAGGCAAGATGGGAAGAATGCCATTGCCAGCCCTTGTATGATCACAGGTTGAAGTGGTGGTGTAACTTACAGCACTTTGTTTGGCAGTTCAGTATTTCCATTGGTAACTCTTTCTCCTTTTGCCATATGCAAAATGTTTGGTCTGCAAGTTTAGAAAGTTTAGGTTTTCCCTGTGCGCCTTTTCCCAGTTGTGGACACTGCTCCAATGCATGACCACGAGAACAATATGGGCAGATATGAGGGCTTTTCTTGGTATAGATCATTTCCTTCTGAACTGTATCTGCACAAGAACCTGCTTTAAATTTATCAGTTATTCACACATGAGTTACAAGTTTTTTTTGAACTGTGATTTCATTTGAGGCTTGCATTTGAATTCTCCTTTAACAAGCTACTTGTCCTGTATGTCACCAAAGACTGGATCTGAAGCTATTCTAAACTGTTGCTCAATGAACTTAACAATAAATAAACCCGGAATTTGCCTGTGAGGTAGAAACTGAGAAGTTTGCATTTGAAGTGCAAATTGTATAGATCTCCTGATGTTTGATTATTTCCTTGAGAAGGTAAAGAGAGTTGAAAGATTTCTGGCCTTGTTTGCACTGAATGTTCATGCTGAAGTTCATATTTATTGCCATGTAGGGTGAGAGATGTAGGCATGCCTTTATATTGAGACTTTCTTAAATTAGACTCCATTCATCACATTGTCCGTCCGAATCACTGCCACTGTCTGCAGCACTGCTAGCCTAGCAGTTGAGGCTAATAGCTTGAGCAGTCCAGCTCAAGCTGCTCCTTTTTCCTTTTTAATATTTTTGTCCGCTCCTCCAAAGTGTGCTTCTCCTTTAAAGCAGCAGGATGAGCCATTAGTGCGGCCTTTTCCGCCTCTGCTTTGATGCGTGAAGTAAAAGATTTACCACTTTTGGAGCCTTTGTGACTTTTTTGAGACCGTTTACTGGGTGTATTTGACTAAACATTTGAAATGCTGTCATGAGGCTCCACATTATCATTGTCACTGGCCTCATCAGCAGAGCAACTTTGAGTTTTAGACAACCACTTATTCACATCAGCAATAAATTCATTCACATTCAAAGTCTTTGCTTTGTACCATGTTTCATGTTTTGTTGCTTCATCTTTAGGTAATAACTCCAATAACGTCACATGTGCTTGTTTTGCTTCATCACACACAACCTTATACTACAACATGTACATTTCACCTCATTTAAACAGGCTTTATCGCTCACAAAGTTAACAATTGTTCCTTTTAGTTCAGACAATTTATTTAGTTTAGTTTTTCTTTCTTTCTGTAAATTGTGTAGTTAGTTTATGACGGTCGCAACCAATGCATTGGATTTATGCCCATATTTTGTGTGCACACATACTGTATTTACAATGGCCATTCATTTGTGTTGGCGCTGCACATACCCAAAACACTGGCCAGCGAAGGTGGTCTGATTTCCCGATTTCTAATGCTGATGTCCCAGTGGCATCGAGCAGGTGATCGATGCACTCGAGATGTATCGGCCGTAACACGATTGTCCAATGACCAACCTCGGTGATTCCCAATGAAGTACCCGATTGTCAAAAATGACGCAGTTTTTGACCTAAATGTAATGACTACGTCCCATTTTCAGCCGCTACTGATTGCTAATTGGTAGTTTGTTCAGACGTTTAACTCAGAGAAACTGATATCGATACTTTCTTATACTTAAACTCAGATTGCATTTATTTTTGTACAGTCCACACTCTGTTGTGATGTTACTTCCAATAAGTTTCCCATACAAAGTCTTTAAACCATAGAAAACCCACACATTTTAAAATATGGCTCCTACACATACTCTACCAGACATTGTGCATGTTTGTGTTACAGAAGCCACAGAGGAGGTTTCGTTGGACAGTCCAGAGAGAGATGTCCTGCTATCTGATGGTCCATCCCCTGCCATCACCCCAATCACCCCTCCCACTTCCGTCATCACCCCATGCCTTGGCCATGACGACATGTTCACACACTCCTCCTTCGATGAGGTGAGTGTCCGCACACACACACACACACACACACACAGGTTTGCACAGTTATCCATTTAACAACACAGCTTTTAGAAAAATTCAAATTGACAGCCTGAAAAAGCAAAACAAGCATTTTCCTCAGAAATGAGGAACTGGTTAAGCTTCTACCTCATTAGAACCAGGCTTGGTCTCCAAGGTCAGTGTTTATGTCAGAAAATTACTTATTATAAGTACATACGCACATTGAATACATTTGATAATTTAAGGTCATTTTAGAGTTTTTAATTGTTATTTTACTTTTCTCTTCGACATATAGAACTCAGACTGTTGTTTTAAGACCAAATAATTGAAAAACTAACTTTTCCTAATTAGAAAAGAAAATGAAATGGCAGAAATTCTATCAGAGACACTTGTCATGGCAGTGGATAAACATGAAGCATGGAAAGTCTTAAAACCTGAACATCAGGCAATGTGCTTGTCCTTGTCATCTGTAGATCGAAGAGGAAGAGGGCGGTGATTTGTTTGACATGCACATAGCAGTGTCTGACCCTGAGAAAGTCGGTGAGTACAGTACACGCTGATCTCTTCACCAGACAGTCCTGAAATATCTTGGAATGTTCTTGATCAATGACAGTTGGAGAAAACTGACATCAGGGAGTTTGTTTATTTTTACAAGAAAATATGAGTACCTATTCATGTTGCAGTTACATCATTTGTCAGAACTTGTTTCTACATAGATTAAGACTACATATCACCACCTGAAGAACATGTTCACATTAAAAGTAATTATATTTATCTTTATCTGATATCATATTCATCAACATCATATTAATAATGCCAACATGAGTGAGCACATGCTGCCCTACACACATATATACACACACATATATATGTATATATACATATATACATATATATATATATATATATATGTGTATATATATATATATATATACACACACATATATATGTATATATACATATATACACATATAAACATGTTGTGACTGTTCCTGTATGTAAACATGAACAGGGTCACAATTCAAAGAAAGTAAATAAGATTTTAACACTTTTATACTGCTCTGTGTGTGTGATACAGGTGATGGGATGAATGCGTACATGGCCTATAAAGTGACCACTAAGGTGAGATTTATTTTCATATCTCATATATATTAATTTGCTGTTCTTTGTTGAGTGAATGTACCATTAGGGCAGCTACAAATGTTGTTATATTGTGTCCAATGACAATAAATTTATCTTACCTGCATTACCATAAAAAGTGCTCATGAAATAAAACACAATAATCTCACATTATCTTTTGTGTATTAATGTGAATAAAAATATGTAATGTTCACTAAGGACATTTTTAATCTAAGTTTGTATGTCATGTGGCACAGTGGTATCATCTGTAACTGGGTTCATCCACCAGTGATGGAACAACAATATTGATTCAGCAATACATTGACATCTTGACTAATGAAATATAATTCACTGGCTCTAAAGATTGATTTTCCTTTTTAAAAGTGATGCTCGAAACAGATTCCCTGATTCCCTGATCCCTGATTGACTCACCAGCATCACTGATTCATGACTCCTCATAGTGGCACTGATTGACAGCAGTTGTTTTCTTTATATAATATGTGTATGAGTCCATACAAATGCTGCCTTTTGTGGTGAGTTCAACTTGAAATGTTGAAAAAAACGTGGAGCTCCATTCAAATAAATCATCCATCCATCCATCCATTATCTACCACTTTATCCTCCACCAGAGGGTCGCGTGGGCTGCTGTGCCAAATTCAGCTGACACAGGGCGATAGGCGGGTACATCCTGGACAGTTCTCAAATAAATCAATATATTTCAAATGTATTTTCATAGATTTGTTCAAATGGCTGTGGAACAACTTTGACCTCGTGTTTTCTTTTTCTTTTTTTCTCCTTTTCTATCGTTACAATGTGCCCACTGCAGGTTACTAAACTGTTGTTGTCAAAACTGTAGGCTATGAACAGATGTGTATTTTCTCTCTCTTTTTCCATGTCTCTTGCCCAGACCCCCATGTCCATGTTCAAGCGTGGCGAGTTTTCGGTAAAGCGGCGTTTCAGTGATTTTTTGGGTCTGCACAGTAAACTTGCCTCCAAATACCTGCACATAGGCTACATCGTTCCCCCTGCACCAGAGAAAAGCATTGTGGGTAAGTGCAACCAGTAGAGGCTCCCTCTGTTAGCCATGAGAGGCATTCAGGGACATCCAGGCCGCTGTATTATAATACATTAGTAGAGAGGATGAGTGGAGACAAACAGCTGTATTCATACATAATGATGATGTATGTTTCATGTGAAAGTCACTTTCCCCCTGAATGTATCAGTGAAGTAACATCACACAGTTTGTGTTTGTGTTGACGTTACCTTTGTAGTGAGTGTCCTCATCCTTGTTCCTTAATCAGTTCTGTTAATGAGTGTCTCCTCGGCTGCAGGAATGACCAAGGTGAAGGTGGGAAAAGAGGATCAGTCTTCCAATGAGTTTGTGGAGAAGAGGAGGTCAGCGCTGGAGAGGTATGATGACTAGAAGCTCACACACACACACACACACACACGTTGACAGCATTCTTAGTGAGGACACTAGCCCTAAAACATAATGCTTTCTTAAGCCTTTATTCTTTAACCTTTCCCTAATCTTCCAATTCTAACCAAATCTAAAAGCCCTTTTAAAGTTTGAGGACCAGACAAAATGTTACCAAAGATTTTAATCTTTAAAATTTAAAAGGTTTTAATCAAAAACATGTCCTCACCTGTGCTTCAGACACGTACACACACACACACACACACACACACGTGTTGACTGTGGAGAATGTGAAGAGTCACACACACTTTCCAGTGTCACTGGTTTCAGATCATTTCTGTGTGAATCTTTTCCCAGTCGTCGTTTACTCTCTTTATTTTATTTTCAGTAACAGTAACAGTGACCTAAAGCTATTTTTTGTAGTGATTTTGTAGTAATGAAGTAGTATTTTGAGGCCACAAAATAGGTATAACGTGAACATGCATGAAATACTAATGTCATTGAATACCTTGAGAGCTGTGTAAGCAAAACAGGGGCGTAAGACTGCTGAAGCTGCACGATGGACAGACATAGTGTGATTGAATTTTATTTTAGGTTGAGAATGAGTAACAAAGATATTCTCAAAAGCCTGCAAGGATTCATTATTACCACAAATGGATTGCACCCTCACTTGAAACTGTGACACTAAAGTAAAGTGAGAAAGATATTCACAGATTCGAACTTCTGCAATCAATAACGTTTTGAATCATAGTGATGTTGACATCAAGCTAGAACCCCATCAAAACACTGTCATCAAAAAGAGCTGTAATGTCACAGTGTTACTGTACATGATAATACACAGTGTGTTTCTCCAGCTCCTTTTCATGAAAATTAGGTTGTAATTTTCCTGTCACAGCTCCACTTGTTCAGTCATGTTGTCGGCTATCACTATGATTCAAATTATGTCTCGCATGTGTTTCAACAATGTTTTGTTTAAATGTTATTAATCGTGGAAGTTTGAATCTTTGAATGTCTGTCTAACTTTACTTTAGTGTCACAATCTCAAGTGAGGGTGCACTCCATTTGCCTACCCAGCTGTCCAAGTTGTTGGTGGGAACGATAATCCCACAGTTTTACTTATTCCATGGCCACAATGTTTTTCTCCCCCATGTCTGGGGCTCTGTAGATTTCAGATGGACCATGTGCACATTAAGTCAGCAGTAGTACAAATGCACCAACAAGCTATGAGTTTGCTTTAATTTTTTTAAATAACTAAATCAAATTTTAAACTAATATTTAAAATATTGGAAATGTTCATGATATTCAAATTTTCTGAGCTGCACCTGAATCAGAGATAGTATCATCACAATAATTAAACTATGATGACGGTGCAAAACTGAAACTCCTAAGGAACCAGACCCTGTTTACACCGGATGTTTCTACTGATAATGAAGTTAGTGACATCAGTGTGACCACAACAACAAATAAAGGTGTTTGTATGTGTGTGTGTTGTCTGTCATACTAAAGATCAGCCTGGTCAGAACTGTACAGGTGTAAAGGTTAAAGTACAAACATTAGATACATCATTATCACATGCACACACCTGTGTGTGTGTGTGTGTGTGTGTGTGTGTGTGTGCGTGCGTGCGTGCGTGCGTGCGTGCGAGCGTGCGTGCATGCGTGTGTGTGGGCGCGTGCGTAATGAGTAGATGTGGGTGGGGCTGACATTCTGCTGCCCTTTAATCATGCTGTTTGATTGATGGGAAGGTCAGTCAGTGACAGATGATGGAGCAGCAGAACTGTATGCAGATGCTGACACACAGTGTTGATGTCATTAATTGAAAAATGTAAACACTGATCATAGACTGGACTTCCACACTCTGACAAGGAGATTTTCATCTCACTGTTCTGAGCTTGTGTCACAGGGTTTTATGAGTTTTACACTAACTTCACTGACAAGGGCTGCACAACATTATCTCACTGTATTTATATAATATACATATATAATGACAAATAAAATACATGCAGATAGGGGTTATGTGTATAGGAGCCTGTAAACTGACTGTAGGTGTGGATAGTTGTTTGTCCCTGTATGTTCAAACCATCATGTTGACTTGATGTTTGCATTTTTGTTTCAGGTATTTGATGAGAACAGTGAAGCATCCCGTGCTGAGGAAGGATCCGGATGTAATGCAGTTTCTGGAGAGCTCAGATGTAAGTAACACAATACATTTCACCAAGACGGCATAAACACACAGTAAACAACAGCTGACAGCACGTTTGTAGAGTCAAATTCTCTGTGTTTAACCAAAAACTGTTACATAGATGTGTTTTTTATTTTATAGGTTTTTTTAAGGTTTTTTTCCATATCCCACTAAGATAATAAATTATGAGAATTTAGGTTAATATAAAGTAGATGAGGAGGAAGTGTTGCCTGTGTTGGACCCCTGCGCAAGCTGCAGCTGCTAGGATCTTTATTGTTGAGGCTCACTGCATAGAATCCACAGGGGCATAGTATACACACACTCAGTGAAGACAGGGCTGTTAGCAGGGAACAGAAAAAACAAAATGCCATGTTGACAAGCTCTTATTGGGCGATAGCAGCTGTCATTCACACTGGTGTCAACTCATGTGCCATATTTTATCAGCTTCTTTTCTCTAAAAGGGAATATCATTTATAAAATCGACACCATGTGCTATTGAAGAGGACCCCTCTCGAGTCATTTTTGCAGCGTCCTAAAAACGGCACTTTATTTAGTACATTTGTGTCATTGAGGTAAATCTTAAGTAAGGGTTTCAAACACCAGGGTCACTGATGGAGTCAGCATTGGATCAACATCCATTGATATAAAATCCGTGATTGTCTTTATGGACTTTGGTGCAGAGAGTGAGCGGTTTATCAGCTCAGCCTTTGGTTGAATAGGTTAATCTGTTTGATCGATCCCTCAACATTGGACTCCAGTAGGACAAAACAAATCACCTTTCCTCAAAAAAGGCAAAAAACCTCAGCCTCAGTTTTCCCATCTGTTATTGTTTCCCAGTGAGCAGCAAACACCCTCCAACAAGGTCAAGGCGTGTTCGCCCGTGAGCGCTGTGAGTTTCTAAAAACTGCCTCTGGGTTTAAGGGCCTGCAACGTTTCCTGTTCCCCCACGTTATTGTCCACTGCCGCTAAATTTGCTGTTACATTTGGTCTTGTTGAATCAAAGTGTCCACCACCTCTTCCCCCTCACTGCCTTACTCCTAACTGTTACGCGGATGGCGTTGTGAAGGTGGCGGCTGTTGTTGGGCCCAGAATAAATGGCCTTGTGTCACAGATTTAACAGATGAATCGCTTGGACGCTTGACCGAGCGTGTCGGTCCGTCCAGCCACTTAATGAAACACAACCACAGAAATGGGGAGTGGGGGTGTACAAATGGGACAGAGTGGGAATTGTAATCTATTTACCCCCGCCCCCAACACATACATACCCCCCGCCTCTGCTCATTTACCCTCGTTCCTCCATCAGCGTGGGCTCCAGGGATCAAACCGTCCCCGCACTGCTGCCGCCCCTGCTAATTGAGACTGGAGGTAGCGACAAATCTACACGGCCATCAGAGGAAAAGCTTGTACGCCTTGTTAAAAAAAAGTTTTCCACAATGAAGAAAAATGAGTCTATTTCCACATGGACATCAGGGTGTTCAGAGTGAGGTGCTGTCTTTTTGCACCTGGTAAAGTTGTTCTACAAATAAAATAAAGCAACAGCATTAAATGTGAGCAGAGCTGAGACGTGGGGGTAATTCCAATCAGAGCAGAAGAGATGAACGACGAGAGCCATGTTAGAGAAGAGACACATGAGGAGACGCAAACACAAAAGGAAGGAGAAGAATTGTTTCAGTGAAAGACAAAACAGATGGAGATTTAACAACAAAGTGAGAGAAAATAAAAAAGAAAGGGAAGGAGGAAATTGTATGAAACCAGTGTGAAAGTAGATGCAGAAATTGAAAAGCTAAAGTGGGTGAAAATAAAATAAACAAGTAAGTGAAAGTAATGCAAAAAGAAAACAAATAGAAATGAGAAAGTTTATATCTAAAAATGTAAATGAGATGATAAACAGAATCACAAAGAAATACATGAATAGGAAAGTTAAATATTGAAATCCCCAAAAATGAATAAAAAGTTCACTAATAAATGGCTGTAGATTTGTTCATAATATTATAAACAAATCTACAGCCATGAAACAGTTTCTTGACCTATGTAGAACATTCAATACAATGCACTAAATGTACTGAATGTGTGGATACAAATGAAAATGAAAATCCAGTGAAATCAAAAAAGAAAAATGTGGTTTTAAATTGCAAAAATGATTGGTAACTGATATTTTGAAATGTGTTTGTTATTCAGTTGCCACGCGCCGTCAACACTCAAGCTCTGAGCAGTGCCGGCCTCCTGCGAATGGTCAACAAGGCGGCTGACGCCGTCAATAAGATGACCATCAAGATGAATGAGTCGGATGCAGTGAGTAAAGGGAGGAGGGAGGGAAGGAGGGAGGGAGGGAAGGAAGGAAGGAGATAGAAAGCTGAGTGGAATGACACAAGGAGGCACAGGAAGAGAAGTGTTGGTAGGAGAAAAGATGGAGAAAGAAGATAAAGGAGGCACATTAGTAAAGCTGGTAAAAGGAAGTTTGTAAAGGAATCATGAAAGAAATGTAGTAAGAGAATCAAGAAAGGATGGAAATGAGGAAGTAAAGAACACAGAAAAGAAATTAGGAAGGTGTGATGAAAACTTTGATCATAATAACTGTGTGTGTGTGTGTGTCAGTGGTTCGAGGAGAAGCAGCAGCATTTTGAGAACCTCGATGTTCAGCTGAGGAAACTTCACGCCAGCGTTGAGTCCCTGGTCTGTCACAGAAAAGGTAACAGAAAGCGTTAATGCAGTAATTCTTATTAATCAAGGGTCAGACATAAGATGTTTTAGTACTATGTAAATGTACTAAATGTAAGTGTATTTATATAGCGCTTCTGTAGTCCACTCAAAGCTGCTGTACACCACAGTTTTGCCATTCACCCGTTCACACCCAGTCACTCAAACTCTGATCTATGTGCAGTGCATTTTCTATCACTCATCTTTCCCCATCTTTCATACCCACTCACACGCTCACAGCCGTCAGGAGCAACATGGGGTTAAGTGTCTTGGACCCAAGAACACATCGGCATTTAGACTAGCGGAGCAACCTTTGAGTTGAAAGACGACTCGTTCTACCACTGAACCGCCGTCGCCCCTACTCACAATGTCAGATCAGGAGAAAGACTGTGGCTCACTCAGTCTTTTTTAACAGTTAATTTGTCAATTAACTGTTGAACTTTTACAATTAATCACAATAAAGAAAACATTAATCATTAATAAGGGCCACACGGTTGGTGTAGTGGTTAGCACTCTTGCCTTTGCAACAAGAAGACCTGGGTTCGAACCCCTGGTTGGAACAAGGGCCTTTCTGCATGGAGTTTGCATGTTCTCCCTGTGTGTTTGTGCATTTTCTCCAGGTTTCTCTGGCTTCCTCCCACAGTCCAAAAACATGCAATATGGGGATTAGATCAATTGGTCACTCTAAATTGACCATAGGTGTGACTGTGAGAGTGAATGGTTGTTTGATGGACTGGCGAACTGTCCTGGGTGTGACCCCGCCTATCGCCCTATGTCAGCTGAGATTGGCACAGCACCCCCCGCAACCCAACCAGTGGAGGATAATGGATGGATGGATAATCGATAATAAAAAGCCACAAACTCTGTGTGCTAATTCTAATTCTGTGTCCAGACTCTTAAAGGTCTCCTCCCTTTCACTAGAGCTCTCTGTGAACACGGCACAGTTCGCCAAGTCGGCAGCCATGTTGGGGAACAGTGAGGACCACACGGCGCTGTCTCGAGCACTGTCCCAGTTGGCGGAGGTAGAAGAGAAGATTGACCAGCTTCACCAGGACCAGGCCAATGCAGACTTCTACCTCTTCTCTGAGCTGCTGGGCGACTACGTGCGCCTCATCACTGCTGTCAAGGTACGACCAAGTCATGTTTGTAGCATCTGCTTTAATATAACATAAGATTTGAAAATAATTAGAATTGTATTGTTTACTGTGTGTTTGTGTGTCCAGGGCGTCTTTGACCACCGTATGAAGACGTGGCAGAAGTGGCAGGACAGTCAGATGCTGCTGCAGAAGAAACGGGAAGCTGAAGCCAAACTGCAGTTCACCAACAAACCAGACAAACTGCAACAGGCCAAAGACGAGATCAAAGAGGTGAGTCCCCGCCTATCTGATACGTGGACGCAGATTGTTTTCATTTGAACTTAATGTTGCCCCGTTCCCCACCACACTACTGGAGGATCACCATACTGGGTACAAAAATGTGATATTGTACTTTTCCAAATTTGATGTACAACGTACAAAGCTGTATTTCTTTGGAATAGTTCAAAACACATAGTGCAGTTTTTAGATAATTCAATGCAATTGTCATATGTCTCATGTTGTTCTAGTAACAACAAATATCTGTTTACCATTCTAATTTTGGGTAAGTGTAGTGTCGTTCTACCTGATGTAGTCATCTGCTGACTAACTGTGGCCTAATGTTCCAGTGACTCAGAAGTGACACACCTGAAGCACTTATTGTACAGCATGGATAACCAGTACATGTTCACTGACATGAATGAAGATTTGATCCACAATCTCGGTTTGTATCGGGGGAATTTACTGTAGCTTTACATGTGCTGTAGCAAATTAGAACAAATAATAAATAGTATTTAGGTTACTAATTGTGTCTCCTTCCATAATATTGTCATAAGTCAAATGTGCTGTATAGGGTGAGTTACATTAGCACAAATCCTGAGACTGGTAAGATTTTTGCAGCTGTAATATGAAATGAATAGAATTCACCGGCAGGACACTGTGGATATGTTATTGATGTCTGATCTGCAGCTGTATTGTCCATCAATAGAAGACCTACAGTTAAGTAGTAACAGGGTGAGCAACAACAACTATGATTATCATTATATGACACCAACATAGCAGTAAATAATCAGTGACACCGATATCAGCAATATTAAATGGTGTCACTTGCATGCTTCACAAAGTAGTGTCGAGAGATCAGATGTCTTTTCTTCAGCAGCTGGAGCTTCTCAGTGTACATGGACAGTTGAACAGTGGAACCTGGTCTCCTGCAAGCAAAAACATACAGTTTATGAGCTCAATTAAAAGACAACAGTCTGGAATTATATCACAACTTAGTCTAGTTAAAAATAATGTTTTTGTTCAGAATTATGCAATGAAGCTAGGGCTGAGCAGTTAATCGAAATGTTATCAAAATCGCACTGAGAAAACAGAACTGTAAATCTGAATGTAAATGACACGGGCCTGTCCAGAGAACTAACATTACAGCTGTTTTACCGTTAGTCTAACATTAGCAGCTATTGTAGCTCTGCACACCATGTTGTCAAAAATGTTGTCCAGCTTCTTGGCTTTCTTTTCCTCTTTTCTCCCTCATTTACGTGCCTGAAGTTATAATTGTGATGAAATATAAGATGAAGACAGATGTAATGTGCCTCTTGTTGATATCTGTCCATCCATCAGTTTTTGGCACAGCTCTATCTGTCCTGTAAAGGTATGAAACCATGGCCACTTCCAGGGCACAGTGCACAGGCTGGTGGGGCACTTGTGAGGATCAGGGGTGCAAAATGTCTTAGTTACATCCGCTCTGTGTTTACTCATTTGATTCACTCACAGGTGAATTTAGCCATGTATGTTCAATAATTAATATTTTTCTATGTGGGCGTCTGTATGGCCAATGTCTTGATCTGGCATGTGTGCGTGTGTGTGTGTGTGTGTGTGTGCGTGTGTGTGGGTGTGTGAGAGGCATCAGGTAAAACAAGCGCACACACCCAGTTCATCCATGTGAAAACTCCTGTTTGTTGGTGTTTGGAGTAAAACACAAACTAGAGGAAGAAAAGTAGTTTATTAGAGCGTCACTGCACAAGTTCATCCTCTGCTCTCTGTCAGAGTCCAACACACACACACACACACACGTTGCATGGTCGGGGGTCTGTGTATTAGAGCAGAGCAGCTGTCAGATGTGGGGTTTTGGGAGGAGATGGGGATTTGCAGGGAGCAGCTGTCAGAAGCTACAGACGAGGACAGATCGCAGTAGAGTTACAACCAACATTTATTTGGTGCCGATGAGAGTTTTGCTCCCTGTCAGGAGTCAGGTTTTTGGTTCACGCCTTGACGGCGGCTGACAGAAAGCACACACCAGCTTTTTCTAAAAAGAGAAGAGAGTTTTACTTTACACTCCTGCTGAGCTGCTACTACAGGTGTGTATCACACTCTTAACATATGTGATCTACAATGTGAACGTGCAGAAAGAGTTTGCTCTTAAGTTATAAAAATTAAAGACGTTAAAATTGAAAATCATCTTTCTCCCAAGTCTCCAATCTATTTTCTTTTCTGTTGCTTCCCTTTTATTTTCTTATTTTCTGTTTATTTACTCTTCCTCACCTCAAGAATAAATACTACTAATAATATTGACCTGGGTTTAGTTTGCATGAATCCATCTAATTTAAAAACACAGAGTGAGACCAGAGCACAGGGACTAGGACGTAGTGTAAATTTAACAATCTCACCATCATCTCAGATTGTGAAGCACAAACTTTGTCTTAATAAGTCAGAATCCGAGGGTTGTTTTAAAGGGGTATTTTAAATTTGAATTTAAATTTTATACATACATTTTAAATTACATGAAAAAACTAATAAATAAAAACAAAAAAACTGAAGTGTATGACTTTTTTAAGAAAGGGTAGGAACAGTATTCACAGAGAATTGACATTAAAACAGATTGCAGCACCACACTGCCCCCTGTGGGCACCAAGTTGAAACAACAGCTGTTTTCTCAGAAAATGTCTTTTTGCGTGTTCTCCACTTGGGTTGCTGCTTTTCTCTATTTCATAAAAATCAAATAAAAAAACAATGTGTTGCTGGATCTGCTCAGTTTGTTTAAATTAAGCGTCATCCTCCGTCTCACTGCTTCTTGTCCCTCATGTCTCTGGATGTGAATGCTTTTTTGTTTCCAGCCTCTTTAACTTTTGTTGCACTTTCCCTGTCACGCCTCCCTGCAACCAGGAGATTGAGGAGGTAGGAACTGTGTGTGTGTGTGTGTGTGTGTGTGTGTGTGTGTGTGTGTGTGTGTGTGACTGTCTGTCAAACCGTGTCTCTGTGTCTGTGTGACTGTCTGTCTGTGTCTACATGTTTGAATGTCTGTGTGTCTGTAGCTTTGTGCCTACCTGCACGCTTCACATCTTTTTTTCTCCTGCCTCATTGTTTCTTTAAATTATTACTCTAATTTAAATTTTGTGTCAATAGATTGAGATTTTAATCTCAGTGGCTTTTCTCCTGGTTAAATAAAAATAAAATAGTTAAAGGAAAACCTGCCTCTCAGTGAATCAACAGATGATTTTCATTCAGCCAATAAATGATTGTGTTAATGATGGATTTCAATTTTATTTTTGATTGTCCTGCGTCATTTGAACAAATATCAATGTATTCCTACAAATATATTAAATAGACAAAGTTAGTACTACTCCTGACAGTATGTGAACAAAGTGCCACAGATGCAAATTAGTGATTTAAGCACAATTTCTAAATATGGTGTGTTTATTTTCTTTCTCATTCACTGTGTGTGTGCGTGTGTGTGTGTGGGTTTCAGCTGGATGCGAAGGTGCAGCAAGGAGAGAGAGACTTTGAACAAATCTCTAAAACCATCCGTAAAGAAGTCAGCAGGTTTGAGGTGAGGAGACACACACACACACACACACACAGACTGGCAAATAAAAAATACAATTGTGAAGTCTTTCTGTACATCCAGGTTTATTATATCATTTCTCTTGTTTTGTTTGTGCTTCACTTTGTGCTTCTTTTGCCTCGCCCGAGTATTAGCGACATAAAACATGTCACCATGTGCAGCATAAAAATGTCGCCACAGAGACACACAGAGACTGTCATGTGAAGCTGATAGGTTTAATTTTGCAGTGGTTTGAACAGATAAAAATGTTTGTAACTTTGATTTATTTCTTTTTCAACAGAAAGAGAGAGTGAAGGACTTTAAAACAATCATTATCAAATACCTGGAATCTCTGGTTCAGACACAACAACAGGTAATGAAGAAAAAGTTATCATTATATTTATGGTTTTTATCATTATTGCTGTTTGATTATTAATAATATTGTTCATAGAAGTAGTAATATATCTTTGGTTAGTTTACAAAAATTACGAAACATAACATCAAATAATATAATAATATCCTGATTAAATAAAACATTTTTTGTGAATATGATGTGCTGCTTAATACAAATGCTAAACTTTAACATCAATTTATATTTAAATGCACAACTAATTTATGTGTCGTTATACTTTTGTTATTGACATTTACAAATTTTAATTTCAGTTCTACAAAATGTAATTAAATGAAGCCACAGACTTCCATCTGTTCAGTGTGGAATATAATGTGAATATTTTATGAAACATTTTCATTTAAGAATTGACAGTGGAGACATGTGAATGAAAAATAAACCCTTTTACTTTTCCTTCTGCAGATGATAAAATACTGGGAGGCCTTCTTACCTGAGGCCAGGGCCATCTCATAGAGTACACAAACACAACAGACAGTCCAAACTACACTACCCACAATGCACCTGTTCTCCTGGGTTTCCTGCCTCCTGCAGAGTGAAGAAGAGGTGGCTCAATGTCACATTTCTGTAAAAACTACAAAACGTTTGGTTTCGTTTGTTTCTGCTGGTCTCTGCTACATTTAAGACCCATCATGATTCAGCACTTTCATTTAAAATGATCCAGAATGATGCATTCATAGTCTTAACATGAACAACAATAACTTACTCCTCATACACGGTTTCCTCCTCAGAATTTTGGAAGAAGCAGTTACAATTTTCATAGTCTGAAAAAAAATGCAATGAAGGTTATTTTTTACAAAGGAAGTAATTTAGTCTTGTGTGACTTGAATGCAGCACAGGGTCTTAACTTCAGTGATGGCTTTGTTTTTTACTGCAGCAACCCTGAATGCCACACTTAGCCCCACCCCTGTTTGCGTCTTCAGCTGTTTAATGTACACAACATTATCCTTTCATTTAAAAACATAAACATGGAAACTCTGGAAACACAGAAAACAAACTTTGATTGAAATCAGAAAATCAGCCTTTTCTTTGTTTGGAAATTGGTAAAAAAAAAAAAAAGGACTGCTTCCTGTTAGTGTCTCTTACTTCCTGTCCCCTCGCACCTTTCAAAACAAGAGCCTTTGTTTTTGTTGCTGTATGATCGCAAGTGAAGGCAACAGTTTTTGTGCTTTTCTTTTTGAGCCAATGAGAGCAGAAACGGACGAAAGTCACTCTGGTTCAGTTAATTGCTACTGTTTGACAAACATTTACAAACCATGACACCAAGAAATTTCTTTAATTTAATGTTTTTATTCCACTTCACTGACTTTTTTTTTTTTAACTCTCGTTTCTTCAACCATGCTAAAAGTATGAATCTAAAGACAAGATGCAAAAGGAAAGTATTGCCTTGCTAATAGGGAGCATTTTCTTATTTCCACCAATAAGCAGCCAGTTTCTGTGCTTTCACTTTGTTTTTGTCTAGGCCACTGGGACAGAGTTTTCAGGGATGAAGGACCTGCTTTATTCACATCCAAAACACTGCAGAGAGTAGCATTAATCTGTTAATCACTATCCCAGAGGAGAAGTATCTGTGTCTTTACCAGCATTTTGTCACTGCTGCGTTTCCTCAACCATCACCGGATGCCGTCTGTTGTCCCTATTGAATGTGTTGTATAGTACAAACAGTCGAGAGCTGTGAACAGAACCTCAGTCATTTTCTTTCTAATGCTCATGTTTGGTCTAAAGAGGCCACTTTGGTGTTTTGGAATTTTGGTTTATTGAATTTTACAGGAACTGAAGAAATGGAACAGTTTTTAGGTTTTGACATTTTGTAATGCTTATGAGTGAAATGAAGTATTTACTTTCAGAATGTGTGTGTGTGTGTGTGTGTGTGTGGCTGTCTACAGAGCAGTTCAGACTGAGGATCATCTTTACACACATCAGTGTGACACCATTTCATTATCATTTCAATAAAGATGATTTTTAAAAATGGAAATATTTAGATTTTTTTTCTTCTTCTTGTGCCCATCTCCTTCTCTGTTCATTAATGTCAAAATGATGTTTGTTGATCCATTTTGTATTTAATTCCAAGCCTGATGCTGCACATTGGTTTTTGTTGATTTTTTTTTGTTCACAAATAAAGATTTACCAAGATTTGAAGTGATGTCCCATGGCAGAGCAAATGTTTGACTACTTTAATTATAATAAAGGAATGTATCTCATCTATAGTTTGAGTGGTTTATTTTTTCTTATGGTGTATTGCAGTTATACTTGGGGATTTTGAGTTAATGTATGAATTGGAGTGCCTGCTGAAATTGTAATTCCAAGTTGTCATGTCCTGAGTTTACATTTCAATTCACCAAGCACTAAAAGTGTGAAAGATTTAGTTAGTTTTCACATTTTTTCAGCATCTCTCACTTATGTGTCATATTTATTAAGTTGTACCCAGTGTACTGTGTTACAGTAGTCTGTTGACATGTCGCTAAAGGGGGAGGTTTTAAAATGGACCAGATGAACTTCAAGTGAGTTAATCTAGTTGTAAAACTGATATTAACCACTGATAAACTTGATTCATTTGGGAGTGACTTCATTGACGGTAATGTGAGTCACTTTCAACACGAAGGTTGATTTCCAGCTCCACTAGTCTACATGCTGACCTTAAGATGAGTGATAGCAAATGGGCTTTATGAAAGTGTGAGTGAATGGCAAAACTGTGGTATAAAGCAGCTTTAAGTGGTCATCAAAACTAGAAAAGTGCTATATAAATACAAACCATTTACCATTGCCAGTACCAACTTCTGAAGAAACTACAACACAAGTTTATTAATCCACTAACACTGGGGTCTCAAACTCAAATGGCCTTGAGCATCTCGTCTGGCCAATAGGGGAACAATCAAGAGGGCGAGTTTAAATTACACCACAAAAGTCCATAATATTGCAATGACAGATATTTAACAGCCTTTCAAAATAAAAGTGTCTGTGTTGACATGAAACAATATTTGCATACAGGACTTCCGGAATGTCTTTCTGGGTTTTGGGGGACCCGTGTGACCCCGTACCCTGCAGAAAAATGGTTAAATTCTTACTTTAAGATTCAGAATTTAAGTAAGTTATTTAGCCGTTTTTCACACCGGTAGAGAGGAGCGAGGGTCTTTGGGGACGGACAGTCAGCGAAGTACGTCACTGCAAATGCGTATCAAGTTTATTTTATTAGAGCTAGCTAAGCTTAGCTCGGGTTGTCAGTCAAAGAAGTGACGTAACGCCGCAAGTTTAAACACCGTTGTTTTTCTCGTCACTTATGGGATCGTCGGTGGAATTAACAACACAGTCAAACGTCTTCTCGGCTGCCGGCGAGGAAGAGGCTCTCAGCTCTGAGTCTACAGGAGCCTGTCGCCGCTCTCAGGTTGGCTTTAAGCGCTAATGAGCGACATTTAAAACGTACAACATTTAAGACACACAACGGGAGTCCACGAGTCACATTTACCCGGAAGTCATCGCAAAGTTTAATGATTTATAAGAAAATTAAAATCAAGAAGAAAAAGAATTGCTGATTAGATTTAATGAAGTAAAAAAGCCTTTAAGGTCAAAATAATTCAGGAGTTCTGACTGACTGCAGTTCATTTATTGTGTGAATTTTAGTGGGGAAGAAATATTTAGATCTTGAAGAAAACCAGCCCCAAATACATCACAGTCCTTTAAATACGAAAACTCTGATATAATCTTTCTATAACGTGCGTGCTTGATTGTTAAATTATTGTATTATTACATATTTAAGCAGTTGATCTCAGCTGGCAATTTTGATAGAATTATCAAAAATAAAATGTTTGATATTATAATATATATATATATATATTATAATATAATATGATATTAATAATAATATTAATTAAGTTTCTTAATAGCTGTTGTCCATTAGCCTGTAGCTCCTTCCTTTCTTTCAGGTGGAGGATGCTGCGTTCTAGGCCTGCAACTAACGATTATTTTCATAATCGATTAATCTTTAGATGAATTGAGTACTTGTTTGGTCCATAAGTGTGATAAAATCAAAAAAACTATTAATCAATTATCAAAATAGTTAATGATTAATTTAGTAATTGATTAATAATCGATGAATCGAATAATCGTTGCAGCCCTACTGCGCTCTCACCACAACCAAACAATAACAAACAGGGACTTTTTTTATGTTGGTGCTCACACGCCACCTGTGGTCTCCTGTTTGTTTCGAAGTGAGAATAATGTTGGTAAACCTGCAACCTTAACCCCTGACTATCAGTTTAGCTAAAGAATAATGGTGCGTCTATTTTTCCCACTTCACCTCAGACCCTGAAATTTCAGCTTTGACTCCACAATAATGCATCTGCACATGTTTTCCTTGCTTGCTCTTGCATGACTCCAGAATAATGTAGATGCATTTTTTTACATCTGTTCCCACTCACCCTCCTAACCCCTGAATTTCCCGGCCATTTCAGGATAATGTAGATGCATCTATTATCTCTGCTCACACCAGCGCTGTCTCCGACCTGTTTTTAGAATAATGTAGCTGCATTTACACCCCTTACCCTCTCACGTTATCGCAGCATGGTGTGGGAAATAAATAGAGCTGCACATGTGAGTAGATAGAGCAGCATCTCTGTTGTAAGCTTTAAAGTCACATTGAGGTGTTTATTATTTTAGCTCATCAATTACAACAAATCACCAGGTTACCATATTGTCTTCATCTGCTGCTTTAACTTTCCCCTGTTTTCTCCGGAGACATGAACACAGATACGATGGGGGGTTGGGGCATGAAACAAAAAGCATAGCAGCAGATAATGGTGTTGTTGCAGCATAACCCCCGACTTTTATTTATCATATCTCCAAATGGTGGTGTAGCTGTTGTGCTGTGGTCAGGATACAGTGACCTTAGTTGATCAACTACCTTCTTCTGCAGCCTGATAAGAGGGTTAATATAACAGCAAGCAAGAGGGAAGGCAGTACTGTAATTATTTCTGCGCTGTCAGAGGAGGGAGTGGGTGGGAGTCGATTTTAAATCTGAGGGGAACTAAAAAGAAAAAAGGGAGCAAAGAAGAGCCACAACAACAACAACAACAACAACAACAACAACAACACCAGTGAGACAAATATCAGCAGGCCTCAGCGACATGTCTGAAATTGGACCAGTTTGTCATACAAGGGACTGCTACACACACACACACACACACACACACTCATAGACATAATGCATTCCCTAGCCCCTTACCCTAACCTTAACCATCACAACTAAATGCCTAACCCTAACCTTTACATTAACCTAAAATTAATTCCAACCCTAACCCTAAAATCAGTTCTTAATCCTCAAAAAGCCTTACAAGGTCAACCCTCACAAAGATAAGTTTGCTTGACTATTGGTCCACACAGCCTACTAAAGACATGTACACACACATACAAGTAGATGTATAGAGTAGGTACAGAATATGAGCTGTTAAAGGAATAATACTTTGTTGCACTATGAATTTTTTATTTCAACATTTTATACCTAAAAAGAAGCCAAATTCATTTAGACTTATCAGAAATGTAAGACAAAATATTTAAGAGGTGGTTCAGTTTTGTTGAATATTGACACAGTTATCGCTGACTGCACTGTGGACGACCCCTTCATCTAGACCCTGTCATGCACCCCAGACATGCAATCTCAAAAAGTAGCTATCAGCAGGGACACATGGAAAAATGCTCACCGAAAACAATCTATGCCAGATTAGTACACCATCTTAAAAATGTGTTTGTCACTTAATCTCACTGTTAATGTTTTTCCTCCTGAAGACTGAAGCTTGTGTCACTTTAACCCCTCATACCCCTACATCAAAGTCAGTATAGAAAACGTTTTTACCTTGCAGGGACACCGGAGCTGTTGGTTACTGCTGCCTCACTTGGTAAGTTTGTGTCATCAAGGGAAATCCAGTGACACGCTTACTGTGGCAGCAGTGGATCAGTGATGTAAAATCACTGATTTTCTGTTTGGATTTTGGTGTGGGAGTTAGAGGTTTACTAAGCAACACAAACCTCTGTTTACAGTCAGCACAGTCTGTCAAACAGTGAGATAAAGCAAACATTTTCTTAAGATACTGTAGTCTTAATGCTGAAGTATGCCTTCAAATCTAACTCTGATACTGTTTTTATTTTGTTTCCTCATTTTCCAGCATGATACTGAAATCAGCTGAAGGTTGAGCAGAGATGGATGTCAAATACTCTTTCTACATTCTGTCGTTCACTTACTTTTCTCCTTGTATTTCCATGTACAGTATATTTTTCTGACTTTGTATTAATCATCTCATGCATTATATCAGGAACATTGTTTGTCCTTTTTTTCTTCACTACTCAAACCTTAGTTATGCGTGATTGTAAATGATCACAGTCAAACACATATAGACACATGTAATGTAATAACAGACTATGCTCTCCTCGCTGCATCTTTGGTAGTTTTTCAACTGAAGCTTTTGAATCCAGCCCAAGTTTGTTTGACCTTGAAAAGAACAAACAACAAAGTCAGTGTCGCGGTGCAGCTGCAGCAGTGTATAATTGTTAGAAAACTAAAAAAGTGTCAATTGTGGCTTTTATTGTGAAGCTGGGAGGATGTATGGGCCTGTGTCACACAGTGATAGATGGCACGATACCCAGCTTTCCTGATTTCGCAAATTTGTATGAAATGTGTCCTGTGTTCGTGAAGGCGAGGAGATAAGAGGCTAGTAGAGGCTCGTGGGCCAATAGGATTCATCCATTTCTTCCTCTTATCTGCTGATAGAAGAGCCCCCCCTTCACTCTACTCCTTCTCTACCTCCTTCCCTCCTCTCCTTTCATTTCCTTTCTGTTGTTTCCATCTTGTGTCCTCCTCACTTTCCTTCTCTGTTCTTTTATCTTCCTTTTTTCCTCCTGTCTTTATCTCCTTGTCACAGATGACTTGTTTTTCTCTTCCTCCTCTTTCTTTTCTGTACTTCTCCTTACTGTTCTAGTTTTTCTTTCTTTCTCTTCCTTCATTTCTTGTTACTCATCACTATTCCTTCTTTTCTCCACTCTTTTTCCCCTCATTTGCTTATCATCCCTCCCCTTTGTCCTCTTTATAAGAACATGCAGGAGATAACAAATAAATATTACAGTGTTAAGACATGTAGATACTGGGTTTAGATATGTACAAGTTTGATAATACAAATAGTATGTGATCATCCATCTGTGATCATTTGCACAATTGTTATATAAAAAAAACTTCTAGACAAGATTTTACAAATAAATCTTAATATAATACACAATGCAAAGAAAACACATTTAATGAAGTCCTTGACGATCCCTCTGCAAAATGAAAAACATCAAAATCTCTCTGTGGTGATGAGAAAACCATAACCTCCTTTACATCAGCAACTGTATGATACTGTATATAATCAAACTATTTTAGCCTCTTGTTTTATGTCCAGATAGTGATATATACGTATGATTACCTAAGTTTGTGAGAAAATGAGCCCTTGTTCTCTCTCGATTAAGTTACCACAAATGTTCCTATTTAGAGTCAAATAGACCATAAAACTTTATGGACAGAATTTCTAGGTGCAGCCAGGGTGTTGAGGGGTCCGGTTTAGTGGATCAAGAATTGAGTCTCTGGTTTTCGCAGATGATGTTGTCCTATTTGCTTCATCAGGCCATGATCTTCAACTCTCACTGGAGTGGTTAGCATCCGGGTGTGAAGTAGCTGGGATGAGAATCCTCAACTCCAAATCTGAGACCATAGTCCTAAACCAGAAAGGGTGGAGTGCCCTCTCCGGGTCGGGAATGAGTTCAAGTATCTTGGGGTCTTAATCATCAGTGGATCAGTGCAGGCATCAGTCTGTCATGTGAGGAAGGAGCAGAGCTGAAAGGCAAAGCTCTTGATTTACCAGTCTACGTTCCTACCTTCACCTATAGTCCTGTTGTGTGCAGTGACTGAAAGAACGAGATTATGGATACAAGCAGTCTTACACTTTGATGTAATGTGGAGGAGCTCAGGGAGGGGAGGGGCTCAGATTGGAGCCGCTGCTCCTCCGCAGATGAGCCAGATGAGGTGGCTCAGGCATCTGGATGCTACCCTGGTGAGGTGTTCTGGACACATCCCACCGAGAGAAGGCCCTGGGGAAGACCCATGACTTGCTGGAGAGACTATGTCTCTGCGCTGACCTGGGAAGGCCTCGGGATTCCCCCGGAAAAGCTGGACAAAGTGGCCGGGGAGACGGGAAGTTTGGGCTTGGACCTGACCCTGGATATGATCAGAAGATGGATGTATGGATGAATGGATGAATGGATGGATAGACCATAAATCACAGTGTATATTAGGGCATGCACATCATGTGATTGACAGCTAGTATGGTTGCAGGTGAAGGTAGATGACCTTTGGACAAGCTTCCCACTCCCATAGTTATTTCAAAAAACCAAGATGTTGACGGACAAATTACTAAACTCAAGGTCTCAAAATGGCAACAGTATTACACTTATCAAACTCTTTTAATTACACCAAAGTGTTCTTTCATCTTCTGCAATTGTTTAACGGCATCAGAATGGAAAATGGATGCCCCAAGCTGTTGATTTTAAGGAATAGTTGTCCCATACAAGTCTTTTTTTCCTCACTATCTTGTTTGCTCTTACTTTGTTGTACTTTGCTGTAAACTTATTGATATGCATTAACAAAAATCAGAATTATATGTTATGAAATAATGATATGGTTTTAAACAGAACTCACCAATGATTCTGCGTTTTCTAGAAAACTGCTGTAACTGTCTCTGAAATCCTCCTACAGCTTCCGGTAAAACTGCCACTGCTGCCGTTCGTCCAGCGAAGACACTAAATCTTCTTCAAGACACTTCAACCCTTTTTTCTGTCCTTTTGTTTTTTTAAGACCCCTTAAAACAACATTGATTGTTTCCCAGAATGACTTTCTGTCAGCGTAGTAATGATTATGTAGATGTGGCACAACCTTTCCGTTTGACTGGCGATTCCCACTGGGGAAAGTGGTGACACAGTGCTGTTGCCACGCCGACAGGCGTCCGGCATGCCCCCCTCCCCATTTGTCCACCCCACCTGACCCCTTGTTGTGCTTAGTCTGGCCCTTTCCTCAGTGGTGGAGAATTTTAAATACCATTAAACAAATGGATGAAAACTAGATTTTGTTGTAAAACAGGCTTTAACATTCATAATGAAAACAAATATAGTGTACAAACTTTTATATTAAGTTACCATACTAGAAATGTCCAATAGTAAATATAAAAGTCACATAATTGTGAAAAGAACAAAAAGCAAAAAAAAATCAAATGTGTTTTATTTATTTATGTTCATAAAGTTGCAGTAAAATCACTGCACCTGTTATTGTTCACTGTACAATAATATGTCAATATTCATTTATAATGCCAACATGTTACTAAATCTGCTAAATCAAACTTTACATTAAACTGTAGTTAGCTGTATAAATTATTAAATAAATATATAAGAATACAATTTATACCTATAGTTCTTAAAGATGTTACTAAAACTGTTAAATAAATGTTCTCTAACTGAGTTACTTTAAAGAAAGTCAACATATTTATATTTTGCACAGCAAATATGTTTAGTGGTAAATGGTCTGTATTTGTATAGAGCTTTTCTGGTCTTGATGACCACTTAAAGCTGCTTTACACTACAGTTTTGCCATTCACCCATTCACCCATTCACCCATTCACTTTCATATAGGTCATTTTCTATCACCCATCGTTCATGCCCATGTATACGCTGCCGGCACAGCTGTCAGGAGCCAGAAGGGGTTAAGTGTCTTGCCCAAGGACACATTGGGCATTTAGACTAGTGGAGGCGTTTAGAATGTTAATGTTAAATTAATTTAATGAGCTGAGTTTATGTATATAAATATATATGAATATGTATGTACGTATATATTTATATGTATGTACATATATATATTATGGCTGTTTATCGATTTCAAAAAATTACAAATGAATTGCGAAATTAAAGCTGAACATTTTAACATATATTTATTTATATGCAATCATGGAATGAATGTAGAATAAGTATATAGTAAGAAATAGTATATTTAAATTCAAAGATTGTGTTATTGGCTTTCTTTAAACTTTAAACAGAGTTTCTCTCCTGTGATTTCTTTCTTATATTCTTGAATAGAAATAATAAAGAACCCAGGCCAATGACATTAGACATCAGCTGAAATGGCCATTATTTCTTATATGAACAAGTATCATAAATGATAACAACATTATATATATACATATATATTTATATGTATATATATCAGTAAAGTTCAATTCAATAAAACCATGAAATATCACTTAAGTAATATGACATTCCATTTAATGTCATTTAAATGTATTTGATTCAATTATTATGATTCTGTTATATTGTATGGTAAATATTGAAATCACTCATTTTGAATACATCTTAAGTCTTAATGTTGTCTTGTTAATGTCGGAGGAGCTGTCAGTATTGTGGGAGAATAAAACCTCCTGTCTTCTTGCTGCCTCTCCCTCCTCCAATGACAGTCCTACACTTATTTATTCTCTTTGATGATTGGCCGTCTGCCGTCTCACTGACAGCGAACCTTCTTCATCATATCTTTACTGTTCCTTCTCTTCTTCTTCTCCAAATCATTTTTCCTTTCATACTAAGTTTTTTTCCTCCCCCCCTCTGCTCTGCCACTAGACTTTATTTGACGGGAAATATTCCAGGCGATGTGGCGTGGTTGTAGATCACGCGCCGTGGCAGATGGCATTGATCGGGCTGATTTGCATACATAAATCTATCGGCTATCTGACACTTGCCGATATTCTGGGCAGCAGGGAGCGTTGGTGCTGAGTCGGCCAGGTTACATTATCATTGGTGATGGAGCTTTGATGAAGTGTGACAGTGCTGCACAGCTGCTGAGTGACTGGCTCAAAGACTGCACTGTAAAAAAGCATATGTCAAGTTTACCACGGGTATATGGCTTCATAACGATATATATTTGTATTTATGAATGAAAAGCATAATCTGTGGCAGATCCTTTAGAGTGAGTTTTTCCAGTGGTTGGTTGCCGCCAGAACTGATCACTTTTACCTGTGTTGGTGGTGGCAACAAGGACCAATCCAGATTTTAAAAGGTCGGTCATGGACCCTACAAGTGGGAGAAAGCTTTACAACTGCTCCATGCATTATGTGGTAGAGGACTCAACTGTAGTGCTTCTCATTCACTTTGAATGGCGCGTCAAACTGTTTGACTGTCCAAGTGGCAGCGCAAGTGTCCCACAGTCTATAAATTCCAGGAACGTCTGTCTGTGTGTATGTGTGTATGTGTGTGTGTGTGTGTGTGTGTGTGTTACTCGCATATCCCTCAAACTGATGATCCGACTGATTTCAAACTTGACAGGTGTCTTGCTACGGGCAGGAGTAAGTGCAGTGCCACGTTGACGTGGTTTGGATAAGTAATGCAAAAGATATCCACTCCCCCTCTCACTCACAGTGAGACAAGGCTCCGTCAAGTGACACTGCACGGCAGACAACAGACGCAGTGCCCCCAACCACAGACTGTTTACCCCACTCCCCTATATTATAAATATTTATATTAGTTCATTCATTTATATTAATTCATATTTTCCATATTTATTGTACGCCATTATGTCAGTGTCAGTATTTGCTTTCTACCATACACAAATAAAAATGTCACTGAAATGTGCACCAAAAGTGACTAAATATTATTACTCAAAACACACACAAAACCAGATTTTGCAGGGGCACTGCACTAGTTAAACAAATGTTCCAACACAGGTGTTGGTGAAACACACCACTTTTATGTGTTCAGCTTAAACACAGGAACCAAAACCTTTGAAACCCACACAGAATCCTTGGTTAAGGTTATTCTCCCCATTGCTGATGTTTTTTGTCAGACAAAGTGCAGCTTCATCCAGCACCAAGCATCAGGCCAGCCTCCCGCCAAGTGTCAAAGCAGTGTACGTGTCAAACCACAAGAACTTGAATGAGTGTTATCGAATACACGGTCGGTGCAGCAAGAAGACCCGCGTTCAACGGGAACAAGGGCCTTTTTGCATGTTCTCCCTATGTGTGCTCCAGGTTCCTCCCACAGTCTAAAAACATGCTGTATGGGGATGACGCAAATACATTAGGCGCCGTGCGGTTTGATTCTTGTGTCTGACGTCACGCTCATGACTCTACGATACTCGCAGCCTATCAGTGGCTGGCAGTCTGTCAACGTCACATCTGGTATCGGCTCAGCTCAGTTGGGACCTCGCCAGAACAGGTACTAAAAAAGTACTAGGTACTATTTCTAATGGAAAACTGCCACTGAATCTTTTAGTTTTATAATTCATCACTGTTGCTATGGTTACGCCTATGTCCACTGGGCTGTTGCATCTGCTAATTTAGAGACTTTTAAAAATACTCCTAACCTTTTTTTATTTCATTTTATAAATTTTTTTTTTTTTTTCACAGTAAATGTGTTTCTACGCAATTGTATGTGTGTGTGTGTGTGTGTGTGACAGAGAGAGAGAGAGAGAGAGAGAGGGGGAGGGAGAGAGGCACAGCCTTTAGTTTCTTTGTTCTTTGTTTCTTTCCAAGGAAAAGGTCAAAGCAGCAGAGAGAATTAATTGAAGAGTGAAAGAGCACAACTGGCTCTGTCAGATCCACCCTGTGTGTGTGTGTGTGTGTGTGTGTGTGTGTGTGTGTGCGTGTGGGTGTGTGTGTGTGTGTGCGTGGGTGTGCATGCGTGTCTAACATGTAAAGCATCAAGGCCATAGTACAAAATGATCAAATAATCATTTAATGTTTGCAGTGTTTACAGTGTGTAAATAGATTGTATTTGTGTGTACATGCATGTATGTATACATTTATAGCAAGTCTTATATTATTATTCATAACATTAAATGTTTAATATTTAACTTTCCTACAGTATTTTATTGGTTTATAGTCATCCCTCAAACACAAAAGTGTGTTTCACAGTTAGAATTAAGTAGTTTTATATGTAGAATAAGTATACAGTAAGAAATAGTATATTTAAATTCAAAGACTGTTTTATTGGCTTTCTTTAAACTTTAAACACAGTTTCTCTCCTGTGAAGTACAAATTTGGCACAAAAAAATGCATCTTTCTTATATTCTTGAATAGAAATAATACAAGAACCCAGGCCAATGACGTTAGACATCATATTGCATATAAGTAGTAGTATTGCTCCCACTGTGTTGTTTTGCAGCTGCCATTTCTTCTACTTCTACTTCTTCCACCATTTGTTTTTGTCCATTAACTACTTCTACATACTTCAATGTAGAAACTTCATTCAAATGTTCAGCTTAATTAGGTCATTATTGCTTGTTAGAATAACAAGGCAATATTTCAGAATTTCCTTTTGCATATTTTGTCTATTAAAATTAATATATTAATATTAAACTGAATGGAAATGCATGAATTAAACTCAGAAAACACAAATAGTCAGTCTACTGCAAACTGTAGAAACTTCAATATGTTCTACTAAATTAGGACATTATTCAGTCCATTCAGAATTTTGGATTACTTCATACCTTGAAAAAAAAATCTACTTTTCTTCTAAACTAAATGAATTGAAATCCACTTCAGACACACTTATTTTCTACAACTTACCGGTTCCACATACAGTACATACAGTACTTCAACAAAGAAGCTGCATTCAAACCTTGAAATGTTCACAATTTCAAGGGAATTTCATCTCACTCACCTTCACAGATTTGTCACAGTGACAGTTTAAAATGCATGCAGCCTATTCCAGAATTGAATAGTCTGTGGAGTGTGGAGAGAGGTTGTTCAACTTTCTTTATACACGATTTTCTATCAAGACATAGACAAATGTGTCAAGTTTCACACAATTTGACAACTAAAACACTGTGACTCACCAAATTTGAACTGTGACTCTCCGAGTGAGAGGAGAACCATCCAGCTTCTCACAGTGCAGTGTGAAGTGACCTCTCACTCTTTAAGCTGCCATTTCTCTGCCATTTTTTTGACTCTAATCTTCACAAAACCTATATTAAACCTTGTGACGCTCACAGTTAAATCCATGGACGTACAGTATATAATTCTTTATGCTTTAATAATGGGGATCTGGCACTCCTAAGTTGTAAACAAACTAAGTAAACAAAGTAAAGTGAACATTTCCATAGTAGATGATCTTATTTTGCCTGGTAACGTGTGTGTGAGAGGGAAGTGATTTATGCTGTCGTCCAAAATTACATTAAAATGCATAGTTTTGTGAAAAAAAGGAGTGGAGTGTCCCCTATTCTGAGACCTAAATGTCACACACACACAGTGACAGAGAATATTTAGCTCATTTAGGACGTTATTGATTGCGTGTCACAAGTCCTTTTTTAACTCCTGTCGTTGTCTTCTGTCTCTATATCTCCTCCTCCTTCCTCGTGTGATTGTGTAACAGTGGCTATACGGTTATTTTATGTCATTCATATTTCCGGGTGTGTTTGACTTCACAGACAGAGACAGAATAGCCATTGCTGATAAATTTAATTCATAATTTCAACTTCTCATTCAGACCAGTTCAATGCAGAATGTCAGAGCGGCTTCAGCTCAGGCAGAAAGCAGCAATCCTCCCAATGCCATTTCTGAAGAAATTGCCTTCTCTAGTTTGAACATGTTCACTTCAATTTTAATAACTTTAGTTATTCATTTGGAATTTAGTTTAATTTATTTTAATGGCATTGTGTAGCATAAGGATGGATGGCCTTGGTATGTATGATACCTACAAATCACATCCTACGACATAGAACATTCAACCTCGGGAGGGCATTTGTAAGTTATAGTATTTCTTCTTGGGCTGCAATGAGTCATTTATTAATCAACTATTAAATGAAGGACTATAATGGACTCGAAAAGTTTTTATTCTTGTTAATCACTTAGATCGGAAAAAAACAGAAGTATTTTATCTCATGTTTTTGCATGTAGCTTTTTATTCCAGGGCTGCTACATTCAAGCAGTTCTTTATGGTCCACTAACTATTTTTAAGTGATGGTTTTATGAGTTGTTGTGTTTTAAATGAAATGTTCTGTAATCTGTTTTTCCTCTGTAACAATAAACTCAATACAATTGAACACAACTTGTATTGACGTTTCATGGACTACTAATGCCTTAATTGAGAAAATAATGATGTTAATGGAAATAATTATTAATAATTATTTATTGCAGCCCTCGTTTATATAACAGTTCCATTAATTTTTACTTTGCAGGTTATACCCTGGACATATTTAGGGCTTCTGAAATAATAAATAATGACATTATTAACAATCAACTTTAAAATACAAATTCAACTTTCATGGTGATGCTTCATAATCTTAAATCCTCATATATTTTCCATGTACACGTAATGTGTTAATGTGTTGTTGATTGTGTGTGTGTGTGTGTGTGTGTGCTGCCTCAGTACCTGGCTGTGTTCCCGGTGTTGTGTCATAGTGAGAACGTACTGTGACAGCCCGCTGCTTCTGTATGCAGGTGAACAGCGCTGATGGCGGAGCAGAGTTAATAGCTCTTCTCTCTTGTGTTGCGACGCTCTGATCCTTCAACACACACCCTCCCCCCACACTGTGATACAAACACCAAGTGGCACAATTTAATGAAGTTCTGTTCTTTAAAGCAAGTGGAGGTTTGCTAGCAATGGAGGGGAGCTATGAGAAACCTCTCTGCTCATCTGTTTCTTTGAATAGTTTCCACGTGCCAATCGATGCGTCGGTTTTCTCCTGGCCTTTTGCTGCTGTCACCCATCATTGAGGAATGCAAATTCATGTCAGAAACTAGCCTGACACTTTTCCTGTCTCAGAAACGCCACAGCTCAGCAATAAATGGGGTGAAGCCCTCGCCATCACACACACAGAGAGAGAGAGAGAGAGAGGGAGAGGGAGAGGGAGAGAGACCTTTTCCATCAAAGTTTTCTCTCTTCGTCCTGACATGACGAGGATGTGAAAGGACACTTGGTAAAGTTCATCTGTTTGTAGATGGAGCTGCAGTAAAGTCAGAAAAAAGTCAAAACGTTCTTTGACTGTTTAGGCAAGAAATGATTTTGATGCTCCTGGAACCGGAACAAAGATAAAGTTAGAGAGATTTCATCTGTGACCTCAAACTGTCTCATGATTCCTAACACTGCACACACACACACGAGATGTAGGCTTTAGACGCCTTGCTTCTTCACTTTGACTGGGGTGGCATCACACATTGTCAAACCAACACAACAATAACACTTCCTTGCATTACATTTGACAAAGAACATATTTTCTAAAACATAATATTACTTATTTACAACTAGAGATGGGAATCGGTATCAGTCAGTATCATTATTGGTCCCATGTTTGCGCTGTTTACTCTTCTTCTTTTTGGGAGAACAGGATTTTTTACACAGTTGGAGAATTCTGTCTTTGAAATGACTCGTTAACAGCTTCATAGTTCATAAATGATCTAAAATGACTGTATCCGACTAATATCAGTATTGGTAGATACTCAAACTTGTGATATTACATTATATAACGTCATTTGGCGGACAATTTTATCCAAAGCGACTTACAATAAGTCCATTTAAACATTTGGGTACAAACAAGAGTTTTTTTGTTTTTTTGTTGTTTTTTTGTCGTCTTAGTTGAGGTAGAGTGGAAAGAGATGTGTTTTTAGTCGGCGGCGGAAGATATGGAGACTTTCTGCTGTCCGGATGTCAATGAGGAGCTTGTTCCACCATTTGGGAGCTAGGACAGCGAACTGTCTTGAGTTGGGCAGTCTTGATATCAAAAAAGTGTTATAACCCATCCATATTTTACAAGTTAACAGATGTTCATATTAACATGATAGTGTTTTGAACTACTTGTGGGGTTAAATGAGGCGATGATGGTTGATAATAACCATTTCCTGCTGATGAATACGGTTCATGATTTTTCCTGATAGCATGAAAACACACCATATCTGAATTCTGGATTTCATCCAGAGCTGTATGTGAGAATGTAAATATCCAACATTATCTGGAAATTCTCCTGCCAGCTCTCTGGTCAAATATCCATGACCTTGTTCTTGAGAGCTCATGTGAGAGCTGAACACTGCATGAGAAACTTATGCAGTGTTCATATTTGAATCTTCAGAGTTCATGTCTGAATCATGACTGTGAGAATATAAAAATGAATGTCCTCCTTTGCAAAATGAAACAATAATTGGGAAACCTCGAGATTTGACCAGCGGAATCCAAATTCACAGGCTTCACTTGCAATCAGGCACCAAAGAAGACCTGGTTTTAGTGATTGAGACCCAGAACTGGATTACTGACCTTACATCAGATGCTGTTAAACATTGTTAAATCTTGACCTGTCTGAAACTGCTCTGTTGCTTTGTAGATGTCTCTTGTCTTCACCATCAGTTTAGTTGTGAGGGAAGGTAGTTTTTGTGACACGAAAACTACTACGATTTCAGGCTGGAACGAAACAAAATTCAGTTTCTGTTTCTATAATGAAAGTGTTAATTATGTATATCTGCACTTCTCAGTCCTCCATAAACTTAGTTTTTTGTTCAATTTCTTTTGTTAATGAACTTCCATAGACCTGTTATTTTGAATTGTCTTTCATCCATCAGCTACTTGCATTTATACAGCTGTGAATAGGCGGGCCTTTATTTAGTGGTATTGATCTTTCATTTCCTCTCCTCTAATCTGCTCCAGTCATTTTAATTGGTGCTGTGAGTGTTTCTCATGCAAACTCAGCAATTCCTCCATATGTCTCACGTTTAAAGCCTCCAGACGTTTAGGTGACATGATCATCTCTTAATACCTCAAGAAGACTTTTAAAGTTCCATCTGGGGGCAAACTGTGTTTCACATAAATCTGTTGACAGAGGAATGTCATGTTATATAAAATGTGCCATATGTAATAATTCTTATCCTTCAATCATGTTTTTTTTGTCTGAAGTAGAAGGTTTTCAATTCTTCCAAAATTCTTCCAAAGGAGGTGAATAAAGGCCTTATGGTCCAGATAAGAAACAAAGTAACTCACCCCAGATATACATGACATTTAAGCACCAAGTATTAGTAGCTGTAGTTCTGATTCATTATTTCCTGCAGACTCTGTCTCACTGTAAACATCACAGCAAACAGTACAGTTGATCCACTGCTTCCTCCATCGCTTAGTTCAAATGTGACGTTTATTTTGTGACTTTGGCATTTGAAATAGATTAGATTTACTTCGGTAACACAGATGTATCAAATGAGGCAGTAGCAGCTGGGTACAGTTTGGTTTGGAATGGTAAAACCCATGGTCAGCATTGCATTTCAACTAAAATGTTGACTGAGCCTGGTGGCCGTGTCAGTGTCACTCGCAACGACAACTTGTTCTGGTGCGCCGACAACGAACAATGACATAGAACATGACACAACAGACTACAATGGAGCAGCCATTCTAGATTTAGTCTTAGTTTTAGTCTTTTGGAATAAAATGCTTATTAGTTTTAGTCACATTTTAGTCATTTCTACATGTGATAGCTTTAGTCCAGTTTTATTTAAAAACAAACAAAAAAAAGAAGGTCAATAAGTGTTGGAGATTGCTGTTGAGCAGAAACCTTTTATCTCTTCAACAGTTTCTTTCATGAATTGATGCTCGCTTCATCGTACAAGAGTGTCACATATAAGTTGTGAAAATGAAATTCCCTCCACTGGTCGTGTGCCGCGACCAACTGTAGGTTGCTTTGGAAAGGCTCGGGGCGAAGGTGGTTTACAGCAAACCCCCACGCCACTCCCCAAGGTCGCGAACATATGCACACGCTGTGGCTTAGTTGCCGGTGGACCCGGGGGACGGGGTCCCTCTGTCCCCGGCACGACTGTCTACTGTCACCCACTAACATTTACGTCCATTTTTGTCTCGTCAACGGAAACTCACACACTTCTCGTCATGTTTTCGTCATCAAAGATCCATGTTCATATCATCATATCATCACTGTCTCGCTATCATCATGAAAAATGGGCGTCAACGAAATAACTTCGTCATCATATTCGTTGACGAAAACAACACTGCTATAAAGGTCATCCTTTTTTTCGGCTCACTTTGTGGCGAATTAGTCAAGCTCTGTATGAGAATAGACTGTGGCCGTTGGGAGTACCGCTTTTCTGCCGTCCAATCAGCTTTCTGATGTGGGTCTAGCTCCGCCCGTATTGTACCAGGGCATAACAAGTGGAATTGTTGCGGCCAGTGACTTTGGTACTATTGATGGAAATGCAAAAAAAGTACCGTTCCGACCCAAACCACTCCCCTCAGTGGAAACATGTTCTGGCTGAAATCCTGTAAAGGTTCCTCATTTCCCAGCAACAAAAAGGAACCTTTTGCATTCAGGCATTCTTTTCTTCTTCTATGTTCTTTTCTTTCACATCATCTCTTCTTGGCACTGTCCGTTTCTCCTCTTTTTTCTCCTCTGTGAATATATTGTCCTTTCACTCCTCATCTTCTTTTGCTTCTCTCCTCTTCATCATCTTTCCTGTTTTCCTCTGCCCTCCCTTACGTCTGCTCTTCCTCTCCTCTGTTATCACCTTTTTTCCTCACTCTCTCTCTGAATTGACTACTCCTTTTCACTTTATCCCATTTTTCTTTGTTTTTCTCCCTCCCTCCCCTCCTCTCTGCCTTTGGCTTATTAAGATTTCAAAGAAACAAATGGTGGTGGGCTGATTGCTTTCAGGGAATCTGCCTTTAATAATTACAGGTGGAGAAGCTGGGGTAATGTGAGCGGGGTAGAGACTGATGGAAAACTAGATTTTTTCACTGAATTAGAGTGAGGAGGGGGGATCCATATATTGACAAGCCATCAGTGGGCCACAGATCAGGAGAAGTGCTTCAGACTTGTCGGAGAGGACGGCGGCAAACTGCCTCTGATGCACCCTGGCATCTCGATACGCTTCTCACAGCAGCCACCGGCCTGCGAGGATGAGCAAACCCATCTTCATGTTCAGGACCAGAGTGTGGAGGGAGGGAGGAGCACAGTTAACCTTTTTTATTCTGGTGTCTCTCCTGTCCTCCTCCTTCTCCTCTTCCCTTCGAGGACCTGAATCAAAATGTAAATGGCAGAGCCTCTGAGGAAAGCCGGGCTCTGGGATCGGCTCGTATTGATTATATGAAGTGTGTCTAAGTCGCTCTGTTCAACAACCAAATGTGTTTTCCCCTGATGCTCTGTGACAGGAATTACCCAGAGTTCAGCTGGCTTTGGGCTCCGTTATTAATGGCATTTCTAATTTCAGAGTACACATGCATACTCACTTGGGCATAAGATTCAAAGACTCACATGTGCAAGATTTTAGTTCTTATAAATGTAGCTTTTCCTTTATGTCTTGACCTGTGATCCAACAGTAAACTTTTACTGAACATGATCTAGGTGGAGGATCTTCTGACAGACTTGGGCTTGTGTATTGTCAATACTGGCAGTCTAATGGTGTTTACACCAAACATGAAGTGTTTTTCCACTGCATTTTTCACATGATTTGGGTAACCCTAACCCTTATACCTCATTCACTCTGGTCAAAAAGCCAGTGGGAATGTGTTTAATTGGCATTTGTTAACGAGTCAAATGACTCTGCAAAGCAATTTTTTAATCAGCTTTGGCTCCACTCAGCATCAGTGAGAATGTAAGACCCAGGCGAGCTTGCCCTTTTGTTTTTCCAGAGATACACCATTTCTAGCACAACACTACATTGCACATTCATCTTTTGGTTGTTAGCATAGCATTATAAAACTTTACTCTGTATCATTTATTTCATCAATCTGATCGTCTAAATTATTGTTTTTAAAGCCCACATTGACCGGAAGCTCCAATTAACGCGGCGTTTGTGTGTGTATCTGCGTCATTACCTCGTTTATGAAACCCTAAAGTTCCAGAACAACAGTTCAGCCACTGCTGAGAAAATAGTGTTGTATTGTTTTCCTGGGCTCTGCGAAGCGGATCGGCACTTCCTTAATTTGATGTCGTCATCAAAAATCCTCACCACTCCTCTCATCACCGTAGCGCCTCCTGGTACGGGCACTAGTCCGGGAACATCCGGTTGTGTACATTCAACCGCAGAAGAAGAAGAACTACTCTTGTTCTCTAGCTCTTGTTGACTGGCCAATCACAACACAGTCCACTTTCTGGGGGTGTGGTTTTGGTCTGAAACAGCGCAGCTGACGAGAGCGTCAGTGAGGAGATATTTTGATCGGCTCATTTGCAGCGATTAGGAGGTTTTTAACCATGAAAACAAGTTAATACATGTAAGTAGACCTCCATAACTAACATATATGTGTGATACAAGCATTCGATGTCACCTTTAAGTGAGGCCAAAGTAAAAGTTGAAAAATGGTAAATAATTTAACATTATCACTGAAGGCCATGGTGTTGCCATGACCCATTTTGATTTTTGGCCTGTTTGTGACCTAAAGATTTATGCATGGGTGAAGCAAAAAACAAAATACTAAACAAAAAACAAGGGCAGAACATCGACTGGCAATGGGGATGGTGTTAATCTGCTTGGGTTTCAAAATTCTGTGTGAGGCTGCTAATCTTGGTGTGGAAGAAGCTTTAGGTAAATCTGGATGAAAGATTTCAATCACCAATGTCACAAAATAATAAGGTTTTCATGGACCTCTTGTTGATATCCATTTTTTTACAGTTTCAATTTGCAACTTAAAATGTTTTCACTAGATCTCTGAACTAAATCTACCCATATTCAAAAAAAGGGAATTTGTGTTTGTGTGTGTGTCAGACCTGGCTGTAGCTGCAGTGCAAACCCTTCAGCCTCCATTTAAGCTGTGTCTGCAAAACAGCAGGAGGCCTGACCTCCTCAGAAGTTCATACATTTGGCTGTAAATGCTCATGTTAAAGATCCACTTCAATGCTTATTGGGGAGATTTTTGGTTCTGTCCCCTAAACGGAAATGAAATGTTCACGCTTGCTGCCATGGTGTAAACACAGGACAGGACTCAGAATGTGTGTTTTGTAAGAGTGCATGTGAGGTAATGTTGTCGTCTCAGTGCATGAGTGTGTGTTTTGGGTGGTAGGATGTGTTGTGTTGTGTGCACAGCAGCGAGGCAATACAGCTGACTGATCCATCCATCATCCACTCGTAGTCTCTGTTGCTCGCTCCTCAAACTTGGTTTTTGTTTGGAAACCATCCATCACATCCGTGACCGTGACACACAGACCATAAGATGTGTGTGTGTGTGTGTGTTTCTGGCATGCAGTCTTGTACTGTGCTATGTGCTGAAAAAAATTTGAACAGAAACTGTAAAATTGTTCTCGGGATATTTTCACACGCTTGCATCCGTCAAGGTCAAGTTAAAGATTTTGGAAAGAATTTTATATATTTTGTCTTTAGTGTCTCAACGACTGATAAGATTGTACCATTTGCCAACAGTCGGTGTATTTAATATCTCAATTCCCGCTGGAATAACCAGCTGATCCATCTTTATGAACTCATTTTGTGAAGCTTGGATTTATTCACATGCACAGACTTTCACTTTACGTTCCAGCAAAGAAGTCTCTACATGAGCCAAAAAACATCAAGATAAATGTTTGTACAAGAAATCGTCAGACAAACTCCAAACAAAGAGTGGGACACGACCTCTGAGTGGCTGAGGGAGACTGCGTTGTCTGTTCATATAAAACATCCAGGAGTTTGTTTGAGTTTATCAATTTTTATCAAGAAGTTTGGCAGAAGAAAAAGGAAGAATTTAATGCAGCCAGATTATATTATGAGATTATCTGCCAACTGGAAGTGAAAATAAAGAATATTAAACATGGAGCCTCCTTTACACCAAAATATACTTATACCCACTAAAATAATTTCTTTTTTTTATTTCTTTTTTTTCAACTTTTTCATTTTTAAAATCATACAGACCAGTTAAAGACAAAAACACATTTACTTCAACAGATAACTTTCTTTCACTAGTGGGGTTTATTGATATTTGGTGACTGTTATATAGAAGCATTAATAGATGCTAGTACGAATGCAACACTTTGGACCATTATAAACACGCTCATTACATGTGAAGTAACTGTGCATTAGTGTGACACTTTCTTTTCATCAGCTCCAGAGGAAGTTATCAAAATGACTGTTAGAGAAGGAAGAAGTTATTTATAAATGTGGATTCCAAAGTCATAACATAGCCCTTGTAAGTGACATGTATAGTGAAAGCAAGGTGTGCAATCATAATTATTGTTTTTAAAAAAGTGGTTCATTTCAGTCTTTGATAGCAGCCAAGCCAAAGTGAAAATGTACATATTTGCCCCAAACCCACCAGAGTATGCTCCCAAAAATGTAGAATCCAACAGTTGATTATTTTAAATTATATGAACATTAAAGTGATTTCAAAATAGAAAAAAACACTTCAAATGGAAGCTGAGATAAAAGCCGATGATCATTTTCAGCTATTAATGTTTTTTTTACACCATAATACACACCTGACCTCTTTATGTAGCCCTCTCTCTCCCTCTCTCTCCCTCCCTCTCTCTCTCTCTCTCCCTCTTCATCTATCTTTGGCTTGCATGCCGTACATCTGTGGACTCAAAGCTACAAATGACGTGATTATGATATATCATGTAACAGAGAAAGTCTCTTTGTTTTCATAGTAGAAGAAAGAAATCAATACTGAGATGGCGCAGGGCCTTGAGGGGCCGTGGCGTCTCCTTTGGACTGACCAGGTAAGGGTTAGGCTGGGGGTGGGGGCGGGGGGGGTTTGTTCGGCGGGCTCAAAAATGCTGATTCCGCATTTAGCCTGACAGTGATGCATGCTTCAGCCTCGGTGTCCGGTTAGCCAGGTACCTAAGGGTCTGGCCATGGAAGATCAGCTGCAGACCAGGATGAGGTTAAGGATGGAGGAGTAGCAGAGGGAGAGGCCAGAAACCTGAAGCTTATTTTTAGAACCAGCAAAGTCTGGGAGGGAGAAAAGATGGAGGAGACCGGTATAAGGGGAGTATTTTTTATGAGGATGGGAGACTAGGGAGTTAAAGGGAGACTGAGATAATTCTGTAAGGGAAAGAGAAGTCTGAGTTTGCCTGCAGGCTCATTTGTGCTTCCTCGGAAGAGGCAAGTTTCAGCAGTTGTTTCCCAGTCTCAAATTTGACAGTTCAAATATTTCTACTCAAGTGACTGAAATCAGACCGTCATTTTTGTCTGAATGTCCTCAAATGTTTATCACACAGTAAAAATCTTTATGGGTGTGTCAGTGTTGCACAATGAAATAATCCAGACTGTCACTTAGAGGATTACTAGGAACAGTGAAGCTCTCAAGGGTGAGTCCATCTTAAATCTAATGATCACTGATTTATGATTTATACAGTTCCAGCACAGCACGGTTTTGTGTGGTTTAAAATAACTATAGTACGTCTTCAACATGGGCGGAGTCATTATCATGAAACTGCTGTGACTTTGTTTTATACACAACACACACACACACACACACTCGTGACTAGTGACTTGTAAAGCAGTTGTTTTCAGTGTAGTGAATCATTAGATTCAGTTAATTAAAAAGATTTGTCATTGTTTGGTTTTATTCTTGTGTCTGACATCACACTCATGACTCTTCCAGTGACGACACTCCGACCAAACAACAGTGAACGGCAGTCTGATGACATCGTAGAACTTACTTTGAAGAGTGTATGTTTATCTTTGTGGCTTCAGAAAGACGTGACCCCAGAAATGGAAACACAGCTCATAGTAACTCGAAATCATCTTCCAGACACTTCCAGACTATGATATGTCAAGAACCATAGGATTCCTACAACACAGATACATCTACAGTTTGTAAAGCTCCTGCAGAGGGCGCTGTGTTTAGCCAGTTACACAGTAATGACAACAACAAAAAAACTCAAGAGGTGAATTAATTACATCCCTGCATCCTCTTTCCCTCACTCCATCCCCTCATTCTCTCCCAGTCCCTCATGTTGACCATGGACGTGTGACCTCTGTGGACCTCAGTCACTCATTCATCTGTTTAGCTGCTGCTCAAACCAGTCGTTTGGGTGAGTGAAACACTGCAGATGATTTTTCTGTATGAGGTGACAGTGTAAAGGCCTTTGCATACCCAACACATTTTTTTTATGTGAATTATTCACACATTTGAAATATGTTTATTGTCCAATCAACGCACTATTCACATCGTATCGTAGTCCATTTTCCAGAGCTTCCTTTGCACGAGTGGTGTTGATGGCGTACAGTCCCAACATGTAACGCGGTGGCAGATTACTTGATTGGGTTTGTTTCCTGTAAACGCATTACAAGACGTGTGTATATCAAGCTTTTAAATAGCTTTCCATGATGTGATGTGATTTTTTTCCCCCTCATCCTCATAATCTGTTTGTTTCCTGGCATCGTGCTTGATGTGCATGGGTGTGTGCATCATCAGTTGCATCAAAATGATCTGCATTTTTTATATTTGTTTTGAAACATGTCCGGCGTGCAAAACCTTATCTTAGCCACAACTTTTTGACCAAACGACCGAACCTGCACCTGACCCAAACCTGAGGCAGGGACAGCCTCCAGATTTAGCCAGGCTGTGACAAGCTGGAAAAGATGGTTTAGAATTTCTGCAGGGTGGTTGCATACGTACTCTTGTTTGTACTAAACAAACAAACACTGCATGTCCTCTTTTCTGAGAAGAGGCTGTCAGTCGGGACGCAAGGAAGAAATGATTTTATCTACTTAACAAGAGGCTCACTCTCACTGTGACTCAATTTTAAGAATATTGCTGTTAGACAGAGTTGTTGATCACTCCTTCACTAATTTAACGTGTTATTTTGTGACTTTGGTAAATAACTAATTAACTAACTAGCTTCTCCGCCATGTTCATGCACCCTGCAACTGTCACAGGACATTGCTCAGGACCTTCATTTTGCTCATGTCCATAAAGCTTTTCTGGGAAATATTATATACCAATAATTATAGAAACTAATACAAAATACATTTGGAAGATATTTCTTGATAAGTAAATTGTATTCATCTAAAATAATCTTTCTCAAGTGAATTATAGATTTGTCAGAACAGAGTGAAGTATATAAAACACTGCAACACACACACACACACACACACAGTAGTGCTGATATGTGAGGCTCATTAACACCATTGTCTCTGTAAGGAATGGTGGACACAACAACAGCAGCAGCTATAACGACAGCTGCATCCATCCATCGTGTCCCAAGATTTGTCCACTTGCTGCTCTGACCTCTACTCCTTATTTTTCACTTTTGTTCAGCTGCACAGTCTGAAGACATTTTCAGCTGAGCTCCCAAACAAATCTTCTGTAGTCAGTGTTATCTGATTCAGCCAGTATTGTTGTTATACAGCAGATTAGTTCTGCTTTGGGACCAACCCTGTGTAATAAAGTGTTTTATTATAAAGAATCAGTTCCAGCATTTTTATAGATGAAAATTATTTGTGTATTTGATTCTTAAAATTCACTTGAACAGCCTCGAAGTATGTCATGAGATAGAGAATCATTGTATTTTTGTATTAGTGTTTCTACACATTACATTTAATGAACTAAACACAGTTTTATTTGGAGACACGTTTTGACTTTTTGAGTTCATTTTAAAATGAATTTGAATAATTATGACTGGTCTAAGTATGTGTCGCTACTGTGTACTTTCAGCTCACATCTTCCTCTATGGCAGGTATGGTGCCGATGGTGGGCGGGGCTTCGTGGTGCATTTGCTGTCTGTCATTTGCAGGGGGAGATAGAAATTCTCTGCTGGAGACTCAGGCTCAGGTTTGCCATCTGTCAGCTGTGACGGCCTGGTTATCGATCCAAAGCTGGGGTTACACCCAGAGCCTGACCCCAAAATCACTGCCTCACAGACAGACACACACACACACACACACACACACACACACACACACACACACACACACACACACACACACACACACACACACACACACACACACATACACACACACCACATACACAGTCAGGTTCAGGTATGTGACAGTTATTTTCACAGTGTGATGGCTGTCAGTGTCAGCCATCACTCCTAACCTTTTTATCCTCTACACTGACCCTGATCAGACCCACAACCTCTGTCACTGTGTGTGTGTGTATGTGCGTGCGTGTGTGCGTGTGTGACTGACATTTGTACATGTGTGTCTGACATCAAAACATCAGATCAGATGAAGCTGTCCTGGAGAACCATGGACATATTATATCAGCATGTAATAACAGGTAAGAAACACAATAAACATACAACTGTAAGTAAATGAGCTGTACTGCAGGGATTTAGCCCTGAATGATATGCCTGAAACAAACATGAAGTTCATACTCTTTACACTTCAAACGTACACTTTAATAAGAAGCTATTATAATAAAGTGATATAAGTGAAGTGATTAACTGACTGTGTTCTTTCACTTGAAACCTGTGCACACATTAATGACATACATGCGCGTTCCTTCGTGGAACGAGTACTTGCAGTAGAAACCTTTTTTCAGACTTTACCCGGCAACAAGAAATACTATTTTCTGATTAGATGATAGTTTGCTAAGTCAAGAGAGCTGTATGAATGAACTACGCAGAGCAATCTGCCTTAGCATCATCGATTCATAGATTACTAATTTATGTAAGTTTTATTACTTGTCAGCGTGAGAAATGTCTTGTGGGGTGAAATACGATGCAATACTACATGTGTGTATGTTGTTATTTCCACACTTCGATGCTGGCATGATTAGAGCGAACACTTGCCAAGAACACAACACGTTACAACAAGGAAATCTGCACAGGACTGACACTGATGCGCAAAATTGAAGACCATTATTCGTCGGCCGCAAGTCGTGCCAGGTAAAACTCTGTTATTGTTTGTTTGTGCCTTGTACTGTATGTGTGTGTATAGTGTTTACAGCATGTGAGAAAGGAAAATCATGGCTGCTCTGTGGAAAATGGTATCTACCATTTTGCAGTTACAGTGGATGTAACTGTGAGCTCCACCAGTCCGAGCTATGCTATTACACCTTCATAATTTAGCTTTTTTGATAGTTCATGTTGGCATTATAGCTAGTTTCACTAACTAGGCCTATTTTATGAAAGCATTTTGTGGTAAAAACCAGAGATGTCTAGAGTATTGTGACCTGACTCAAGTGTGACATAAGTCACAAATTTATCTTGAGACTTGAGACTAACGTTGGTAGAAGACTCAACTTAGACTTGACATTCATGACTTCACACTTGGACTTGAGTAAAATGACTTGACATATTGTTTTATGGCATATTTACATTTTTAGAATTTGTTTTTGAAACACAGAAAACTTTGGGTCCCTGATTTGGCAGACTTGCATACAAATTTGGCAACCCATGAAGGGATGTAACGACATGGAACGTGCTGTTCCAAAAATAATAAGATGTAATAAAAAAAATACTAAGATTAGCTAATAATAACCTCGTACTGGATATGCAGCTGGATAAGCACTGGTTATGAGCTAACATCAAGTTAGAGGCATGTTGGAACTGGCTTTGAATTGATTATGCATTTTAATAAAGGAAACATTTACTTCAATATGTGGAATGGCAAATTAGGAATTATGTTACAATAATTGAATTATGTTGGATCATAATATGTGTGGTAAACGTGGAATAATGGCTTGTCAAAGGTTAGTTGAAACACAATGAACTGCAGTTGTTGGACTTAAATACAGTATGTTAAATGGCAAATTCCACATTTTCTTACCGAGGAGCCTGACTGTTGGGAATAATGTCCCAGCTATATTGTCTGCAGTTATTAATACTATCTAAAATAGGTTGGTTTGTTGCTTTTGTGTTTTAACTATGGGTAATGATACAATGAAAATATGAGCAGATTTGTTCTCTTCTCCTGTTTAATGTTTAGTTATGAAGTACATACAAGCAACTTTTGACTCAAATCAGCCTTCAATCTCCCAATTCATTGATTCAAAATATTCAAAATATATATAATATTCAATTGTAACTTACTTGATGTAAAGCAGTAACTCAACTTGAGCAGCTTGAGACTTGCTTGTGACTTGCATATGTGGGACTCACATGTCCACAGTAGGAGTAGCAGAGTACAGTGTGTATAACTTTGTCCTCTGAGTAAAACTGGAACACTAGTAAAACACAGTGTGTGTTATTGTGACAAAACATCTCACTATTTTCCAGCACTTCTCTTCCTTGAGGTTTGTGTTTGCTGGTTCACTGTGTTTGTTTTGTAACGCTCTAAGAGCATGCACAATAAAGGCTTTCATGGTGACTTGACTTTCGACCCGTAAATCATGTGAGCGATCATTCCCAGTTCTGACCCAGGAGTTGGGAGGCAGCTGGGAAGCACCATGAAGCCGTTTCCATAGAAATCAATGAAACAAATTCAAGTTGTGCACTGAAACTATAGTTATCCACTGAAAGTACAAACTACAGTCAAACAACATTTACAACATTTGAATGTGTGAAATAAAAATGAACACACACACACACACACTCTCTCTTTCTCCTCAGTCAAAGGACGAGACAGCAGGAAGCGGACGCTCCAGTTTTTCTTCTTCATTAGTGTTTCTGCCTGTAGGTGTTAAATAATATTAATGACCTCGAGCATCATTACTTACCTCTGCACTCGGACTCGCCTCAAGTGATTTTATCGACTCCTGACTCCTCAGCTGGTGTGTGTGTGTGTGTGTGTGTGTGTGTGTGATTATTCTGCAGTGATATTATCAGGAACTTTAATAAGTTGATTAGCAGCAAGGCGCTATCTGCTAACTGGATCTAGATGATGATGTTGATTGGACAGAGCGCAGCCCCATCCATCTTTGTGATTGGCTAATAACTGAAATCCATCACTGTTTTTATCCGTGTGTGTGTGTGTGTGTGTTGTTCTCTCCACTTTATCTGCTCTGCTTCATTTTATTCCTTTTTCTCTTTTCCTGTTCTTTTCAAACTACTTTTGTACGTCTCAGCCCTCTTGTCCTGCCTTGAGAACAGGGATCCTGCTGCGTTGACAAGCTCAGACTGCTTTATATCCTGAATTTGTGTGATGTAAACATTAAACACTGCAGCACATTTGTATTAAAATATCAATTAACTCATCATCTGTCAACCAGTTTCAACGACTGACAACTGGCCAAAACATTACAATTTTTTATTGTTTTAATATTGTTTTTATGTTATTTTTTTCTTTTTCAGGTAGTTTTTATTTTACAATCGCGTTGAAACCATTTTGACATCATGTTAAGGTGTGTTTTTTTTTATTTATGTTGTGGTTTTCTGTCAGTGAGTCAAATATTATTTCTGAAAACTGTGGCAGAGAAATGGTGAAAGATACAGCATGGTCTTCATCAGTGATGCATAAGCAAACAAATACATGTGTGCATGTGCACACACATGCACACATGTATTTGCACAGTTGGTTTTAGGACACTGCTATGAGTTCTTTTTGAACAGTATTAACAAAATACAATCCCTAACCTTAACCCTAACCAGTCAATGCCTGACCCTTACCTTAACCTAATCATAAATCAGACCTTAGCCCGAAAGTTAATCAGTGCCTCAGAAATTAGGTTCCGCCATATTAGAACCAGGTTTTGGTCTTCATTAACACTACTGGGCCTCACAAGGTCAGTGTTTATATCAGAAAAGGTCCTAAAGAGGAAACAAATACAAGAACACAGACACATTCATACACACACACGCACAACTTGCTCTAATTAATTCTTGTCTACTTTTCTCTGCTGTAATGTTTCCACACCTCACTCCCTGATGCACCTGTTGACTCTGTGTGTGTGTGTGTGTGTGTTTGCAGCCATGTCACTCTGAGTAATTAGTCTTTGGGCTGAGAAGAGAGCCAATACACTCTTTGTACAGCAGCCAAAACTCTTGAGACTCACCACACACACACACACACAGTTGTGCAGACATAGTTTAGATTAATGTGTGTTGTGTTTGTCGTCCCGGAGGGAAGCAGCTCACTTAATAAAGAAAAATAATTCCTTTCCTCTTTCCCTGGATTCCCTTCACTTTCTGTGTGTGGGTGTGTGTATTAATATTCTGGACCAGCATGTATTATATTATTTGTGTTTTCCTCAGTCTGAGGATTTTTACTTTGCCCCATTTGTCTTTTTTTTCTTAATTTTCCTTTGATAGGTTCATATTTAAAGGAACTAAAAGTTTGTCCACGGTGGTGTATTATGCACTGAATTGATTATTTGTGTTGCAACGTTCAACAACAAACGTAAACAGAAGATCAATCGACACAGTCAGTTGTTGTGGTCACACAGAAGTCAAAGTTCAGTGTCTTAGCCTGAAGTGGCTCAAAACTGAACTTCACAGTGGACTGATAAGATTAGCTTCCTGCAGAAAACTCCCCCACACACACAAACACACAAAATGAAGGAGAGTTGTATCATCATTTAGTCTTGTTTTATTTCCTCTGTTTCCTCATTAGAAACAGCAGATTAAAGCTGCCTGGTCATTGTTCTTCATTTGGTGTGTGTGTGTGTGTGTGTGAGAGTGTGTGTGTGTGTGTGAGAGAGGTGTGTGTGTGTGTGTGTGTGTGTGTGTGTGTGCATGTCCAAGCTGTTTCTACTTTTGCTAAATTGGTACGATTTGTTGCACTTTGTATGTTCAAGTGTGTGTGTGTGTGTGTCAGGTGACTACCTGTGTAATCAGCCAGGTCAGGCTAATTGACCTTGTAGTACGCTGGTGTGTTAGCAGTAGATTGCTAGCATTAACTGCACTGTGGCTGTCAGCAGTGATGGATAGATGTGTTTGTGTTTGTGTGTGTGTGTGTGTGTGTGTGCGTGTCAGTGTGTGTAAGCGAAGGAGCTCATTACACAAACCAGCAGAAAAACCAACAAAACCTTGTGGACCTGCAGGACTTTTTTCAGAGCTCCTCAGTGTCAGACACAAACAAACATCTCAGGGAAACTGTTCTGATGCCTGCTCATTTCAGATTATCCCGTTTGTGATATATATAATGTGGATTAGATTTAGAACCACATTAGATTTTTCAGGAAAATAAAAGATATTTTTTGACTTAAAAGTAAGTTTATTTAAACACAGGACGACATAATCACGCCATGTTTCAACTCAGCCTTGGCTTTTGTCTCCATGTGTATAGTCTCCTGACAGAAGTGTCTTCTTCACTGTTCATCCACTGACCAGTTAACATCCTCTGCTTCTGTAAGCAGCATGTATACTCTACCTCAACTGTGGCTATACTCCATGTAAATATGTGCATTGTACGTACTTGGTGGACACTTTGCGTACTCTCCTTAAACAGTATGTTGATGTTATAGATCATAGATGTGAACTGTCTGGTGTTTAAACAGGTTCAGAACACAAAGTTATGTGGGATGGATTGGCTCTTCAGATCCAGTCCTGACCTGTGATCAGCCTCCTCGCTCCGTAGACTTCCTCTCTGCTGCAGCGACAGCTGGTTATCGACGCCTTGTGGCTGTTATGATTTATAAGGAGAGAAACATTCAGTCGGCGGCTGCCACTGAGCCTTTTTACAAATGATGAAACGATAAAAATAGGAAGTCATATTTCCTCACAAAGGCTTTTTTAAAAAAAAAAAAAAAAAATTAAGGCAGAGCAGTGGAGATGGATGAGGCTTTAAAGTGATGGCGGTGGTCTATGACTGCTATTGAATGGACCACATCTTTAACAAATGTCCCCATCACTCCTGCCTGTGTAGTAAAGCTCGATCGCCCACCCCCTCCTCTCTCTCTCTCTTAGTGCAGAAGATGGATGTGTGTGTGTGTGGCCTATGACAGAGTAATGTGTCCTGGCATGCTAGTTGGGTTTATTAGCAGAAAGTAGTTATTTCTGGGCCCCTGTGTATGTGTGTGTGTTTCAGCAGTGATAGATGCTGTGAGGCTCCTGTTGATTTTGTTCATTTGTCAAATGGATGGAGAAAGGGTTAATCAGCTCCCTCTCTCTTTTCAATTTTTCATCTCCCTCATTCCATTGCCTTCTTCTCCATCTCACTTTGTTTCCTTGTTTGCTGAAACTTCTCAAAGAAAACCCATTAACTTTAAATGAGTGCCTTCTAGCAATATGTTGCCATAGCAACACAATTAAAAAAAAATCTTAATATTAATATATAATTACAACAGCAATAATATAATATTATTAATTATCACAATAATTCCAAAAAAGGGATAGTTCAGGTTTTGAAGTGTGATTAAAAAACATGTCTGCAATAACCTAACAATAACTTTATCACTCTACCTCATTAAAATTCAAAGTGAAAAAGCAGCGTTGGCCCAAGTCTGCCTTGAATTAAATTAAGTCAAATTCAAACAAAGGATTTTGCATCCATCCATTTTCTACCACTTATCCAAGGTCGGGTCACGAGGGTAACAGCTTGAGCAGAGAGGCCGAGACTTCCCTCTCCCCAGCCTCTTCATCCAGCTCTTCCGGGGGAATCCTGAGGCATTCTCAGGCTAGTCAAGAGAGATACTATGAGTCATGGCCTGGGGCCTTCTCCCAGTGGTGACGTGCCCGGTACACCTCACTAGACAGCCGTCTAGGGGGCATCCTAACCAGGTTCCAGAGCCACCTCATCTGGCTCCTCTTGATCCGGAGGAGCAGCAGCTCTAGTCTGAACCCCTCCTGAATGACCAGGCTTCTCACTCTATCTCTAAGGGAGAACCCAGACACCAGAGGAAACCCACTTCCACTTGTATCCGTGACCTCGTTCTTTCAGTCACTACCCACAGCTTGTGACCATAATTGAGGGTAGGACCATACATCGACTGGTAAAATGACTACTACTTCACCATGATAGACCGATGCAGAGCTCGCATCAATGCAGACGTCGCACCGATCTGTCTGTCGACCTCCCGCTCCTTTCTTCCCTCGTGAACAAGACAGATAGAGAGATACTTCGGACAGGATGTCACTCCTGACCTGATCATCCCAGCTGCTCCACACCCGGCTGCGAACCGCTCCAGTGAGAGTTGAAGATCACGACACGATGAAGCAAACAGGACCACATCATCTTCACAATCCTGAGCCCACCAAACTGGACTCCCTCAATGCCCTGCCGGCTTCTAGAAATTCTGTCCATAAAATGGGCAGAATCGGTGACAAAGGGCAGCCCTGGCAACCTTACCCGGGAGGCTAAGGAGTGTGATACCCCTGTCGTTTGAACGCTCCCTCCGATCCCCTTTCTTAAAGAGGGGGACCACCACCCTGGTCTGCCAATCCAGAGGCCCTGTCCCCAGTGTCCATGTGATGTTGCAGGGAGTGTCAGCCAAGACAGTCCTACAACATCCAGAGCAATGTTGTTCTCGTCAACGATGACAATGACGAAATTATTTCGTTGCCGCCCATTTTTTTCATGACGATAATGAGACGTGACAAAATGAACATGGCACATGACCTAAACATGACAAGACATGTGTGGGTTTTTGTTGACGAGACGAAAATTGACGTAAATATTAGTGGGTGGTTTGTCAGACGTTCAAAATCCATGACATTTCTGCTTATTGTGCGCGTAATCTGTCAATTAAAACCTAAAAATTCCTTGGTCCATGTTTCAAGATGGGTCAGGTGGGTTGCGACATTGCCAGTGACCTCTGGTGCCTGATTTACGTGGGCCACTCCCCGTCCTGGTGACGCGATGCGGTTGGGGCGCACTGAGGACATTCCGCTCCGATCCGCTCCAGTCGCGCCGGGGACAGAGGAACCCCGTCTATTCAAATGTGTGTATATATATACATATATATATTTTTTTTAATACACATTTTAAAACATGGCGATGGGAGCCTGGCCCTCTTTCTTCTGTGTGAAAAACAAAATGCTTTGGATGATACGACCCTTGCAGAACAATAATGTGTTCTGAATCACAACAATCTCATGCTCAGTCAGAAATGGCTGACGGTGATAAAACACCCACTGAGATCACCACTTTTTGAGTCAGAGCAGACAAGAATTACGTAACTTTTGCCTCCCTCCACATCTTGTGGTTCACAGCTGCTTGTCAGAATGCTATTACGGACAAACTGGTACACTTTATTTGCAAAGACATGGCGTCGATGAACATCTCGCAGGGGCCCGGATTCAAAGACATCCAACAGCTTGTGCCAAGGTACGTGGTTCCTTGCCATGTGACCATCACTCACAGAATTGCCATGGAGGCATATATTACAGTCGCACATTTCATAGACTGCTGAAAGATATAATTCTCCAAAGCTCAGACAAGCCATACTGCCGAAAACAAACTCAGGCGAGTAAAACGCAAGTTGTGAATCAGTGCTCTCCATCACCACGGACAACACGGCTAATTATATTAATGCCGAGAGGCACCTGCAGGCCACCAGTGTCCCATGCATGGCCCAATAGGCAGAACATATCACAGCACATGATATGAAGTTGACACATACTAAAATTTAAATTTAAAATTTGAATATAATTTGAATATTAAAAATAATAAGGAATGGATTTTGAATGAGATTATAGAGGAAGATTGACAGCCCTACTCGGAACGTGCTCGAGGTTCCTGCTGGAGGTGGGAGTTAAGCTTTCTGACAGACCCTCACAATTCATTTAGGTCTGCCAGGCCTGACAACTCAGCACCAGGTGGCGATCAGTTGACAGCTCCACCCCTCTCTTCACTCGATTGTTCTAGACGCATGTCCACAGGTGCGATGACACGACTACAAAGTCGATCATTGAGGCCAAAGGTGTCCTGGTGCCAAGTGCACATAGAGACACCCTTATGCTTGAACATGGTGTTTATATGGACAATTTGTGACAAGCACAAAAGTCCAACAACAAAGTACCACTTTAAAACCGGGAGGGCTTCCTCCCAATCACACCCCTCCAGATCTCAATGTCATTGCCCACATAAGCACTGAAGTCCCCCCAACAGAATGAGGGAATCTCTAGCAGGAGGCGCAGGGGGCACTGTTCTGCCTCACAGCAAGAAGGTGCTGGGTTCAATTCCTGGTCTTGAACCTTTCTGTGTGGAGTTTGCATGTTCTCGCCATTTCTGCGTGGGTTTCTCCCCGGCTCTCCGGTTTCCTCCCACCATCAAAACATGTTAGAATGTTAGTTACATTCGGTCAGGTTGGTCCCTTGTGGTCCCTCAGTCGCAGTGGCTCTGATCAACCCTCCATCTGACCTCGACATTTCGTTATGCAATACCAGTTGTTGTATAATGACAATAAAGATGCTTTCCTTTCCAAAAAGGGTGGGTACTCTGGAGAGCTGTCCGGTGCATAGGCACAAACAACAGTCAGCAACCGTAGATGACCCAAAGGCGGAGGGAGGCTACCCTCTCATCTACCGGGGTGAACCCCAATGTCTACCGGGGTGAAGCCGAGCAGGTGTGGGCATACTTTTTGGCTCCTGTTTGGCACCTCTCACCAGGTGCAACTCCAGAGTGGAAGAGAGTCCAACCCCTCTCGAAGAGACTGGTTCCAGAACCCAAACTGTGTATCAAGGGGAGCCCGAGTTCCAGTTCAGGCTCCTTACCATCCAGAGAGGTGATGTTCCAAGTCCCTAGAGCCAGCTTCTACAGCCGATAGTTGGACCGCCACCACCCAACTCACAGTGCACCTGACCTCCATGGCCCCTCCCACAGGTGGTGGGCCCATGGGAAGGGGGACCCAAGTTTCCTCTTTGGGCTGTGACCAGGTGCTCGCCATCAGGCCTGGCCCTCCTGGTGACCTGTGTCCTGGCGAGGAAGAGTGTAGTCCATTTACTGTATTCTTCATTAGAGGTCTTTGAACCTCTTTGTCCGGTTCCTCTGAATTGGGACATGCAAACCCCTCCAGGAGGGGCAAAGAAAGGATTTTGAACACCAAAAAAATAAAATGACACATTTGAAATTGGTGATGAAGATAACAGTGGATCACACTTCCTCTGTGCTGTGATGTAAAAGAGTGAGTGGTGAAAGAAAATGATGCAGAAAATTACATAAAGTAGTACAAATAGACTCAGTTGAATAAATAAATGAGGATTTTGAAAATGTGATGAAGAGAAAGAAACTGTTGTAAGAGAGCGAGATCTATGGATAATGTAAAGGGGGAAGAAAAAGAAGAATGGAAATACTGAGAGGAAAACACAGGGGAAAAGAAGGGAAAAAAGTAATAGACTGAAAAGAAAAGATGGAGGAAAAAATGGAGGATGAAATGATAGAACCACACACACACACACACACACACACACACTCACGCCCCCCCGCTATCCATCCATCTCAGCTCGTGGAAATAAGGGCCTCCTCGTTGTCAGCTTGTTATTTTTTCCCTCCTCCCTCACTCCCTCTCTCTGTCTCTCTGTTCATCCCTGACTCATTCACCCTATGTCCTGTCGTCTGCCGGCGTTCTGTCATGTGTGAAGGTATCGATTTGCCAGCGTTTTAACCATCAAACTGCAGCTTCGCCTTTTAAACAATATCTGACGGACAGAGGGAGGCGGGGGGGGAAGATAAAAGAGGGAAGGACATGAGGCTAGTATGAGAGGAAAAAGGGGAAAGGACAGAGGAGGGAGAAGCATTAAAATTATAAAAAAAATGGAACATGAAGTTGGGAAAGAAAAGATTGAAAAGGGAGAAGTAGAATGACAGGATGAATCAGAGGAGGAGAAAAATGGGAAGAATAGGAGGGTGAGAAGAAGAAGGGTAACTGGACACAGAGAGGAGAGGAGAGAATAAGAACACAAGAAGAAGAGCACTTCTTTGAAGCTATATCACACTATTTTCACATCAGTGAAGTGACAGTCATTCAGCCAGAAATTAAAGAAGAAGGAGAACAAAGAGGAGCTGGTTTGAAGAACAGACGTGGATGACAAAGAAAAAAAGAACAAAAAGACAAATAGAAGAAAGAGAAAGAACTGAAAGGACTAACCAAAGACATGAGAGAAAAAATTGGTTAAATCACCTTTTAGGGGCAAATCATGTAATTTTCTGCCACTGGGGGGCATTTGGGTTAATCTTCGAGTGTGTTGAGGATTTACTTTCTAATTGATGGGTCACACTTACTACATTCTGTGTCCACTAAGCGGTGCTACACATTTCTGCATGCGTGTACAAACCAGGAATCAAACCATGTTAGGTTTGATTCTCGTGTCGGACGTCGCACTCATGACTCTTCAAGTGACGACACTCTCTGACCAATCAGTGGCCGGCAGTCTGTCGATCTGACATTTAGTATCGGCTCAGCTCGCTCGCAGCCCTTGCACGAGCAGGTACTAAGAAGTCGAGCCGTGCTGGAACTGTGTAGTGGAAAAGCTCCATTTGTCTGTGCCCCACAACCTTGAAGGGTTAAGAACTGGTTTTAGGGTTAGGATTGTGTTTAGGTTAGGATTATGCTTAGGGTAAGGGGCTAGTTAATGCATTATGTCCATGATGTGTCCTCACAAAGATATAACAACAAGTTTGTGTGTATGTGTGTGTTTGTGTGTTATTGTCAGACCTCCTGCTGTGTGTGAAGATTACACACACACACACACTTGTGCCTGCGGGATGTTGAGGCCATTCACTAGAGCATCTCGCACTACTGGTGTGTGAAAACAATAAGAGAGATAGAGTACGATGAAAAATCCATCCAGTCCACTGAGAGGGAGAGAGAGAGAGAGAGAGAGAGAGAGAGAGAGAGAGAGAGAGAGAGAAAGAGGGAGAGAGAGCTCCATCATGTTATAAAAACCTTCCTCTCTCTCTGTAGGTGGCTTGAGTTTTAACAAGGAAATGTGATACCAACAGCTGTGAAGATCTGTTCAAATCAAAAACAACATCATAACCAGTTCAATAATCATAACTTTATTTATACAGAACTTTTCACAACAAAGTTACAAAGTGTTGAAAACATTCAGACAACAAAGAATAAGAGACTTTACTTATGATCTATACGTTTACAGTAGCTTATAAAGCTCTCAACTTGTTTTTGTCTATGTTGTTATTGTTTTTTTCTGATTAGTTATAATTTTAGAATTCCAGCTGTAAAACAAGGACCTTGTTTGTTTTTGTTGCTTAAGCTATAGATGACATTCACTTTCAGAACTGTTTTATGCATGCAACATAATATATCACTAAGAATAAAAACACACATTTTCCAGGAATCACAGTGAAGTCCCCCTCTTCTCAGAACAGATATAAAGTGTTTATGTTCTCTGCTTTTTAAAGTTCACACTGAAAAAGCTGCTAATATGGATCCTTTTTCTACTTCATGTGTCTTTTTTCCTTTTCTCCTCTGGTTTCTCAGTCCTCCTCTTGCTCTTCTTGTTTCTCTCTCTCCCTCTGCTCTGGCCTTCACTGATAATTAGTTTCAGAGGGAGAGGAGAGAGAGAGGGAGAGAAAGAGAGAGAGAGGGGGTGAGAAGGGTGAGGGGAAGAAAAAGGACAGATGAGGAGGAGGGAACAAATAAAGAGAAAGGGGTGAAGAGAAAAGAAAACGGAGTCAAATAAAAATTGTTCTAGTTGTTTAAACTGGAAGTGCTACACTTACCTACACTTTCAATATTTTCTTATTGGGACCCTTCGATAACCTGTGTTCATATCTACGGACAGAAGACTGAGTCTAATGTTGAACAGAAATGAGCTTTAAAGCTCAGCTCAGTAAGTGTGTATAAGTTTGCAATAGCATGCTACACTTTGACAAACCTGAACTGATACATCCCACCCTCAACCTCATGAACAACAGGGTCTCCTTCCCCGTCACACACTGTGGGAGCACAGGCAGGCTGTGTGTGCAGCACTGGCGAGTTCTGTAAGACAGCAAGGGAAGCTCAGCTTCCTCTGAAATGTCATCAAATATGTACTGTGTTGTATTTTATTTCACTACTAAACGTGCACTAGAACGTGTCACGTGTTGGTTCAGAATCAGCTCTTCATCATGCGTGATTTTCGTATTCCATAGCAGCCTCTGCATTAAAACTCTATAGGACGACACAGAATAGATTTTTTCACTCCGGTGAGCTAGACTGTGATTGGACAAATGTGTAAAATTGTTACATCCAGGGAAGCTTAGCTTCCATGAGAGTGGTGGACGGGTGCGGACGCTGGGCTTCTTCATGATGATTGGAGGAATTGTCTGAAAGGCTGAACCAGTTTTTGATTGACGACAGTAGAGCCTTTTTCTGCCTCAGTCCTGCCTGGATTTTGCGACTTTCTCCTGCTACTCACAGAAACTGGAGCACAGATACTGTGAGCTACACTGCTACACAGAACAATACATAAAAAAACTGAACATTATAACCATGACATTTGAACCTAAATAACTTGAAAAATGTATATTCTGTTATCATTTATTGTCTGTACACTAGTGTAGTTATATTTCCTTCATCTGTTTTCATTGTTGTTTCTTTACTTTTTGATATAACAGTCTGCAGTGCAGTTGCAGTAAATACAGTTTCATCATTGCATAGTCCATTTTAGTCAGGAGGCGCCTTTTACTTGTAATATTTCATTTTTAGATTTCATGCATACATTAATCGTTGCATTTGTCTGTTTCAAAGATGTCAGCCCCCTACCCCCATCCTGAAGGCTTTAAAACCTGCCACAAACGCCTACAACACACAATCATAACAACTTGATTTTGAATACCGTATTCAAACTACATTGATTGGGTAAAATAGAATTACATTACTAAAAAGAGAGCACAATACAATTTTCATTCAATAGAGAAGAGTATGAATGTGACTATAACTAAAATCAAAACAGGCCGCCAAAAACAACTCTACTATACTGTGAAACACTATTACAGTTTTACAAAAATATCACTTTTCCTATGTAAGAATTTATATATAAATACACACACAATAGACAGGTGCACCAGTCAATGTTGCCATGTCATCTGAATGATCTGTCAATAATCTATAAACTTGTGAGTGAGCAACTTACAAAAAATACACAAACACAAGCGTTAACAAAAAACAGTAAAAGTAAAAAAAACAAACAAAAAAAACAGAACAGGAAAACCAAAACAAATAAGTGCCTAAAAAAATGTCTGACACAGGAATCTCTCTGCTCTCCTCTCAGTCCGGACTCTAATTGGATGATGAGAGGTGTTCCAGGGCCCATTGAGGGTGTGTGTGTGTGTGTGTGTGTGTGTGTGTCTAAGTGTGTGTCAGCATTTCGATTTTCTTGCAGCAACCCTCCCTCTCACTCTCTTTCTCATTGTAAGGAGGAGGAGGAGGTGTCACCACGTTCACAGTTGCACCGGCGGTGACAGGACAGCAGCTGCCCTCTCTCTTTTTTCATCTCCCCCTTTTCCTCTATCACTCTCTCTCTCTCTCTCTCTCTCTCCCCCTCTTCATCGTTCCGCATAAACGAAACTCAGGGGAAATCATCACCATGTTTACTTTGACCCCCCCAACACCACCCACTATCTCTGTCCCATAACCACTGCTGCCCAGCCTCCTCCACATATCTCTGTTTTCTGCCCCATGATGGTGGTTGTTAGACAGATAGACAGCAACACCATTCCACCCCTTCCACATGCTCTTGTAAATATGTGACCTCCGCTAGCATCCGAAGAAAAGAAGAAGGAAGAGATGGCGGGGGAAAAATGGCCGGCAATTGGCCGTGATGTGAGGAGGGAGGGGTGGGGGGTGGGGGGTGCAGGGTAAAGGCCAGACAATTGGCGGTGAGGGATGCAAGAGAGAGGAATGTATGGGGGGAGAAAGAGGCCTTGAGAGGCCGATCAATGCGATGTTCACCTGCCATCCACCTTCCCAATTTAAAGAGAAGGAGCACTAACGATTTCTCCGGCCTGCTTCTCCCAACTGATGGAGCCCAAGAGGAGAGGAGGCGCAGAGAAAGTACTAAAATTATGCTTCAGCGCAGCAATGCATATAGATGGGAGCAAGGCTGCTGGAAAATTAGCCTTTAATGGTGGAATGCATGTTAAGACAGAAGCAAAGGCTGAAAATGGCTTTAAATATGTGTGGGCATGAGGGGAAATTAGACTCTTAATGCAGGAGCGCATAAAGAAGAATTATTGGGCAATTAGGTGTAATGTTGAAATGCATAGAAAATGAGAAGACTGTAAGACTGTACGTAAGATGGAAAACAAGGTTTTAGTATAGAAATGAATATAAATGGGAAGAGGGCTGCAGTAACATGGCTTTAATTGTCAGTAACCCAAACGTAATATTCGTTTGCATTAAGAATAAAACACTTGTGCATGAATAGAGACAAAGAAAATGTCACAATAATACACCAAGGAGAATACGTTAAATGCATTTTTACATAATGCAGGTGAAAAGTAGAGAATCACTAATCATACCTCTGCTCAAATCAGGTGTCAGGTTTCTCCCACTGGCCACTGCTTTCTGTTTTACATTTAATGACATATATAGCAATGATTTGCATTTCTGTGATCATTTTGTTCTGTCAGCTAATTGACACATTTGATGGAAACTACACAATGGGACAGGGATGTTGCTGTAGCCTCAGGGTCTGCAGCATAAGTGAAGCTTTCTTCATGGTCACAAGCACTACTTTCAGGTCTTCTTCAGTAACATCATGTCCATTTGGTAAATAATGGTCCCATTTAGAGTCAAATAGACCATATATCAGTGGATGATGTAGGTATTGTGGCAGCTAGTACAATCCATGTGCATGGTTGAAGGTATAGGTGGACATGTGGTGGACAAACTCAGTTAGGCTCCACCCCCACTCATAAACTAAGATGGTGCCAGACAAAATACTATTAGAAAACCCACTGTCCTTATCACACAGCATATATGGAACGTGTCTAAGCTATGTGTTTTTACAAGTTGAGATGTTTTTACAAATTTCCACTATTTATTTTACAGTTGATGATAACTTTGGCATTAGGTGTCCACACTCCTTGTCTTCTAGTGTCCATGTTGCTGTTGTTCAGCAACAGTGTGTTTACAATTTGATCGGCAAGCATGTCGCGTTGAAAACTTCAAAACAACACAATTCTTTTCCTTGTTAAATGTTGGTCACACAGATATAGCCCTGCCTATATGTTTTTTCATGTACTCACGAATGAGTATCTTCTGTGGCCATGATGTAACTATACAATAACAATGTGTCGATATATCATTTAATACAGTGATGGTGAGTTAGTCTCCATCTCTTCTGTCAATACGCTGGAGTACAAATGTCAGCAGACTAATTCCTGGGCGTCTATTTAAGCCTGTGGCCTCAGTGATGCTGAATTTGAATTGACTGTGTGTCATTGTCATAATATCAAAGCTACAATAAGACACACTGATATATCTGACCTCTTCCTCCTCCTCCCCCTCACTCTGCCTCATGACACATGTGACTATTCATGTTCCTGCTCTCCCGCCCCACCCTGTCAGCCCTGTCGATATGATTATTCTTCTCTCTAATTGCAGTCAGAGAAAACTGAGGGAGGATGAGGTGGATGAAAGGAAGGAGAAGAAGGTGATAATTGTTGTAGGGTAGGATAAAACTCTGCACCGTTGCTTTTGGGTCAATGTGGTGACGAGGAGGGCAGATGTGTGCGTGATGGGAATGTCATTAATGTGCAAGTGGAAAGGAGCAGGGTGAACTTTCAGAGCTGTTTCATGGTCTCAGGCACATTTTCATCGTAAACCATTGGAAAGGTCATGATTTAATCACAACATCATTTTGGGACGAAATTTATTTAAATCTACTGAATGCACAACGCCCTTTTTTAAATATATGTTTATTTTTCTTACTTTTTTCCCTTATTTTTCCCTTTGGCTAACAGGAAAGGCAGCCAGTCAAGATGAGGTGAAGTGAGGTAACTTACCCCTGTGGCCCTTTTCCACTATGGCCCCAGCTCGCCTCGCCTCGCACACGCCACGGCAGGTTTGGTTTTCCACTACAAAAAAGGTAGTTACTCAACGTGGGAGGAGTCATCACTGCACAAAGGACACACCCACACATACAAAGTGACTAGTGACTTGTAAAGCAGTTGTTTTCAGTGTAACTGAATCATTAGATGACATGCCACTCGCAATCAGCAGCGTTGTCGCTAAATACAACACACTCCGCTGTTAAATATTGAGATTTTAGACATTTCCCTGGTAATTGTTGGAGATTATTTAGGATTATTAAGTCTTTTTAAGTGGTCTACAGTTCGGCATTGTTTGGCTTGATTCTTGTGTCTCTTCCTGTGACAGTCTGGCGATGCTAAAAAAGAGTACCTGGTGGAAACGCGCCATAAAATCTATCTTTAAATATAGGGTCATGCTCCATGTCATATTCATGACATAAGTGGTATGCAATATAATGGTGGATAATAAGTTAATTAATGTGTGAGTGGATGGTAAAATAATCTCTGATTAATCTCTGTCTCTCTGTCAAATCTAAACTGGCAAATCTAACCGGCAAAAAACATTTGCCGGTTATTCAAAAAATTTTTTTAATAAAATAATGGAACTGCGAAAAACCCATACACAATGGTCCAGTAGCGCCCCCTCAGGTCAAATGCCTATGGTGCAAGCCAAAACTTAGCTTCACCAAATTTCACAAAGTTCATAAATTTCGTAACAGAATGCAGTCCTCTGAGGGCGTTTATCGTAGCAACACTAAAAACATGTCAACAGGTGCATGTAGTGGTTGGGTATCGGTTGGGTTTCATCAGATACCAGTGCCTACTCTGTATATGTAACATTCTGGTAATGTTCTGGTGCTTAAACGGCTCTCGAACTGGTACAAAACCACACACACACTTTGTCAAAAAAACAATACCCTTTTATTTCCACGGCCAAATTGAACACAATATGTACAGTAAACCTTTAAACAATATAAATACAAGTAACATATGGGGGCGACGGTAGCTCAGTGGTAGAGTGAGTAGTCGTCTTTCAACTCAAAGGTTGTGGGTTTGATTCCCTACATGCCGATGTGTGACAGCATGTGAGAAGATGAGTGATAAAAATTGCACTGTATATAAGTGTGAGTGAATGGGGTTGAATGAGTGAATGGCAAAACTGTAGTGTACAGCAACTTTTGAGTGGTCATATAAATACAAACCATTTACCATTAATAATAAATAAACCAATATAAAATAAAATGTACAGAATATCAAATGAAACAATACAACATAATGGAGATGAATAAAGATTACTACCAAAGGTAATCTATAAATCTAGTCTCCATTTTCTCCTCCTAGTGACCTGAACTGAACAGTGACACACAAACATAGATATAAATATAAAACACAAATATAGAACTATAGAATATAGATATTGCACAACAGTATAACAGTTTAATACTGATGCAAAATACTGAAAGTTGTATGACTTTTACTGTAAGCAGAGAAATATCATGATATTGAACACACACAGTATAGCCTCCAGACGGGTCACATAACAGCTAGCCTACAATCCCTGTGTAACTGCAAAATTGTGCCTTCTAAATGTAGTGTTGAAACTTAGTTCAAATGTGTTTGCATACATACACGACTTGTTATGAGTTTCACATTAAGCAGAAAGTCCACAGACACTGAGTGGAAGTATAGCATAGCCACACGTTTGTCACACACACTGTTGAATGCTAGCCAAAGTTGCTTAATATGCAAGATTTACGGTTGGCATTCAATTACTAGACTTACCTGAAGAGGAAAGGCTGCTGTCATCATCATCATCATCATCATCTGTGATGTCCACCACCACACTGGCAGGGCTGGTGAGACCGACACTGCTGACCGGTGCTGTTGAAGTGCTTGGCCTTGCGTCACGGGCCCCCAGGGTGAGAAAGGCGGCTCTATATGCACCTACCTCTACTGTATGGTTATGATATTTACAGTTTGGGGCCCTTTTTAAGTGACTTTTTCAGGTTGGAACTCCTAACTTGATGACGTGAGGACCACAGAATTGTCTGTTTGCAGACTTGTAGTTGTTTTAGATGGAGTTTAGATGTTTGTTTGTTTGTTGGTTAGATCTTCGTTCTCACGGTAGCTCTCACTGTCTGATGATGTGTATGCTCGTGACCTTTTAACAACTCTGTCCCATCATCCTCTGCCCGCAGGGAGCACACACATGCGCACGCACACACACACATGTGCACACACACACACACACACACACACACTGTAGGCATCAGCCGGCCTGAGAATACACACAGTATAAATATGTCTGAATGCCCCCACACACACACACACACACACACACACAGAGGCATCACTGTTCGAGGTTTGGTGGTAATGAGGTCTGTCATCCTTTCACACAGCCTCTCTTTCTTTCTTTCTTTCTTTCTTTCCTTCTTTTTTACATTGATCTTCTAACAGATCCACAATATAACAACTAGCATTTGCTGTGGGAGCCTCCCCTCTCACTCCTCCTCTCTCACTCCTCCTCCCCGACATGCATCCCTCAGGACCATTTAAAAACCTAACACCACATTCTCTCTCTCCTCACTGTCTCTTTCTCTTTGTGTCTCTCTATTGCTTTCTGTCCCTCTCTTTCATCTTCCTAAACCCTGTTCCACCCTCTGTCTCCTGCTCTCCTCAGGTTCGCTGGGTTCAAACAGTCTTGTTATATTGGCTGACAAACAGCATGCTGAGGAGGAGGAGGAGGAGGAGGAGGAGGACGACACGGTGGATGTTTAAAGAGGCACTTTCTCTGTCCATCTGTCCATCTCACCTGGTGGTCCAACAGAAAAATAAAACAACAGAAGCCAGAAAATAGAGACTCAGCTGAGATGTTTCAGAGGAGTCATCTTGACTCTTACAGGGTTTGTGCTACGGCTCACGTTTACTACAGTATGTTGCTTGGTGATAATCTGGGTTTGTCCTGATTGGGTGCTGTAAAGCCTGAACAACACTACAGGATAATTGGTTTATTTCGGTCCCGATTTGGCTCTTCTTACTATCGTGGGTGTCTTCCAATTTTTGGCTGATTTGAACAAATTATCTGGCCAAATGATCATGTTGTGTGAGGGGTTAACAGTCGTAATGTCATCGGATCAGAGTCTTCCTGATTTCAAATCCTAAGTATTAAGGATGTTGAGTCACGTCGCTTTAAATGAATTTCAGTGAGATCTGAATTCCCTGAAATCTCCTCCATAAAAGTGTGTGGTCCTGCGTCTTCTGTCTGTGGTCTTTCTCAGGATTAAAACATAGAAAACTGCTTACAAAGTTCGTTGTGTCACATTTGAAAATCCTCTAGTGTAGGGCAGCAACATTTTAAATTAATCATTAAAAACAAAATGAGATTGTTCTCTTCATTTTATTTTCATTATTTTTAGTGCAGTGGAGTTGTCTTCTCACATGAAAATCTAGTTTTATACATCATTGATGAGAGGAATAAACAACACAGAAATGCACAGAGCTGCTCATTTTTCTATATAAAAAGAAAATGACGCAAAACCACTACTGAGTAAACAAGGAAAGCACATTTGTTAAATTAATTTGAATATTTTGAACGTCACAACACTTTCTGATTGGTTGTTCTGATTGGTAACATGAACACCCATTGGATATTAAACTGGAAAACATTGACCTTGCTCCAAGAATTCTGTCAATGATGTGGAAGTTTAAAGCTCTGGTGTGGAACCTCTATCACCTCCTGTGGACTTCTAAATAATTACTGAAACAGTGCAGGCTCTATGACTTACTATTTTCTCTGCACTGCCCCTCACAAACACACACACACATATACACACACACACGCACACACGCTCCATGGAGTCTTGTGATGTTTGTTTCATGATCCTTTAGTAAGCAGCAGCAGCGGCAGCTGTTATTGGCATGTGCATACAGGTAGTTTTTGTTCTGTTTATTGAGCATATATATTTAATAGATAGATAAGATAAGTCCTACTGACCGTGCATAACTAAAATGACCGTAGGTGTGTGTGAGAGAGAATGAATGGTTGTTTATGTGGCCCTGACGACCTGTCCAGGGTGTACCCCGCCTTTCGCCCTATGTCACCTGGGATTGGCACCAGCAACCCTCATGTGGAGAATAAAGTGGTGATGAATGAATCAATGAAAGGATGACTGAATGAAAGTCCTGCTGAACATCCAGGTTTATTTTTAGCATTAGAATCCACTTTTCAAATTAAATTTAAAGATTTCATTGAGCACTTTGTTTAGAAAAGAATAAGGATCCAGCAGCTTGACGATTCAACAAAACCTCAGCAAGAAAACAGTATATCACCTTAAACTGCCTCAGAAAATCAATAGATCAGGATATTTTTTGTTAATTTGTAGAGATCTAACTAAACTATTCAGAGGGGCCAGCGCATTGAAGTGACGGCCGTGATATGTTTCACCGCTTCCTGTCGACTTCCTGTCTTCCTCCAGAGATTTCTGCTCTGCTCTGCTCTGACCTTTGTGTTCAGAGATGTTTTCCTCCCCTATGTATGTGTGTGTAAAGGTGTCTGTCTGTTTATCTGTTTGTATCTGTGTGAGTGTTGTAGAACAGGGGAAAACAAATCACCCGCTGTAGTTCTCATTAGCAGCAGTTTTGTGTCAGTGCTGAGAGATCAGCTGTCAGCTCGTTGCTTTCCTCTGCTGCTTCACCTTTTACAGACGATAATTACATCGTTTAACGCCAATGCTTCTCAAACTGCAGCCTCCAGACCGACAACTAGTTAAACCAGGCTAAAGAACAGGGTTTTTTTTACATTATACCAGATATATAGATTGGCAACCATTGAGAAACAAGGAATTTGGAGGCAACCAATTAAAGGAAGGAAACCATTAAATTTGAATGGTACATGGTTTGTAACCATATGTAGGTGTTTACCTGACACTGAGTGACTCCACTATACTAAGTCCCCTTTACCTTGAACTTTGCTTCCACTGAAAGCATGTCTACCAACAGGACACAAGGAAAAAAAGAAGTTTAGCCAATTAACAAAAGGCTAACCTAATAAAATCTATGTCAGCAAAAGTCCACAATATCCTAAGGATTTGTTTTCCACTTTGAATCTTACCATTACACAGCCCTTTTTGACTGGAAGCTATAAAGTTAGTCACTGTAGAAACTGCTCACTCACCAAAGTCCCGGACAAGAATCACTGATTCACTGCAGCTTTCCTCAATAAAAACAAATGTGTTTTTATTTTACTTCAGTGATTGAAATCCTTCATGTGGATGTAGTTGTAGAAGTGACACAAACCTGCCAGCCAAGGAAGCATTGGACGAGCAGCTCCTGCATCCTTTTTTCTCCATGGACTTTTGTGTGGGAGAGTGAATGCTTCACAAACTGCTGTTTAACTGTCCAACAGCAACAAAGTATATAATACATATGTAATAGTGCACAAGTTCATAATGGTGCAATATATATATGTAGTCATGCACTAGTGGCTAGCATTAGTGATATGCTAATTTTTGTTTGTTTTTTATCATTAAATGAGATATAGCTATATTGTGCCTTTTTGAGCTATCGTTCCCTCTTTTTAGTTAGCCTCATGTGTATGTCTTTATGTATTGTTATATTTTGCTCTATAGTTCCCATTATACTGTCTATTTATACTGAGAGTGTCCTTGCTGGGAGGCTAGGTATACGGGGTGAGGTCCCCATACTTTATATGCTTGTAAGGGGACTGGGTCACTACTCTATTTCTATTTCCATTTCCCTTTCAGCTTCAGCCAAGTCTTTATTTTGAACTTGATTATTTGTTTGAAACCACAGGTCTGCCTGCTCAGTTAAAAGTCTGTGTGCTTTGATCTTGTAATTCCCCAGGTGGCATTGGTGGTTCCTCTTTTACAGCATATTTAAAATGACCACTCCCCCCTTGCCACACTCACATCTGATGTTGTAAAGCTCAGTCGGTCACAAGTCATCAGATGATTGGTTGAAATGAACAAACTATTTTTAATTTCCATTTCACATTTGTGAATGGTCAAGATTGAGCTGCACTGTGTCCTGCTCACCTGCTAATGTGTGCTTGTAACAAGGTAATGTTGTTCACCTGTCAGTGGTTTTAAAGCTGTCCAATTTTATTGGGCATTTTCACCTGTTATGTCCCGTGATATTAACATGTCCAGACACATTTGAAAGCACTTCCTGAGACACGGCAGGTAACGGTGACCTTGAACATAAATCAACAAATAAGAGGTTGTTTTCACAGGCGTCTGAAATCGTGCCTCCTTCGCCTGGTTGGGTTTTGATGCAGAGGCATTGAAGTGTGTCTGGTTTTCATGGTTTCTTGTATGCACCAGTAGGGATGATCACCCAGTGGTTTAGTTTACAAGTATCACCTAAACAGACACCACAACTGAACATTTTCTCATTTGGCAACAGTATTTTTTATTGTAAAAAATGCTGTGTTGGCACAGTAACTATAAATAACATACTCTTGACATGCTGCATTAACTTCAGTTTTGGATGCAATTGAAATGACAGGGACAGCATTACATAACAACAGCAAACCTGTTGAACACAAGTACAAGTCAACAATCAAATTCATTATTTAGACAACATTGATTACACTTTGGACTTTTCTCTTGCTACCATATGTGCTGTATTTTTTTAATCGTATGCTGTGCATAGAGAATTTGGAAGAAGAGACTTTAAATCACACACAACAAATAGATATGTTAAAGTGTCTGAATAGTATGACACTTGCTACCAAGTTGTTGTGAAATGATATTTAAACATGGATCAAATGCATAGAAAGTGTGTTTTTGGCAATACAGGAGATGATTTGGCAACAACACTATGAGAAGCTACATATTTATTATGTAAGTGCAAGTTTCCATGATATTATGTTTGATTTCATAGCACCAATCATTTGTTAAAACGCATGTGAATTATTTAGCTACGTTTTATGAATGATGCTTAGTGGCACCATCCAAGTGTTCAAATATGTTCATATACAAAAACTGTCAGCATGAACCACAGTGCACTCGATATATTGAAGAATTGTCATCAATCAAATCTGACAACGTCCAGGTTTCCAGGTTTTATAATTTAGAAGGCGTCTCTGTGCCATCTTTTATGTATTTCACAAATAGAACCGTTGAATAGTTACAGCACTGATTTCATTCAGTGATAAAAAATAAAACCATGTTTTATGTAAATGTATTAAGTTTGTTTGTTTTTATAAAAAAGAAAACATATTTTCAATGTATGTGTACATGTAAAACTGCACATTTAAAACTGTAAATCTCATACCATATATTATTATTATTTTCCCTAGATTTCATCAGGAAATTTATAATAATAAAAGTCCCTCCCTTTGGACATTTGTTTGACAATTACTGTCACTGATAAATGTTTTGAATAATTTAAGTAAAATGTCATTTATGTCACCTCTCATAAATCAGAAATAACTTTTGGAGACTTTAACATGCTGCCATTGTAAGCATGTACTGTAGGGTTACAGCTACATTCACTAACATGCAAGTGAAAAACACATTAACCAGTATTGCATTCATTATTATTCAACATGTTCCCCTAACACTCGTAGGACAGTGTGTATAATTCTGTAAACACAAAAGTGTTATAATAAACAACAAAAGCAGTAACAGCAATACTTTTACACCGTTGATGCATAAGGAACTTTGACAAGTATGTTTCCATTGAAAGTTACTACTTGCATCTGGAAATGTATGACCTCAGTGGAAAAATGCAAAACACTATTATGGCCCATTTATACTCAAAATACACATACAAACGAAGCGTTCATTTGGTTGCATCGTATGTGGGGTAGTGACAGAGATAACGCTCAGGACGGACGAACAAAAACAGACGGAAATGTACGAATTAATTTTGTGATATCGTAATGCCCAGTATTCAAGGCTTTATGTTAGCTTGTTTAATGGTTACCCTGTTCCTAATACACAGTTGTTACACTGGTTACTTTTCTTATTTACAGACATTATGGAAATGACCAGAGGAGTGGGCCATATGTGTGTGTGTGTGTATGTGTTCGTGAGAATGGATGGTTGTGTATGGGAAGCTTGTGGAACTAGGAATTATTTCTGATCAAGCACCTGGATGTAATCATCCCATACTTTTTTGTCCTACATAGAAACGTGCATCAGCTTTCTTTACCATCCCTCCACCTCCACTACGAAGGGCTCTTTGACTGGGATCCTGCCACTGTTCACGATCACACACTCGGTGTACGGCAGATTCCTGTCGTTGGTGTCTTGCAGTTCAATGGTATGAACCACAGTCTAGTAGAGGAGACAGACAGAAAGGAGGCTCAGGAAAGCAACAATTGTTTTGCTTTTTTTGACATAGGCAATGTTGATGTGGTAGCTACACTTAAAGCAGCTTTATGTAAAGTGTATGAGGTCTGACCCACCATCCCCTCCAGAACTTTGCCAAACACCACATGTTTTCCATCCAGCCATGGTGCCTTGGCAGCCAGGATGAAGAACTGTGACCCGTTAGTGTCCGGCCCAGCATTAGCCATACTTACCTAGTAAAAACACAAGCACACACAGTTACTATAATTAACAAACGGAGGCAGTTGAAAGTCGACAGGTGGCGCTGGTTTATGAAATAACGTTGTTTTAGCAGCTCGCCTCAGGATGAGCTAGCGCGCTGCTAACGGCTAGCTCATGCTCACTGTGCGGCTTGGTAGCCTCTGATTTCAGAGGTTAAAGACAAATGTTTAACCTCTGAAATAGCAGTAGCACACACACGCTGTTGTTGTGATCATGTGGGCTCTACATGCATCCAACACGCAGAGCCCACGTGATCACAACAGGCGCTGCTGGATAGAAGTGCTGGAGCAGAATGGACTGTTGTATCGGGGCGCTTATATCAGAGATTTTAGAGCAGATATAACCCAATACTCGTTTTTTGGCTGATATCGGACCGAAATCTGATATCAATATCGGATCGGGACATCCCTAATAATGCAACCTCAATTAAATGTGGAATTTTATACAACTTTGGGAAAAACAGTGAAGGGAAAAACAGTCACTTAATCAGGAAGTGAGCCACAGCTGGTTCCCAGCTCCCAGATGTCAATCACATACAGTAATGCACTGTATGTGATTAAGGGTTACAAGCAGATTTTTACAATTATCACTAATATTGTAAATGATAATGATTTTGATGAAGATTTTGATCAAGCTAGGGATGACATTTAATTATGTTAAAGCATATTTTTACAACTATTGCAATATTTTCTTTTTTTTCTTTTGATATCCTCCTCTGTCTATTAGCAACACATTACAGTTTGTGTACTCACCCAGCTTGCTCCCAAGTGCTTCAGTTTAAAGTTTTCATCTGCAAAGGTTGTTCCATAAATGCTGTGACCTGGATGAAAAAATAACAGTTACTTTGTAGGAAAACTTTAAAAATGTCTTAAGTGTCTGAATCCTACGGCACATAACAAAAATACATGCACTCAAAGCAATATGGGTTTCAAGTGCAACCAGTGCAACTCCATACAAAAACAGATGAATGACAATGATATAATATAATATATACATATATGTGTACATATATATGTATATATGTATGTATAAATATATATATATATGTATATATATATATATATATATATATATATATATATATATATATATATATATATATATATATATATATACTCTACATATATAAAAAACACTGCACATTTCTAAATGGAGAAATACAGAAGTCTTGGCCCTGTGTTGTCTGCTTATACCTGCATGTCACATAGTCACATGATTAATTAGCATATGATGAGAGGAGAGATGACCAACCAGGGCAGGGATTTGGTGAAATATGTTATGGATTTTAAACGGACCATCAAACCACCATGGGATACCACAGTCTCACTAAAAGAGTAAGACTGGTAAGATATTTACAAATATTAAGCTCATGCTCATGTTGTCCTATAAAATGATTACCTCGATTACCTCATGAAAAAATGTCTTCACTGTGATGTCCTTACCACTAAGGACCACTACAACCTCCTTACAGTCCAGTAGAACCTCTCCACAAGCCTCCACTGACTGAAACCCCTGATGATGGGGTGAGACACCACAATAGCAACCCAGCCCAGATGATGTAGGGCAGGGGTGTCAAACATACGGCCCGGGGGCCAAAACCGGCCCGCCAGAGGGTCCATTCCGGCCCACACGAATTTCACAATACGATTACAATCTAAACGTAATGTCAAATACAATTTTTTTCACTTCCAGATACCTGTGACTAAATGTTTGTGCCTTTATAGATCCAGTGTGCTGTGTAAATAGTACATTTAGGCATGTTATTGTTGAAATTGCACTTATATTTCTCAAGAAATGTCATGTTTTGTAAAAATATCCTTCATCAAATGTAAAACAAACGAGAAAAAACAAAGGATTTCTTGTTGTTCATAGGTTATTATGCTATTACTTTACTATTTTTACTGGTCCGGCCCACTTGAGATCAAATTGTGCTGTATGTGGCCCCTTAACAAAAATGAGTTTGACACCCCTGATGTAGGGATTCAGGTGGGTTCAGAAATAGCAAACGTAGACTGCTGGATAGTGCTCCTGCTGAAGCCCCCCTTTCATTCTAAACTGTCCCATTATATAAAGGCAGGAAAAATGTCAGAATCATTGAAAGAAAGTAAAGGAAATTATCAATGAGTATCTGACACAATTGTCAGCTATTACTGACAAGAGCTTCCTCAGCTACCACTAGGACTTGTTAAGGATCTGGAAACTTCTTTAGATACAACTAATAATGTACTTTGTCTGTATATACAGTATTTTGGGTTGATTGTTCCTACCTCCACTTCCATCTCCAACAGTGAAGTCTCCGCCCTGGATCATGAAGTCTTTGATCACGCGGTGGAACTTGGTTCCTTTGTAGCCGTAACCTTTCTGTCAAGACACGCAACTGTAAGCGGTTGTGTTGTGTGTGCCTGTGAGGACATTGTGTTTGACTTAGTTTTCAAATGTCCTCACAACTACAGAAAATGAACTACATTTGTGTCAGTGTGTATTTATGTCATCTTCTTACCTCTCCAGTTGCCAGTGCAACAAAGTTACTAACAGTCAGCGGGATGACTTCTCCAAACAACCCTATGACGATCCGTCCCACCTCGTGACCCCCTACTGTGATGTCAAAAAACACCTGGACACACAGACATGCTGTTACTCACAGGTATGTTGTCATACTTAAAGAGCATGTGTCATGTAAACATATAGGGCCACACAAACAAATAAACAAAAGAGTGAGAAAAATGTGAGTTTAACATTATTAAAGTGTGGTTTTATGATGCACTGACATACAGTTGCAAATGACTGCAGTGTATGTGATCATTTCAGATTCAGTCTCATTCTGGGAATGAGGTCCCGTCCACCTACAGGTGGGTCTAAAAAGTGCAGAACTAACATTGTAGTTTCAAGCCTCGGACCAAGGCTTTATGTTACAAAAATAAGAATGAAGATATTTCTCAACTCAGGGGAAACTGAGTTTAAATACTACCACTATTCTAGTAATACAAAGCTAAATGCAAATTGGTGAAGTATTCCTTTAAGACCTGGTTCTGGGGTAAGGTTAGAATTGGGTTTAGGTTAGACACTTAGTTGTGATGGTTAAGGTTAGGGTAAGGAGCTCAGGAAGGCATTTGTGTCCACACAAAGATGGAAGTGCAAACAGGTTAAGTTTAAGTTTAGAAGAAAGAGAGAGAGAAAGAGAGAGAGAGAGAGAGAGAGAGAGTGCATTACGCTGTAACAGTCTCGTCTAAGTGCACACGTGTACAGCTGTGTCAGTGTGTGTGTGTAATCTCGAGGAGAGACACGTCGTCGTCGCTCTGTTTGCGGCAGGGCACACATGCACGCGTGCGCTCGTGCGGTTATTCCCAGGCTCCAGCTGAGCGCACACCGTGAAACACATACCGCTGGTGGAGGAGAGGAAAGGAGAGAGGAGGAGAGAGGAGGAGAGACGCAGTTTTCGATTAATGCGAATAAATGCGGAAAATCCCCTCACCCACCTTCTCAGTGACTTTCGGTCCTCTCCTTGAAGCCGCCGCGGACACTGAGTGCAGACAGGCGGCAGACAGGAGGAGCAGAGCAGGTGGGATCATCCGGAGCTCCATGTCTCAGAGAGCAGCGGTTCCTCACAGGAGGAACGGCGCGAGGAGGGAGAGGAATCTCAGCGAGCCACAGCTGCGAGGCTGGCCTGGAAGCGGCGCTGCAGACGCGGCTACGTCACAAGACCACTCCCCTCTGTGGGCTGGGTCTGGATCCAAGCCCTGCCTCCTTCTGAGAGGAGAGCAGAGGAGAGAGGTTCCTTTATTGAACCATTTCAATAAAAATCCACGTCACCTTCACTTCAGACTATACAAGACAAAAAGTAGAGAATAGGAAACATAGATAGGAGAAAAGGGGGAGGCAACAGGACACAAGCAGAAAGGTAACATGGTACAAAGAAAACAATGAGATAAAATCGAATCAAATTAATGCAACTTTCTCGTCTCCTCGTCTCTTCTGTGTCATGATTTCTGAGGAACTTTAGTGGCAGATGACTCACCGAGCACTTGGTCATGTCAACTTTAAATGATATGTCTTTGTTTTAACTCAAAGCATTTCAAGTGAAAAACACATGGGAAGGATTTGAGTATACATGACATGTGTGTTTATACACTGAGCCATGAAACATGGTTTATTTGAATGTCATCTCTGAGGGGGAAAAAGAAAGCTACAAAGAACATCATCATCATCAAGTCAATTAAAATTAAAAAAAAACATTAAAAAATAGAAGATTAATTAGAAGATTTTATGTTGTGATTGACAGATACTTTTGCCATCACAGTAATCATTAATCATGTGCATTAGATAGTTTTTAAATTAACAATAAACCGGATCATTAAAGTCCAGTATCAGAGCTGTGAAACCCTAAAAGAGCCTCTGCTCAGCTGCAGGAAATAAAGCTGAAGAGGAGAATATAAGTCCCTGCTGAATACATGTCTATAGAGATGAATTATAATAGTCAGCCTGCTGTGACCTTAACACACACACACACACACACACACGCGCAGTTATTGGTATCCTGTCAAAGCAGCCCGTCCATTCGTCTTTTCTTCCTGCCATCCACTGAATTAATTAAGCAGAAATGTAAACGTTTTAATTGAATGTCAAAGCGGGACCTTAACAACATGCTCCTATGTAAATGAGAGTGACACCACTTTAAACCTGTACATTTGTATATACCAAGGTTACAGTGTGTGTGTGTGTGTGTGTGTGTGCGCGCGTGCAAATGAACAGGGGAAATGCAAACGTTTTAATTGCATTTCTGTCAGGTGTTTGCTAACTAACCCTCATGGATTTAAACCAATAAGGTCTCATTTATCCCAGTGTGGACATGAACCTTTAAACCGCCTTTAATTTCACCTTTAAAACTGATTTTCGCCCCATAACAACAAGCTCACTCATACAAATCTATGAACTGTATGTTAATCTCACCATTAGACAGCATTTTTACAACCGTAAACTGAAGTTTGTGTTGTTTTACTTTATGAACCAAAGTCCATAGTAAAACTCGACAATTCTTCATCATAGCACACAGAAGATGTTGATCTGTTGCTGCCTCCATCAGTATGTTCAAATGTGTTATTTTGTGACTTTAGTATTTGAAATCTTTAGTTTGGATTGACATGAAGTGACATAAGTTTGTAAATCAAGGCAGTAGACTGACAGCTCCTTTGTCCCTGTGACATAGAAATGCAGATTTTTTCGATGGAACTTGGTGCTGAAAGTTGAGTGATTTTGACAAACTACAGTTTCCAGTTAGAAAATGTTGTCTAACGGCAAGATCAAGTATTTTATTTATTACATTGCATGTCATTTAGCAGACACCTTTATCCAAAGCGACTTGCAAGGGAATTGAGTACAACCTGCCAGTGGTGGAGTTGAACTTGTGACCATGATGTCTCTGCACACAGGGGTACCGGTCTAAACCACTGAGTCACTCCACCCCTATTTATGTACTATTTGTGCAGTATCTCCTTTTATTAAGTGAGTTTTTTCAGTGGCCACAGTCTGGTGTACCTGCCTGACAGAGTGTGTGCTTGCCTGTCTCAGGGTGGTTTTCAGCACAGCGAGAGCACACGGTGTAGTCAAATAACCTGAACTATCCCTTTAAAAATCTATGATGCTGCATGTATCCCTGATGTAGTGTTTGAATAATTCTGCTGACAACCAGATGAGTGGCACTGAAAACATGATCTCCCATTGACAAACAAAAATAATAAATAACAAGATAAGAGCGCACAATTGTTCTCCTGGAAATCCAAAGCTAACATTACAAAATACATAAATTATTATTATTATTATTTTTATTCAGATACTGTATATCTGTGTACATCAGTGACAAATTGATTTAGGACCAGGTTTTAAAATGTGTAATCTTCTCTTGTTCACACATTTGTTTTTATGTTTTAATGAACATTAATCACTGAGACAGGACTTGAATCTGATCAGAGGTAAATCTGTGTATTGGTGAAGAACAGTAGTAGTAAATCCCTGCATGGTTCTGTCAGCCTCCTGCTCTGCTGTGTTCTCACATGCAGGAATACACAGCTCTGCTAAATGAACTCTTGTTAATATTGTTTTTTTCTTTTCCTGCAGCCGTCTAAATAATTAGCTTTTGTTGTAGAAAATGATGAATTTGGGCAGTTAATTTATTGATCTGCCAGCTCCTCCAATGTACTCTGCTTTAGAAAGCCATTAATCAATGGATGAAAACACCTAATTCTTTCGGCTTTCTCCTCCTTTTTCTTTCTCTTTTGCCTTCTGTTTAGATGAAGAGGAAAAATCTGTACATTCAGAACACGTACGACCACCCAGAAATAATATTCTTCCCTCGGTTTTGAATAAATAAATAAAAAACTGCTTAAATGTCACATTTATAGTCATCATAAAAAAGGTGTCCCCCACTTTAACTTGTGTTGGAAAAGCCTTTTCCAGCTGGAAACTGAAGTTTGTAAACATTTTTATAGAGACATGTATTGCTGCCTCCTTTAAGTTTGTGTCTCTTAGGTTAATGTGAATAATTAGGAGGATTAAAGGATTGCTAACACCAAACTAAATCACAGATGTTCTCTAAGGACTTTGCTGTGGGATTATGACGTGACACAAATGTCCGTTTTCACAAAATCTGCCTAATAACGAGACAAAGAGACAAGCATATTCTCAAAATATCCTAAACTTGAGGTGGCAAAGAATTTGTGAGGTGAGCCTTTTGTTGAGTGGCTAAAATGTGTTTTTTTTGTTTTGTGTGCTCACATGTTTTCAGTGAGTATGAGGCTCTATGTCTCAATCTGGTTCTTGGTGCAGGAGATCCTGTGTCAGGGTCTCACACGACCACATTTTAAAAAATGCTGAACTACACACATCTTATTTTTTAACATCATGAAATCGCAAAAGCCCAAATGTATCATTTTTCTCAGAAAAAGGAAATTTCTTTAACTTTTTTAAATACTTTTTACACTGAAATGTCTCACTAATGTAAACAAATAAAACAGAGTTTTAATTGTAGAAAACAAAATAAGAAGAAGCTTTGATTCAAACTATCAACCATGTGTTTTCTCTACTGTCGCCTGTCAACCTTGTGCTTTAGCCAATCAGACGGCCTGTTGTTGCTCCACATTCCTCTGTGCTGAAAAAGTTGCTTTAAGCCGACAAGAGTTCATTTTCAGACACTTATGTTTGTGTTTTTGTTCCTTATCAATCCACCAGAGGTCCCAAAGATGACAAATGGGGCCTGTCAGGGCGACGCCAGTCATAACAACACATGCACACACACATGCACGCACATGCACACACACACACACACACTTGCGCGCGCACACACACACACACACACGCAGACACCCACACACACACTTTTCAGGTGTTTAGCTTATCCACAGCAGCTTACAATGACTGATGCACATACACATTTTGTATGATTAACGTGTGTGTGTGTGTGTGTGTGTGTGTGTGTGTAGCAGTGGGGTGGGAAAGCTTGGGGTCGTGGATAACAAGTCAGACACAGAAACACAATGAGTGCGGCTGTAATCTGTCTTCCACACACACACACACACACACACAGGTGTTTTTTACTCTGCAGAACAATTTTTTATTATTTAAAACAACACTTGCACCTAAAGTCTGAATAAACCACAGTGAAACTTTATCTTCAAAGACTGTTGAAATTTAGTGGCATATCCACTGTATGGCTGCTGTAGTGTCTAAATTATGTTGCCACCAGGTGGCAGTATGCACCTGGTTTGTTTGCAAGTTAAAAAACGAAGAAGAAACGTTTACTTTGCATTCAAAGCATGTCTTTATATGGACTGTCTTCTGGTTTAGGCTATCCAGGAAATAAGAATATATTGTATGGCCACTAGAGGGCAAAATTTAGCTTACTTCTCACTTGATTTATCGCGTTAGTTAAAAGTCTGACAGACATTTTACAGTATACAAACTCTGAATCTGTTCCAGCTGTCAGTGGTTCTCCTCTTGGATACATTAGTGGACACCAGGGTTAACAGACAGCTGCTTCCGTCAGCATTAGATGCCTGGTTGCAGGTGACGTCTGTGAATTTTTGCTTGCAAAGTCTTGGCACATGGCAGCGAGCAAAACTGTGAGATCGGGAGTTCAGATTCTTAAGGGTAACGTCATTACTGGTTGCCTCTTAAATGAATCAGAATCAATGACTCAATCATTTGCAAAACCTAAATATTATGGCTGGTTGCAGTACATGTTATAAGCCCTGCCCCCGCCATTATCGCAGATTAAACATAGCCAACACTTAAAAAAAAAATACAAGTACAACATTAGAACATACGCTTGTTATCCATTGTTTCATCAATGAAAAACGTATTTTTTAAGGAAATAGAGTTAGCCTAGTAAACCATCCATCCATCCATCCATCCACGGACGATGAGCCACTGGTGGAACGCAAATATCAGTGATATCAAATATCAAACTTGAAACCAATTTCACTGAAACGTCATTTTACTTCCGGTTAAAAGTCCAATCAGTGACAATCCTTGTTTGACAGCATGTACCTATGTCCAGTTTTCAGTTAATGTCATTGTGTTTTAGTTATTGTTGTGTTTCAGTTAATGTCATTGTGTTTTAGTTATTGTTGTGTTTCAGTTAATGTCATTGTGTTTTTTATTGTTGTGTTTCAGTTAATGTCATTGTGTTTTAGTTATTGTTGTGTTTCAGTTAATGTCATTGTGTTTTAGTTATTGTTGTGTTTCAGTTAATGTCATTGTGTTTTTAGTTATTGTTGTGTTTCAGTTGTGTTTCAATTCAATTATTGTTGTGTTTCAGTTAATGTCATTGTGTTTTAGTTATTGTTGTGTTTCAGTTAATGTCATTGTGTTTCATTATTGTGTTTCAGTTAATGTCATTGTGTTTTAGTTATTGTTGTGTTTCAGTTAATGTCATTGTGTTTCAATTATTGTTTCAGTTAATGTCATTTGTGTTTCAGTTAATGTTTATTATTGTTGTGTTTCAGTTAATGTCATTGTGTTTCAGTTATTGTTGTTTTTGTCATTGTGTTTCAGTTAATGTCATTGTGTTTTAGTTATTGTTGTGTTTCAGTTAATGTCATTGTTTTATGTTGTGTTTCAGTTAATTTCATTGTGTTTTAGTTATTGTTGTGTTTCAGTTAATGTCATTGTGTTTCAATTATTGTTGTGTTTCAGTTAATGTCATTGTGTTTTAGTTATTGTTGTGTTTCAGTTAATGTCATTGTGTTTCAGTTATTGTTGTTTCAGTTAATGTCATTGTGTTTCAGTTAATGTCATTGTGTTTCAATTATTGTTGTGTTTCAGTTAATGTCATTGTGTTTTAGTTATTGTTGGGTTTCAGTTAATGTCATTGTGTTTCAATTATTGTTGTGTTTCAGTTAATGTCATTTTGTTTTAGTTATTGTTGTGTTTCAGTTAATGTCATTGTGTTTCAATTATTGTTGTGTTTCAGTTAATGTCATTTTGTTTCAGTTATTGTTGTTTCAGTTAATGTCATTGTGTTTCAGTTAATGTCATTGTGTTTTAGTTATTGTTGTGTTTCAGTTAATGTCATTGTGTTTTAGTTATTGTTGTGTTTCAGTTAATGTCATTGTGTTTCAATTATTGTTGTGTTTCAGTTAATGTCATTGTGTTTTAGTTATTGTTGTGTTTCAGTTAATGTCATTGTGTTTCAATTATTGTTGCGTTTCAGTTAATGTCATTTTGTTTTAGTTATTGTTGTGTTTCAGTTAATGTCATTGTGTTTCAATTATTGTTGTGTTTCAGTTAATGTCATTGTGTTTCAGTTATTGTTGTTTCAGTTAATCATTGTGTTTCAGTTAATGTCATTGTGTTTTAGTTATTGTTGTGTTTCAGTTAATGTCATTGTGTTTTTAGTTATTGTTGTGTTTCAGTTAATGTCATTGTGTTTTAGTTATTGTTGTGTTTCAGTTAATGTCATTGTGTTTCAATTATTGTTGTGTTTCAGTTAATGTCATTGTGTTTTAGTTATTGTTGTGTTTCAGTTAATGTCATTGTGTTTCAATTATCAGTTAAATTTTGTTTTAGTTATTGTTGTGTTTCAGTTAATGTCATTGTGTTTCAATTATTGTTGTGTTTCAGTTAATGTCATTGTGTTTCAGTTATTGTTGTTTCAGTTAATGTCATTGTGTTTCAGTTAATGTCATTGTGTTTTAGTTATTGTTGTGTTTCAGTTAATGTCATAGTGTTTCAATTATTGTTGTGTTTCAGTTAATGTCATTTTGTTTTAGTTATTGTTGTGTTTCAGTTAATGTCATTGTGTTTCAGTTATTGTTGTTTCAGTTAATGTCATTGTGTTTCAGTTAATGTCATTGTGTTTTAGTTATTGTGTTTTGTGTTTTAGTTATTGTTGTGTTTCAGTTAATGTCATTGTGTTTTAGTTATTGTTGTGTTTCAGTTAATGTCATTGTGTTTTATTTATTGTTGTGTTTCAGTTAATGTCATTGTGTTTTATTTATTGTTGTGTTTCAGTTAATGTCATTGTGTTTTAGTTATTGTTGTGTTTCAGTTAATGTTGTATTTCAGTTAATGTCATTGTGTTTTAGTTAATGTTGTGTTTCAGTTAATGTCATTGTGTTTCAGTTATTCAGTTAATGTCATTGTGTTTCAGTTAATGTCATTGTGTTTTGTGTTTAATGTCATTGTGTTTTAGTTATTGTTGTGTTTCAGTTAATGTCATTGTGTTTTTAGTTATTGTTGTGTTTCAGTTAATGTCATTGTGTTTTATTTATTGTTGTGTTTCAGTTAATGTCATTGTGTTTTATTTATTGTTGTGTTTCAGTTAATGTCATTGTGTTTTAGTTATTGTTGTGTTTCAGTTAATGTTGTGTTTCAGTTTTAGTTAAGTTGTCATTGTGTTTTATTGTCATTGTGTTTTAGTTAATGTTGTGTTTCAGTTAATGTCATTGTGTTTTATTTATTGTTGTGTTTCAGTTAATGTCATTGTGTTTTAGTTAATATCATGTTGGTGATTTGCACTTCAGAACCACTGTAACCAACACATAAATAGTCTAGTTTAGTTTAAAGTTAATTTGTAAAACATTTGTAATTTTAAACATGTTATGTTTAAAATTGCAATGTTACATGATTTGTTTTTACATTTGTGTCTTTGAATACAGAAACAACAACACAGCTGAGTATGTTTACATGTTTGTCTGTCACTATAGCAAGAAAACAAGGAAACACAAACAGCTAAAAACTCAGTTGTTTTTGCTTGACATTTACACAAAGTTCAACACGTGACTCCTGTTCCTCTGAACACACTGTACTTAGTCTCAATAAACATCATTTGAATTATACTGAATTGAGTCTGGAAGAAAAGAAGGGGGCAACAAATTAGAGCGAGAAAAGAGAAACGAACAGTCAGCGAGAAATAAAAGAGGGAAAAGAGTTGGAGGATGGAGAAGAAAGGACAGAGAGAGAGAGAGAGAGAGAGAGGAGGAGAGTGGGAGGGAGGAGAGAGAGAGAGAGAGAGAGAGTGAGAGAGAGAGAGAGAGAGAGAGAGAGAGAAAGAGATGCTCAGCAGCAGCTTCGGTAGTTTTGGCGCTGGTGAAGCGCAGGACGCAACGATCTGTCCCGGCTTCCCCTCGATGGTTCACCGCAGCCCGAAGGAGGGAAAAACCTTCCACCGCTGTCCGGAAGTCAGCGCCCAGGAGCCGCACACACACTGACAGCAGTAAGCCTCTTCTGCGATCCGCTCCACCAACACTTCCACTTTTCAAACCACAAAAGAAAGAAAAAGAAACGCATCATCGTCATCATCATCCCGGGAAACTCCGCTGCGTCTCATCAACCGCTGCCTCTGTACGGCCACGGACCACGCGCCGGACCTCCGGTCTCACCAGCATCCGGACCATGTCATTATTTATTTTAAAAAACTTTAAAAATATATACATTTTACATCGTAAAACTAACACGAAACGTTTGCGCGATTTTTCTACCAATCGCGTTTATTTGTTTTACCTTCTTTTTTACTGTTTGTGTGCGTAAAATCCGACACCGACACAGCGGAGTTTATTCACGTGGAATCACAGTCGCATTACGACTTTTATACTTTAGGTTCTTTTAAATAAAGTTTTGTAAAAGAAGAATGATTTCAAACATCACAGATAAGTTGAATGATTCTAAGAAAATACTCTAAGATAAGCTTTTTAATGATATGACTGATGCTTTGATGTGAGACTATAGAATATAGTGCAGCTGGAGATGAATATGATCATCACGTGTCTGCTTATAAATCAGAAATAACCTTTTAAATGTTTTTATTTCATTTTTGTTTTTCGTTAGTAGAAAAAGACTTTAATTTTGTGGTGTAGTCGTGTGAAGCACCTGCGTCACAGCTCCTATCTGTTTATTAGAGTTAAAAGAATGGAAACATCTGTTAATGTTTTTAAAATGATTTTAGGGGTCAGTTGTTGTCCAAATAAATATTTTTATTCATCCTCTTAAATTTGTAAATTTACCTTTTTACTATTTACCATTAAAAATACATTTAATGTGTGAATTAACTGAATTTGAAGTGAAACTGAAGCAGTGATTTGGAGATTAGTGGAACGACTTAGGTAAGGACAAAGCCACAAGACTGAAATATTCTGCTTTTACACCATCACTGTAAACAAGTAAATAAATGCAAATAAATGAAAGAGTAAATGTGATCATGTGTTTCAACGAAATGTCAAAACTGAGGCTGTAATGTGAGACATTATCTTCATTAGTGAATCAAAATAATAAGTAAACCATAAAAAATATTTTCTGGAGCTGAAATTTGTGCAAACTGTGATTTTGTGTGCGTGTGTGTCTGTTTCTGTAAACTCTGTGTTTGACTCTCTGTGTTTGACTCGTGACCCCGTGTCTCTTTTTGTGTTTTTATGTGGTGATGCTGATGATTGACGCTTCTCCCTCTCTGATGTTTCCTGCAGTCAGTGGGTCGGACAGATATGTTGAAGCCGGGAGACCCAAGCGGCTCGGCCTTCCTTAAGGTGGACCCGTCCTATCTGCAGCACTGGCAGCAACTTTTCCCTCAGACGCAGCTCAAGGTTCCTCTGGTTCCACCACCTCCACCTCAGCTGCCTCAGCCTGACCGCCTCTCCATCTCCACGGACAGCCTGCATCCATCCCGCCTTCACAGTCACCTCCTGGCCTCCACACACTGCAGCTCCTCTTCTTCTTCCTCTTCTACGTCCTCCTCAGCAGCTTCTTCTTCAGCAGCCGTCGCAGCAGCTCTCACTCCATCCTCCTCTATCTCCATCTCTGCCTCCGCTGGGCTCTCTCAGCTGCCTGTGCCCCAGCAGATCGCACTCTTTGGACAGGCCTTGGCCCCAGTGTGTGCTGGGCCTGGAGGTCCTGGAGGAGGAGGAGGACCAGGAGGAGGTGGAGTAGGAGATCTGGTGGTTGTTGTCCCCCCAGAAAACCAGCAGGGTCATCATCACAACCCAGTGGCAGCAGTGGGGCTCCTCCATCAGGCCAAAGAGCAGAGCTGTGGGGGTGGGGGTGGTGTCGTCCAGCGTGAAGAGCAGCAGTGGGGGAAGCGGAGGAGGCGGAGGAGGGGAGGACAGCGGGAAAGGAGCGACAGCGAGGTTCAAGCTCACGTCGGAGGAGCTGGACTACTACCTGTATGGACAACAAAGGATGGAAATCATCCCACTGAGCAACCACACAGGAGAGCTCAACAACCGTACGTACACACACACACACACACACACACACACACTCTCTCTCACACAGACACACACCTGTTGATTTGCTTTCTTTTGAAGTGACAGGAAATTAATCTGACCTGTGCAGATATTGCGTTTACTTGCATGTTGATTGCGTGATGTTCACTCTCGATCAAATCACAATCAGTGTGTGGTTGTGGTGACCTTTGACCTCTTCAGTTTTGTTAACTTCTGTAATAATCCTGGATGACTTTGCAGAGTCGGTTGTCGTTAAAGATTCCAGATATTCAATTATAATTTACACTCATTTATTGTGAGCGTATGAGTGTGTGTATGTGTGTGTGCAGTGAAATTATTCAACTCAAATTAGTGTCCTATAATTTAAAACAAGTAATAATATAGGTTTAATAATTGCGCAGCAAAGGTTATTTATATTATACTATATTTGTATAATATAATTTATATTAATATTTTATGTTTAGTATTGTTATCATTCAACATGACATTATTTTAAATATGGGTTCAAGTTCAAGTATATTAGTTTCAGGCCTCAACAGCTTCACAACAACAATGAGCTGAATTCATTACATGAATAAGTCGATTATAAATTATTAGTTTGTTGATAATTTAAACAGATTATTTCCACAATAAAACATGTACATTAAAAGCAGTTTCACAATAAAATTAAAACAAAAGGGAAAAATGTGTTTATGTATTTGAGATTAAAATGAGTGTGTGAGGCATTACAGCTGCTTTGACAGCTGTTGTGCTGGTCAGTATGAGTGGGGGTCAGGGGTCAGAGGTCAGTTCATACATGTATCTGACTTCAGTGTATTTTTTTATTTTAATGGCAATAAGTGTTGTTGCACCTGTTTGACTGTAGTCATTCGGTTATTCGTTTCTTTGGTTGGGGATTAATAATATTTTAGTAGTGAATGATTCATAGTTGTCATCCTCCAATCAGCATGTTTGATTCATTGCATACAGCTTTATCTTTAGGAGAAAATCACTAACATTTTAAATGTAAATCTAATCTTCTTTTCTATTTCCTTTTATTTGCAAATCTTCCTTTAAACGTTACGTTATGGTGTTAAAAGATTTTCTACAGTATTTTATGTAATTTACAATTAATATATGACTCAGTTTAAGATCAAAACTATTCAAACTGACTGACCGTGACACCAACTGATATGCGCAACTTTTATGCATGAATGCGCCCTGTCGATAACACACACACGCGCACTGCGGCCCGTCTGTCCGCTGTCGGGCTCGTGAGTCCATGACCGTCTGACACGTGCAGCCGCTCCGTCCGCACGTGCACGGAGACCAAAAAAGTCAAATGTCATGTTCCAGGTTCTTTAATATTCACGCCATCATGTGTTTTTACCCGCATCTGTTTTTATTTACGAAGTATTTGATTATTGATTACTTTTTAATTACTCTATATTACTCTATACTGTTGTTTACTTGTAAAACAATAATATAGTCATAATTGTAACAATAATAATACAAATTAAATTTTACTCTCATCGTAATTAATGAACTGATAAGATCATCTTTGTGTTATTTTTTCTGCGTCATTTTCATTGCGTTTTATTGTGTACGTTTCTGACATGAAACTGTGGCTCGCGCTGCGCAAACAGATTGAACTTCACGAATTAGGAATAATGTAAGAAAGAGAAATCATGTTTCCTGTTGTGTCTTATTTTCAACGCCGGAAAATCCTCTCGCCGTTCAGACTCAATGATCGATTAGTTATTGTTTTGGGTTTTCTTTCGTCCCTGCTTGGCGTCATCATCATGTTGGATGTTAACATAACAGGTTCCGAAACTTCAGACTTCGTCACCTCTCTCTCTCTCTCTCTCTCTCTCTCCCTCGCTCTCTCGCTGTATTCCGCGGTGATAAAACGGACCATCAGCAGTAATCTGCGTCGATACGCGCCGGCAGGGCCGATGAGGGATGGAGGGACAAGCGGGAATTAATTGCCGTATATAGTTTTGTGTTTGTGGCGGAGAGAGAGAGAGAGAGACGGAGAAAGGGAGTGTGCGTGTGTGTGTGTGTGTGTGTGTTGGGGGGTTGGAGTGGCTGGGGGTCGATCAATCGGCCACGGCCCGCTATTTATCATCCCAAGTTCCCAACACGACCGTATTGAGGTCTCTGGTGTGTGTGTGTGTGTGTGTGTGTCGGGAGTGGGGGTGGATAAAGCAGTCTCACACATGTCATTGTCAGACCCCATTATTAATTAAACACTGATAATAATAATAGTAGTAATAATAATAGTAATAATAATAATAATAATAATAATAATAATAATAATGATGATGCCTACTACTACTACTATTACTAATAATCATAATAATAATATGTGCTCTGTCAGTGTATATCAGTGCTGATGATGTATTTATGTTTCAGACTTTTCTTTAAATGTAGACACTGATTTTTTCAAAGGCTGAATAAGACGTTTCTCTTTATGACTAAAATCCTGCAAAATAAATTACGACAAAGCAACACAACATTTGGGATGCCAGCTCTTAAATGACATACTGTGTGTGTATGTGGGTCAGTTTATTTCACTTTTGTAACTTATGTTTATTCATTTGATTACATTTCTGCTCTGATGTGGATTCAAACCATGGTTTATGAAATATGTACAGCAGAGACTGAGACACTCAATACTACATTTCCCATGAAGCAACTGGACAAGATCTCGTCATCAAGCTGTTAAAGCGCCCCATTTTTAAAACCTGCACTTTGTGAATTAGCTAATAAGAATTAGTTATTATATTATTAATGATTTACACACTGTAAATCATTAAAAGTTTGTTGACATGGTGGAACAAACACACACAGCTTCTTAGTTTGTGACGCTGCTGGAGAATTTCGGACGATGTAAATACAGTTTACGGCAACGTCTTACCCATGCAGTCATTACTGAACAACACAATCACAAATGTTATCAGATTATTAGATAATGATTTTTGCACCTGTGTGAAAGTTAAAGATGTTATTTGTAAAAACTCAGTAACATGCATCTGTATGTCAGAATAGAGTATTGCCTTGGTTTAATTGAAGTTATTGTCTAATGGAGACAACATATTGAACAATGTGTTCTTCATGTTGACTTGATGCAGCTTTATTGTCTGTTTTACCTCTCTCTCACACACACACACACACACACACACACTCACACACACACACACACACACACACACACACCTGCTTACCTCTCACACACACACACACACACACACACACACACTGTTTTTACTCTCTCACACACACACACACACACACACACTGTTTTACCTCTCTCTCTCACACACACACACACACACACACACACACACACACTGTTTTACCTCTCTCACACACACACACTGTTTTACCTCTCACACACACACACACACACACACACGCACACACACATACGCACACACACTGAATGTAAGATAGATAGATACTTTATTAAACCCAAAGGAAATTCAAGATAATATAATCATATATTAATTGATTGTAATGCTCAGTTCTGTTTTTGTTATGCAAAAATGACTTTACCCTTGCAGTCAACAAACATTTAAATATTTTAACATCCACAAATTATTCCTTAATCTTCTGCGTGTTTCAGATGTTTAGTCAATGTTGTTTTTATAGGATTTTGAATTGTTTACAATAATTATAGAAAGACTGACATCATCAATTTGATAAATAACAGAGGAAAAATATAGGAATTATAATGTAAAAATGTGGTATTGACTTTTATCCTGAATATTTGGTGAAGCTGATGCACAGCAATCAGCATAAAAAGTATAAGTAATATTTTTTTTTATATATAATTAGAACTAATTTAAAGTCTAATGTTTCGGTTCCAACAATAAAATATACAACAGGAAGCGATCAGACAACTGCAATCTGTTCTGCTCTGATAAGATCAATTCTTTCAGTTTACATCTGGAGTTAATGTCAGCTGGCAGTTTTACTGTGATTTAATAAAGTCAGCCACACGCGCACACACACACACACACACACGGCTGTTTTCTGTCACTAATCCATGTCAAATTATTTCAGATTATTATTTGAGTTGTTTTTACTTTTGAAAATGAAATGACAATTTAAATCTTCGTTTGCCAAACAATTCAAACGATTCTACTGATCACCTTGTTTTTGTTTGTCTGTTTGAATCATAGATTAGGGGAGAAAATCATGTGCAGCTCTTCATGTTTTTCAGTTGTCTCCACCCGGTTCTTTTTTCCTTGGTTTTGATGATGGATTTGTTTGATGGAGTTTTTTGATATAATTGTGTAAAATTGTGTCAGTATGTACTGGAAATGATTTGACGCTTTGAGGTGAAACCGCTTCATGCACATGTGACTACAACTGACAGTGTGAGAAAAATATAATATGTCTGCTCCACAAGAAAACTGTACAGGTGTAAAATAATTATACATAATAAATACTTTATTTACTAGGCACCTTTATTACAAATATAGCAAAATAAAACAATATCAAACAAAAAAAATTAAAAATGCAATGTAATGGCAAAACAACACAAATCTGGAAAAGAAAGAGATGTGCTTTGAATTGTGGGAGAGAGTTCCGTGGAGGAGGCGCTACTCTGACATAATGTGTTGTGAGGAGGACGGAGGACTCAATGTCGGTGTTTTACAGAAGATTGTGTGAGAAGTGTGCAGGGGTGAGATCATGGACGGGGTGATGTGATTCATGGAAGGGGTCCGGTGATGATTTGAGCAGCTGCATTCTGGACCAGTTGCAATTTATGGAGGAGGATAATTTGTAGACCAATAAGGAGAGAGTTACAATATTCAATACAGGAGGTGATGAGGGTGTTAACGAGGATGGCAGTGCTGGAGAGTGTGAGAGACGCGTGGAGATTTTTGATGTTACATAGGTGTATGCAGAAGTATGCAGAGCAAGTAATGTTGTTAATGTGTGTTTGAACTCATAATTAGAAATGTTCCAGTTTTGTCTGGCTGGATGTTAAACTAATGAGCGTATCCTCAGTTTGCTGCTTTGGTGTTGAGGAACATCAAGAAGGCAGTTGGATAGGGAAGATGGTGGGAGGGCGGAGTTGGGAGGTGGACAGATGGCGCTGGGTGTCATCTGCATAACAATGAAAACAAATACACAATGAGAGGAAAGTGTTGAGCGACACCTTTTCTATCAATTGTGTGACACAATCTCAATCAGAGTCTTGTTGATGACTGGATTATGGCACCGAAAATAGAGACTAAAACATGGTGTTAATGTTTTCTCTCTTTTACATCTGTGTTTGGCCTCCTCCTGTTCGTTAGCTGCTAAATGCTATATTAGGTAAATGCCTATTTACCTTGTGCTCTGCTGGTGGCTGTACGGACGCTCTCTCATAGCGTCACCAGAGCCCTTCCTGATCAAAACTGACACTGAATCAGGTAGGAAAATATGTTGTGAAATGAAAAATAGCAGCGGAATCGAGGTAAAAACCTAAAAAGCTTTGGCGAGATTTGTTTGCTTTGTGTTTAAAGAGCAAAGCTGCTGCCTCGCTGTGTGGTCTGACCTCACAGCTGTGCTGAAGACAAACACAGCCATTAACATCTATCAGCTTTATGAAGTGTGATGGTTTTTGTTGAGGATAAAATGCAGGAGTTTGTTTCTGAACCTCAAGCTTCTTGGTGTTTGCTGCTTGTAATGGCATCTGAGTCAGAACAAGAAACACATTCTTTCACTCTGACACTAAATCACAGGATTAGAGTCTGATAAGTGCAAATGTAAAAAATGGAAAGTGGCACTTCAGAGGCTCCAAGCACAAGGATTAATGTCGCTGGTGTGTTTATGAAGCAGACTCACACCTGAGTTTTTAAAAATAGACACGTCTGAAGAGATAAAAACATTTGTCACCAAAAAGAAAAGCCCCGCATCAGCAAAGTGGAGAGAGAATTGCCCTGCAGAGCTTTTAAATGGAAATGTTGTCTGTCTGTCGGTGATCAGAGGCAGAGCGGCGCTGTCTAAACACTGGCGATGGATGTAACAGAATACTGAGTTTGAATGATAGGCAGTGAGCGCGCTACAGCGAGTTCACAGCCAGTTCATCAGCCCGAAACAGAGGAAGAGGAGAAGATACTGGTTCAGTGAAGGGAAGAAGACGTGTGCCGCTGTGCTGTACAACCACTGTGTTAACCATGGTGTTAACAGGTAGCATCACAGTGACCCTAATATTATAGTATTATCAGTAAAACAAATATCATTTACTACTTTATCACAAGCTAATGTACATATTAAAAACAGCATTATAAACTATCATTTACATAAATAGTAACAGAACACTTTCAAAAATAAAATAAAAAACAACAACAACCCACATTTGATGTACAATCACACATTCTCTCCATGGACTTTGGTCTGAAAAAGTGAGTTATTTCTAAAGTGACTCAAACTATATTTTCCAGTCACTCAGAGTTTAACTGAAGTAGTTTAAAGGCTTTATAAAAATGAAGGAAAGTTCTGACGCTGACATTTTTTCCCATTTACTCAACCATGAACCCTTGCTACTTACAAAAAACACCATAATATGATTTAATTAATTTCAATCAATCATGGTGTAAAGGTAGCGTTCACTCTGTCAGAAGACGGATATTTGATTTTGGGAAAAACAGAAAAGAAACATTAACATCCTGTTCCTCTGCTGCGTTCAGCTCTGTGGGAGTTTTCTGTGCAGATAATAATCTCTCATTATGTTGCTACAGTCAATTAACATCCATTACTGTCAGACTGCATCTCTGAGTAAATGTTGACACTCACTAATTCCCTTGCCACTTTTAACCTGGAAAAACACAGCAGAGGGAGGCCTTTTCTTCCTCATTTGGACTTCACCAGGAAGAAAAGATTTGTTTTCATCACATTCAGTTTTTTAAGAGCAGCCTGTAAAGAACTGATTTATCATGAATCACTGCATCACTGCAAGACGCCAGAGCTGATTAATGTCATCAGTCACCATATCTGCTGTGTTTCATTAAATCTGTAATACAGAAATCTATTCTAATGTATCATATTCAACATGAGGTTATATTTCCTGTCTTATCTACATGGTAGGAACTTAATTGTAAAATTTGAAAAATAAATAAAAGCATATAAAAATGTGCTGTGCTGACATTGGACACACATTTTAACTTTAATAGGTTTGTCACAAAAAGATGCCTGTTATTGTTTTTGTGTTGTCCTGTTTGTTTACAAGTTTGTCTCTTCTCCAGGTTGCGACATGTGTGCAGACAACAGGAATGGCGAGTGTCCGATGCACGGTCCCCTTCACTCCCTACGTCGTCTTGTCGGCACCAGCAGCTCAGCGGCACAGGTCGCTCTGCCGGACGTTCCTGATTGGCTGAGAGATTTGCCCAGAGAGGTGAGACATCTGTTTATAATAGTATTTGTTCATTAGAAATGTCACAACATTGAAATAATTTAAAACTTTTTCTATTTTGACATTTGATTTAATGTCATTATCTATATACATATATATGTATTTATATATACATACGTAACTAGAAAGAGAAATCTTCCTGAAGGTTGTCTGATTGACAGATGGAGGATGTCATTCAGTGTCATTGTTGTTGCAGTATGGTAACAGTGAATTACAGGAGGTTTTTATGTTGTGTTACATTATTGTTTCTATGTGGTGTTGCTGCAGTGTATCACATCTTTAATCTTTTCTGTGTGTTGTTTGTGCAGGTGTGTCTGTGCACCAGCACAGTTCCTGGTCTGGGTTATGGAATCTGTGCGGCTCAGAGGATTCCTCAGGGAACCTGGATCGGACCGTTCCAGGGCGTCCCTCTGATGCTGGACAAACTGCATTCTGGAGCAGTGAGGAACTCGCGCCACCTGTGGGAGGTAAGAGTGTGTTCCTATGGTGAGCTTTATGCCCGCCCTCAGTCCATTGATCAGAGCAGAGATTGTGTTTACATACAGTGGCAGGTAAAAGTCAATGTGGCAGTTATAAACAGCTGCATTAGCATTGGGGGAGAACGGGAGGAGAAAATGAGGGATGTGGGGAGACAGAGAGATAGATTAGTCCCTTGTGGCCGAGCTGGTAAAGGTCAGTGAGACATCGGTTGACTGGACATCAGTCTCTCTGCTGTTGACCGTAGCAAGACGTCATCGGGTGGGTGGGGGTCGGTGGCATGAGGCTGGGGGTCAGAAGTCAAGGGGCTGATCTTTGAAGGCACCGTAGGCCAAGTCCAGCAGGCGGAGGGAGGGTGATGTGAGAATGTGAACACGAGTGAGACAGTTGACTTGACTCCCAGTGAAATTTGAATTTCCAGGACAATGAGTGACACTGGTTTGTTCCTCAGTCAGTCACAGTGAAGCAGCAGGGAGAGTATTCAGAGTTAGAATCAGTGATGTCAGTGGTGACGTTCAGGGTCATGAATGTGCACACAATCAAAATAAGCTCCATTATTTTGTCATATTTTAAGACTTTTTAAGAGATGTAAACAAAAATATTACTGTTATTTTATGATTTCTTTACTTAAATTACTTAAAGTAAATAAAAATGTTTTCATTACAATGACAATATATGAAATATGAAATGGAAAAGAAACTAGAAATTAAATAAATCATATCACTCTAGTTACAAAGGTTCTCCAGTTTAAGTTTTGTGTTTTAGAATTTTTTCAGTAGATAATAATCATCATACTATAATAATAGTAATTACATTAATACAAATTATTATAGTTATTAATGTTTAGAAAAGTATTTTAATGCCTCCTCATTGAAAAGACCTGATGGTTACATTGGATTAGTCAGATTTAAATTATGATCGTCTGAATACAAAAGAACAAAACAATCAAACAACAACAACAACAAAACAAATGACCAAAATAAGAGAAAAAAAATCAGTGGAATAATTACTCCTTTTGCTTTTTAATTGTGCTCTGTTCAATTTGTATTCTCTTATTGTTGCATTCAATAACATTAATGACAACATTTGATTTGACTCATTCATTCATTTAAATAAACAAATGACTCTTGCTCATGTTTATATTGTTGTTTTAAACTGTGTTTATAAAGATTGTATATTCACACTAGATGAAGTTTTCTCATATAATATGAAACAAACATCTCTATGGTGATTTCTCCCACATTAAAACACCAGCCGCTGAAGCCCCGCCCCCTCTGGAGAAATCCAAAGATCCAATAACCCGCCTCTAACCATTGGCAGATTATTGGCTGCCGGGCTGAAACTGGTCATTAGGCCCATTGACCACAGAGCTTTACACACAGATCCCATTAAAACTCACTGGTTGTTAAACTTGCTTATTGACGCCCCCTAAAACAGGAAGAGATGTGTGTCCTATAGCCAATCAGGGAGCTTGTGTCATGTTGTCTATGGTGTCCAGGAAAGGCCACTTTTAATTAAGACACTTGGCGTTAAAGTGAGAGCAGAGCAATGGAGGATCTTTGTGGTGCTGCAGTATTTTACGGCTCGACAAATTGAGCCCCCCGAGGCAGAGCTCAGTGTCACAGCTGAAGAATTCTCCCTTCATCTCAAGACACAAACACAGTCTCATCATCAGTGTTACTCTGGTTTTATTCTCTAACGTTATCTATTTTCTTTTTTTTCATGTGTGATTGTGTGAGTTACTAATGTAAAGCCAGACAAAGCAATGAACAAAGAAGGCAACTGTTAAATAATTTAACCGTTGCCTTCATTCACACAGTGAATGGTGTGTAACTGGTTGTATTTAGCTAATGACTTCCCATGTAAATGTAATGCTTTCATGAGTGTGTGCATATGTCCTTCAACTTTTGGTGAGCAGGTGACCTGAGGCTGCAAATGACACTGTCAAGGCTGTCAATCAAAGTCACTCCCAAAGCGAATGGACGTACTCGAGTGACTACGTTTACATGCACATGAAGTATTCCGATAATACATGTAAATAGTTTATCACTGTAAGTGTAACTGCGATCTTATTCCAGCTATGAATTACCGTAATAAGATAGCTCTCCTTGGCTCGTACATCTCTGCATCTGTTCTCTCTCTCTCTCTCCTCCTTCCTCCCTCTCTCTGTCTCTTCCTCACAGCTCAGAACAATGATCGTCATGTTTGATCTTTAATCGATCACTTACCTGTCACTTTGATCCACGTCAGCTGTTTTTTTTTCTTCTTTTCTTTTGATTCATAAGCAACTTTTCAGCTGCAGCTGCAGATCAAAGTCTGTAGGACCTTCATTGTGCCACATAACCTTCATGACCTTTTTTTAAATGCGCCCCCTCAACGTTTTTTTATCACCAGCCGCCACTGACTATCATAGAGAAAAATAACAACGTTATATGTAAAAACAATATACAGAGTGCAAGGAGGAGGCAACTCTTTAACTCAACTCAAGCAAGTCCAGTCGCCCACAGCCAGCTACTGAAGAAGAGGAGGCGCCACATGCAAAAGCCTGCTGCCAACTAGAGAGTATATTCCACTACTGATACAGCGCTTAAAAAATAGTGACTAACAGTGACTAAAATCAGTTTACCTTTGTGTACTCAGTGAGCCCACACCTGCCCCCCCAGCTGCTGCCGTATACAATATAATACTACTACTAATAATAATATAATAATAAAATAGTTTGTATTTGAAAATAACAGAATGAATATAGGGAACAAAGATGTGAAATTCATGTTAATAACCTGCAATGCTGATTTTAACCAGTGATTCATGCTCTGATTCAGAGAAAAAAACACGAGCGAGAAAATCAAAGTTTTCTTAACTGAGGTAATGAAAATACCAGACTTGTACAGTAAGTGAGTCAAAGTACAGTAAATACTTATTTAAAGGGAACGGACCAGTGACCTCCTGCTCCGAGCCTCTGGGCTGTCTTGATTGAAAAGAATGTGGTGTGAAAACACAAGAACCATCCCCAGGTCGTGGTCCTGACCTCATCCTGCGGGCTTTTACAGGGGAGTAGACGAGCTGTCTGTAAAAAAGAAAAACAACACAGATTTAACTTCAGAGCAGAGACGAAAGGAAAACTCCAACCGCACACTTTGAGGCTAAATCTTTTGTTAGTGTGCGATGATGATGGGACACATGAGGATTCAGAAAATTCCAAAGTGCCACTTGACTTTTTTTACCTCATGGAGCTCAGTCATCCATCAGTGTTTGGTTCTGTCCATTTGTCTCTCTGTGTCACTTCTCATTGACTTTAGTGTTTGCAGTGGTTTGTGGTCGCAGTGGACGCTCTGTAAGCACTGATGTCACCATTTAACTGTTGTGTAACCATCTGTTTTAATATCGACATCATCACTAACTGTTTTCATGTAAACCTCCAAAAACAAAAGACCTGTTTATATAGATGACTTACGACTCTTTCTTCATTTTGGACGTTTCCACTTTTTAGACGTTTGTGGTTTTTAATCAATATGAAGAAACAAGCTCAGCAAATGTTAGCATTGCAATGTTCTTAGACGCCCTCAAGAGGCAGAAAACAACATATTGTGCTTTTAAAGCTATCTCTGTTTTGGAGTGAAATGTCAGGCCCTTAAGCTGCTAAATGCTGCTCCATGTTGCTGCGTTGACTTGGCGACTTTTTGGTTTAACACATGTTGTCCAGTTCAGACTACAATCATTCAGAAAGCTGCTCTTTAACCTTGATTGGTACTGATATTTAATCCAGATTATTTTGTAGTGTAAATGGGCCATGCTCTGATGATCAGATATGTTTATGTATGATTTTTGTCAGCACTTTCTGCATAAAAAGTATATAAAGCCAGCGTGGCTGCCTCCTGTTAATCTCTATCCTGATAACACATAGTTTGTCCATGGTTCCATCATGATGTGTTCCTCAGATGAACAAGTCTTAGCTCTGAGCTTGTTGCCATTTGGTGGGTTGGGTTAAGTCAGTTCATTCTTGCACTGTGTGACATCAGCCTGTATGTATGATAACCACAGGGGATTCAAGAACAAAGAGTGGGGTTTTCCATCAGGACCTTCATGATAGAATAACATAGTGTGTGTGTGTGAACATGTGCGTAATGTCTGTGTAATCCAGCAGTATGTTTGATCAGCGTGTTTTTACACAGCGATCCAGCCGCTGGTTGTTTCCTCTCTACAGTACAAACAGTCACGTAAGCGCTTTATGTTGAATGTTTTAAACTATATATGTTTGCCAGAAGGGAGGTGTTGCAGATGTTTAAAGCGGCCATAGCATGGTCCTATCTCACTTATATGTGAGATATGGAGGTGTACTTACAAACATGATGTCGTTTTTATGGTCAAAAACGTCCTAGTCGCTACAAACGAGCCGATGTAAATGTCTCATCACTGACTCTCTCGTCAGCCGCGCTGTTTCAGACCAAAACCACACCCACAGAACACGGACTCTCTTGTGATTGGCCAGTTACCTGGAAGTGACGTAATTGGCTAGCAATGATCAAAACATTGAGTAATCCCGTAATCCCTTACGCATTTGATCCGGAGTCTGAGCCAGAGTCAGAAGACACTGGGATAAGTGAAAGACTGCTGCAGGACGCCTGTAGCTTGGATAACGTTGTGGTTACCGAGATGATAAACACACATGCAAGTGAAACACAAGCGTAGCGTGTAGCTTAGCCTGTAGCCAACTATTGCTAATGCTAAACAACAGAACAAGCACACAAAGACAGTTTTACGGTTTGTAAAAATGATAATAAACGTATTGTTGGCACTGCTCTTTCTTTAGGTAAAGTTTGGTGCTGTGTCCTGCTTTACATTGCCCGAAGTTTGTGTAACAATCCTCCGTGAAGTGGTTGCCGCATACATGGAGGTATTTGGGGAAATGTAGCAGGGATATTTTCTGGTATTGTTTATCACAACCCAGAACAGAGCAAACACTCGCTGAACCTTTTTGTTCTCAACCGATACGCTCAGCGGCTACAACAGGACTAGTTCTTCTTCTTCTTCTACGGTTGAAAGTACGTCACCGGATGTGCCCTGACTCTAGTGCCCGGACTAGGAGTCGCTGCTGTTTACAGGAGTGGTGAAATTCTCCAGTGACGTTACTAGTCAATGGGGGGCCCATTTGGTCAGTGGTAGCAGTTCTGACAAGGTCAAACCGTGTAGGTGCCTTTTGGTGGCCCTTCCTCAGTCTGGGTGGTGTGTTACTGCACTCTGGGTGGTGGTATCTCAGCCTTATTGGTGGCAGTACCTTTTTCTGGGTTGTGTTTATGGTGTAATCCCTCAGTCTGGGTGGTGGTATCTCAGCCCTGTTGGTGGCAGTACCTTGGACCTGGTGGTACCTCAGTCCGTGTGGTGTTGATACTTCATGCTCCTTGCTGCGTGAGAAAGCAACAGCTCTCCCTCTAGACGTTGACTTTCTGCTGTTGACATTGAGGTGAATCAGGGTCAGTTATACAAATATTATCCATCACTCTGAACGATTATTACCCGTCTGATTTATGGCGTCAGCTCACTGCTTGCTGAAAACACTGTTTCAGCTGATGAAGCGTCTCAGACTTATGTACTGTATGCAGAGGCCCAGACTGTTGCTCTTGGGCCTGACGGTGGTGGTGATGGTGCTGATGGCAACGATGGCAGCACAGTTTATGAGGCGTGCTGCGGAAAAATGGACTCCTCAAAGGCAGGCTGTGCTTAAGAAAACTGCAAGAGATTCGGACACAACTAATGAGCTCGACAGAGGCTTCATCTTGGTTTTGTTTAGTGTTCATTTCATTTCAATGGGCAAGTTGACTCTGAACATGTTTCGTGGTTACAGAAGATTTTACATCCAGGAAGACAATGAGGAGAGTGGGGAGACAGATGGTGGAGAGACTGTTTTCTTTCTTTAAGAACACACATTTAAGGAAGCAAAGAAAGGTTGATAGAAAAGAAAGAAATGGAGAATGAATGTAAAAAGGACACATCTTCATGTTTGTTATACATAGAGCAGATAAAGGGTCTACAGTGGATGTTTTCATACCTATTTTATAATGTCGTAATCGTGATCACATGTGTCAGCCGTGCCATCTGAACAACAGAGCATGAAAATAGACATTTGAAGGGGAAAAACATGAACAACATGAAAAGAAGACAGAATTGTTTTTAACCAATGTGAATGTGAATGAAACAGTATTTTACCATATATTTACAGAGGTAATATTTATTTTCTGACATCTGGTAAGAGTGTTGCATATTGCACCCTTCATTTGCGATACATTTGAGTGGTTTAAGAAAAAAGAAATATCCAGATTGTTCTGAGGAAGACCAAGAAAAAGAGTAGAATTTCTCAAGCAGGAAGTTTCAGAAAAAGTGAAGTTGTAATTCCAAGTCAACTAGTTCAAACTCAAAATATGGCTTTACACACACTCTATATATGTATACTAAGTACACACACACACGTATGACTTTCAAGGCAACTAGAATACACCATGAGATTAGGAAAGGAGGGCGTGAGAGGAGGATGGGGAGGCTGATGAAGAGAGCAGATAACAGTAGAATTAGTGGAGTTTCATTGATTAGCTGTAGAACACAAACACGTGCACAATGATCAATGATCAATGATTTGGACTGAAGAAGAACAGAAAGTGTGTCCCATAGAGAAAAGAAGAAGATGACTGACAGTGAGCGTCTTCCTGTTCTGAGAGGCAGTAAGAGACCTGATCAGTGTGATAGTGACAGTAAAACTCATCTCTTAAGATAATTAAGAGAGGTTACTGTCAAAGCTGAGATGTGCCATGCCCGCAATGTGCTGGTGCAAAGCTACAACATCTAATATTTGAAATTAGTGTGCTAAAAAGAAAGATGATTGTTAGAAGAACCTCTTTAACTCCTATTACAGCCTTGGATTTTGCTCGGTTTCTCTGTCTGAAATTGGATTTCTTGACCAGCTGTGACTCACTGATACAGCTGTGTTCTCTAGTCTTAAATGTCAGATTTTACAACCAGCATTTGAATATTTCTCATATACCAGCTGATAAATACTTTAAAAACATAACTTTGTGCTCTGGGGTGCACTCAGTGACATCACTGTGAGGTCAAAGGTGAAACTTGACATTGTTTCAACACAAAACAGTTTCTTCAAAGTTTCAGCTTTTCAGTCACACACGACATCTGAGGTCACACAAACATTTGTTTAAACCAAAGGCATTCTGTAATGCTAATGTTTTAACACTCCTGTGTAGAGACTATGCTTCTTAAGGAACAATCTTATATTTTCAGAGTTGTGACTGTAGTCCCTGAATCACTTCTTGTACTCATATATGTACCATGAGGATGAAACACCCTGTAGATATAAATAAATACTCATCTGGGCCTAAATATAGAGCTTTTGGTGAGTGCTCCTTCGCTCCACCTCCCCTCACTCCCCTTGGGGGGTGCAAAACAGCACCGGTCCTCTGTCTGATACATCAGGACGTGGAAGGAAGTGAAAGAAACACATTTTGTGTCTCAGGTCATATCTACACGGTAGAAAGGAACATAACTTAAACTAGCTTTTCCTATGCTGTTTTGAAAACTTTTCTCGTAAACAAGGCATTGTTTCAGAAAATGTCTCCATCCACACGAAACCCCACGAAACGACTCAATATGCTGTAGTACATATGCCAGGCCTGTAAGTGGCACTGCTACAACAAAAACAGAAAAATATGTTGTAGACATTACACAGAAACATTATTTTATGATTCAGTTTCACTGTTAATCGTCAACACTTGTTTTCTTCTTCACTCTGTCTGAAGCCACTGAGGACGGGACGTGTGCAAGTGATACCCAGCATCTTTGCAGGCTGACTCTAAACACAAGACTACAACGACAGTAGGGACAGTGAGTGTCAGGGCAAGAGAGAGGTGGAACTATGACATCAAATAGCGCGTTGAGATTTTCTCACTGGGCAACTCTGAAAGTTTCAATCTCCCAAAAGCCCAAAATGCCAATACGATAGAAAACCTATGCAGATTCACCTACACCAGTTTGTGTGTGGACAGGCCCTAAGCCTGATTCATTTTGCCCCAATAATTTGCATTTATTCACATCTTCTCAGTTACTGTGAAGAGTGGCTCATCTTCCTTGTAGTCCTTGTATGTGCTCTGCTGCAATTCACTTTGACAGCTTTTCAACTTGCTTTAAACTTTGCACATTTTCAACCCTGAGTGCAAAAAATGGATCATGGTCATGTCACTCTTAAACTTTGGCTTATACCGTATGAATGTTTTGTTTTGGGTTTTACACCTCAGGTCATTCATGTGAGGAAACTCACATCGATTCGAACATATACAGTATATATGTATGTATGTATACATACATATATATATATGTCCATACGTATTGTGTATATAAATATAGGTATATTATGGCATGCCATTCAAGAAATTAATTTAAGAATGTATTGAATGAAAGTCTGAATATATATATATAAAAACTCTTAATATTTATCTACTGTTACAATCAATTCACCGAGCACTGCTTTTGTAAACTGATTAAAACTTTCACTCTCTATCTTTCACTGAGATTCACATACAGTGGTTTTGCTTGCTTAACAAGTTAGCTTAACAGCGATGGCTTTAGGTGCTTTGTGCCGTTTCCGTGTGCATATGTAGCAACTTTACAGAACCCCGGCAACCTTTTTTTATTTCTTTTTTTTGTTAAAAAAGCGACTAGCGAAAATTGAATAAACAAAAGAGAGCAGTGATTTGTTCCACACAGCCAGCTGCACTGAACATCCACAGCTCACTGTGCTGCTCTGCACACACACACACACACACACACAGTCACAGACACACACACACACACACAACATATTAACTAAACATAGATGAGGCACACAGCACCAGAGAGAGCAGAAGGAGAGAGAGAGAAGCCATTGCTGCTAAGCTAACTAGCAAAACCATGTTTGATATATATATATGTATATATATATATATATATATATATATATATATATATATATATATATATATATATATATATATATGTTCTGACTTTTCATTTTGTCAACCAGATGTCATGTTTGATTATGTAACCACTGGTCACTGATCAGAACATTTCTTCTCACTTACACAAATAAATTAATAGAAAATATGTTTTTATTTAAAAATTGTCTCACAAAAATGAACTGCATTCTTGAACAGCATTTCATAAGGAACCCATTTTCTCCCTCATTAGGGGCAGTTCACATGTTCACACGACATGCCCATCGTTACCAAGCAACCAGATAACATGTCTCACTGTTATCAAAGTCAAGTCATTTGCTGCTCAGTGTGTGTAAAAACTAAACCTGCATCTTCTCCTTCACCAAACTGATTCAGGAGCTTCATCTGGATAATGCAGATCCAGAGTTTATTTCAGAGTCAAGACCAGTTTGACCTGCTTTTTTGACCCAAGTTGAAAGCATTACATTTCAAAAAGCTAAGATATTTTATCTGGATGTGTCGAAGTTGTGCGTGCGTTTGTGGTTGAGGCAAAATTGGTTGAAAGATGGCGGTGGTGCTGGGGTGTAACAAAACAACAAACAAAACAAACACACAAAGTGTTTGCAACAAATATGGTTCTGGTGAACAAGAAGCTTCACATACTGTGTGAGACAAAGATAGTGTCGGCACACCTTCAGACATGATAACCGTTTATTCACATGCACATACACACACGCTCATCACACACACGTCGTCCTCTGACGGCAAAGCAGCCATTTACATGCCAGTGTTGCTTCAGTGCTGCTTTTAAGTGTTTTTAACTGATAACTGAAGCACATTCCAGTCTACACACACACACACACACACACACACACGCAGGCGCACAGTATCACTTGAGAGTGTACTTGGTTCAGGCAAGAGGAATATTTACTCTCTTTAATAAGATCAGAAGGTCAAAATACTGTCACTAAATTTCAGACACACTTTCTCTCTCACACACGCATGCACACACATGCACACACACACACACACACACACACACACACACACACACACACACACACACACACAGTTGTTGGTTGAGGCTGTGCAGATTGCTTGCTGACAGCAGTCATTCAGAAATAAGACAGTGAGTAAATGTGTGAATTAACTTAGGAGAGTTTGTTGTTTGCTTCAGCTGAAATGTCACTCATTTGTCTCTTTTGTTGTCTTTGTCTTTGTGGGTTTGAGGTTGAGATATATTCAGCTTATACAGCAGCAGCCACGTCATGTGCTACAAATATTCCAGCACACAGGTGTGTACGTGTGAGTGCAGCACTGAGGCCATCACTGTGTGTGCTTGTATTTGTTACCTCTTGAGGACTTTTCTGGCATAAACACTGACTTGGAGACTAAAACCTGTTCCGAATGAGCCAGAACCTCATTTACGTTTAGAATGTTTGATTGGAATTGTGGTTCGTTTAAGCTTTGTTGAAGTTTGGTATTCACGGGTTATATTAAGGTTACGGTTTGTTTTGGCTGTTCAAACGAATGGAAGTCAATTGCTGTGTTTTCATCATGGTACAGTTCAGTTTGGTAAATAGTAAAGCCCTGGGTCAGGCTTGTGTTTCAAATGTATCTACTTGTTAGGCAGAGTGACAAAACCTATTTTTACCTTTCAGAATAAAAAACACTACAAATGGATCAAAGAGACATTCGGCCCCTAAATTGTCCCCTTAAGCAGCATTGGTCATTGTCTGTGTGTGTGTGTGTGTGTGTGTGTGTGTGCCCGCATTTTAGTTTATGAATGGTGTTGTGTGTTTTAAGTGTTTGTGGCAGATTTTGATGCCTTGAAAAAGAAAAAGAACAGGCAAATGTTAAGTGCATACTCTACACTTCAAACCTACTCATTAAAACCTCTTGTCAACTGAGCCTATGTATGCCTATGTTTTAGGTCTATGAACACATATTTCATATTCATAATAAAATGAGTATATCTCTGCAACCACAAGGCCTATTTTAATACTTTAATACTACTAATGTTTTAACACTCCTGTGTAGAGACTATGCTTCTTAAGGAACAATCTTATATTTTCAGAGTTGTGACTGTAGTCCCTGAATCACTTCTTGTACTCATATATGTACCATGAGGATAAAACACCCTGTAGATATAAATAAATACTCATCTGGGCCTAAATATGGTGTCATGGTAAAGGAACAAATTGTGGGATTTGTTGAGATGTGTAAATAAAATAATTCAGCTTCGCCTGAAAAAATAAAGATGAATATCTCCGTGGAATAATGGTGAATAAACTCTAAACTCACTCACATCAAAGTACAGCCTGTGAACATAATCAAGCAGAACAAAATGAGAGTGATTTTTGTGCAAAAATTACAGACGAGGACTCATTTGTCACATTTTGAAACATCTGTGCAATTTGGATTCAACCCATGTATTTAACTACTTTCTTCACTTTAATAAACTTTTTTACAACGCCCACAACAGGGCTGCAGCGCCACCCGCTGTAAAAAATGAACGAAATGAGCGAAATGACTAAAAGTTAAATTTACTGTCCGAGATTAAATGGTCTGAGTCAGTAAAAAGAGTCAAACTTCCCATCACTAATGTTTTCCATTCAAAAAACAAACACCAGCTGACTTGTCTCTCTTTTCAGGCCTGTATCTCAGCGAGAGAACGGCCACATGAATGAACGACATCTCATTGGCTTCCTTAAAGCCAGAAGAAGGACACTGTCCTCGCCGAATTTTGATTGACAGCTTTGTTCACCAATGAGAGGCAACCGAGCGCACGGATGTGACGCGGCTGGCTGCTGCCTTAGGATAGGGTAATGCTTCTAAAAACGTGACGACGTCACCTAGAGACGCCAGGGAGCACTTGATTTTATCACAGGGAGTCAGTCTAACCGGGGAGTGCTTTGTTTGCAGTGAAAGATAAATTTTTCACGGAGAAACATCAAAAGTAAGAGCATTTTTACAGAGAGTCGTTCAGCAAACTCTCTGTTGTCTGTATTCTCTGGTGTGTATCTCTGTAATGTTTTGACATACACCATTGGAAAGAGCAGAGTCTTAGCCATAGGGTGTGTGTGTGGGACAAGATGGCGCAACGTCAGCTCCAGAAATGCGGTGATATGCTCAATAACTTTTTGACACATCAGTATTTACGAAGTTTGACATGCAGTTATTCATTTAGGTCCCCCAGTTGGGGGACCTTTGCGAGTTTATGGGGACAAGAGCAGCAAGTATAATAAGTGAAGTGATTACCTGACTGTGTTCTTTCACTCGAAACCTGTGCACACATTAATGACATACATGCGCGTTCCTTCGTGGAACGAGAACTTGCAGCAGAAACCTATTTTCAGACTTTACCCGGCAACAAGGAACACTATTTTCTGATTAGCTGATAGTTTGCTAATTCAAGAGAGCTGTATGAATGAACTACGCAGAGCAATCTGCCTTAGCATCATCAATTCATAGATTACTAATTTATGTGAGGTAAGTTTTATTATTACATTATTACATGTCATTTAGCAGACGCTTTTATCCAAAGCGACTTACAATGGAATTAAGTATAATCAGCCAGGGGTGGAGTCGAACTTGCGACCATTGCGACCATGATGTCTTTCGCACACAGGGTACCAGTCTTAACCACTGAGCCACTCCACCCCCGTCGGCGTGAGAAATGTCATGTGTGGAGTGAAATACGATGCAATACTACATGTGCGTACGTTGTTATTTCCGCACTTCGATGCTGGCATGATTAGAGCGAACAGTTGCCAAGAACACGACACGTTACAACAAGGAAATCTGCACGGGACTGACACTGATGCGCAAACTTTTTGATTACAGAAGTGATGGAAAGTTCACAGGTATGGAATTAGATTTGTGTCAATATTTTCACACAGCACTTTTCATGAAGCAAAAAACATCAATTCAGCAAACAAAAATTAACCATTAAATCAAAATACACAAATTGCAAATAAAATATCAAGTTAATCTTTCAGAAATATTGTGGACAATAAATAAAAATGGTATGCATAATATTAAAGTATTATATGATGTGGGAAATATTCTCCCTCCCTCTAAAATGAAACATACTAAATTATATTGCATGTGCAATAATTAGTGGATAATGCACATTATGCTTATTTACCGGGTTCTCAGTGCAGGTGTGTCAGAGCACCCACAGTCACACCTGGTTAATTGCTTTGGATGAAAACGCCACGAATGCACAATCAAAAGAAGAAGGAAATAGTAACTGAAGCTGTCTGACAGTATGAGATCAGTGAATGGAGAAAAAGCAATAGCATTGCCTCAAATGAAATGCACATAACATAAAGTCTCAGACACACATTAAAATGCTTACATGCAGAGAATCATAATAGATGAGGCATCATTTACTCCATTGATTAATTGCTGGCTGTATGGACAACAGAGAAGAGCAGTATTGGCTTGGGTCATCACCTTATAAACACACTCAATTGTTCCTCAATACAGTCAAAGTGCTGCTGCATGGATGGATGAATGGATTAATGATGAACACACACACAGGCAGAGGCTCAGAGCTCAACTCTCTTCAACTGTTCACTGAGTGTTGACTTTGAAAGCACAATGTTCATTCATTCACTGAAACTACTCAGATGTATGTTCATGTGAAGCTGCAGGGAACCAACTTATCCAGACTGTAAAGACTTTATTTGTGTGCTAACTTCCACTGTTGCTCAGAAAAATTATTTTTAGGTTTCTGAACCTGTTGGCAGACAAAGCAGAGAAGCACATAATCAATTCATCTGATTATTGATTATGTTTTGATCAATTGAGTACTTATATGGTCTGTAAAATGTTAGAAATATTACAATATAACATTTTCATCAGTGTTTCTCAAACCTGAAAATGATGACATTAACAAATGTCTTGTTTTGTCCACACGTCAAAGTAATGATTTCTTGTGTTATATTGAGCACAGAAACCAGGAAATATTCACATTTAAGAAGCTGAAAAATCTATATATCATGTCTATATTATGTATATAGTTAGATAGATAGATAGATAGATAGATAGATAGATAGATAGACTCTGACGCTGTGTATCTGTGTGTTCTAGATCTACGACGCAGAGGGGACATTACAGCACTTTATCGATGGTAATGATCCCAGTAAATCCAGCTGGATGAGATACATTCGCTGTGCCAGACACTGTGGGGAGCAGAATATGATGGTTGTACAGTACAGGTAAGAACATGTCGAATACTTTTACACAGTGTCCTGTGTTTTGACCATGGTCAATGATACTAAAAGATTTTTATTCAATATTAATAGATGTGTGTCAATAAATGTAATGCTCTAAATGAGGAGGTAAACGGTTTCATAATGATTGTTAGGCCTCAAGGATGCAGTAACACTGACCACAAAGTTTGATTATGTGAAAACCTGAGTTGCTTATTATGTGGGTACAAGCATTGGTGATTATGCATTTTAAACACAATAGCTTATTTTAACATTCCAGAGTTTTTATAGTTTTATTTGCATTTATCATCAACCAAAATTAATTTGAACCCATTCTTATCAGAGCAAATCAACACAGTACCAGCTCCATAAGTAGACTAAACAACCAAACCAAGAGTGTGAGCTGAGTAGGAGAGGGAGGTATGAAAACGGGCAGTGAAAGAATACAGTTTTGGTGTTGTCATGATGCCAAGGTTGCAGATGTGGTGTGAGGGAGGAACAGTGGAGCTGTTCATACAAATGGAGACGTGAGAGGTTGGGTTTCAATGTCATTTTAATGAATCCAAATTCTTTCAAAACCATAATCAAATCTTGTGAACTTCTAAAAGCAGCATTTTTATTTGCTGCTGTTCTAATTAATTAAGCTCAAGGAAATATGATCAACCACTTGTGACACCGCTCATGTCATTAAGATAAAGACAAGGATGTGCTGAATGCTGCAGTGACGTCCATAAACAAAAATGTGATAATGCAGAATCAGGCAAAGGAAAATATTTTGAGTCTGGGAGCTTTCTGATTTCTCTGTTAGTTTAACCAACAATGAATGGCCCATGTGGAGAGCAACAATTGTAGAATAAATTTACCAGCTTTCATATCCAGATAGCTATTATTAATGATTAGCCAAAAACTTAAACAGAAAATGAGAGTATTTGCATAGATATCTATTGTCTCCACTGGAAGCCCAAAAATACACTATTTGTCCAATTTCCCCAAAGGCTAATTTTGTTAGCCTTTGGGCTAGTCCTTTCTCACGTTCTTCTTAAGGTTTTCTTGTATTTCTTATCATTCTTTCTCCTCCTTCTATTTCTTTTCTATTTCTATTTCTATATTCTATATGTTCCTCTTTAAGCTTTTAAATGTGTTTTTGTTCCTCTTCTCTTGTATCCCCCACCTTTCTTTCTATTCTTTCTCCCATGCCTCTCGCTCTCTTTGTATTTCTTCTCTGCTGTGTATCAACTGCCTGCCAGTCGTTGTGATACAGATCTAATTTCCTTTGTCAATTCCAAATCGCTTTGTTCCCACTGCCGTTGGCAAATAATTTCTTCTGCTCTTTTTTTGATATATTCTTTGCGCCTTCATTTGCTCTCTCAGAATGTGCTCCGATTTTTCTGTAAGTGCTTTATCCGTCATCACGCTTTTTTGTTCAAGTTTTTGCTTCTCCTCTTGTATTTTTTCTTTGTGGTATCTTCCAGGTATTTCGCCTATTGTTGCATCACTTCTGCTTCATGATCCTCTGCATTTCCTTTTGTATGGCAGCTTCAGCTTCTTGTCTGAGGTGTAGTAGCTGCTGCCATTTACCAGTGACTCCACCTTTTTCAGCAACTGGCTGACCTGAGAACGATCTTCTGAACATTTTTGTTGAAGACATGGTATCTTCCTCTGTGTGCACTGATCAGTCTTTTGAAAGAGCCTTCACTGTCTTCTTGAATGACACTCTCTACCACTTGAGCTTGAGGAGCGTCTCCTATAGTGAATAAAACTATGAGCTCTGAAACAGTAGAAAAACGAAAACATAATTACACAATGTGCTTTTGTGAAAAAACTTGTAAATTAAATTAATCAGAGGTCACTAAAGGTCCAAAAAAGAAAGAAGAAAACACAGACAACCCAGTCACATTAATGAACAGTCATTTCAATCTGAAAGGGGTTTGTCACTTTTAATATAAACAAATACCTAATGCATTCAAACCATTGCCAAATAAGTTCATACCATCCTGCCTATCAGCCTCACACACAATCAGTCACCACTGATGGAGGCAAAGCAGAAGCACAACAGCTACACAGCACCAGCAAAGTGTATGTGGTTGAAAAGCAGAGTTCCCTCTAAACGACTGCTGCAACTGCAAAGCTCGTGTTCTTCAGCTAACATGAGGACTTTGTTGTCCAAGTGTCCACTATGGCAGCGTCAGTCTTGTGTGGAGAAGGTTTTTGTCGTAAAATGAATAACTGCATCAAACACTCACTGTAAATGTTGATTTACTGTAAATTCTAACTCATTTGAATACGTCAATAATATGAATTTAATATTAAATAGCAATTTATACTTGCCTAAAAATATGTGTTTCTGGTCTAACACACATACATCCACCAGGAATGTTGGAGCAGCGCTCACGTGAAGAAAGTCTGTTAACAACTGTAAACAGACATGGCTGGTTTAATAATAAAGAAGTACTAAATGAATATTAAACAACGTTCTCACCGGGTCAAAAATGTAATGACTGACTGACACATGATTTTAAACTTGATCACAAAAAGACAGACAAACAAACAAAAGACAAATGCGAGCAAACACGCTGAAGTAATTCCACTAACACTGTTGAATTTATAAGAATCCCCACAGTTCAAGACAATCATTTAGTATTTAGGGAGGGTGAATGTAGTGGCAACATCACTTATATAACATGGAAAAGCCAAGAATCCAAAGCCAAAATCTTTTCTCAGGTGCTTCCTATTTTCTTTTGCCAAACTCCTCACTGCTGCCTCTCCCTCTTCATGTCTGGCAAGCTTCATAGTTGATGTAAAACACGTCACTGCAGGACAAATTGTGCTATTAAATTTAGCTGCAGAGTTGCTAAGCATACATGAAGTATCGATCACCTTCTATAGACGTTAATAAATGTTTTTATCAAGACTACTACACTTGAGTACACACTATCAAGCATTAGTTAAGCATTAATAAATATTGAATTCATAATTTATAATGCATGAATTCTCATTACTATGTAGTTTATGAACACAGTTATACATTTTCTACTCATCATTTATAAGCAAGCCACTAAATATACAGCGTGCTGAAGTGTTGGCATGTACTGAGCGACTGCTGGACACAGAGAGACGTGTCAGTCCCTTATAAGTTGATCAAAGAGCTCATTGCTTGGAGGTGGATGCTGATTGGCTGCTTGAGTACAGAGGATCCTCCTGCTGGACCAAGCGGAGGGATTAAAGCAGCTATTTGGACACTGTTCCTCAGCGATGGGATGAGTAAAACATTTATAACTGTGTTTATAAACTACACACTAATGAGTATTCATGCATTATAAATGATGAATTCAATATTCATTAATGCTTAACTAATGCTTGATAGTGTGTACTTATTATAAAGTGTTACCCACCATGACATATTTAATTAATCTCACTTCCATTTAAAAAAACACACAATATACACAGAACTGCTGTGAGATTGTTGTTGATCACAGTAGCTGAATTAGATCCTGATATTGCACATATAACGCTAACAAAATATTATTAATGCTTCTGTTTACAGTTTTTTGTTTTTGTTTTTTTTAAAGGGGCTTATATCTATAGCTTCTGATTGGAGCTAGGAAAGCCATTGGTAGAAATTGGGAGTGAAATGAAAAAAGCTTGAGAAAATTATGATGTGAGTAAATAAAATGTGTTTATAAATAAAAACAAATATCTCCAAAAAAAAAACAACTAAAAAAATAAATCTATGTCCAGGTTTGTAATGTAGAAAAGTGGGAAATATTGTTTTATGAGAAGGAAACTTGTAACAATTCAATTCAATTTTATTTGTATAAATCATAACATACATTATCTCAAGGCACTGTACATAGACAACATCAAGGAGAGCAGAGAAACCCAACAGTTCACACAATGAGCAAACACTAGGCATCAGTGGAGAGAAAAAACTCCCTCTGAACAGAAGAAGAAATCTCTGACAGAACCAGGCTCAGAGATGTGCGGTCATCTGCCTCGACCGGTTGGGATGAAAGGAAAAATGGGGGACAGTGGAGAGGTTGGGGACAGAAAGGGGGGACAGAAAGGACAAGAGGGAGATGAGGTAGAGACAGAAGAGAGAGAGAGACCAGGAGCAGATACACAACAACTGTATCAAGTTACAAGTTTATACAGTTAATGATATCGGCTTTTTTATTATAGCACAATAATAATGGTGATGATATGTATGATAGATGATGGATAGCCTTGAAAACTGGATCTTGATCCTGCAACCTGCAAGATGAGGATGCAGAGAGAGAGCGAGATGGTTTCCCTGAACCAGCTCTAACTATAAGCTTTATCAAAAAGGAAAGTTTTAAGTTTAACTTTAAATACAGAGAGAGGCTCTGCCTCCCGAACTGTCATTGGAAGCTGGTTCCACAGGAGAGGAGGAGTCTGGTAGCTAAAGGCTCTGCCTCCCATTCTGCTCTTACAGACTCTGGGAACCACAAGTAAACCTGTATTTTGTGACCTAAGTGGTCTATTAGGATGATAGGGTAAGACTAGGTCTTTCAGGTATGAAGGGGCCTGACCATTAAGTGCATTAAGTATGTGAGGAGGAGGATTTTAAATTGAATTCTAAACTGTACGGGGAGCCAGTGTAGAGAAGCTAACACTGGAGTTATATGGTCTCTCTTTCTAGTTCCTGTCAGAACTCGTGCTGCAGCATTTTGAATTAACTGAAGGGTTCTAACAACAACTTTGCTATAGGCTGCCAACATTGTCATCATTTACCTTACTGGACAAGGAAGAGCGAGTTTACAGCAAACAAGGGGAGATAGATTTAAATGCTGACTTTAAAACAAAATGATCAAGAAAGGAAGTATGAACAAAGACAAAAGAAAAATGATTTTGCATATTTTGTATATTTTGCAGTTGTAAAGTTTTTATGTGATGACATTTGTCACATGGATATACTTTACAGCTCATGAACATTGATTAACAACTTCAAACAAATTATTCACTTTAACATGTTTTCTACACTGGACGCTAACTATGTGTCAGTGCCAAATACAGTCAAACTCAGAAAAAAAACCACCTTGATCTATCCCTTTAAAAATGTTTAAAAGTAAATGTTTAGCAGCTGAATCTGAGCTGCAGCTAGAAAATGACAACAGATGTTATGAAATAGTACAAGTCTTGTCATCTGTGGCTTTCTTCACATGTGTCTGTATCCAGATGTTTATTTCATCCTTGTGCATTTTCTTCAGCTCTTCCATTTCCTCACTGAGAAGGTTTTTTTCTGAGGAAATCATGGAGCTCTTTCAGGTCTTTAATTTCTTGCTCTGGTTGTTTCTTCACTTTGTCAAAGTCTTTCTGGTAACTTTTGTTTTTCCTCAGCTGTTGGATCATGAAATCATTTTGCTGTTGTTGGTTCAGCTTAATGCCCTCCATTAGCTTTGCAAATCTTTCCATCTCAGCATCGACCTTCACAGTTTATCTGAGTCTGAATTTGTTGGATTATCAGCTTTTTTTCTCACCTCTATCTCCTCCTTATTTACTCTATTTGCTTCATGTAGGCCTCTTGTAATTTTTTCAGTTCTCTTTTCTCTTGTTCTCTACTCATTTGATCTTCTTCTTTCTTTTGCTCTTCATAGTGTTTAATTTCCTCTTCTTCTCTAAGCTTCTTAAATTGTGGTTACTCCATTTCTTGTCTCAGTTTCTCTTCTTCTTGTCGCTACTCCTACCATTCCTTTCTTTTCCGCTCCCAAGCCTCTTCTTTCTTTCTCTGCCTTTGTTTCAGGTCCATATTTTTTATTTTGTTCCACTCTTGTTGTTGAACTTCCTCCTGCATTTTCTACTCTGTTCCTCCTTTTCTCTCTCTTGTCTTTCACTTCTCCTCCTTTCCTGCTGCTTCCTAAGATGTAAGATGTAAGGTGTAGTAGCTGCTACCACTTACCATTATCTCAACCCTTTTCAGCAGCTGGCTGACCTGGGAATGAATCCTCTGATCATTGTCGTTGAAGACACGAGTCTCCACACACTGTTTTTGACAGTCTTCACTCTCCTCTTCAATGACACTCTCAGTTGTTTGACCTTGAAGAGTGTCTCCTCTGGTAAATAGAAGAACGAGAAAGTTCTCTGACTTCTTGCTGAAAAACTCCTTCACCAGCTCCACAGCTACTCTTTCCTCCTGTGTAAAGTGGTCAATCTTCACCACCAGTAAGAAAGCATGAGGTCTAGGGGACAACATCCTGATGCATCTCACCAGCTCCTGTTCAACATCATGATTGGTCAGACTCGTGTCGAACAAGCCGTGGGTTAACCACAGCTACTGGTCGTCCATCAATCACACCTCCTTCTTTCTTACCTGGTCACTGATACTTTGTTAGAGACTTTGTGATGAAAGCACTCTTTGCCCAGAATGGTGTTTCCTCCGGCACTCTTCAGAACAATCCTTAGAGGCTGTCCTGCACCACCTGGCGACATTCTCTTTATACCCAGTATGTTTTTGTTGATATTTCATGTGTAAAGCCTCTGGATCCTTCAGCCCTCATCTTTTCCACAGTGTCCAACACCTCAGAGACCTGTCGCTTGTCCTTGATATTGAAGACAATGTATCTCCCTCTGCAGCTCTGACAGAGTCTTTTTCTTTAGAAGTCTCACAACTGCTGGATAGTCTGGATTTACCTCCATGGTGAACAAGATAATAGTGAAGTTATTGACCTGAGAACTGATTGTTTTCAGTGAAGGTTAAATACCAGCCCCGGTTGTCTGAAACTGCATTCTCCATATTTTCCATCACTTCTTGAAGGTCATTGTCAGAAGACTGATTTTGTGCTCCTTTTGGCCACAGTCTCTGATGAGCAGGTGTAATGAGGAATTCCTTCCCCTTTCATTTCTTGGTATGGTGATCACTGTGTATTCAACACAAAGAACCTATTCGGTGAAATCAGAGGGTTTAACTAACAGCAGCAGAACATTTGGACCAGGACACAGTTCTTGGTGTTTTCACCAGTATAAAAGGTTTATATGTCAGAAACTCTTAAAAGCCTGAGCTGTCTTGCTCTTACTAATTCTGCTCACAAAATGCTCACAAAACACCTATATGATATACTGACTACTTTTAAATTGTAAATATCTTATGCCATGTTTTCATCATGGTACAGTTTGGAATGGTACAGTACTGGTGATGGTAACTTACCGAGAAAAGTACATTTATTTGGAAGGCGAGGTTAGGGCTGTGCCCGATGGCTGGGTGAGGGAGATACGTTGCGTGACATCGTACTGGTGATGCGACAATGAACAGTGACATTAAATGCAAGACAACAGACAACAATGGAAGACATCCACCAGCTTTTTTTCCCCTGCTCAGTTTGTGCCTCCACTTCTATGGGATATGTAAACTGATCGCAAGGGAGTAAATGACATTTTTCTTCCCGTTGGGGGACATCAGGGGTCAGGGTAGCCATCTGGCTGAAGAAGGAGGCCTACAGAGCATGGCTGTCTGTGGGTCTCTTGAAGCAGCTGACAGGTACCAATGGGCCAAGTGCTATGCTGTGAGGTGGTCGCTGAGGCAAAAACACGGGCGTGGAGGAGTTCAGTGAGGCCATGGGGGAAGACTATCAATCGGCTCCAAAGAGGTTCTAGCACTCCTGGCTCACCGCCCACAGCTCGGGAGATGCTGACCTCAACTGGGGAGATAGTCAGGCGGTTGTAGGAACACACTGAGGAGCTCCTCAATCCCACCAACATGTGTTCAATTGAGGAACCAAAGTCGGGGGAAGAAGAGGTGGTTAAACACCTCCATGGCGGTGGAGTCCCAGGGGTGTACAAGGTCCTGGGTAGCTTAAGGCTTTGGATGTTGTGGGACTGTCTTGACTGACATGCCCCTGCAACATTGTGCAGTCATCGGAGCAGTGCCTGTGGAGTGGCAGTCTGGGGTTGTGGTTCCCATCTTTAAGAAAGACTACCAGAGGGTGTGTTCCAACTGTCAAGGGATCACACTCTCTGGAAAGGTCTGCTCCAAGGTACTGGGAGAGGAGTCTGAGGTCATGGTTCTTGGCCATAGTTTTCAGCTGGAAAAGGGTGGATTGCCCACTCCAGGTAGGGGGAGAGGTCCTGCCTCTGGGGGTATCTTGGGGTCTCGTTCACGAGTGAGCAAAAGATGGAGTGGGAGATCAACAGGCGGATCGGGGCAGCGTCTGCAGAAAGGGGAGCTCAGCCGAAAGGCTATGCTCTCAGTTTAACCATTCGATCACACCTATGGGCATGAACTTTGGGTAATAACAGAAAGAACAGAATTGCGAGTGCATCTGAAATAAGCTTCCTCGGCAGGGTAGCTTGGCTCAGCCTTAGAGATAGGGTGAGGAGCTCGGACATCTGGGTGGAGCTCGACAGTGAGGTGGTTCGGGCATATCCTTCTTGGACGAGACCATGGGGACGACCCAGCACATGCTGGAGGAATTATATACCTCAGCTGGCCTGGGAATGCCTTGAAATAGGAGCTGGTAGAAGTGGCTAGGGAGATGGCTTTCTGGGCTTCCTTGCTAAGGCTGCTGTCTTAGCAGGATAGCACCAATCCCAGCCAACATAGGGCGATAGCCAGTCCATCGCAGGGCCACACACAGAGACAAACAAGCATTCAGCCATTCACTCTAACTCTCACATCAATTTAGAATGTCCAATTTACCTAAGAACTGGGAGAAATCTGCCCCACACACGGGGAGAACATGCAAACTCTATGCAGAAAATCCCTTGTTCCCACCAGAGCTCAAACCTGGGTCTTCTTGCTGCAAAGGCAAGAGTGCTAACCACTTGACCAACCATGTGGCCCACCGTTTAAAACCATATTATAAAATGAGCTTTGCTTTGTATGAAAACAGAAGAAAGATCAGAGACCTGACGATTCTGTACCCCGCTGAGCCTCCAGAGGAATTAACCACTCTGCCAGTTGGGTGGGGGGTGTCTTTATTTTTCATACCTGAGAGCTGGTTGGATGTGTTTGATTTACAGCACAGCCTCGCCTGAATGTAGAAGCATGTATGTATTAAACACATGCATTTGTTTTAAATACATACAAGCCGCTGCACCCCGTGCCAACCCCCGTCTCTCTTTTTATCGTGGGAGGTCATTGAGTATGTTTGATTTATAGCTCAGTCCCTCCTGGCTGTGTTTTCACATGGGTCCAGCACCACTAAACCCCTCCGCTAGTGTGGAAAGAATTAATAACACACACACACACACATCTTCAGCAGGCTGGACTCATTGCTTTCACTTATCACACACTTACATCCAAGTTTGTGCTTGTGTCAGTTGTTGTGACCAAATGTGTCCCTGAGTAAATCATCCTCATCATTATTTATCAAGTTTTACTGAAATAAAAAGGTTTCCTTGGTTTTATAGTCTCATTATTAGAGAATCAGTGAGGATGGTTGGACAGTTAAATGGAAACAACTGTGAATCATTTTAGTGTCCAGCAGTTGACTGACTGACTTACTGAGACACAGTTAAAGGCATGGGGTTATTATTATTATTGTTGTAGTTATTATGTGGTTATATGTATATATTAGATATTGATACATACTACCTTGTGTCCCCTGCATATCTTTAACAATCAGACCAGTTTTGGGATTTTAAATATTGATATATCATCATATACATATGTCTTTTTCCACATCCACATTGTTTGTGTCGGTTTGAATTTGATGTGAAATGGTTTTTTTCTCACTCAAAAACACAGCATGGTTTGGATCAAATGTCCAAGGGGACATTTTCAGACAATCAGTTTTTGTTTGACTCAAAGACACTTTGGCAGAGAAACATGAGCGTTGTCGTCCAGTTGACCTTGTGACCTCAGGTCCCTCTCTGACACTGCACCACCCCGGTGATAAAAAAAAATGTGGGAAAGTGTTGTGGAGTCGTCTGGACATGGACGTAAGGTCTCCGTTTGGAGGTTGCTCATGCTGTTGGAACGATGCTTTTGGACGTTGAGGTGTTGTTTTAACGGCGATGTGACCCGGGAACTGTCAGCTCGCTGGCATTGTGCTCATTAGTTGTGTCTGAAGAGAGTGAGAGACACCAGATATTTCCCATAAATCATTTGGGTTTGGTCCGAGGTGAAATCACGATCACGATGTTATCACACGGGAGGTGTTTCCAAAAATCAGACCTGGACAGAGTCAGTGACATGTCACAGTTAGTGGTCTAATGCTGAAGTCAGCTGATCCACAGGAGTTTGACCTTTTCCTGATTAATTCTGCATTTGGTCAAATAGTTGAAAAATAGCTCATTGTTGAGCTTAAACTTTTAGGTTTTTAGAATCAGACCTCTGCGTCCAGAGCTCCAGGCACACTTGTTTTATGCGGGAAAGACGATAACTTGAGGCAAGCTTTCCATCTCTGAAAGGCTCTAGTTTTATTGTGTTAATTGTCTGGTTTGATTGCAACATAAGTTGGGTTTTCATTACACTTTCTTTTGCAAAATAAAAGCGATATAAGTGTTTCGTTTGATTAATCACTTCTCACTCAAACACACAGCATTGATCAAATGTGCCCAGCCATTGAGTCATTTACAGATTATGAAAGTGTGATTTTTAAGCTTTCTAACAATGTCTAACATATATCAGAACATGGCCATTTGAATGTAGGCGCTCCTCAAACTGCTTTAGGGAGAAGATTTTAACCAACTTGGGGATCCAAGACAGTAGCTGCTCATTTGCATACAACAAGTTCTGAAGTGATCTGGTCATATGACCCTCCCACATTATGTCTGTTGACGCTGGTAAATGCGAAATAACTATTTCCATTACACTTTTGCAATAAACTTTTATATCGACACATCTGGAAAAACAACTTGAGAGCATCATTTCTTAGTGATATTTGAGGGTTTTTTTTTTTATTTATTTAGGCGGTTCCATTACCTATTTTAAGCACATTTCTAAGGGTGATGGAAACACAACTATAAACAGTTGTTTCTGGTGTTAGAGGCAAAGGAAAGAGTGCTACTCTATCACCAGAAACACGTGTACACAGAGCAGCTTCGCTCTCTGTACTGCACTGTGATAGGTCAAGTGTAAAGGCTGTAATCAGAGGAGCAGAATTGTTGTTCTCTCTCAGATCATTTGATTTACAGAATTATATAATCATTTGTCAATAATGCCCCAACAATCCTGCCTATTATACCTTTAACTTTATCACATCAAGCAAAGCTGTTACTGCTGGTTTTCTGTCACTGTCACTATTTTCTGATTATAATTCACACATCATTTACATTCCAAATGCAAATAACTGAGCTTTAAACACACATGATAAGGGTTTTCTTTTTTTTTTTTTAACACTTCATCATTTCTCCTGATAATCTGTTGTAATCTGTTGTTCCTGTATGCGTGCATGTATTATTTTCTTTAATTTAATGAACATAGATTGCAGGATATACTGAGTATTCATATAAAAGAAAATAGTTTATTATATTAACATAAAACAGTGACGGGCTTAGGCCTCAAAAGTTCTTAATTCTGCCTTCTGCCCACAAGGATTTAAAGGAAATGTGTGCTGGAAATTTTGAGTATGTGTTTTGTTCATTACAATTTCCTGTTTTTCTTTCCTTCTTTTTTCCCTTCTCTTCTATTTATTATCATGTTTTAATCTTTCTTTCCTTGAATTCTGAAGCATGAGAATGTTTATCCGTATGAGGCTTTGCAACTGAAATGTGCTCATGTGTCTCATTGCAGGTCGTGTATCTTCTACAGAGCGTGCATGGACATCCCCAGAGGGACAGAGCTGCTGGTTTGGTACAACGACTCCTACACTTCATTCTTCGGCATCCCGCTGCAGTGCATCGCTCAGGATGATAACTGTAAGGAAACTTCATTTTCCCTTTCTCAGGATGATATGTTTCCGTAAACCGCCCAGAAGTGTGAGCTCACATTTCTGAAAGAAAATGAAAATATTTGTTATTATTTACATGTCTACTGATGTGTATATAAACATAATAGTGTTTTAACATCTTGTGGTGGTTGGGACCAGAAAAAAGAGCATCAGTTTCCTTGATAGAGTCGTAGCTTCCTCTACATCAGGGGTCTCAAACTCATGAGTGTTCATTCATTATATTTCACAGAATTTCAAAGTGTAAGTGTTTGTTATGATATGGAATGATACAGAATAAAAAAAACATATTTATGATGTACATTGGAATTAAATAATGAATAATAACACTAAACATTTTAATTTATCTGTATCATGTCACATTAAATACATTTCAAAATATGATTAGTTCAACCTTAGGTTCTATTAAAAAACAACAACAAAACTGAGAAAGTGAGAAATATGTAGATGAGCAATTTGCAAAATGCTAAAACACGATGGACAGTTTGTCCTTCATGGAGTCAAAGTTGAACACTGATAAATCAACCAAATGTTTCTCTCCAAACTTTTCTTCTCTGCGACTTATCCGTCTGCAGAAAATTAAGAAAAGAAAAGAAAACAGCAGTTTTCTTTGGATGTCTTCTCTAATTTTATTACTGACTCTTTTTAAACAGTGTGACTCGAAAGAAAGCTTTTATCCCACCCACAAAAACAATGACAAACCTGCTGCTGCTGCTGGATTTATTTGTCTAAGTGACTGAGCCAGTAACAACAAAGTGGGAGAAGCTTTTATTTGATAAAATGTGGGCACGCTGTGGCCGAGTGTCAACGCTGTACCCCCTCCTCCATGTTTCCTCTTTTTCAAACATCTCATTGTCCTCGTCTTAATGAGCCTCTGTGTTTCATCCACAACTGTCCAAGTTTCCTCTGCATATTTCAGCTGATTTATAAAAAAAACCTCATGACCACAGTGGGATGTTCATGTTTTACCTCAGATGTCCACATGGTTCTTGTTTGGGTTGATAGTTTTCAGGCGATGTTGCAAAATCAACTGAGTAAATTGTCTCATTTCTAAGACTTCCCTGGTTACGAGACAGCTCCTACTTCTCTCTTCTCCCAACATCAGACTTGTTGAGGACAGTTTTCCTGATCCAAGCAGAAGAGCGTCGTCATCACTGACGCTTTTCTTCGCTTGTGTTTCCTGTTAAGGTCTCATAAAACACGTTTCAGAAAGACTGAAACGTGTTTTATGAGGCCTCATAAAACACGTTTCACTCTTCAGTCCTTCTGAAACGGCCACTGTTGCTGCAGAGACATTTAATTCCTAACTTGTTTTATTATTATTTAATAGCATGTGGTAAAACAGTGTTTGTTTTCAGACATTAGGAGCCAAACTCACATGTACAATCAGGTAAACTATTTTATTATGTTGGTACTGACGGTCAATCTGTCTCAAAGAAGAAATATATTAAAAAGCAGGGTTGAGGACTGTCTTTTCAGTCCATCAAAGTGTTGTTGTGTGTGTCTGTTTCCCTGTCCTCCTCCTTCTCCTCTGTCTCTCTTCAATCCATCTCCTCTTTTTTCTGTCCCCAATTTATTTTTGTTTACATTTCCTCCAGTCAGATCCGTTTTGTATTTTCCATTGAAACTGTTTTTTTCTTCTGTGGATTTGACACAGGGAGGGAAAAAGTTTTTCTTACACAATAAAGAAAAGAAAAGAGACAAGATGAAGAAAGAGTTTTAATCTGTGGGATCTAAATTGAAATGAATTCAATTAGGGGCTCGTCTTTCACTGAGTTGTAGTGAAATGAGATCGAGCTGATTACACATTAAGACGTTTCACCACAAACTGGTTTGTTTTGCAGCTGGAACAAGTCTTTTACATGACATTGGTCATCATTACACACACGCACACACACACACACACACATTTTTATTTCATGATACTTCTGCAAAACAAATCAAATGAATTAGTTACAGTAACAATGTGGTAATAACTTTGAAATGGGGAAGTAATATTAAGAAAATATAAGTCATATTTTAGAAATATCATATTTCTATAGTAGTGACAACATAATGTCTTGGTAATAACAATGGGAAAAGTATTTTGTATAAAAGAAAGGATGGATTTTAACTTTAGAATGATTCCCAAACATTTCAATCTTTTTAATCTTTCTATTTCAGTAACTCTTATGACCAAGATTTTACCTCTGCACTATTATCACTTTATGGATGGATTCCACAGTATTATCGTTGTTATTACCAAGATTGGAATTGCATTGAAAATAAGATGGTAATACCATAATATTACTTCCATATTAAATAAAATAATTAAAAAACAGCATATCCACACTTTCAGATATGTTCATTTGAAAACAAGGGGACCTCAACTATACACACACACACACACACACACACACACAGGCGGAGAACAAAGAAAGAGTGGAGGGATTCCTTCTTTTCCCTGCAGTGAAAAGTTTCTTCACATCCAAATGAAGTGAAATTAAATTATCCGTCTTTGGTACAAACTGTGCCTCTGCTTTAAATTAAAGACAATTCACTGTTAACGGCATTGAAGGTTTCATGGCATCATTACCTGCTGATTGTCCCACAAAGACGAGTGTGATGTCACAGCTCTGCACAGTGTGGAGACAGAAGGACGGTGATTTTGAGTCCTTAATGGAAGAGACATTTTTAATCTGATACTGACTAAGCTCATTTATAATGAGGGCTGATCAGTTTTTATTCTGTGTGTGTGCGTGTGTGTGTGTATGTACATTTTTGTTACCATTTAAGAACCTATTGTGGTTTGCACACTTTTTTTTTTTTTGCGACATCTTGTCAGGCCCAAATGATTACGGTTATGGATGATCACGAGTGAAACCAAAGCCTTTTTAAATGGAAATATGTTCCACATAAAACATTTCATCACTGTTTTTAATTAAATTATGTTCATTTCAATATTAACAAATATTAAGAATGAAAGTTGCATGGTAGTATAGAGAGTCTAACTGAAAATGTCTTCAAAAAGCTATATTGTATTCTGTAGTAATAAAGTAACTTAACTAACATAGTTTTCTCTTATAAACAAGTACAAAAAAAAGATTACACTGTGACATCACTATTTTAATACATATTGGACCTATTCCTAATGAGGCTATGAATGTGAAGAGGCAACAGACACTGATGAGAACATTTTTCCTCACAACAATTGTTGCGTGAAAAACATGATAGATGTCAGGTGGACACTATTGTCTTTACTGTTCTGGATACACAATAATGCAGTTCCTTTGTAGCAAGTCATCATTTTTCAACAAAATCGCATCCCAGAGGCAAAGAGGAATACAGTTAAAGCAAGTCTTAAACAGGGGTGGTGACGTTTTTTGTTTTTTTTTATCAATATCACATTGTGTAACTGGTTTTAACATCATAATCACAAGTTTAAGGCAAAACAGAGTCTAAATGGATCAAACAAATTGACAGTGGACCCTCATCTCTTTGACTTAAAGCCTGAAATCAGAAAATAAACTAGTTTGGAGCTGGAAACTGACTCCAACATAACTTTATTAAAATGACACACACTCACACACATGTTTTTGCTGCTAGTCTTCTTCGTCCAGTCTTCAAGAGGTAACAAATACAAGAACACACACACACATCCTGTGTTTGTTTACTGATACATGTTCCATCCAATCACAGCCAGTCGTCTTGACGCTCTGCAGCTCAGCCACTGCCTAACAACAACAACATGTGCTCTGATGGTTAAAGAGAGATGATCACTCGGACTTCTCTTCATGCTCCTCTCCTTCCTCCTCTCCTTCCTCCTCTCCTTCCTCCTCTCGCTCTTTAGTTCTGCAGCATGTGGTCACAGCAGCAGGAGAAATCAGGAGCTTCTATTAGAACAGGACATGAAGAGGAGGAGAGGAGGAAATGCTGTGGAGGAGAAGAGGCTCATGGAAATAAAATGGAATGAGGAGTGAACTGTACCTTGTGACATCTGATGTCTTTTCTTTAGTTGACATATTATTATTGCTACTGTCTTAATTGCCTCTATTGATTTCGTAAGACTTCATAATCACTGGCAAAGTTATCATTATTGATTACAATCAAAGCTTTAGCAACATAATGTGAACTGTTCTTCATACCAGCAAAGGGATGACGACGGACACGTAGAGGACACACAAAAACACAAATGTTCACGTGTCTTTGTTCAAAATACACATATGAAGGGTTACATAAGATTTCAAAAGCCGAAGCTGTCAAAGATATTTGTTTTCAACATCTCTTGATCCGTGCAGAAAACCAAAGAATATAATACCAACTGTGTGACAGTCTGTTCAGTCAATACATGCACAAGAACAACCAGTAAAGACAACCAAAACACTTTATTTACTCATAGTTATCAGGACAAGGAGAGCATTTCAACAAATAAGCACTCACTTCTTCCTTTAGTCTGTAAGAACTTTTCACTTTGCTCTACACAGAGATCACACTGTTTGTATTCATGTCATGCCCCCGTGGGCGAGACACGCCCCTTCATAAAGGAAGAAAACACAGATGCTGCACTGGTGCAAAGTGCATCTGCATAATTCTCCCATTTTCATGATGCATTTCATGCGCAGCCCAAACTGTATTGACTGGCATTTTTTGTATATATGCAATGTTTGTAGGGAAATGAATTAAGTGTGGGCGAGCGGCGAGTAACGCGGGTGTCAATAGTGCTGGCGGGCAACTTACAAATGGTGTAATTATCTCCTCATAAGGTTATTAGAGGATCAATTGAGTCTGGTTGTCTGATGGCATAGGTGAGCAGATGAAGGGTAGAGAATTGTTATGACAAACTGACGATGCAGAGGCGCCGCACAGCGGTGTTACAGAGGCCGTTACTTTGAAAACAAAGGCATGAACCTAACAAAATAATGAATTAAACCTTGTTAAAGGGATAGTTCTGGTTTTCTTGTTTTGCTGTGCTGTGTGCACCACCTACACTGAGAACTGACCGAGACAGACTGTCAGTGACAACATACTGCCAGTGAGGACATTAGCTACTCAACATAATAAAATATATGCCCACTAAAGTCTAGGATATCTTAAGAACATACCTTTTCGACTGTTAACTGAAGTTTGTGTCACTTTATAAACTGCTCACCAAAGTCTACAGATCTCACTTTGTTCACACCAAAATCTCCTCAAAAATGAACAGTTCCAGCGCCTGTTTCAAGCTCAAAGAGTTCACTGTGCACGTTAATTCCATGACAATGTATGACAGACAGAATGTATCTCAACCTTCCAATTACGTCACACTGGACATTATTCCAGACCTGCACCTACTTTCTCTCATTGTACTCCAGCAAACATTCACACATCACAACAAAAGTATCTAAACTCAACAAGATATGAATTAGTGTTGGAGTCCGTAACAATGAGGAATTTGCACACACGGGAAGAACATGCAAACTCCATGCAGAAAGGCCCTTGTTCCTACCGGGTCACGAACACGGGTCTTCTTGCTGTGAAGGCAAGAGTGCTAACCACTACACCCACCCGCCCAAGTTGACATCCAGACTTTGTCAAATAAAATAAAGGTTTTATTAACATCATAGTGTTTCTCAAAATACAGTTCCATACACAAACTTTAACATCAGTGTAAAAAGTGTAAAAGTGCAGCAATCGTAGTAAATGACTATTCCCTTAACTTTCCCCTTAACTGCCAACTGGGAAGCTGTGAATTTGGATGCCTACTTCAGCATCATAATTCAGGACCTGATATGAAGTGATCACTCTTAAGTGGCATCAGTTGTCTGTTGAATCCAGTGTGTTTTATAGCAGTGATCCACCTCAGTATCTTTAGTAATTTGATAAAATACTCTCCCATTAGCCCGTCCCTGACAATTTCATCACCTTGGCACACAACATCTATCCATCCTTTGCATTTGCACTTTTTATGAAAACTGCTAGTGAAGAGACAAGTTGCCTAGTAGGATTAGAAAAGATTCTGGTGTCATTTGTCTTCATACAGACCACAAGACTGGTTGGTCCAAACAAAAGAAAAAGTTAAACCCTCCACAGTGTTTTTAAAGCAAGACAAGCTCTCATAATCAGATTGTAGATATAATGTAGGGTTATGGACTTCATGTCTGTCAGTCTGTCTGGCAGAGCAGGATACAGATGAATTCTCGGTCAAGTGAGGACAGTTGACATCACCCTGAAATCAAATTTATACACTTTCATAGTATGTGTTTTTCCATTAATGTAATTTGTACTTGTCTGTTTTATGCACAAGCAACACTTCTTAATCAAAAGTGTTCTTATCTTATCTTATCTGCTTAATGCACTTATCTTGCGTCAGACAAAGAGCCTCACAAAGTAAATGAAATTATGGACTTCACATTAAATAAATACTAAGAAGTGAAATATACAAAAGACAAAAGCAATAAAAAAGATAAAACACTGATTAATTAGAACCAGCAGTAGAAGCTTTTGCTGTACAAATAGTGCAAGTGCAAGTTGCATTTGTTTCCACTGTGGTGGAAATAAAAGTATAATTCTCTGGAGTTTTTGTCATTTGTTCATGTGTTTGTTTATTTTACTGTTCATTCATTCACGGGTCTGTTCATTCCTTGGTTTGTTTGTGTGTTTATTCATCTGTCTGTAGAGTCATCTGTTGGTTCATTTGTCTGTTTGTTCTTAATTCATTTCTCTTTTTGTTTGTGTGTTTGTTCATTTGTCTTTATTTATTTGTTTATTTATTTTTTAAATGGTTTTTAAAAGGATGTGTTTTGTTTGGTAGGACATTAGCCATCTCAAGCCTTCTAGTCGAACATTTTGTAAGTATTGCTATGGTGTGTGTGTATATGTATATATATATATATATATATATATATATATATATATATATATATATATATATATGTATCTATGTACAAACTGTTGCGTTTGTTTTGCAGGAGCATTAAAAGAAGTTCAGACAGTAAACCTTTAGTGGGTTTGTCTGTAAATATTAAAGCTAACAAGGATAGCCATAAACTACTAGGACATTACTGGAACTCCAGTTTGGGCCTAAGGTTTGAGACATAATTTAAGAAACATTATTGTGGTCAGTGAGAGAGGAACAGCACTGTGATTGTAATAAAAACAAACTGAAAACAGCCTAATGAGATCCTAACTCCCTGGAAGCAGAAGCCACAGCTGCCTTAGGCCATCCAGGCAGCGAGGACAATGTTTGTCCTGGCTTTTTCTTTTCCATCAATACAGCAAAATTGTCAGAATGACTTTTATTTGACAAGCCTGGTGCACAGACCACAGCTCAACATGTTGACACATAAAACTGATGAGCAGCACAGAAAATAAGTAGAGTATCTCACAAATGAGGAAGATTCAAGCATCTGACAGCGAGTCAAGTTGCCCTATTTGTGAAAACCATGACCCTGATGACATTCAAGCGTATGTACAGGACCCACTCTAACAGTTTGAAGTGAATGCAGTCATTTCTCTGCCCATTTCCTTTATATGTATTTGTATTTGCTTGTCTGCCTTCTCTGAACACTAACTAGGTTTTTTTCTATAGTTCACTGAGGTTTCTAGTTATGGTTTGAGTTGTTGGCAATTTAAATTGTTCTTCCTTTGGGGACTTTTATTGTGATTTTACAGCAGTTGTCGTCCATATTATAAAATATTGTTACATGACTGAATCTGTGTTTGTCCCTCACCTGTTTGTGCCCTGTTCTATCCAATAATCCCCATCCGTTTACTTTTTGTCTCCAGTAAACGTCCCAGGCACAGTGATGGAGGCCATGACCAGACAAGAGTCCCTCCAATCCTTCAGCAAGAACAGCAAACCCTCGTCTTCCTCTTCCTCTTCTGCTTCCTCCCCCTCCACCACAATCATGCGCTCCATGGTCTTCCCTCACTCCCCCTGCTCCAGGAGTTTCTCCCTCTTGGACAAGGTCGGGGTTCAGTCAGACTCCAGTTTGAGCCAGTTGGCGTTAAAGAACCAGCGAGTCCTGGCGAGCCCAACCTCAACCAGCCAGCTGAACGGCGAGTTCAGCGACTGGCACCTGTGGAAGTGTGGCCAGTGCTTCAAAACCTTCACCCAGAGGATCCTGCTCCAGATGCACGTTTGTCCACAGAATCCTGACAGGTAAGACATTGTCTGTCCACATTCATGTACTTTCTATCTAACACATTAGAGCTGGAGATAATGCCGACACCTTATAGACACTGATGCATAATAATCATTTCAGTGTGACGGATGATTTCCAAGCTGAATGGTTGTTATGGATGATTATCCAGGATACATTTTTTAAAACGACTCCTAAAAACTACTACGGTTATTTACTATGGTAACTAACTTTGGGATTTTTTGTTTTGTTTGTTTGTTTTATGTTCAAACAGCTCATTCAACTGTTTTGTCATCAAATATCAGGTTCCATCTTTTTGGAGTTTATTAATTTTGCTCTTAAATATTGAGACTATTTTAAGGCCTCTCTTTGCGTGTCCTGTGTGAGGTCAGCGTCAGTCGTGCTCTGGTCATGAGGGTCTGTGTTGGTCTGGTGTTCCACGCACAAGAACCTAATCCCACATTTATATAGTTGTACATGGTTCTTGCAGCAGCACACACATGGATGTCCACAAAGGTCCATCAACAATGACATTTCTGTCACATGGACCTTGTGTATCTGAACCAGTTGGTTTATTAATAAAAGCGTGTGTCTGTGTGACAGCTGTACCTGTAGACAGAGGCTTTGTGTTGTTGCGATATACTCATGAAATATTTTCTCAGAACTGATGAAGTGATTAACCTTAAATCTGCTTGACACCTTTTGTTCAATTCTTTTAAAGAGTTTGGACAGACATGGATGTAAGCTGCATCTTGACTGGTTGGCGGAAGCACACAATCGCAAGGTGATTAAATTTAATCAAAGACAGCGTTGTGGAGGAATGCAATATGTATATAATAACATTGGTAGCCACAGTGAAAGGTCCAATATGCAATTGTTTGAGCACCACTAGATGTCATATTGGAGCACAAATGTCTAACCGAAAGTGGATCATGACCAATAAGCTAATCCCAGCAAACTATTATGAATATTCTAGCAGTTTGCCATTTAAAACAAACATGTAAGATAATGTACGCATGATGTTACATGCTTACACTTGTATTTACTATTGCATTTAAGCACAACTCCCCCGGACTCTCTAAAATACGTCATGGGAAGTCTTATTATAATAAGAGTAATAATAATAATAATGATAATGATGTGTAGGATGTCCTGAACCTGGATCGTTCAGAAAACTGAGAGTTTAACCAGTTAGTAAATGTGAGTGTTTGAATGAGTGAACCACATCATTTCAATCCAGGGTCCAGTGTTTTTGATGGGCCCTTAAATGTAACATCCAGACAGACTACCAAAACAGAGGCCCAGATAAGAACACTTAAGAGAGGCAGTGAACTATCATCTCCTGATATCTCATGAGGCAGAATGTTGCATACTGGACTTTTAATGTGCAGGGGAATTAAATGAGAGGTTCACACTTGTCCTTCCCTAACCCTCTTGTGTTGCTGCAGTATATATACATTATTATATATAAACAATTTGTTGTCATTTATGAGTGTGTTTGTCTCATCATCCTGCAGTTTGTGTGTGACAGAAAGTGGGACTTTGTGGATTTAAGAGTGTTTGAGTGCATCTAACATCTGCCAACTCAATTACATACAGCATGGATGGAAAGAGAGTAGATATGTGTGCATGTTTGTATTTGTGTGTGTGTGTGTGTGTGTTAGGGGGACAGTGGATGTATTGGAAAATTTTTGCTTAGCTTTATTTTTTGCTGGAAGAATCAGAGCAGCGTATAAATCAGCCCTGTGCGTCAGTGAGAAATACCTCGCCTTACGGTGACGGGGCCAGGAAAACAGATGCCACTTATTCAATAAACTAATACTCATAGGGAAGAAAAATGTGGGCTGGATATGGACAGGGGAAGGAGGGTCGATGTGGAGCTGCCTGTCAATAGGAAGGTTTTATGGGAGAGAAGAGCAGATAAAATTCAGCTGAACAAGCCAAACAGAGCAGAGTCCTGGAGCTCCAAAACCACACTGTGCCTCACACTTCACCTGTAATTATGATCTGCCACCTGACCCATATCTTTGAACTCACCTGAATGTCCATGATTCAGCTCATGAGTGGAGGAGCTCTGTGTTCTCGACCAGAGGCTCACACAGACGGAAACCATAAACTTTTATTTACACAAATATTCCGCACAATGTCCCAAACCAGCATGTTAGATTTACTTTAGATAGATCCAGTGTATTTTACCATCATGTTACATATGAATAATTTGCTTGTATGGCTGCTGATTAAGACGCACGTCCTGAAATAAGTCATCACTTCAAATGTATGCTCTTCAAATGATGTTGAGTTCTGATTGGATGGAGCTAAGGCTTTGAACCTTGTGTCAGTGCTTCAGTTAGCTCCTCTTATTCAAGTGTAACTGCAAAGGTTCAGCTGGTTCTTGGTCATTTCACATCCTTTATCCTAAGTCATTAGATTCAAGATTCAAGATTCAAGATTTCTTTATTGTCATACCAACACACATTAAGACATGAGGTCAGAACGAAATTTCAGTCTCTCCAGAACCCGGTCAGCCCAGCAATAAAAGAAAGAAAGAAAGAAGAAAGAACCAACGGTTTAACTTAACAAAATATAAATTAAAAAAAGATTAAAACTTTAAAACCTCTGGAGGTAAGGTGCTGTGCAAAAATTGGTGCAAAAGGTGGCGTACAGTAGGTCACAACATTTGCTGTGACTCAGAAACTAGTGTTTTCTGTGAAGACATGTGGAGAGGGGACAGTAAACAGCTGTTAATGTGGTAGAGATCACAAACTTACAGACTCTTTAACAAGGTGAAGTGATGAGCTTTGTGGTTGAATAAAACATTACCTGTTATATGTTTTTATCTTCTTTTTCGTTGATATACTCCCTGATCTGTAAGATGCAGGATCCATCTTTAGCTCTTTGGTTTTTCAGTGTTGAACTCCTTCTTTTCTTTCCTTGATTTCTCAAGCCCCAAACCCACCCCCACCCCCTCGTACATATTTATTGATGTTTGCTTGATGTGAACATTTGGAGCTGAAGAGTGATGGCTTTTTATATCAGCATGAAAAAAAACTCCACACACCACCTCCCAGCATCATCTCTTTGAGGTCGTTTTTTTTCTGCTGACTGTTTCTTTTTCTAAACTTTTTCTTCTTCCATGTCATTTTTTCCCTCCTCGTGTGTCATTTCAACAAAATCCATCATCAGAGGAGCGGTTTGTTTACATCAATGTGGCCTTCAAAGTGCTTTCAGTTCGGTTTAAAAGTGACGCTGCAACATAGGATACTGTTTAAGTTCTGAGATGGCAGTGAGTGATGAATCAGGGAAAACAATCTGAACATAAACGGAGTGAATTTCCATTTATAGGTTTGATATATTACAAAAACAACAGTGTAAACCACAGCAATGAGCTGAATTAATAACCACTGGGTTTATGAGTGATGTGTTTACTGCACCGCTGTTTAACTGAGTCATTAGTGCTTATGGTGAAAACTTTGATCTCTAGAATCGACCGTTCACGTCTCAATCTGGAGGCTTAGGTTGTTATGAAATATAAATATGAAAAATATGAAAACAATCACACTTGTATCAGATAACACAGTCTGTAGCTGATTCTTCTTCTTCATCATCGTCATCGTCATCAGAGGGCTTGAATATTAAGCGTGTCATGTTTTTAGTAAATAATATTTGTTTTGGTCCCGTCAGGTATTAGATGTCAGTCCACTCTACTTCTCTCTAAAACATGTGAACACCACAATAATCTCACACGACTAATGTTAATGGATTTATTCTGAAGGATGTTAAATGGGACATATTATGCAAAATCAACTTTTTAACCATTTTAACACTTATATTTGGGACTCTGGAGGCCCTACCAGTCGCCAAAGTGTGGAAAAAGAATACTGAGTCCTTTTTTCGTGGTCCCGCTTAGTGTAAGTATAGGTGACAAAACACACAATGTTGAATTCCCTGCGCTTATGACGGCAGCATGCGCATTTCACCGCGAATGTTACCGCCCACCAGTAAGTTTACTTGGAGAGCTCCACCTTAGCTCCACCTTGTCCCTGCAAGAGTGCAGGCGAGGGAGGAAGAGCGGTATTATGTCAACGCGGAGGGACAAGTGTGCTGTTGGTGGCTGCACAGTGGAGCACAGTGTTTTACACAAACTTCCAGCCTCAGAGGATTTTATATATGAAGCTAATGTGCCGGATGAAGTCAGCAAACGTGTGTTTGTGTGTTCGCACCACTTCACATCACACTGCGGCCAGCGGTCGCCGTATTTAGTCAGCGAACGTATTTCACTGACGTACAAACACACACATTGTTAAGAAAAGGTCACATAGAGCTCATAACTGACCATTCTGACACGTCCTAATTAAAAATATTTGTTCAGTACGTCCTCCATGACCGCATCACAGACTCACACAGCGGCAGTTTATGCAGCTCGCCGCTGGCGATCAGTGGTGCTGTCCCTAAGTGTTTTTAACTGATTTACAGTTCGGCAGTGTTCGGCTCCATCCTTATGTAGGACGTCTCTTCCTGTGACGGCACTCTCGCTGTTTTCCACGTACGCTGCCATGTTGACATTGTTAAAGAACTAGTGGAGGGAGGGGTAGAGGAATGGAGCAGAGGGAACAGAAGCTGAGCGAGTGAGTGCAGTAAAAGGACAAATCAGAAACCCCCTAGAAGAAGTGGGTGTGTGTTTGCCTGTGTCTCATTTGCATATAAAGGGACTATGCACAAAACCGAGCGTTCTGAAAGGGGCAGGTTTAGCAGGGTTATTGAACTGCTATGATGCTTCATCCTTATGGTATTTTGACCAAAGCATGTCACTGACATGTTCATTAGGACACTAGGGAACTATTTTAACATAGGAAATAGGGTATTATATGTCCCCTTTAATATGTAAGCAGCATAGTAAACCCACACAAAAAGGACCAGGTTTTGAACCAAGAACCTTGTTGTTGTTAGGCAACACTGCTAACCACTGCACCATCTACTACAAACATCTATGAGGCATTTAATTAAAACCATAATTGATCACTCATAATATGCATGACCAGATTAAATCATAAAATAAACCAAAGAAGTGAAAATATACAAAAATGATGGTTGTAACTTTAATTCTGTTCAGTCTTAAAATCATGCCGATTGCAGAATGAAAGAAAGTTCAGCTTGTCACTGAAATACTGTCACCAGTAATGAACGATTCATTTGTTCAAGGTTCATATTTGACAATGACATTTAACACATTGAACATTTGACATAATTGACATTGAAAGGCACCACAATCCTTTTTCGTGCTGTACCGTTAGCGAGCCTAGAAAACTGATGTTATTACATGTACTGTACCTAGAACACAGATGTATTTATTTTATTTCTGGCAGAAACAATGACCTTGTCAGGACCAGTAGTCCTAATGAAGACCAAAACCTGGTCCTAATTATGCAGAACCTCATTCTGAGGTAGTGGTTAAGTTTAGGACTGAGATTTGAATTGTGGTTAGGTTAATATTAGTGTTAGACATTTTGTGGTGTCTGGTTAAGTTTAGGGATAAGGCTTTGCTTAGACTGTCCAAATGAGTGGAAGTCAATGCAGTGTCCTAATAAGAATAGCTGCACACACCTGTGTGTGTGTGTGTGTGTGTCTTGTCCCTGCTGGACACGCAGATGTGTTGAAAAATGACCTTTCTCTCAGTTTGTCAGCGAGCGGCTGCAGGAGGAACCAATAATGATCCTTCACTGTGATGGACGGTCTGGTAGAAATTCTCTCAAAGTCTATGTTTGCTGCTATAATGAAAACATGATGTTGTTTTTGCATACAGGTGGATTTTAACAAGGGATGATTTGTTTTTGTTTTTTTTAAAACTGGTTGTATGAGGCACAGACACTTAGTCAGCACTGACTGCACATACAGTTTCACTGGCTGGCTCTCACTAAGCACGAAAAATAGAATTTAGACACAAAAAAATGATGCTATGTTTGCCATGATGTGACTAGCACTTTATCTCCACACTAGACAGGCTTTACCAACTGGAAACTGAGGTTTGTGTCATTTAATAAACCGATCATTCTCCTGCACCAAAGTCCCCAGAGAAAATCTACATGTTTAGCTTGTGGCCACAGAGGAGTTGCTGTTCCACTGCTGCTTCATTTAGTAAGTTTGTGTTGAGACAATAACACATTTGAAAGTACGAAGTGAGGCAACAGTGGCTCAACAGCTCCTGTGAGCTGTGATCTAAAATGGTAGATTTTTTAGGAACTTGGTATGAGAGAGTGAACAGAGCGACAGAAACGTCAAAATGCTGTCTAATGGTGAGATAAAGCAATTCAATTCAATTGTATTTGTCAACATGTTCTGAAGATATTGTCATAGGTGAATCTTTTTTTGTTTAATGGCTAAAGTATGTTTTTCCTCATGTTCCCGCTGGAAGAGAGCACATAGTTCTCGACACTTGGGATGCACATAGTGCCGTCGTTGTTGAATATGTGTCAGTATACTTGCATTTCAGCCATGAAAATTATCCTTTTAATTTGTAGCATTGTTAGCATTGTCTTTTCTTCTTTGGTAGGAATGCGTCCTATTCCCTGCGTCCAGACTTGTACGCCATCCTGTGAGTACTGCAGGACCCTGACCTGATCCTGACCTGACCTGTAGTATTGTGCGTCGCATATTGCAGACATCCGTGATATGCAACGCACAATGCGAAGCCCACTTGGACGAACACGGCATGTGTGCGGAAGTATAGCACAGCCTTAAGGATTAGGGTTGGCATTTAGTTGTGATAGTTAAAGGTTTGGTAAGTGGCTAGAGAATGCATTATGTCTATGTGTCCTCACAAACGTACAGTATGTGTGTGGTGGGGGAGGGCAATCTCATTAATTAAGACTTAATTGCTGCGTAAACTACACTACCCATAATCCACTGTGTTCCACCTGCTCTCTGTGTGCTGACGTGATATTGGCTGTTGGTCAGTTTGTGTTCAATGAGAGGACATTATGTGAGTTTTCTGCTGTCATAGGTTGATCAATATAATCAGAGGGAGAGAGCAAGACGTTTGTTGAAGATCAGAGAGAAGTACAAGTTCATTGTGTTAGTGTAAAGAGTTTACGTGTGTGTTGCTTTGAATGTGTTAATGTTTGCTCACATACTGTGTGTATATACGTGTGTGTGTGTGTGTGTGTGTGTGCACATGTGTTAACAGTGCAATTGATTGTGTATTGACGAGGCAGCAGCAGTGATTTATAGCTGCTAGTCTCGGGGGAATCATGTCTTCATATGAGGACTTGTCCTCTCAGTGTAGATATAAATGTGTATGGATTACACCAACTACATACAGGTCAATCAGACCACTTCACACTGCACCACTGCACAAACACACTCACAGGTTTGTGCAGCTATAGGGCACTGCATTGACCTCCATTCATTTGGACAGCCTAAAGCATTATGTGCATTAGCCCAAACTTAACCAGTTCCTCAGAAATAAGGTTCTGCCAGGTTTTTTTCTCCATGACGACTGCTCTTCCTGACATGGTCAATATTTATGCCAGAAAAGGTTCTAAAGAGGGAACAACTACACACACACATACATGGCCTGGTTTCCATGACACTTCAGTGGACACTACTTTGACTTACATTAATTACAGATGTAGGTCCTCACAACATGGGTAATACCTGGATCATACACACACTCACTCATCAGCTCATGTGTTAAAGGTGCAGACTCAGCAACACATTGACACTGACTGCTGTTGTCGCCACATGTGCTGAAACCACATTCATAGCAGTGTTGTTTTCATCAACGACGACGATGATGAAATTATTTCGTTGACGCCCCTTTTTTTCATGACGATAACCAGACGATGACGATATGAACATGGATGTTTGATGACGAAAACGTGACAAGATGTGTGTGAGTTGGCCTCAAGTGTTAGTGGGTGGTTTGTTAGTGGGTGGTTTGTCAGACGTTCAAATTGCATGACATTTCTGCTTATTGTGCGCGTAATCTGTAAATTAAATCCTAAAATTTCCTTGGTCCGTGTTTCAAGACGGGTCAGGTGGGTTGCGACATCTCTGCCGACCCCTCGCTCCCCGCCCTGGTGACACGACGTGGTTGGGGTGCACTGAGGACAGTCCGCTTCGATTGACGCCAACCCCCGGTGAGGGGGTCAGCTGGCGGGCGGGAGAAGCCGCAGCATATGTCCGTGGCCCCGGGAAGCAGCGAGATCCGGGTGGAGGAAATTAAATTTTCACAATTTATGTGTGACACTCTTGTATGATGAAGCGAGCATCAATTCATGAAGAACAAATGTTGAAAAGTTGAAATATGGAGATAAAAGGTTTCTGCAAAACAGCAATCTTATTGACCTTTTTTTTTTTTTACTAAAACTGGACTAAAACTATCACATATAGAAATGACTAAAATGTGACTAGTGTGAGAGTGGATGGTTGTTTGTCTCTATGTTGTCCTTTGATGGACTGGCGACCTGTCCAGTTTGAACCCTGTTTTTTGCCCTATGTCAGCTGGGATTGGCACCAGCGCCCCCCGCGACCCTCATGTGAATGATAAAATGGTAGAAGATGAATGAATGAATGTTCCTCTGTGTGAGAGTCTGAGAGTCTCAGTGTTCCCAGTGTTGAAATCTGAGTCCCCAAAGTAAAGTCATCAAGACTGAGTTTGTGTCAAGTTCAAAGATGGCTAAGATTCTGCACTTAAAGCTGACATAAAGTACAAATAAAAACAGTTTTAAAATCAAACACAAATGAAAAGTGACACATTAACCCACCCATGTTACTGCATTAAAGGTACAGTAGGCAGGATAAACTGTGGATAATAACTTTATGATTACCATCCATCCATTGTCTAACACTTCATCCGTGACATGAGGGTCGAGGGTCGAGTAAATCCCAGGTGACACAGGGTGAAAGGAGGGGTACACCCTGGACAGGTCACCAGCAGAGGACCATGGGTGAAATTGAACCCCAGCCCTTTGCCACCAGCTATAAGAAGAGATGGGGTGTGCTCAGGGTGATGTCTTTAACCAATCACATGACAGTTATTACATTACATGTCATTTAGCAGACGCTTTTATCCAAAGCAACTTACAATTCAATTGAGTACAATCAGCCAGGGGTGGAATTGAACTTGCGACCATTGCGACTATGATGTAGTTCGCACACAGGGTACTGGTCCTAACCACTGAGCCACTCCACCCCAGTTGAGAGAGAAGCTGTGTTTCTACTGGCTGTTATTCTACAGTAACTCTGCAAACAAGCACATTCATAGGAATGATCACTACTCCAGCACAAACAAAGATAAAGAAAGGGTGAAGGAGTCTAAAAACCAATCTGACAATAAATGCTATGAATCTCATGTCAGTAAGGGTGGAGCCTCCTCGAGTCATGAGTCTGTTCTCCTCTGATGAGAGACATGTAACGACCTGTGGATGAAAGTCAACAATCAACCTACAGCAGCTTTACTCACTCACTCGCACTGTCACTGTTTACTCTTTAATATTCTGCCACTTCATCCTCCACATGAGGGTCAGGCGCTGGTGCTATGATGTTATGACCTGAGACAATAATTGTTTGACATAAACATTTTTACAGTGATAAGATCATGAAAATATGAGCATGTTGAACAAGTTAAAGTGACATTATGTGTTCTTTTAAATCTTCATTAATCCCCTTAGGGAGATTATTTCTCTGCTTTTGACCCATCCTAGAATTAGGAGCAGTGGGCTGCCACACTGAGTAGTGCCGGGGGAGCAATGGGGGTTGGGTAACTTGCTCGGGGATAGCCCAGCCCTTTTGACCTGATGGGGACTTGAACCGGTGACCCTCAGGTTACAAGCCAAGTTCCCTTGCCACTTGGCCACGGGCTGTCCTGTTTTGCAGTCTAATGGATGAGCTGCAACAGAAATCAAGTATAACTGGGAATAAAATTGTTGTGTGTTGTGTGTTTTGTGTGTCAGTGACTGAGGTCGTCACTGTGATGCTGAAGTTCATTTTCAACTCCAGTGAAGTCAGAATACTGAAATCTTGTGTGTGTGGTGATTCATACGCATGTTTGATTGTGTGCAAACATTTGCAGATTTATTATGAGTGCATAAAAATGTATTTGCATGTTTGTGTGCGTGTGTGTGTGAGAGAGACGGAGGTGTTTATGCCCCCCTCCACTGTAATAAACAATAACTGGGCATTAATCTCGCGGCCTGCTGCCTTAATAAATAATATCCACACATTCATCAACTTAAACTATTCACAATCAATGCAGCTCTTCATAGAAAACCCACCTAATAAATAGTGGTGTGGCCCACTGAGGCGTGAACTTATAGACCAGCAGGCTGATAAATGAACCCACCCCCACGGCGAGACGCCTTTTATGTGAAAAACTGCAAGTGAGAATTTTTCGATTTTATATTACACTATTTTACTCTTATTACTTTCCTCTCTGTGTGTGTGTGTGTGTGTATGTGTGTGTGTTTGATTTATTGGAGCTGCGACCATGTTGGTATATTTGTTTTATTCTTGTTCTGGGGTGTTTACCGGTTTGTAAGCTACTGATGTCACAGTTTTGTCTTATTACTATCACAACAAGCACCACTTTATTTTCTGAGTGCAGTGTTTGTAACAAACACACCCACCACAGTAATACAGAGTGCAGACATGTACTGTATATGTCACAGAGGGGAATACGCACGGATCATTTTATATACTAGAATAAAGTGAGCAGAGCTTCTCAAATCACAGTTTAAAGGGAAAGTTAATGATTTTGTGTGTGGGGGAGAGAAAGAACAACTGATTTTAGCTATGAACAAAGGCTCACCTACAAACTATACAGCTGTTTAAATGTATGAAATATTAAGAATAAGTGTGTTGCTTTATCTCACAGTTAGACAACGTTTTTTGTGACTGATGTTTGTGTTTCTTTACTAACCACTCACTCTCCTGCAAAAGAGAGAAAATCAGCCGCCACTGCTGCACCTGCTGCTGCCTCGTCGGTCAAGTCACAACACACACACACATTTGAACCTACTGATGGAGGCAGCAGTGGATCAAGAACTCTCATGAGTCGTGATGTGAAACTTCTAATATTCTCTGTGCACTTTGGTGCCAGATTGCATTATGCACAAGACTAATAACTAAGTGTATGTAAGCTACTAAGCTTGATATAGTTCATTTGTAGTTAGTTATTGTTCATTGAATAATAATTGAATGTTATTAGTTAATTATTGTATCAGTTAATGTCATAAAAGCTGTAAGCTGGAGATAAAAACAGGGAAGAAACAAGCAGAACAGTTAAAAACACAATCAGCTGATAATGTTCACACAGACTCAATAAACACATAGATTAGATCTCTCTCTCTCTCTCTCTCTCTCGCCCTGACCTTAACCTAATCACAATTCAAATATTTAACCCTAAACTTACCCAGTTCCTCAAAAATGAGGTTCTTCTTCATTAGGACCAGGTTTTGGTCTCCATGAGGACAACTGGTCCTGACAAGGTCAGTGTTTATGCCAGAAAAGGTCCTAAAGAGGTAAAAAAAAAATACAAGCAAACACATGCTCATGTTCAATGATAGATGATCCAGTCATTATCTAGGTCTGCATTGTTGATGAGGGTCACGTTGCCATGGTTACCGGAGCAGGGTCCGACTCCCCCAGTTCTGTGAGTGTGTGTGTGTGTGTGTGTGTAGGGACTGTCCGCATTCATCTCTATCAGTCTGTGTTTGCATGTTTCAATTCCTGTAATCTATGTGATTTGGCTGAGTGTTGTTTGTGATTACATTTTGTGTTTACATGTGGTTGTTTGTCCAGTTTATTTACAACAGAATATAAATATATATATACATGTATATATATATATATATATATATATATATATATATATATATATATATATATATACTGTATAAATAAAAATGTGTTGTACATGTGAATATTTCAAGCACAGTTGACGGGCGATTCATTTTCTCAATTACGTTACTTATTTGCATATCTACAGACTTACAGTAAATCAGTACATCTTGTGGAAATGGAATTGATGATAACCAATTACTGATGAGAAAATGTGGTTGAATTCAGGCACAAAAACACCTGTTTTGGGCAATAGAAAGATCCTGGTTTTCCCGAATGATCTGCTGTTTGGCTGAAATGCATCAGAATGTCCTGTGTGGCAGTCATCTGACTCTTCATGTAAAAACATTGGAATGTCCAATGAACCATAAGATGTTCGGTCTCAACCATTTCTTCAACACTTTGTTACACGCCGTCATCAAATATTCAATAGGTCACTGATGTGGTTTGTTAACAACAAATAGAATCTGGGAGAAAATGCATTTGTTATCTAACATAATCAAGAATGAAGTGAAGTTGTGTTATGTTTCACTGTTTCTGACTGAGACAGTACAGGCTGGACACTCTTTATTGTAAAACACCTTGTCTTTCAGAACAGGGTTGTTGACACTTAAATCTGGACTTTGTTGTTCTTAATGTGTGATCAATAAAATACAGGGGTGTCCCCCCAGGTTCCTGTTGCTTAATCCTGGGTTGGGTTGGGTTGGGGTTGACCGTCTGGGTCAGGGCAGCTGTGGCATTATTGGCTGCTGGAAAGATTTGATCACTCTCACTCTGTCTGGGGGGACGACATGGCCTCTGGACTAGTGCCTGTGGCTATCATTTCTATCATACCTCCTGGTCTTCCACATGTTGAGCACATGGCTGTCACAGACATTGACACAACCCCCCACTCTAATATGTAACCACATCTAGTGACAACCCTTACACACACACACACACACACGTAAACAGTCTGCTACATACTAAATGACTTTAAAATGATTCAGCTGAGCTGTTGTAGGCTAGGTTACCTTTTGTATGTGGTTGCTAATGTTATTATTGTTGATGTTATTTTGTCTTGTCCAACTGGACTCTACTGTCTTTGGAGCTTCTGTCCTTCCCCTTGACTGAGGGGGTTTGGGAAGTTGGTTTCGGTGTCAAAAGAGTTTTCGGACTCCGAAACCCACTCCCCAACTCCCCCTCAGTCAATTACACTGCATGCTCAAGTTGCAGGACAGGTGAAAAAGAAAAAGCAGCCAGAAAGCTGCAGGAATAAATAATATAAAACGTGAAATATACATGTATATTACAATATTGCACATCTCTTTCGACTCTTACGCCAAAAAAAATTAAAATAAATTCATATCGCACTTTTGACTAGCAGTTTATAGTTTGGCTTCCTTGGAGCACTTACTTACTTCTAGCTCTTGTTTGTACCCAAATGTTGAAATGCACTTATTGTAAGTCGTTTTGGATAAATGACATGTAATGTTATGTAATATAATATACATGTAAAGAGACGTGTAAACAAGCATAACATATGTCAATGAAATACTACAAAGTAATAAACAGCTACACAAAGAAAGGAATAAAGTATTAGAATATAATTATGTAAGTATCACAAACACCTGTCTCACCTGTCTCTCTTTCAGACCGTACCAGTGTGGCCACTGTTCCCAGTCATTCTCTCAGCCGTCAGAGTTGAGGAACCATGTGGTGACGCACTCCAGTGACCGACCCTTCAAATGTGGATACTGCGGTCGAGCGTTTGCTGGCGCCACAACACTCAACAACCACATCCGCACGCACACCGGAGAGAAGCCGTTCAAGTAAGTAACAGTGAGTACCCCCACCCACCTGATCCACCTGCCACGTTCCATCCGACCCATCCGACCCACCTGTCTCTCTGCAGCTTCCCGTAGGCCTCAGCTAACAACACCCCCACTTTCTGAGTCCTGACACCATGTGCTGTTGTTTTCCTAGTCCAATCACTCCTGCATGTATATGCTTCAATGTCCTCACAGGTCATCAACACAGCAACCATAACAGCCGTGCTCGAGCTAATTTGTGTCATGATTAACATGCAGCAGGTACAAAACATACAGAACACACAGCACGATCCATCTCATCTTGCGTTTGCTGTTTGTTTTTCTGTGAGGTAAAGGTCAACAGGAAACTGACTCAATATGCACTAGCTTATGGAGAGATACAGCGCCACCTAAGGAGGCAGAGTCAGACGTGCCTCACCGATAAATAGATTCTCTCCTCTGTATACTCGGACTCAGTAAGTTGTCTGGTTGACTTACTTGGATTATATGAGCCGCTGTTTGTAAAGTGACTCAAGCTGAAAATAACATACAGCTTCAAACTGTGTTTAACACAGGGTTGTTCATTTTTGAACATAAATTTTTCCACATTTAGACCAATATTTGTTAACTTATAGATATATTTAATAGTTAATCTAAATATTAAATGCTACACTGAAATGTTAAATATTAAATCTAAATATTACATTTAAATCTAAATATTAAATATTAAATGTTAAATGTTAAATCTAAATGTTACCTTTAAATCTAAAAGTTAAGTGTTACATGTTAAATGTTAAATCTAAATATTAAATGTTAAATGTTAAATCTAAATGTTACCTTTAAATGCTTAATATAAATATACATATAAATCTAAATGTTAAACATATATAAATATAAATATGTTCTGGGTGAAAATAATATTGAACTTATGCAAATTCACACGGTCGGTAACCAGAAGTAGTAGTAGTAGAAGTACATGAGCAATAAGTACAGTTCTCATACCCGCAAGTGTTCTGGCTCTGGCTCCGCCGATTAGTATGCATCAGGTGGTGAAAGCCATGTTTCCCAGAATGCATTTCGCCAGAAGAATGTGAGGCCAAAACATAAAAACACGTAAAAAAAATGTTGTTATTTTAGGCAGTTACTATCACACATTTTCTCCAATAAGTTAATTTCACCCTATTTGAATTAGTTACCTGATTCTATGAACATATTACTTAAATATTTAGATTTGTAGAATAGTGAAATGTAGAGTCCACACCAATGATCCCAGAACTGCTTTCATCACCTGCTTTAACTACATATACTGTACTAATTAAACCTGGTGAACAACTCAGATCTGCTCACTGATTGGATAAAAACGTGCAGTTGCACACATACCTGCTGCAACTGTTGAGTCACTGATAATGAAGACTTTATGCTTTATGTAGCTTTATGTCTCTTAACCTCTGGATCAATAGTAATGATGGACTCTGACTCTTGTCATCCATACATCAACTCATAGGGTCAAAGGTGCAAAGGATCCATTTTCAAACACTTCCTTACAATGTTGCCACATATTAGCAGAGAAAAGCTCATAAATAATTATTATAATATAATAATTATTGTTAGTTCAATACAACACATTAAGCCAAACCACAGATTAGTCTCCAACATCTCAAGTGACAGCATTAAAACTCCTGTTTAAATGTTTAACGTTGTAGATGTAAAGAGTTTTGATCAGTTGCTCAGGTTCTTTAAGAAGAAGAAGTACAAAAGATTCACTGAGATCCAGACTAAATCAGAAAAAGAATGCATGATTGTGCATTTACTGTATTATAAATGCAACATAGTGCATGGCCCCTCACCCTCTGTACACCACACACACGGGTGAGCTCGAGCCAATGTCCACTTAGACGAATGAGAGTTAAACAAAGACAAGTAAAATAAAGAACAGGAAACAAAGAAATACACAAACATTAAGAAAAGGTAAATAAAATAAAGTTATATAATGAAGAAGAGTTAAATGAACAGTAAAATAGTCAAAGTAAAAGAAGATTAAGCGTAAAAAAAAGAAGATTAAGAAGAAGAAAAGAAAATGACCAACATTCAGTTGAGATGATGAACACTTCTTTCACTTTGTCTTACGCATGTTTTCTTATTGTATTCACTTTTCATTGTTGATTAAAAAAATACAGACTTTACTTTGTCCCTCATTTCTTTCTGATGGGTTTTTCCATTATTCATGATCTGCTGAGGAAATGGGAACATTTTGTTCCTTCTCCGGCTGTGACCTCTGACCTTTCCAATCAGTTGATAAAATCCTGCCTTGTCGATGTGTTAAAATCTCATCTATGAATGTCCATGAAACTCGATGATAGCATTTAGCAGCACGCTAATGAATCTCATTTCCATTTTCTTTTCTCCATGAGGACTGATATAATTAGATGACGAGCACCGCTGCAATTAGAGGTTTGTGGACACTGCTGTCATCTTGTCAGCTGTGAGGGACAATGAGGACGGTCCCAGTGGACAAAGAGGTCAGTGTCCGGAACAGACAAGTGCAGAGAGTAAGAGACAGCAAAGAAAGTGCAGGAAGCGAGATGTGTGATTGGAGCTGTGGGACAAATGGAGGACACACGTCAGGGGACAGCAGGTGACAACAAATTAACACTCTTAATAAGCAATCAGAGGAATCTGAACTCATCATTGACGTAGAGAGTAAAAGGGTGAGAAGAAGGAGAGAGAAAATGAAGCAGAGGAAGAGAGCGGAGGAACAAGAGGTCATGGTGTAAAAAGTGAAATGACAAAAGCTAGTGAGAAATCTGCTGAAAGCAAATCAGCATTCTTAATAAGCAATCGCAGGAAACCCCCAAATCTTTTCATCAGCACTTCAGAGTCTCAGTGGAGGCAGAGTGGGACAAAGACAATCATGGACGCTCGTCAGAAATCTTTAGCAAATCGATGGCCTTGGGGAGTTATCTCCTTTTGGACGGCGTGGTGGATAGATTAAAGCTGCCACTGTCACTTTGTCAGGAGGAAAATGCTCAACTTTATTTTCCCACTGAGGAGACGAGGCAGGAAATCTGTGTGGTCGGCAGCTTTTCAGCACTGATACACGCTGGAGCCTGTCAAAGTGCCACTGCTGATTCTCCCTGCTCTTCTATTGTGTCTCTGTTTTCTGTTCAGTCTTGAAATCATTCATGCCATCACAACTTTAAAAATCCTCCTGATGACTAAAGGTTTCTGTGAGCACGTAAAGTCATCCTGCTTACTTTTTCTTTTCCTTTTTTAATTTGATTTGCGCTGCATTCATGTTGTATCTATAGTATATAGCTATAGATCAGTGGGAGGTCTAACCAAAGACCAATGTATGTGTATTTGTGTATTGGTCATTAAGAAATATGATATATAATATAATATATGCAGTTTAAGTAGTTCAACACCATGTTTACAGTTATTTATCCTATTTGGATGAGAAGGTGGATCTGGGAAGAAGTGAAGGGTCGAGCTGACGGACAGTGTGAGGGTCAATAGGTCAGCAGGCGTGGCATCTAACTGTCAATCACATTATAGCCCTGGCCTATAGCCTGGCCTGCTTTATGGTCTGTGTGACTCCAAGTTGGGCCATCATTTACATAATAGACATTATGCTGTCTTGAAAAAGACCTGGAACTTGTGATTGAAGCCGTTAATCCTTCATGAAATATTCACTGATGTTGTAATCAAGCATCAGTGGACTTTCAAGAGGATATACTACTATAACACTTTTCTGATTCTGTGTCAGTCTCTTCCTCCACTCGTTTACTTTCTATCAACCTGAGCTTGTCTACTTACGTTGTACAAAAGAGACACAGATTTCACTGATCCTTGACAGAAAAGTGATTAAAGTCAGTGACAGCTCGTCAGTAGTCCCAAGATGCAGCCATTTGTTTCAGCTCTGCTCTTTGTTGTGCAAGAGAAGCGTCCCTGTGTCCGGTGTGGTGGAAAAGTGGCAGTGACAGAGCAGCTTTAGAGCAGCTTTGATGTTGCCAGCTGTTGTCGTTTTGTAGATTTACACGAAGCGTCCATCTTTAGGGCAGAGCAGCACAACACAGCGTCTGGTTTTTTTTTTTACAAAATGAGAAAAATGCAGTCCAGATTTAACTCTACTGTTTACATGATGCTTCACACACACATAGACAGTTAAATAAATCTGAGGTCCTCATAATATTCATAACAATCAGACGTGTGATGGAAGAGATGGACTGTACAGATGATACAGATGATAGATCAGGATTAAATGTCTAACGTCACTTTGACAAAGATGATGAACTCTTTTTTCATAGTTTTACTTTAGTGGTTTTGCTCCAGTGAGTCATGGTTGATGTCACAACCGTAAACCAACGCCACAGGAAACACAACACATGACATTGTCACCATGGTTACATGTTTTACCTTATTTCCTTTTTCAAACTCAGTGGCAACTGAACACTTTTAGATTGTGGCTTGCCCATGTGTCAGTGCAGTATTTTGTAAAAAAAATGTTATAAACTCATCACTTTTTCTTCATCATGTGTTTATGATACAAAGAGTTTCCTCTTCCTGCACTGTTGGCTCGATATGGAGAAAAACACTTTAACACACACACACAACCATCAATCTAACACCATGTTAGTCTTGTTTCATGGCTGTTGAGTCCAATACACAGCTTTCTCTTTGAATACCCCGCCAACCCCCACCTCCCCGTGTAATCTGTTGGTCACATTTTAAAGATCAGAGAAACAATTACAGTTTTCTGCTCTGCTGGACTACACACACTCTCTTTACACTGTCACTGGACATTAGCGTGTACAGACAAGTACGTGTGTGTGTGTGTGTGTGTGTGTGTGTGTGTGTCCAAGTATTTCTCACACTGTTATAGTACATTCATCACACCACAGTTTTTTTTTTAATACGATTACATACAAGCCACTG